>NC_062566.1:142474166-143077416 GCF_022837055.1 Prionailurus viverrinus
ATGACAGAGACCCAGAGGGCAAAGCTCAGCCCTAGGGATGCAGCCCGTCCAAGGAGCCGGGGCCTTCTCCTCTGCCGGCCCTGCTCCAGAGCCTACTGCTTGGCCCTATGGGGGAGAGCGGCCAGCCGTGCGGTCCTCCCCCTGCACGTCCAGGGCCCTGGTGTTGTGCGGGAGGAGGCCCGCCTGCCTATCCCCGTTTCTCTCCCCTGCCCGTGGTCCCCTTTTGCGTCCACGTGGTCCCACACGGCCCCGCGTGTCTCCTGGCCCTCCGTGGGTCTGTCTGAGGTGGGCGTCCCGCTCTCCCCCTCCTACTGCCCCAGGCCTGCCTCACAGTGTTATTTCTGCTCCCCTCGCCGGTGACGCTGCCCCGCTCTTCACGGTGTTCCCAGGGCGGACCCAGGGCGTCCCTGCCAGGAGCCCTCTGCCCATCGCCCCCACCGCCTTGCAGTGCCTGCCTGACACCCTCACGCGGCTCACATGTAACTGCTGAGATTGCCGTCAATAAAGGTTTGAGGGTTGGGGGACCCCGCCGTGCCTCTGGTTGGGGGATGGACGTACGTCGGGACTGTAATCCCTTGTCCCTTCCACAGACGGTCCCCACACCCGCGGGCTGGCTTCTGGTGGGAGTGGGGTCCTAGTCCCAAGGCTGGTAGGGGTGGGTGGGGAGGCAGGCAGCTCCATTGTGGGCCGTGGTGCCAGCACCGAGGTGGAAAAGGCAGCTGAGACAGGGACCGGAGCAGGTGGAGGTGGGAGCATGGGAAGAATCCTGGGTTTGGGGTCCTGGTCCCCAGAAATGTCAGCAGTGGGCACTAGAGCCAGGAGATGCCTCCATCCATCAGGGCGGGGTCTGCCTTGGGACAGAGAGCCAAGGGCATGGCACATGGGGGAAAGGGGGCAGGTGACGGGAGGACGGTCCTCTCTAGGAGTGCAGGAGCTGGGGAGTAGGCAGAGGCAAGGTGGGCCTTCAGGACCCAGCCTGGAAGTGTGGTGGCTTGGATGGGGAAGGGTGTGGTCAGCATCAGTGGGGGCCAAGGGACAGAACGGGGGCAGTCTGAAGGCCAGGGCTTGAGGGCTTGAGTCCCCCTGTTTGAGTGCTCCTTCCCAGCCGGTGTCCCTGTGTCCGGGTTTGCAGTGTTAGTGGAGTCACCCCTGGCCTCCCCAGGCAGCCCAGTCTCTGCCCTTTGAACCTGTCAGGAGCCCTCCCTCCTGTCTTCCTTTTTCCGCCGCTTCTGGACAGCCCAGCAGAGGGCGCACCTTCTGTTCCACTCCAGGCTCCGGCGGAACTCAGGCCGATCTACCCTGACCTGCCCCTAGCACCGCAGCCCCAGAAGCTCTGACCTCCTCAAAGCCGGGGCATCTGGGCCCATGTGCCCTGCACCCCAGGACCAGCTCTCTGTGCCTCAACCCTTGGCACAGGGCCCCTCCCGGGCTCTCCCTCCAGTCCACCAGCTCAGACACAGCTGAGCCTGCGTGCATGCCATAGCCATTGTCCTTGGAGCGGCCATGCGTGTCCCTGGGGGTGGATCGGCCGGCTCGGGTGTCCAGCAATGCCAGGCCGTCCCATCGAACTGTGGGCAGCAGTGTCTCCTCTCACCTGGCTACCCCTGGAATGCAGCCAGAGTGTGCAGGGCAGGTGGCCTGGGGGCGGGGGAGGGGCCGCTGGAGCAGGCACCCCAGGGGCAGCCGGTGTCCCCCTCCCCCCCCCCAGGGCAGAGCAAGTACCACGGGGGCACTGGTGCAAGCTGGGCGGAAGGCCCCCACCTGCCCCAGGCTGTGGCTCCATGGTTGGGGGGACCTTTGGGGGAGAATCCATGGTTGGGGGGACCTTTGGGGGGAGAATCCAGACTTTCTGAGCAGCACACGCCCGCCCTGGCTGCGGTGTCGGATGGGAAATTCCTGCCCTCTGCCGGGCGGGGAGCTGCTAAGGGCGCAACTTGGGCCCTCCCTCGGGAGCCTCCAGTGGAAACTATGTGGGGAGGAGAGGGGGTGGGCGGCGCGCCCTTTCCCCAAACCCGGGGCGGAGGGGGCTCTGGGTGGGTGAAAGCCCGCCTGGCAGCACGGGGGCGAGGGTGCCGGGACCGCCTCGGGGAAGGTCGGCTCCGGCCCGCCTTGGGACGCAGCGGCCCCCAGCTCCCGGGGCCGGCCGGGAAAGCGCGTCCCATTTCCTGCGGGCGGAGCAGGACTCGCCGCCTTGTTTGTTTCCAAGGGGTTGCCATGGAAACCGGGCGGTGCCGCTACCACTGGTCTCCGCGCGCGTCGCTAGGCGCGTCGTTGTGACAACGGTGTGACGGCGGTGCGCCCGCGCGGCCGCGGCCTTCTCGTTGGCACCGGCACCAGGAAGCCCCCCAGCAAGTCAGGTGCTTCCTCCGTCGCCCACAGCCCCGGACGCTCCCGCAAGATGCGGGAGAGGCGGCAATGGGCCTGTGTGCCGGGGTGTGCCGCCTTCTCCACTTCCCCTTGCCTGACCTCCACCGCCGCCCCTCCCTCCATTCGGTGCCGGCCAGGGAGGCGGCCCTGAGATGCCATCTAACAGCCTCCTTCCCCGTCCAGAGCCCAGGGCTGCGCATGGCGCGGGGGCCTCCTTCACCATCCTCCTCCCCAGCTGCACCCCACCTCCTACCAGTCCAGTCTTCCCCGGCTTGGGAAGGCTAGGCCCCTGCGAGGTCGCATGCCTTCCACCCCCGACGTGGGCCAGTGTGGCCCTGGCTGCTGTCACCAGGCAGGCATCCCGGGGTGGGGCCGGGGGCGGGGGGCTGCTCTGCCTGCACCTCCCTCTGTCCCCACTTCGCTGAGGTCCAGACCCTAGGTTCCCATGTCCTGGATGCCCAGCACCTCTCCCTCCAGGCCCTGCCCAGCTTCCCCCCTGGGTCAGTGACCCCAGCATCAGCCCTAGGCAGCCCTTCCCCTGCTAGAGGCTCCCTGAGAGCCCCACCCAGCCCAGGCCAGCCTCCCTGAATTTCTTAGGACTGGCGGAGGGGGGACTGACTCCCTCCCATCTCTGGGTCCAAGCAGCAGCTCGCTGACCACCAGCTGTGGCTCCAGGGGCTGCGTGTCAAGAAATCAGCAAGGGCGATGACCCTGGCTCTGGGCTGCTGGGGGGCTGGGCCAGGTGAAGACTGGCGGGGGACCAGGGCAGCCAGGTGTGGACAGCACATTTTCCCAGGGCTTGGCTGCCCTCTGGCAGTGGGGAGGAGGGGCTCGGCCGGCTGCCGGACCTGAGAGGCTGGAATTTGAGGCGGTTCTGCATGGTCTTTGGCTCCCGGACATAGATTCTTGGAACAAGGCTCAGCCTTCGGGGGAAGGGAGGGTCACCCCATCTGTCCAGACTGTCGACTCCAGGTAGGGCTGACTGAGGGAGCTCAAGGCCACGTGTGCCCCCCATCCTCTCTGCATGCCGCCTCTGCTTCCAGGAGAGGAGGACCGGAGCTGCCCTCTCACCTGGTCTGGGGGGTCCTGGGTGGACAGGAGCCAAGTCCTGGGAAAGTGCAGTGTCTGATCCCTTCCCTTGCCTCGGGGCAAGGAAGGTCCCTCGAAGGCCCAGCAGGCCCACGCTGGGGCAGAACCTCAGAGCAGAGTGGGGGGTCCCGGGGGACAAGCTGCTGAAAATAGGCCCTGGGAACGTCTGAGTGTCTGTGACTCAGCTGAGCCTGGGGGAGGGGGGAGACCCTGGAGAGGGAGCCAGCAGTTGCCCTGGGGCATTTGGCCCTTCAGCCCTAGGAGGGGACATCCTTGTCCATATTGAGGAAGGGGCCTGGAGGCCAGGGCACGGGGTGGGGGCTTCAAGGATGGTGGGGGGAGGCCAGAGCAAGTGCCACAGAAAACAGCGGGAGAGAGTGCAGGGGTGCTGTCCAGCTTGAGGGGCAGAGCTTTCCCAGTGGGTGAGGGTGGCTGGCCCCAGGCAGGGACTCCTCAGTGGTCACTGGCTCTCAGGTGCCTGGAGCCCAGCACTGCTGTGGAGGTACCTCGGGGCCCTCTTGGGAATCGTCCTGCAGGGTATCGTCCCTCCTGGTTCCCATCTGGGTCCCCAGCCAAGCTTGGGTGGTGCATGAACAGCCAAGGGCATGGGGGTGTGCGGACAGAAGGGTGAACATGGCCTCAGCCGATGCACCCAGAACCCCACAGCCACCTCCCACAGGTCTTTGGGCCCCGGGGTGCCCTCATGCTGTCCCTGTGCCAGGCAGGATGTTGTGGGCACAGAGGCAGCCTGGGGCAAGTGGCTGGGTTGCTCCGTGTTCCTGTCCTGGCCGCTTTGTCCCTCACGCTCCAGACACAGCCCCTGTGCCTGCTGGTAGCGCTGGGGGGCAAAGTGGGGGAAGGCTACAGCTTGGTGTGTATTAGGGGGCTTCCTGTGTCCTCCATTTGTTTGGGCAACAAATGCAAACAGCACCCCCAAAACAGTGGGGCAAGGGGTAGGCGGCCGGGCAAGGCAGATTTGGGTCTGGAACTGGCCCCTGGGCCGGGTCAGTGCCCCTCGCCCACAGGTGCCCCCGAGCCAGGTGAGCTGATGGAAGGTAGGACGTCTTGCACCTGGTGGGGCCCAGGTCTCCGGCGAAGCTGTCAGGGCCCTGACCGGTACCCAGCCGAGCCTCAGACGGAGGCGGGCTTGGATACAGACTCTGGGGGGAGGCACGATCTCCTCCAGGAGGTGGGGGCTGCAGCTGGTGTGGGGCTCCCATCCCCTCAGGTGGGCAAGATGGGTAGGGAGCACAAGGGAATTGGAGGAGCATTGCCAGCCTGTGGCTGAAGATTTGAGAGGGTTCCAGCGAACGAGTGTGTGTGTGTGTGTGTGTGTGTGTGTGTGTCTGATGTCTGGAAAAACTGCTGTGTACCAGTTAGAGGGCGAGGCACATGGCCCTTGGCTACTTTTGGCATTCCCCACCCCCCCCCCCGCCCCCACCCCCGCAGCCCTGTGACCATGGCAACAGGAAATAACAGCAGAGAAAGCTAGCCGGAACCTCACCACCCCAGGGATGGTACTCTCTCATGCTCCCCCATGGTGGGAGGGGCTGGAGTCACAGCGTGTGGGTGGGGGGCATCCCAGGGGCAGGGTGGGTGGACAGGTGGGCAGAGCTGGCTCCTGGCCCCACCTGCCTGGAGCCTTAAGGTGGTGCTGTGGGCCGGACAGAAACCTGGGGAGGCCGCTGGGGTACCCGGACAGATGCACTCACACAGTGATGCCCGTGGGCACCAGGACAGAGGTGGGTGCTTCCGGGCTCCCTGTGGGGCTCACTGCACCCCTCTAGCACTTCACCCTGGTAGGGGTGGAGGCAGCCCTGCCCTGGAGCCCCAGGCCTTCACCCAGCACTTGCCGCACATCCACGCAGGGCAGTCTTCTCAGGAAGCTGCTGGTGCTACGAGCAACATGTGTGTGACCGGAGCCCCATGACCCACTGTGACAGCCCCCCCCCCCCCCCCCAACCAGTGGGCCTCGGGCCCTTCCCGCAGCCCCTGCCTCTCTGGGCCTCTCTGGCCTGTCTACATTTCTGTCCCCTGCTGTGTGTGTTTCTGTGCGCCCATCCCCCCCACCCTTGCTCTTCCCCGGCCCGGCCTCTTTCCAGATCCCGGAGCCAGGAGATGAGGGAAGTCAGGATCCACCCTAGTGACCCTATCTGTCTGCAGCAGCATCGGGCACAGGCCAGGGAGACACCAAAGGATGGGATGGGGGGGTGGAGGAGGTCGGGCTGGTGGCCTTACCTCCGGAAACCGTGCCCAAGTGCCCCAGCGCTGGGCAGGGAGGGCCACGGGCCCGGACGTGACCGTGAGTGTGGAGGCTTCAAGGCTGGAGCAGGCCAGCGTCGATGGGTGGGAGTCCAGGGCTCCGGTGGCCTGTGGTGCGCACCCCCACTCCTGGGGGCAGTGGACAGCCAGCCGCTGAGCGTTTAGCGATGTGGTTGGTGCAAGCCTTGCAGACCCCAGGGCTCGCAGAGTCCCAGCCAGGGGCAGAACTGTGGTCTCAGAAAGGGGGTCTCAGGGAGGAGGGGGTGACGCAGGGAAGCATGAGGGGCAGGACGTGAGGGTGTGGGAGCTAGTGTGCCCTACTCGCCGGGGGCTCACTCTGGAGGTGGCCTCTGTGGCCCTGCATCCCTGGCCGCTGCCACCCTTACCCCAAGCCAGGCCTCTTTTGGGGGGCAGAGGGCGGGCCCTGTGGGGGTGCGTGTGGGGGCAGCCATGGTTTCCCTCCCCCCTCCCAGTGCCAGGCCGGAGGCCTATGGTGGGGAGGTGGGCTTCAGGGAGGGTGAGGTTGGAGTCGCTGGGTGCCTGTGGGGAGGCCAGAAGCCCCTGGGTCCTGTCAGAGGATGGTCTCCAGCACCTTCCAAGAAGATGGGGCCTGGATAGGCCCAGGGTGGTTTGGTGTTGAGAGATGGGTGTGTCAGCAGATGAGGAGGAGGGTGGGAGCCTAAGGGAGGGACATGGGCAACCCGGAGAAAGGGAGGAAGGGTGGGGCACTGGGGGGCCAGAGCGGGGGTGAGGGGCTGGGGCGCTGGGGGTCCTGAGGTCTGGGACGTTGGGGCCAAGCGGGGGAGGGGGCTGCGGCGCTGGGGGGCCAAGGGGCTGGGGCCTCGACAGGGGGCTGGAGCTTAGCTGAGGAGCCAAGAAACTGGGTGTGGTCAGGGGAGGATCCGTTGAGCAGGCAGAGGGGACAGCCCCCCCCCCCCCCCCAGCAGAGAGGACTGTGGCCAGGGTGCCAGTGGCCAGGAGGGAATGGCCTAGCGGGCAGGGACTTCCTAAGGGGACATGGAGGCCGGGACCCCAGCCAGGCTGAAGCCTAGGTCTGGGCTGAAAGGCGGCTGGGAGACCCCGCCAGCCCCCTGGACACTTCCCACTCCCAGGGTGGGTGGAGTAGGCCGGTCTCCACCTGGCACCGGCCCGCACTTGTCCTGGGCGTCGGACTTGAGCCACTCCCGTCGTGCGCTCTCGTGCTCTTCCCGCAGAGATAAGGAGCCCTTCGCGCAGAGATGCCCTGTGCGTGGCCGCGCTCACCCCCGCGCTCACACTGGTCACTGTTACCGCGGAGGGGAGGGAGGGGACGTCCCGTCTCGAAGTCCCCTCTTCCAAATTTCCCGGGCTGCTGTCCAATGGACTTCCCAGGCAGCGGCGGGGGTGGAGGGCTCGCAGAGGCCGGGATGTCCCTTGGGGGTGGGGGGCTGGGGAGGGGTGGGCGTCCGAGCTCCGCGTGTGATGAAGGCCGGAGGGGAGATTCACGGGGGGAGGGGCTACAAGGCTGAGACGTCGCTGGTCCCCAGCCCTCTGTCTGGGAGAGGGTCGGGTCAAAGTGTGGGGAGAAGGAAGTTCGCACACGCTGGTTTGCATCTATTTGCATTTTATCGGTGACTCCCTGGATCCCAGCTATCTGGGGCTCGGAGGTCTGGTGTCGGAGGACTGGGGGCTGGGGCGCTGGGGGGCCGGGGCTTCCTGGCCCTGGGGAGCCCCTTCCCCAGATCCCGGACCCTGGGCAAGGGGCGGGGCAGTAGCCCCCGGAGGAGCCCCGCCCCTTCAGCGCATCCCCAGGGATCTCGTGCGCTCCTTGAACCGCTCCCTACCCCGTCGTCGGTTAGGCCCGATGCTGCCTGAAGGCGGGGGTGGACCAGATGACCCTTCTTGGCTGGTTGGCCTGGAATCCAAGTCCGTGGGTCCAAATCCTGGACTCAGGGGGCGGGGCTCGAGGGGCGGGTCCCAAAGGGGCGGGGTCTTGGGGTCCCTGAAAGGCGCACACCCCGCGGGACCCACCCAGTCCGGCTCTCCTGTCTGCTCCTGACCGGTCGTTCACGCCTGACCCCTTGCCGCCATGCCCAAGTGCCCCAAGTGCGACAAGGAAGTGTACTTTGGTGAGCGCACCCCTCCCGCCCCCCGCCCCCCTCCCCGGCCCACTCCCGGCCGGGACCGCGGTGCACCCAGGGACTACGAACAGGGCTTCTCCGGAGGGCTGGGCGCGCTGGGGACCCTGGGGCAGCGTGCCGGGAGCCGACACTTCAGCCCTGCCGGCGACGGCTTGGGTATGCGGATCAGGACCCCTGTGTGGGGTGGCCCGAGGTCTCTGCTGATTCGACGTCTCTGGCCCGCTCTCTCTCCTTCGGTCCCGCTGGGTCTCCCCGATTCTGGGTTCCCCCTTCTCTGGGTCTCCCTGACTCTGGGACTCCCCGTCGCTGGATCTCCCCAACTGTCCCGTTCCCCCTCGGCGCGCCCTGGGCGGGGACCGCGCGGCCAAGGAAGAAACGCTGCGCTCTGGCCGCCCCTCCCATAGCTAAGTAGAAACAGACGCGGAAACCGGCGCCCGGGGCGCGATCCCGGGCGCGCTCACACCCCGGGTGGCGCCTCCCTGCCCCGCGCCCCGGGGCCCACCCAGGAGAGAGGCGGGAGGAAGTGGGAAGGGTCTCCCCCGCCTACGCCCCGGAGAAGGGCGCCTGCAGGCCCCATCTCCGACCACCCCCGCAGGTCACCCAGGCCCCCCACCCTGGCCCTCGAGGCCTCTTCCTGCAGCTCCACGCAGCGCCCCCTGCCGTTTGTTTGGCTGGACACGCCTAGGGGACTGGGGGTGCCCCTCCCCACCCACGGGCACGGAGGCCAGCTGAGACCCTGGGTGGGCCACCAGGCGGGCGTGGGTGAGACCATGTGCGGAAGGAGCTGGAGAAGGCTGTTACTTTAGGCTGTTATGTTAGCAGACGGGTGTGCCCTGTGGCCCCAGAGCAATATCTTACAGTAGGGGAGGGGTGTATGTACCTCTGCAGCTGAGCGGGTGACCTCTCTGGGGAAGGACTGGCACCGGCCTTGCCTGAAGTGTGAGAAATGCGGAAAGACGCTGACATCAGGGGGCCACGCTGAGGTAGGTGGGGCCCGGAGGGCAGTGGCGGGCGCAGGGTGAGGGGTGACAGCCCCTCATGGCCCTTGTCTCTGCAGCATGAAGGCAAGCCCTACTGCAACCACCCCTGCTACGCCGCCATGTTCGGGCCCAAAGGTACGCTTCCTGCTTCCTACGCATGGCCCCTGAGCTGCCTTCCTCCTCCCCCCAGCCTCCCCAGCACCTCCCCCCCCCCCCCAACCTGGTAACCTGCCTACTCTTTTCTCTGCAGGCTTTGGGCGGGGTGGCGCTGAGAGTCACACTTTCAAATAAACCCAGGTACACCCCCATCCCCCAGCGCAGACCCTCAGGCCTTCAGGATGGTCCCTGCACTCCCGGGTGAGGCCTGACTGCTCACTGGACCTGCACTCACTTCTGTCCTCTGACCTCTCTGCGCAGGTCGTGGAAACGCTGTCCCTGGTTGTCCACCGGGCCACTGCCCTTCCAGGCTGATTCCAGGCCTTATCCCCAGGCACCCGGGCTCCCCTGTAGTCTCCCTGGCCCTCAATAAAGCTGAGCACTCAGAAGCCCTGCCTCTGTGTGTGTGTGTGTGTGTGTGTGTGTGTGCGTGCGTGCGTGCGTGCGTGTGTGTGTGTATACATGCCCGCTGAGTGCACTGACAGGGTGACAGGGGGATGGTTCAAGGGAGCCGCCACTGGGGGTTCTGACTCCTGGCCCTGCCAGGAGCCCTGCTCTTCCTGCTGTGCTGTTCCCCGGGGCTGCCACAAGGCTGAAGCTTCCTCTGCAAGGCAGGCGGCTGGCCACCCTGGAAGGCCCTGTGGTGGCTCAGCTCCCCAGCTCCCAGGCCCCCTAATGCCCCCTCGGTTCAGGGATGGGGCTAAGGGTGGGTCAACAGGTCAGCGGGAACATGAGGCCTGGTAGTCGGTTGATGGTGGCCACAGGGTGAATCAGCTGTGCTCAAGCTGGTTCCGTTTTTTGAGAAGCTTTCGGGGCCTTGTGGTGGGGAGTCCTCGCCTGCTCTCTCCACTTCCTGCCCACCCTTGTCTCCGTTCCCCACCTGCCTTGGTGGACCAGGCCAGCCCCGTTCCTGCAGGGGCATCTGCCTGGACAGCACCGCCCCTCTTTTTGTACACCCTCCCTCCAGAGTAGCAAGTAGCCAGCGGCCAAGTGGGGAATTTGAGGACTAGCTGGGCAGTGGATAGTTGGGGGCTTTCTGGAAATGCCCATGTCAGTTCTGGCAGCAGCTGCAGACTGGACCACACTCATTACCCCCACTGGCCATTCAGTCTCCAGTCCTGGCAGAGGGCCACCGCTCCCAGGCCTTGGCCCTACCCAGGCCTTGCAGGGCTGAGCTGGACGGGCTGTTGGGGGCCTCAAGGGCTGCGTGTAGGGTGTGTGTGTGTGTGTGGGGGGGGGGGTTGTTGGGTGGCTCACAGAGCTCCAAAGGGTGGGAGCCATAGTGCACCTGGTGGGGAGGGGGTGGGAGAGAACAGATGGTGCTAAGGTGAGGCGGGGTTTCTCAGCACCGTGGAAGGGCGGGACCTGCCACCCGCCGGGGCCTGCGGGGCTGAATCTGAGATTCAGCAGTGTCTTGCGCCACAGTGAGGAGTGGGGGTACCCCGGAAAATCTGGGCCAAGTGCTGGGGGCGGGGGGCAGCGCTGCCCCCGTGTAGCCCACAGCCAGGTGGGACAGTTGAAGGGATGAGGCCTGCCGCCAGAGGGGGCCTGACCAGGCCAGGACGCAGGACAGCACTTCAGGTGGCACACTCAGAGAGAAGACCCGCTGGGCTGGGCGGGTGGCTCAGGGGTGTGGTCTTTATTTTGACGGCCGCAGGGCGCTACGCCTGGCTCAGCAGAGTGGCCTGCCTGCGGAACCCGGCACGGCGAAGCTGGGGGCCTGGCAGTAGTGTCCCCTGCCCGCGGGGCAGGTGACCGGCCCCGCGACGGTGTGTGGGGTGGGGATGGGGGTGGAACACAGGCCTAGGAGCGGGCCGCGCGGGAGAGAGGGAGGAGGCCAAAGGTGGGGACCTGGGGCGCCGGGACCCGCCGCCGACGCACTTCCTGAGGGCGTGGCCCCCGCCGGGGGGGGGGGGGGGAGGGGGCGGTGGAGGAAGCGTAGGAGGCTGGCGTGGGCAGGGCGAGGGTCGGAGGGCTGGTGGCTCTGTCCTCCCGACCTCTTCGCTGAGGTGTAATTCACGTGCCACACGTACAAAATTCGCCCGTGCCGTCCGTCAGCTCTAACCGATGTGCAGGGTTCTACAGCCGCCCCGCGTGCCCGCGCGCGCCACCTGCTGTGTGGGGCGTTTCCTACGCGCACCGTGGACACGCGACAGCGCTGCGCGCCCTGCGCCTTTCACGAGCCGGGGCGTCCGTGCGCACTGCCGGGCTCTGGGACCGCGGGCGAGCGCTTCGCTGCCCTCCCTGGCACCGCGTCCTCGGCCGCTCCTATGCGGCGGCGGAAGGAGACTTCCTGGGTGCAGAACAGCGAGGCCGGGAGGACCGGGCCGGGGTCCGGGTGTAGGTTTGGGGTGGGAAGGGGGCCGCCCGCATCCCGCGGGAACCCCTGGTGAGCGGGCCGGCCGGGCTCCCGGAGGCACAGGGACGCCCGCGAGGGTCGGCGGCGCCTGGCTGCGTTGCGCTCCCGGCCGCAGGGGGCGCCCGGAGCGCGGCCCAAAGCCCTCCGCGGGTTGCTAGGCTGCCATTTGGCGCTAAGATGGGTGAGGCGCTGATTGGTGGGGTCTGGACGAGGCGGCTGTCGGGTGTCGCAGCGACTGGGCCACAAAAAGCGTACCCCGGAGCTGTCGTCGCCAATTGGCCCCGAGAGCACCGGAAATGCCTGCGCACTGGACAGAAGAGACTGCACTCAAAGGCCGGGGGCACCGCTCATTGGGCCGACGCTGGAGGCGTGTCTCGACCCGTTCGGTGATTGGGCGTGGGCCTAGCAGAGACGGCACCGGCGCGGTGATTGGACGCTGGGACCCAGCGGCCGCGGCGCGCAATCCGAGGAAAGTCAGTGCAAGCTGCATGGGGCGGCGGCGGCGCAGGGTGGACCGGGGAGCCGCGGTCGGGGCCTTGCCCGAGGCCATCGCCGCGCTGAGTCGGACGCTGCCCGCTGGGCCCAGCCCCGAGATCTTCCGCCGCGCCAAGTTCGACCGTCCGGAGGCGGTGAGGCCCGCGGGGCCCGGGGCCGGGTCGGCAGGAGCCGGGGAGGACGCAGGGTGGCGGCCGGCCCAGCTGACCGTCGCTCTTCGATCCCCGCAGGCCCCGGCGCTCTGGCAGCTGCTCTTTCGCGTGCTCTCGCCGCTGTCAGCCAACGGCGCCTCGGCGCCCCCAGCCCAGGGTAAGCCCCGCTCCGGGGAGGCCCTGGCTCCGCCCCCTCACGCAAGTCCCGCCCCGTTAATCACTCCCCAGAGTGAGCCTTGTCCCGTGGGCCCTGGCTCCTCCCACTCGCCTCGCTGGGTCCCTCTCCTGTAAGGCCCCCTGAACGGCTAGCCCCGCCCCCTGCAAGCCCCGCCCAGGTGGGCCATTGCCCCGTCCACCCACCAGGGGCCGTCCAACTCATGCAAGCCCCTCCCCGGTCGAGCACGTCCCAACAGTAAGCCACGCCCTGTTGGCCTTCGCTCCTCCCACTCACATCACGAGGTCCGCCTCCTGTAAAGTCCCAAACTGGTTAGCCCCGCCCCCCTGGCAAGCCCCGCCTCAGGCGGGTCCTGGCTTCACCCAGTCCACCACGCTCCCAGCTGGCAAAGCCCCGCCCACCTCATAAGCCGTGTCCCCATTAGCCTTGGCTCTCTCATCTTGCAAGTCCCCCGATTGTCCCCTCCTAAACCTGGCCTCTGCTTGGGGGTCATGCGGGGGTCCCTAGAAGGTCTGGTGGCGCACTCCTAATGGGTGGCTCCCTGAGCAGGCGAACCCCCATCTACAGAGGCCCAAGTCCGAGTGGTGAAGTCGGAGCTGCACTCCCAGGGCTACCCCAGGCGGGCGCTGGCACAGCTCCCTGAGGACGGCTCCCAGGGCAGTCGCGAGCTTCTGCTGGCCTTGGCCTGGCTCCTGGCCCGCGGGCCCCTGCTCGAGCGGCTGCTGGCCCAGACCCGCGTGCGGCTGGGCGACGAGATACCCCTGTGCGAGGTGGGTGTGGGGTGAGAGGGAGTGGGGCCGGGTCCTGGCTGGGACCCTGGATGCGGCCTGGGACAGCCCTGTGGGGTGGGTGTCGCCCTCTCCACTGCTCTCTCCTCCTCCCCTGCCCTTCCCTTGGGGGCAGTGTTGGGTGTGTGCTCACTGGACGTGGGTGTGTGGCACCCCTGAGGACCATGGCACTCATTCCAGGGGCCTCTTTTCCTGGGGTCTCCGCTGGGGGTGTGGGAGCAGGGCGTGACCCTTGTCCCTCTCTAGTGTGAAGCCCTGGCCAGGCCTGGCCCCCCTGTACCCCGTGTGGAAGCAGATGGCCCTGTGGACATACGCCACTTGCAGTGGCTGATGGGAAAGCTGCGGTTCCAGTGGCGGAAGCTGATCACCAGTCAGCAGGAGCAGTGTGCCCTCCTGGGCAAGGTACTGTCACTGGGGACTGTCCCCCGGGGACACTTACTGTCCATACTACAGGCTGGAGCCTGGCCTTTGACTGGATGTGGCCCTTCCCAAGCCTGGCTGGGAGCTGACTGGTTGGCCACTGCCCTGTGGTGGCCCAGAGCCTGAGCCCAGGGCTCCAGGTGGTCCAGGAGGGGTCATAGGGCAGGTGGAGCTGGGCATCACTGGGGCCAGGAGCCTGTGGGGTTGACTTTCCTGTTCCCCGGAAGTCATCAGAGGCCTCAGACTCTGTCTCTGAGCCACGAAGTAGGCTCTGGGTGCTGTGGGAGCCGCTGCTGCCTGGGCATGTTTTGGGAAGGAAGGTACCCCCTCCTTCTGCCACATCCTGGGTGGAGGCTGATGGGCAGCGGGCGGCTTCTGTAGAGTTCCCAAAGGCCAGTAAGGCTCAGCTGTGGGGCACAGGTCACCCTTACAGGTCCAGTGCAAAACCTGGGCCGAGAGGGGGTTGGGCGGGGGGGCCTCAGACTCCCACCGATGTAGGGCTCCTTGATGCTGGGACCCCCCCCACCCTGCACGTCTGCCCCTGCAGGGGACCTGTTCATCCCTCAGCTCTTCTCCGGAGCTGTGTCGCTCCGGCTCGGACTGGGCTCCTGTCACTCCTCCTGCTTGGGACATGGCCACCAGTGACCTCTGTGATGCCTTGAGGCCGGACCTTGCTGGGAAGCCTTCCCTGTCCCCCAGGTCCAGACAGTCACTCTGTGTCCTTGCCATTGTCTTCGCTGGATCTCCTAGCCTGTCCAGGGGCTGTTTCTCCCACCACCCGGACCTGGCAGTCAGGGGGCTTAGAAGCAGGGATGCCCGATTCCAGTTCCACCGCACCCCTGGGAACTGGGCAGGATGGGGAAGCTGTAGGCGGCACTGCCCATACCCCACTCTCTGCAGGAGCCTCCTGCAGGGCCCAGGGCCAGCTCCCCCGCGGTGCGGACTATTGTCCTGAGCCTGACCCTGGCCTGCCCTGACCACCTTGGCCAGGCATGGCCCATTTTCCTCGCCTGCAAGGCAGGCCCCCAAAGCCTCACCTGGAGCTGGGAGAGGCGCCCCTTCCTACTCAACCTGGGGTTCACGCTGCCCATTTCAGATCCACACATACACCCGCGGCTGCCACAGTGACCGCAGCCTTGGCCACCTGTCTGTTGCCGAGACCGAGCTGCTCAGGGACGCGGAGGGCGGCCAGCAGGTGAGGGCTGGTGCATGTCGGTGCCGTAGGGCTGCAGACGGCGCGAGGTGGTGGGGGCCGAGGTGGGGAGGGTCCTGGGAGGGAGGACCCAGGCGACCGGCTTTGAGCCGTGGGTGACTGCCCAACTCACCATCTTGCTGGTGGGGGGTCCCAGACATGTCCTCAGGGCCTCCCCCAGCTCCCAGACCATCCGGTGTTGCAGAAATCCAGGCCACGTGGCCGTGTGTGTGCGTGTGGCTGGGCACAGTTAGCGAGGGAGGGGGGCTGGTCTAGCGTGCCCCGTCCCTCGCTGACTTTCTTTTCAGGACGCCCCCGTCTGTCATTATTGTTTCCTTCCCTCAGGCTGGCATGGCCAGGACGTCCTGGGACAGGCCCAGGGCTGGCTGTCACTTGACGGTTGGGCTCTGGCTGGTCCAGAGTGTGAGGCTGGCACTGTCCAGCCTGGGGGGCCCTTGGCCAGGCAGGTGGGCTGAGGCTCAGGGCTGGTGTGGCCCCTCTTTCCAGGCCCAGCGGACCCCAGCTCGGGAGGTGTGTGCTTTCAGAGAGTTGTGCCTCCCTTTGTGGGGTTGGGGCAGCCGCCGGGGGGGCGCTTGCCAGGCCTGCAGTCCTGGCCAGCACGTGGCCAGCCCTCCCAGGCAGGGCTGCGCGCATTCTCTGGAAGTGCTGAGGCGGTATCTTGGCGACCTGAGGTGCCCTCGGCCAGGTCCCCTTTTACGGGTGACTCAGCGAGGCCCAGGCTTCCTGCCCTTGGTCCCTCTGGGTTGGAGCAGGGCTGAGGCTGCGCCGGCTTCAGCCAGATGTGGCCTGGGGTCCCGGTCTCTGTGGTGGTGGTGGGTGGGAGCCCGTCGCGCGCCCCCCCCCCCCCCCCCGAAGCTGGGGTGTGCGGGCGCCTCCGGACTGCAGACGGCGTGAGGTCGTTGGGGGTCACGGTTGGCTTCCTCCCAAGGTTTCTGGGGGGGTTGCTGGCAGAAGCCCGGATCGGTGTACCCAAAGAGCCCGCACTCTTGGGATGGGTCCCAGAAGCTTCTGGAGTGATCTATGGTTGCTGTGTGAGTGGCCAGGCGTGCTGCGGAGTAGCTGGACAGTGAGCGTGCTTGGTTACTGGCCGGGCCTGCAGCCCTTCTCATGTCCCTGTGCCTCCCCGCCTGCCCTGGCCACAGCGCAGTGGCGTGCGGTGGGGAGGTGGCTGCCTCAGGAGACTCCAGCACGGGGCCTGCACGTGGGGGGACAGTGGGGGCGTGTTGCCTCTTCCTGCTGTGCCTGCCCTCCTTCCCATAGCCTGGGAGGTGGGGAGCACCTGGGGACCGTTCCACATTCACTGTGTGTATGCGTACAGGGACGTGGGTGCACCTGGCACCCTCCGGGCTTCAGGCCGTGCTCCCCTGGGCCCACAGAGTGGTTCTGTCTGTGCCTGGCTTTACAAGCGATGGGCTGGGTCCTTGGCTTGGCATTCAAGGCCGCTCCCCACCTGGCCTCCGGATCCCTGGAGCCCCAGGTACCTGCTGCAGCAGCAAGCAGGCCCCTGGTGGCTCGGCTGGCAGCCTGTTTGCTGTCTGCAGGGGCAGAGCAGGGGTCCCTTCCCGGCCAGGGGAGACCCTGGGTCACGGGTGCCTGTCGTACAGGGCCTGTGCACTGGCCCTCCGTGAGCGGTGGCTTGTCAGAGCTCTCGTGTGGCCACCGTGCTCTGGCCCTTTGTCCTGGCCTCAGAGCATGCTGCTGCGTTCCCAGGAAGCCCGGCACACCTGTCTTCCAGAAGGAGCAGTGCCTGTGGCCTGGATGGTAGGCTGGTGGCTGCCTTCAGAGAGGGGCCACAGCAGGTGCAGGCCTGTGGCTTCCTGAGGGGGCAGCGGGGGCAGGATGGAGCGGGTGTTGGGGGGAGGCCTCAACAGCACCTCCCTGGTCGGTGGGCCCCCTGGTGGTGGAAGCCGAGGCTGGGGCAGGTGCTGCTGCGCTCCAGCGCGCGGCCACATATTCCTGCGGGGTCTGCAGGTTTGGGGCTGCGTGAGCCGGGCAGGGGGCAGTGCGGGGTGCAGCTGGGCCCTGCATGCCGGTGCCCAGGCCCAGCCTCCGCCCTGCCTTCCTGAGGTTATACAGAGGGTTTCCCGCCCCGAGAGCCTGGCGGGCTGCCCCTTCTGGGACCTCCTCATCTGCCTACAGTCTCCCGGGTGCAGCCCCCCAGTCAGTGAGGGATGTGGGGCAGAGGTCCCGAGTTGGCGCTTGGGCTCAGCCCCTGACCCTGTGGGGACGGTGGGTGTCTCTGAGGCCCCAGCCTGGAGGTGGGGCTGCCGTATCCTGCCCGCAGGGGGGTGGCTCTGCCATTGCGGGGCCAGGGGGACTGGTGAGCACGGTGGTCGGGTGCTCGGTGCTGGGGGTCCCAGGTGGGGTTCTGACCCGGCCACGGTTTATGGTCTGCTTTGCAGCTGCTTCGGAGGCTGGAGAGCGAGAATGTGCGCCTGGAGGCAGCCCTGCATTGGAGGCGCCAGGAGCTGGTCTTCTGGCGGTGGATGGTGTGACTGGCTCCCCTCCCTGTCCCGGCCTTGACCACGGCAGCCCCGGGGTGGGGGCATCTTCCTAGTTCTCGGACAGGAAGAGGAGGTTGGGGGAGGCAACAGACACACCCAGCCACCAAGCTGGCTTTGCAGGCCGGCTGGCTCTGAGTCTCTGCCTCTTTGCGGATGTCTGTCTGTCCGTCGCCTACCCTGCCCAGCTGCTGGGGAGCCCAGACTCCTCAGGGGTCCACAAGTCTGGGTGCCTCCCTGGCTTCCAGCTCACTGTGCCACCGGGGGGGGGGGGGGTGGCCGCTGCCCCCGGGCCTCTATTCCCTCTGTCCCCGTTGGCTGAGGGGCTGGACCTGGGGTCGAGGCCCGGACAAGCTGCCTGCCACTCACTCAGTCTCTCTCCGCAGGACACAGTCCTGGGCACCTGCCCTCCAGAGGCCTCGCAGCCCACGTTTGTGCCGCGGATCCCCGAGCGGGGGGCTGGCGAGTGGGAGCTGGTGGCCCGCGAGCTGCAGGCCCTACAGGAGGAGTTGCAGGGAGCCGCGGAGCCCCGGCGGGCAGCCTGGGAGGCCAGGGTGAGAGGGCTGGGGGCTGGTGTTGGGGCCGAGGGGGCCCGAAGGCCGTGTCCTGGGCAGGATGTGGCCGCCCCTGGTTCACGAGCTGCCGTCTGCCCCATGCAGGTTGGAGGCTGGGGGCCCGAGTGGAGTGCGGTGCAGCGGGCCTTACGGGAGGCCGTGGGACTCGAGCTGGCAGCCCTTCAGCGGGCCTGGGAGCAAGGTGGGGCCGCAGCCCAGCCCCACGGGCCCTGCCGGCTGGTGAAGAGTGACGCCGGAGCCTCGGGGGGCCCAGGCCTGCGGGCGGCCCAGGTGATTGAGATGCTGAGGAGCCGGGAGGCCTGCCTGGAGGCAGTGCTGTGCCAGCTGCAGAGACAGTGTCGGCAGGAACTGGCCAGGCTGGCGGGAGCCCTGCCCGGCCTCATCTGGATCTTGCCACCCGGTCGTTGAGGCCCTGTGCCCGCCTCGAGGGGGACCTGCCCTGACCCGCCCTGGTTGGGCCTCGGAGGGGCAGATTTCAGGGTGGTGGCAGGGACGACGCAGACACAGGGCCCCAGGCATGGTCTCCCTGAGCCCTGGGGCTGTCCCCACCTGGGGCAGAGCCCAGCCCTTGGCTAGTAATACTGGGGGCAGGCATGACAGGCCCAGTGTGGAGTCCATGGGCCTTCAGGACCAAGAGAGGACCCAGAAATAAGTCGCAGAGACCTCCCTGCAGGGGTGAGGCTCTGTTCTGGCCCTCCCTCTGCCACCCTTCCACGTTCCTATCTGGGGCAGGTTGGGGAGGGTCCGGTCTGTGCTCAGACCCAGGGGAAGGGGACCCTGGGGGGTGGTTGCCGAAGCTGGGCTGGTCCAGCGCTGCCCAGGTGCTGGCAGGTCAGGCATGGCCTGCAACACGGCGTGGGGATCGGGGTCCTTCGGGGGATTGCCCCGCATGCCCGCTACACACTGTGCCCCGGGCCCCTACTGCACACCCCGCCCTGTGGGTGCCTGGTGTGTGCGTGGGGGGCAGGGACGCCGGCTGGGAGCCTGGGGGTAGGGGGCTCTGCTCCTCTCCTGGGAGCGGTGCTGGGGGTGAGGGGGAGGCCACTGTGGACAGAGGGGGCTTTGTTCCCGAGACTGGTCGGGGAGCTGGGCTCGGCCCTGACAAAGAGCCATCTGTGTCTGGGGGATGCGCCCCCAGCTTGCCGGAACAGGCCCCCTCCATCCTGGGGGCTCAGCCTCTCGGCACCCCTCACCCAGCAGGCGCAGACAGCCGTGTCCCTGCCTCCCTCGCCAGGCTCCCCTGTCCTAGGGCGATTGAACCCCAGGCTGCTGCTGGGCGGGCCTAGGGGCCTGTCCGCGGCCTCCTGCTGCCAGCCAGTTCAGGCCCGAGGACACTTCCACGCCTGGGCCCCGCAAGAACATTCTCTCACTGGCTCTTCCTGCCTGGCTGGCGTGTTGCTGGTGTTGCCTGGTCTCGGCCAGCCTGCCCCCACCCCGACCCCCGTCCCTTGGGGGCGTCGAGTTCTCCCCTCCCCACACGGCCCCCTCCCAGCTCCTCACGTGCTCCAGCTGTGGCCCAGGGCCCGCGGGGCCCCGGCCCTCCACCTGCCGCCTCAGTGTGTGAAGTCACTTCTAGAACCCCTGCCTGCTGGGCCCTCCGCCATCCTCCTAGCCGCTGGACAGGACCCTTCCTGGAAACAAGTCATTCAAAGTTCCCTGTCCTCTGTGAGTGCCATTGAGTCAGGACACCCACTGGGCCCCGAGAACGAATTTTAGAAACCAAATGCAAACTCGGTGTTCTGGAGCTGTCCCTTCTCAAACTGCTCTGTGGATCCAATACAGCCCACTCGAGGCCCCACGTGTGTCTGTGTGTCTGTGGGAGTTCGGCGCGGATTCTGAGAGACACGAGGTGCCACAGGCCAAGTCGGGGGGAAGCGAGGCACACTCGGTGGTCCAGGGAGCAGGCTGGGCTCTGACATTGGCTCCTACTGTTGCCGCCACGTTAGCACGCGCTTAGTGGCTCAGAAGCACAGAAGCATGGCCGCCTTCCTGTAGGGGGGGGCCGCAGCCATCACGGTCCCCGGCCCCCAGCCCCGGTCAGGGACCTTAGTCCTCTTCTGCACGTGACATGGCAGGTCCGCAGGCCTGCGGCAGGGCCTGGGCACCACCCAGCCCCCTGCGGCCCCACGGAACAGATGCAGGCCTGGCCCAGCTAGCTCGAGTACGCGGGTTCTGCCTGGGACAGGCCCGTGCTGCGGGGGCCCAGGGTTCCCCATGGAGATGTGAAGGCAGAGCAGCCTGTGGGGGCCCAGGACCCCATACTCCACTGGCCCCCATGGACGCCAGAAACTTCTGCTTATCGGAGACCCCGTAAAGACCGGGAAAGACAGGCCACGGGAGAATCCGTTGGCGACACTTGTAACCTGTGAAGAGAGGGTAGGGGAAACGGTTTTGAGGAAGACAGAGCGGGCCTGGGGCAGGCACCGCGGGGAGGAGGAGACGGGGTGGTGATGTGCCCGCAAGCTGCTGGGTGGGTGCAGGGCCTGCGCAGGGCAGGGGCTGGCGGGCCTGGGCCAACGCTGGGGACGGCCGCCCGGCAGCCGAGCCAGGAACAGCAGACTGTGGGCGATGCCGTGGCCAGGACTGGGAAGGTGAGGGGAAGTACAGACGGGCCGCAGAAGGTGACGCACGGGGAGGCCGTGGGGAAGAGCCCAGCGACCATCACAGCAGGGCAGGGCTGCGGTCTGTGTCCCCTGCTCCTCGGGCCTGTGTTCACAGGGATCCGCAGCACCTGTGCTGGCCTCCTCCCATGTTTTATCCACTGGGGCACCGACAGGACCTCCGGCGAAGCCCCGCCCGTGAGCGCGTCCGCACTTGGCCTCTCGTGATCACGGCATCCTGTCCCTGCTCCAGCGCCTGGGTCCTTCTGGCCCTGACCTCACCGCCCAGGGCTGGCTTTCTCTCCCTTCAGGGCACGGCCTCCTCACCCTCATTGGTCGACCTTGGCCGGGCCTGGGCTTGGGGCACGGCGACTGGACCAGGCCCTCCAGGACCCTTTGTGGCTCGTGTCTCTAGGGGGACACTCGCGGGGTGTTCCCGGGATGGGGTACTTCTCAGCGGCACTTATGGGGGAAGTTGGGTCCGAGGGGCGCAGCTGGTGACCTGGTCCACACCCCCCCCGCCCCGGTCCTCGCCTGTGGTCGTGGCCTCCAGCCCTGCACCTGCCCCACGCTCCTGTGTCCCCCCAGGGTCTTGGGTACTGAGTGTGGCCAGCTGCCCTCCTCCCCTCTCTGTCCCTTCTTGGCTGAGCTCACCGTTGGTGAGCAAGGAGTCACTTGGTGCCTGAAGTGTGCCTGCCGTGGGGTGGGGGCCAGAGACCTGGACGAGGGGCACCTAGTGTCCCAGGAGGGTGGTGAGACAGAGGAAACGGGGTGCATTGGGGGCAGCACAGGCACTCGGAGGGGGCGGGGAGGGGTGGGGGCTGTAGACTCCTGTGGCCCAGTCAGGCTTCGCTGGGACGCGGGGCTCAGGGCTTCGTTCCCACAGGCCCCCTCCGCTGCTGGGGCTCAGCAGTGAGGCGGGCGGGGAGTGGGGGTGCCAGGCTGGGGCCAGGCCAATGGCAGTTTTGGGGTCTGGGTCTGTGGCTGTCTTGGTTGTGGGGCCTGTGAGCTGATGGCTGATGTTTTGCCTTCTGGTTTGTTTAGATTCTTTATTTATAATACCCAAGATTCTTCCCCCTCCTTTTTGGGGGACAATTTTTATTTTTCTTTCTTTTTTTTTCTTTCTTGGTGGCGAAAAGCTGATGTTAAATGTATGATCTTAACCATTTTTAAGTGTATGGGTCAGCAGCGTTATGTGCATTCACACTGCTGTGCCACAGATCCCCAGAACCTTCTCCTCTCCCCTCTGTGCAACTCTGTCTCCATTAAACACTCACCCCCACCCCTCCCCAGCCCCAGGCACCCCCATCTGCTTTCTGTCTGTATGGATTTGACTCCTCTACGGACCTCTGATGTGTAGATTACACGGTGTTTGTGTCGCTCAGGAAAATGTGCTCATGGTTCATCCACGTGGTAGCAGGTGTCAGAATTTCCTTCCTTAGAATAACGCGCGGTAAGATTCCATTTATCGAGACACCACGTTTTCTTTATCCATTTTCTTCCTGCTGTTGGCCGCAGTGAGCAGGGGTGTGCAAATATCCCTCCTTCTGGTGCTGGAGGCGCCCGCGCAGCCCCAGAGACACTGGCACGTGAGCCGGGTGCAGGGACCAGATGGGCATGGGGCTCGTTTCCCTGGGGGGACTCGACTCGGCAGCGGCGGGCGGTTGTCCCCTGAAGTCAACGCCCCGGAGTTTCAGACCTCACACTGGACACTGCCGTCCGAACTGGCTGAGCCACGCGGATTTCGGCCTGGCATTTGCTCTCTCTTCATCACAGCAGCTGCTGTGAAACCAGCTTTGCAGAGATACCGCAGAAAGGAAAGCAGGGCGGTCCGGTCCGCGATCCACGAGGGGGTGTCGGCTTGTGGCGCTCACCTGTTTCCCTCAAAATTCACGACACCTTGTGCTGCCCCTGAGGATTCGCCGTGGCGCCCGGGGGTGCCGAGACCCACGGTTCGGGAACTGCGGCCCCCACCAGCGCCGGTGTTTGTGGCCTGCATTCCGTTTCTCTCCACGTGGTGCGGGTTTAAAGCCTTGTGCGCAACTCACCACCGCTTCTGGCTCTTGTTTCCACTTGATGGCTCAACCAGAGGAGCAGAGCCGGGAGGAGATTCGGCGGAAGCATTCTGAGATGGCTGCAGTTTCATCGTGGCCCCGGCGTTAACGCCTCACCCCTCGGCAGCGGGGAGGGGCAGGTGTCCTTATTCTCCCGCCGCAAGGGTGCAAACCCAAGGTTTCTCCATCAACCGCTGCTTTCCGTGCATGGAGTTCGGTAACATTTAATTAACTAATTTAGAGTAAGTGCATTAGTGGGGGAGGGGCAGAGAGGGAGGGAGAGAATCCCAAGCAGGCTCCGCGCTGTCTGCTCAGAGCCCAACGCGGGGCTCGATCCCACAACGGCGAGATCATGACCTGAGCCGAGATCAAGAGTCTGACGCTCAACCAACAGCCACCCAGGCGCCCCTGGTTTTCTAACGTTTAGAAAGTTTTCTTCCACTCTTAATTTCCTAAGAGCTTTTTCAGAATCATGAACTTCACTCATCAAGACAATCTTATGATTTTCTCCTTCACCCGTTTGTAATGAAATACATTAACTACACCACACGCTTTCCCAAGTTGAGCCATCCTTGTATTCCTGTAAGTAGCCCTGTTTGATCACGACGTTTACCTTTTTTTTTTTTTAATGTTTATTTATTTTTTGAGAGAGAGGGAGAGAGAGAGAGAGAGAGAGCGAGCTCAAGCAGGGGAGGGACAGAGAGAGAGGGGGAAGGAGGACCCAAAGCGGGCTCTGCGCTGGCAGCATGAGCCTGACGCGGGGCTCGAACTCACAAACGGGGAGATCATGACCTGAGCTGAAGTCTGACGCTCAACCGACTGAGCCACCCAGGCGCCTGTGATCGTGTAACTTTTTAATATCCAGCTGGTTTCGCTTCGCTAAAATCTTCGGGAGTTCGTTGTCTACGTTCAAAATGAAACTGCCCACATTTAAATACAATTTTGGTACTTTATATGAAAAACCTAAATAATGGTTTATCTACTTTCCCTGGTCATTCTGTTAATTATTGCTTGGCATACTTTGAGGCCACATTGTTAGGTATTTATATATTTATAAGAGATAAATCTTGTTTTATTGTTCCTTTTTACCAGCACATAATTTCATTCTGCGTGCTTTACGCTATTTTTCTGCTCTAAAGTATATTTGGTTGTATCCCGAGATGATGTTGGAGCCCTCTATTGGTTCATATTTGCATGGTATAGGCCGGTCTGTCCTTCATTTTCTAACCTTACTGTGTCTTAAAACAAACCATGTTTTTTAAAAAATTTTTTTTAACGTTTATTTATTTTTGAGACAGAGAGAGACAGAGTATGAGCAGGGGAGGGTCAGAGAGAGAGGGAGACACAGAATCTGAAACGGGCTCCAGGCTCTGAGCTGTCAGCACAGAGCCCAACGCGGGGCTCGAACTCACGGACCGTGAGATCATGACCTGAGCTGAAGTCGGCCGCTTAACTGACTGAGCCACCCAGGCGCCCCTGTTGTTTTTTTTTTTAATACAGCATATTGTTGACTTATTTTATTCCAACATTAAGAGTCACTGTTTTTTTTTTTTTTTAATTTTTTAAAGTCATGTCTACACCCAGTGTGGGGCTTGAACCCACAACCCCAAGGTGAAGACTCACACACCCTTCCAACTGGGTAGCCGCACCCCACAGTCTCTGTGTTTTCTCTGATTAATTGTACACTGATTACAGGACTTCGCATTTTATTTTTATCTGGAATTTACTTTTGTTTCCTTCTTTTCCTTTTTTTTTCAAGTTTATTTATTTATTTTGAGGGAGAGAGAGAGAGCACGAGTAGGGGAGGGGCAGGGAGAGACGGAGCCAGAGAGAATCCCAAGCAGGTTCTGAGCTGTCAGCACAGAGCCCGACATGGGGCTCGAACCAATGAACCATGAGATCATGACCTGAACTGAAGTCAGATGCTCAACCAACTGAGCCACCCAGGTGCTGCTTTCTTTCTTTCTTTCTTTCTTTCTTTCTTTCCTTTCTTCTTCTTCTTCTTCTTCTTCTTCTTCTTCTTTTTCTTCCTCTTCTTCCTCTTCTTCTTCTTCAATTTTATTTATTTTTTAGGGGGAGAGACAGAGAGACAGAGAGACAGAGAGAATGAGCAGGGGAGTGGCAGACAGACAGGGAGACACAGAATCCGAAGCAGGCTCCAGGCTCTGAGCTGTCAGCACAGAGCCTGATGTGGGGCTTGAACTCACCAACCGGACAGGACAGCGAGATCATGACCTGATCTGACGTCGGACCCTTAGCAGACTGAGCCGCCCAGGCGCCCCCACCCCCTTCTTTTTCTTATTTTCTGCTTTCCACTGGGCGGATCCAGTTTTCTGTTGGCTTAAACATCATGTATTTTTTTTTTTTCTTATGGCAGTTGCTCTTAATTTAAAAGCCGTTCTCATGTTTATCTACCAGATGACTTTTAAAAAAAAGATTTTATTTATTTTTTTAAAAAATGTTATTTTGACAGAGAAAAAGTGTGAAGGGGGGGGGGGGCAGAGAGAGAGAAAATCCCAAGCAGGCTCCATGCTCAGTGTGGAGCCCAACTTGGGGCTCCATCCCATGACCGTGAGATCATGACCGTGAGACCACGACCGGAGCCAAAACCAAGAGTCCGACTTTCCACTGACCGAGCCCCGGCGCATTCTCATCGTGAGCCACAGCACATGTGCAGAAAAGCGCAAATACTTGGTGTCGAGCTCCGCGAACTACCCCAGGGTGAGCTCCCACACGGCCACCTCTCCGGACGCGAAGGCGACCAGGGAGCCACCTCGCGGGGCCGGAAGGGGACCGCGGCCGCGTAGCTCCAGGGCCCTTCGGCCTGGGCTTCTCCGCACGCTCACGCGAGCCCCGCGGCTCTAACGCTGTGACCCACTTCCGTCTGGTGCTGGAGCTTCGGGCAGCCCCGCGGCGTCCGGCCTCACCTCTCGGGGCTGTGTCCGCGAACTTCGCACTGGCTGCTGCGCGTAGCTGTTTGACTCACTCGCTTTATCGCTGCACGTTACGATGTACCGTCTGGACGGCCTCGGCTCTTCCGACCGTCGGGCTCTCGCTGTGTCTCTTTCCTGGTGGCGAGATACGCTGGCCGTCCCTCACCGACCCTTTGGGAAGTGCCTGTTTGCGTTTGCCCGCGTTTCCCCCCCTTTGGTTGTCTTCCTTCCTACTAACACGCAGAGGTTCTTGGTATGTCCCCGATGGGCGTCCCCTGTCGCTCATTAGCGCTGCACAAAGCGTCTCCCTGTGACTTGCCTTCTCGCCTCCTCAGTGGTGTCTTTTGATGAGCAGAAGCTCCTGAAGTTCATGCGATCCAATTTATCACTCTTTTCTTTTTATCACTACTGCTTTTTGTGTCCCCTTTAAAATCTTTTCCAACTCCGGGTCGCCTGGGTGGCTCAGTCGGTTAGGCGTCCGACTTTGGCTCAGGTCATGATCTCCATGGCTTTTTGGTTTGAGCCCCAGGTTGGGCTCTGTGCTGACAGCTCAGAGCCCGGGGCTGCTTCAGATTCGGTGTCTCCTCTCTCTGCCCCTCCCCCGCTTGCCCTCTGTCTCTGTCTCTCAAAAATAAAAAATATTAAAAAAAAAACACAATTTTTTTTTCCAACTCCAGAGTCAGAAAATTATTCTCTTGCATCTTGCCCTCTCCTAGGGCTCCCTTCCTGACTTTGCCCCTGGAATGACAAGTCGCGTGGGACTGCTTTTCACCTTTTAAAAATACGTGATTTAGAGTGGCGTCACTCTTCAGAGCACAGCTGTAGGAATTTTGGCTCTTCCCCCCTCCCACCGTGTGGACAGCCCCTGTCCTGGTACCGTCTGCAGGGAGGTCACCTGTCCCCGCGGCTGTGCGGTGCCCCTTCCAGACGGTGCCCCTCTGTTCCCCGGGCCCCGAGGCGCTGACTCCTCCCGCCTCACAGTGGGCGGCGTGCTGGGTGAGTTTGCCACCCTGGTCTACTGCACGAAGGCTTGGGCTCTCCTTGGCTCTGTGCATTTCCACACATCTCACAGCGAGTTCGTCAAATAGCAGTGAAACCTGTTGAGGTTTTGCTTGCGATTACATCGTGTGTATTGACCCGTTTGAGGAGATGTGTTATCTCTATAAACGCGGATTCTTCCTGTTTGTGAGCACATCTCCATCCACTTAGGGGTAATTTATCTCATGATGTTTTCTTGTTTTCTGCACAGAGGTGTTCTTCCTTTATTAGATATATTACTTGTATTATGAACGGTATGCATAAATGCATATATGTACATCCGTTAAACATTATATATGCATATACATACACACCTGATATATGTTACATATACACACACATATAAATTTCATTTTCTAACTGTTGAAAACTATAGAAATGTAACTGACTTATTTAAAAAAGGTTTTAAACAGTTTTATTCATTTTGAAATTTTTTTTAACATTGATTTATTTTTGAGAGAGAGAGAGCGAGCGGGAAGGGGCAGAGAGAGAGGGAGACAGAATCCAAAGCAGGCTCCAGGCTCTGAGCTGTCAGCACAGAGCCCGACGCGGGGGCTCGGACTCACAAACTGCGAGCTGAAGTTGGACGCTTAACCAACTGAGCCACCCGGGCGCCCCCACGACTGACTGCTACATACTGCCCTGGTACAAACAATCTTGCTAAACTCACTTATTAATTGCAAACATTTGTTCTCTCGGTTCTATAGACTTCTCCAAGCACAAATCATATCACCTGCTCAAACTAATGACAGCTTCGTTTCCTTATCTCCAGCTCTTCTTCTGTTTCGCTTCCTTGCTTCTTGGAAGAAGCTCCTGTGTCCGGAGCTTCGGGGACAGAGAGCCCAGCCGCGCCGGTAGCTGTCTGCTCTGTCTCAAAGAGGATGTTTCCAACTCTTCATTAGAAAGATTGCTCTTCGCGAGGGATCCTTCTCGATGCATTTTATCAGATTAAAAAATCCCCTTCCATTCTTAATCTACTGAAGGCTTTTAAAAAATACATCACGAACAGCTTATTGACTTCTATTAAATGTTTCTTGATTCTACTGATGTGATCTTATTTTTTCATTTAATCGTTCATGTGAAGAACGGTTTGATTTTTTAAGCCTTTCATTTAAGAAATGATTTCAAATAAAGAGCCTGCAGAAATAGCACGCACATTCCCCAAATGTCAACACTTCGCGGCTCTGCTCTGTCTCCGCATTCACAGAACACACACGCACACACACACACACGTAATATGTGTGGTACACATACACTCACCTATATTCGTACGTGTAGATCTCCTGTGCACCTTTGGGGACACGCTGCAGACACACCACCTATTTCCCTTACAGCTCAGAGGGTTCCGGAAGCAAAGGACTTTCTCCTACATAACCTTGGTTCTACCTCCAAAATCAGGAAACCACCCCTGATCCGACATCCCCATGTCATTGGCAGATGCCATGCAAACTTCCTCACTGTCCTGGTGACGTCCTTCATGGGGCTACGACCGGTCCTGGCTCATGTGTGCATCTGGCCGTCACCTCTCCCTTGTCTTCTTTCATCTGGAATGTTCTTCTGTGTGTTTCTGACTTCCGTGACCAGTATGTAGAACACCCCTCAATCATGTCTCCCCTGACTGTTGGGCACAGATATCACACAAGAGATGCTGTGCCTTCTCAGCACATCAGCCCAGGAAGCCCCACTATTTGTGCCATTAATTTTTTTAATGTTTATTTATTTTTGAGAGAGAGAGAGAGAGAGAGAGAGAGAGAGAGAGAATGAGTGGGGGAGGAGCAGAGAGAGAGGGAGACACAGAATCCGAAACGGGCTCCAGGCTCTGAGATGTCAGCACAGAGCCCGATGCAGGGCTTGAACTCACAAATCATGAGATCATGACCTGAGCTGAAGTCGGACGCTTAACTGACTGAGCCACCCTGGCACCCCTGGTGCCATTAATTTTTATTGCTCAGTCAGAACGGCATGGGCCAGATTACTGTAAAATGACCTAAAAGTATGTTGTTAATTAATATGTAATTAAGGCAAACATCCAGTCCTTCGGGACTAAGTATTTCAGTTTTGTCTGTTTCTGTTTTTGCCCTTTGTAGGTGCCCTTTGTTAGAGTCAGTAAATACCCTTCTATCTCTTGTTTGCTCAGAGTGTTTATCGTGGATGGATGTTGAATTCTGTCAAATGCTTTCTCTGCATCAGTTGACATGATCGTGTGGTTTCTTCTTTAGACTGTGAATATGGTGGCTCGCACGGATTTGTTTTCCTGACTTGAGCCAGCCTTGCATTCCTGGGATACCCTCTGTGTGGCTGTGGTGCCTTGGAGATATTATTTGCTAATATTTTGTTGAGGGTTTTGTGTCATGTTTGCCCTGGGGCTTTGATTTTCTTCTCTCTTGTGCGTTGGATGTGCTGGTTCCTCACACGCAGGATAATTCTAGATAGTATCCTGCACACTCAGAGATTATGTTATGAATACCTGCTCTTCTAAAAATCCCACTGAGAGTGTTGACATTTTTTTTTAGCACGCCATCGGCCCAGCCCTCTGTGGGTTGTGGTTTCAATGCCAGCGGTTTTCAAAGCCTTTACAGTGTTACCTGGATCCGTCCTGTGTGGGCACTACCCCCGGTGGCCGGTATGGGACTCGGCTGTGGTCTGTCCTGTAGCTCAGTGCACAGACCTGGGAGGCACACACAGCTTGGGGTGAGCCCAGAAGGCACGAACGTCATGGGGATGCTTTCTGGATACTTTCTGGCTCCCCGGGGCTCCCCTTTGCAGTCCTCTGGCAGAGTCTGCGGCTTTGGTCACCCCGCCTCCTGCACACTCCCTGTGACGGCGCCTGCGACTTGGACAGAGGGCAGCGCTTGGCTCTCTCCCCTTCCCGCCCTCTGGGGACCACGTCTCCTCCCACGGGAGAGGAAGGTTTTCTCCCTCGCAAGGCACATGTGAACTGGTGCCTCCACTGCAGGCTGGGTGGGGGGTCGCCTGGGGGCAGGTGTGAGGGAGAAGAGAACCACCCCCACTCCGACACTCTGCCCGGAGCTCCCCCAGCCTCAGGGAGCATCAGGACGCCCCTTTCTCTCCTGCCCCCTGAGCCTGAACTAGAGAGCTCCCCTGGAGCTTTCTCTGTCCACGTCCCCAGCCCCATTTCTAGCTTTCAGGCTGGGGTGAGTCCAGGCCAGGGGGTGTGGAGGGAGACCCACCCCCACTTCGGTAGTGCTTCAAATTCTGGCTCTTCCCACAGTCGGCCCGTTACGACTTTGCTGGGTCCTCGCGTGAGCCATGCACGGTCCTCCTTTAATTGCTGCGTCCAGTGGGAGAGACAGAGTCGGCCACGTCTGCTCTGTCTCGCCCCAAGAGGGGACCCAGGACACGAAAAGAAGAAGGCAACGAACAAACGTAAGACCCTGGGCTCGACTCGGCAACTCTTCCTGTGTAGCCACGTTGGATGGTTCTTTGCCGGGGTGTGGGTGTAAACACACACTTGCCCTAGGCCGCTGGCAGGTGCCGGCAGGCACCGTGATGACTCAGCCTGAGCACCCCCCACGCAGCACTCCAGGGTGGGAGCACGTACCTGCGCAGCGACTCACCGCGGCTGCTCTGGAACCGCACTGCTTCCGGGGCGTATTTCCAGACCGCGTCTCTTCCTTTCCTTTCTCATGGCTTTCATGTGTTCCTTGTAAACAAGGTCTGTTTTGTCGTTTTGCTTTTCTTTTTTGAAAAAATCAGAGCCATCGTCTTGGCCTTTCAATGGGAAAGTTTAGTCCGTTTACATTTGATGCGACTACTGATACGATGGTGTTTAAATCTGCCTGTTAAAAAAGTTTCCTCATTTCTGCAGCTGCTCTGTTTCCACGCCCCACCCCCCTTTTGTTTTGTTTTGGGTTGACTCTTAAAGCCAGCTTGGTGAGCTTCTCCCTACAGTGTGTTCCTGTTCCTTGGTGCTTCAGCTTGGTGCTTCTGGAGCTCGTCGACACTGTCTTCTGTTTCCTTCTTGCTTTATACGTTGTCGGTTCACATTTCGACGTTGCGTTTTCTACACGTCACTACATCTCAGCATTTTTACCACTATGACAGACACCTTCTCCGCTCTTTCCTCCCCGCCCTTATTTTCTTCGCCTAAAGGGCAACTTTTACACTGTTTTTGCTGCAGGCCTGCTCCAAACTCTCTCGGTTCTCGTTTGTCTGAGTAAAGAGTGATTTCGGGCCAGCAACTCACTCCTTCCTTCCCTATTGCTGCTGTAACGCACCCCCTCGCACTGCAAGCGACGCCCGTCTACTACCTTACAGCTGTGGAAGGTGGCGGTCTCAGTGTGCTAAAATCGAGGACGGCTCCTTCTGGAGGCTCTGTCATCCCGCTTCCCCAGCTTCTAGGGGCCGCCGGCACTCCTGGGCTCACGGCCCCTCCTCCGTCATCCCTGCCCGGGCTTGGGGCCTCACAGTGCCTCTCTGACTCTCCCGCCACCCACCCCCCCACCTCCTTGTGATGACACCGGACCCACCGATGACCCTGGACAACCTCCCCTGTCAGGCCCGTAACGTCATCACACCTGCAAAATCCCAGTTGCCTAACGTAACGTGATCACAGGTTTGGGGGATTAGGACGTGGACCTCTCTGGGGCCATTCCTCTGCCGACCACAGCCGGCACTTTCCTGCGGTGGGTCAAAGTCACCGTCCCATTGTCTCCTGGTCGTGCTGTTGCAGCTGAGAAGTCAGCTGTCGCACAACTCTCAGGCTTCTGCCACCTGACTGCCTTTCAGATTTTCTCTCTGGTCTTCACCAAAGACAAAGATTATATGACGTGTGTACAGGTGTGGGGTTTATTGTGATGATGCTACGGTTGGTCGGGCCACTTGGACTCAGGCTTTGACATCTTTCAGCACAGACAGAAACTCCTCAGAGTACTGCTGTGTCTTGCTCGCGGCCCTGGGCTTCCAGGCGTGCACGGAGCAGAACTTCCCGCCCGGGGGGCCCCGCCCCGGGCTCCATGCTTCAGAACGCACAGCTCCTCCTGCCGTCCCCGTCCTTAGGCCTTCCCCAGTGCGTCCACTCTGCCGTTCACACTCCCTTTGACTCTTAATTTCGGTTATTGTGTTTCTTAGCCCTACAATTTCTGTTTGGTGCTTTCCCCCCCGTCTCGTCCGTCACATCGTTTCCAGGGCCCCGTGCTGGACCACGCCTGATCCCTCCAGTCTCTCGCGTGTCTGGGGTTCGTCTCTGTGGGGTTCAGTCTGTGTTTCTGCCGGCTGGCTCCTGGAGTCCAGTCTGGCAGCCTGCGGTGTTTGAAAAATCACTTGTGGGATAACTGAGGCCTTCAACGGAGACGCTGCTCTCTCCGCGGGGTTTCACGTGCTTCCGCCGGGCACGGGCAGCCAAGTTCAGAGCCGGAGATGGGCAGCCCCCCCCCCCCCCCCCCGGGCTGTGACCCCACCCACTCTGGGCCTCCAGGAGCCTGATGATCAGCACACAGTTCACCTGGCACAGGTATCAGAGACGTGAAGTTGCTCTCGCTCCTGAGGGACCCCAGGCACCCATGAGCCCCCCACGGTCCCTCTGTGGATCTGGTGCAGCTCCGTCAGCCTTCCAGGCAGGTGGGGGGCATGGAGCCCATCCTCATGACTGCATGGCGTGATGGCCGGTGGCGAGGGGCTGCGGCTAAGGCGGGCGGCCAGACCCCAGTGCGGCAGGACAGCTGGATGGAGGCCAGGCCTGGAGTGAAGTGCACGGTGTTGGGGATGCCACCCCGGTTCAGGGCAGTGGTGTTCCAGCCAGGGGAGCCTCTGAGACGGTGTACCCGGGGCAGGGGGGGAAACAAGCCTGGCAAGGCCGTGAGGGGCTGTCTTGAGAGATAATGGCTGGGGGGGGCCGGCAGGGCCAGGCTGGGGGCAGCTCTACAGCCAGGCCCGGGAGCTTGGTCCTCTTGTCAAGGCCATGGGGACGCCTTGTGAGGGGGTCACAGTCAGACTGGCAAGTTGGGAAGGTCCATCACGGGTGAAACTATGTCTCCCCAAAGATATGTTTAAGTCCTGACCCCTGGAACGTCCAAATGCAACCTCATTTGGAAACGAGAACTTTGCAGATGCCATCAAGTTAGGATGAGGTCACTGGGTGGGCCTTTCCAACATCACATGTTTTCACGAGAAGAAGACAGATGTACAGGGAAAGGCCGCGTGATGTCCGAGGCGGATGGGAGTGGTGTGTCCACAAGCCAAGGAAGGGGAGGGGTTGCTGGCGGCCGCCAGAGGCCGAGGTGCCACCCTGGCGTCCTGGTCCTAACCGTCCTCACCCGCTCTGGGCCCACCCTCGAGGGCCACGCCTCCACGCCCAGGCGATGTTAACACAAAGGGGAGAGCCAGGAGGGGGAGCGCTGTGAGGTCAGCGCAGAGTCGCCAGGGCGCGCTGGGGGTGGGGCAGGAGGTGTGCAGAGCCCCGGAGCAGATTTGCAGGTTTGAGGCTAAGGACTGGGCTTTTAGAGCACTTGGGTGAGGTGGGCAGGGCAGAGGGGTGAGGTGGGCGAGGTGGGCAGGGTGAGGGTGAGGTGGGCAGGGCAGAGGGGAGAGGCTGCAGGGGCTGAGGGGGCAGCTCCTTCCCGACAGTGGAGGCCACAGGGAGGTGCTTCTGGTCTCTTCCTACACAGCCCGTCCCTCCTCTGCCTCCTGGGGCTGCCAGGGTGCAGCTGGTGCTCCCTGGGGCGGAGGCGGTGGGGGTCGTGTGCCCTGGGCCTTCTCCCCACCTCCCTTCGTATTGCCTTTTGTGCCTTGAGGCAGGGGGCTTCTGGAGGCTTCTGGGGGAGAGGATCCACCCCGAGGGGTCTGGGGCCCCTCCCTGGGTACAAAGACAGCTTCAGGGTCCTGACCACACAGGTTCCTGCCAGTGAAAGCAGATGTGGGGGCTGGTATCTCCCAAGCAGCCACCCGGAGGGGTTCACTGCAGTAAGTTCTCACAGCACCTCATCTGTGCTTCTTGTGGGTTGGTGGCCTGGGCAGCAGGGGGTCCTGGCTTCCCTTGGGCCAGAGACTTCCCCGCCCCCCGGTGCCGAGGGAGGGTGGCAGTCCCGTAGTCTCCTGCGCAGACCGCATCACCCGTGTGGACCCAAGCACAGCTCAGGGCCTCAGTGTAAGCAGACCTGGTGTGAGTCGTGCCTCACCCCTTTGCATCAGGGGGATGCCCGGTGCCCCTGCACCTCTCTGACGCTTCTCTCCTCCTCTGTCGGAGGGACGTGGGACGTGGGAGAGCAGGCATTAGGTGGGCTCCCCTCCTCCACCCTAAGGCGGAGGGGCTGGGGTGTGCGTGTGGAGGCTCCGTGAGGACACCGTGGTGACCGGGGTTGGAGGAAGGAAGCCTGAGCCTCCAAACCCGAGCGAGCGCCTGGACGGCTGAAGACGAAGGCCACTGGCTGCTCTTGTCTCCCACCCTCCGAAGGAGGCCAGGAAGGCTGGAGATATCCGGGACCCGGGGCTCTTTGGGACGCGGCACCGACACCCACCGCACTGTCCCCACAGGCCGCTTGCACAGGGCCGGTGGTCAGCCCGGCCCCGCGTCCAGACCAGCTCCGCGGCAAGGAACGGGGTCCTCGGGCTGCCTGTTGAGGGCGAGTGGGGTCACCCTGGTGGGCGGCCTGGGTGGGGCCGCAGCGGGATTTCAGGGCGTGAGCGGGACTGAAGACCCGGCTGTGGGGTGAAGCAGGGTGCAGGGGCTTCCCGGGGATGGCGCGCGGGTCCGGCGGTGTCCAGCTCCCCGGGGCCAGCGGTCGCCGGCACCCCTGCGGCGCCGGGCTGTCGCCGTGGCAACCGGTGCTGCGGGGGGGCGGGGCGCCGGGACCCCCACCGCGCGGGGCGGGGCCTCGGGCGGGGGCGGGGCCTCGGCGGGGGCCGCGCCGAGAGCCGCGAGGGGAGCGAGCACGGCGCAGGGAGCGCGGCCTCGGCCCGGCGCGGAGGCTCGGCGGGCCGGCGGTGGGTAGGCGCGGGGCCGGGGGGGGGGGGGGGATGCGAGCGGGGCGAGCGGGGGGTCGGGCGCAGGGGCTGGGATGCGCAGCGGCGCTGCAGGGCCGGGCCCGGCTTGGGCAGAAGGGCGGAGACGCAGCCTGTCTGGGGCAGCCTGGGTCCGGTCGGCGCTGGCGGCCCCTTCCTGTCCGCCCCCATCGGTGGGCACCGAAGGGGCGGCTCGGGGAGGGGGCGGGCAGGCCCAGGACAAGCCAGGGCAGGAGGGCCTGGGGCCAGCTCCCCAGGGAGAGGCCGGGCAGGGTGTGTGCGGGAGCGGTGGTCAGGCCCTGGCTCCGGCTTTCTGGGGCGGGGGCGGGGGATGCCCCTGCGAGCTCTCGTGGGGATGGGGTCTGTCCTGGCATCGTCAACCCGGGTTTGATGAGTGGCTGAGAGAGGGAACGAGAAGGCCAAGCAGTAGATGGGGAGGGGTGAGCGGTGCAGCGGCTCTCTGGCTATTTGGCCTGGCCAAGGGCTGGGAGGAAGGCCATTCCCAGGCCGCTGTTGGAGCCAGAGGAGGCAGGGTGGGAGGAGGCCCCTTGGGTCACGCGTGCCCACCTGGTGGCTGAAAATGGGGTGAGGGTGTGGTGTGGGTGGGGAGCAGGGGCTCCAGACACTGTTTTGGTAGGGACGTGGTGCTATGACCCCCCCCCCCCCCCAAGGACCCCTGCGCTCGAGGTGTCTGAGCTCACAGTGTGGGGGGTCCTGTGTGTGGCTGCAGGGACCCCTGGGTGGGGCAGCAGCCGTGTTGAGGTCAGGAGTGGGGGTGTGGATTTGGAGGAGGGCCTCCTTCCTCAGTCTTGAGGGCGGTGGTGTCACTAGGGGCAGGCTTCACAGGCACGGGGGACATTAAATTTTATGTCCTTGTCTAGACAGGGCAGTAAACAGAGCCCAGGGCCAGGGGTGCTGCAGATGGGAGAGGCGGGCTGAGGGGGCCTCGCTGGAAGTGAGTGGAAGTAAGTCTGCAAAGTGACTTTCAGTGGGTGACGGGTGCGGGCCCAGGTGTGGGGACCCAGTCTGGTGTGGGACTCTGACCAGCACAGTCACGACAATGCCAAGGGTGTGAGAAGTATAGGGGTCTGCAGAGCACAAAGAAGGTCCCGGTGGGCGAGAGCGCAGGGCGGGCTTCCTGAGATGGCCCCAAAGGTGCGGGGGTGGGGGGGGAGTGGCAGAGGGCCACCCTTTCGCGGGGAGCAGGGCAGCGTACGTGGCGGGACAGGCGGCCACTGGCACGAGCCTCCGTAGGCAATGGGAGCCCTGGTGAGACGGGGCAGGGAATGGTCCACGGCCTGTGGACGGGTGTGTGGGGGCACCGAGTCCGCCGAGGTAGGGGTGGCGAGGCCTGTGGGAGGGGATCCTCAGCACTTGGATGACCCTCAGTCCTGGACCAGAAAACACGCCCGGAGCGCCGGCGCAGCGCCCAGGGAAGGGGCCTGGGCCTCCGCGGGCCTCGGGGACTCCGGGAGCGCACAGAGCTGAGGCCACAGGCCCGCTTCCCGCCCAGCAAGGCGCCCGGGGGCGAGAGGACGCCGGAGGGTCGACGGCGTGGGCCCAGCAGGGGCAAACCGCCGGGGCCCGGGGATGCGCGCGGCCGGGAGAAACCACTTCCGTTCCATTTCCTTCCCGGCGGCCGCGGGAACCCGGTCTCGGGTCTCAAGCAGAGCTGCAGCGCCCCCTGGAGGCCCCGCTCCCGGCTCCGGGTCCCCGCGAGCGCACCGGCGCGTGCGTGCGACAGAAGCCCCCCGGCGCCCCCGCGTGGGGACAGCGCCCCGCGCGGGAAGCGCGTCGCGGGGGCGGGGGGGAGGGGAGGGGAGGGCGGAGGCTGTCCCCCGGGCTGCGCCCTTACCGTCCCCTCTGGTCTTCCCCAGGTTCCGAGCTCGCCGGCCGGCAGCGGTGGCGCCCTCAGAGCGGCTGGACGGGTCCCGTCGCGCCATGCCCGCGGGCTGAGCGCCGCCGCCGCCGCCTCCGCCGCCGCAGGGCCTCGTCCCGCCTCGCGTGGGGGCCACGCGCGCCCAGGCCGGGGCCCCGGCGGCCGACCATGGTGCTGCCGCCCCCGGACCGGCGCCACGTGTGCCTGACCACGCTGGTGATCATGGGCAGCATGGCGGTCATGGACGCGTACCTGGTGGAGCAGAACCAGGGCCCGCGCAAGATCGGCGTGTGCATCATCGTGCTGGTGGGCGACGTGTGCTTCCTGCTGGTGCTGCGCTACGTGGCCGTGTGGGTGGGCGCCGAGGTGCGCACGGCCAAGCGCGGCTACGCCATGATCCTCTGGTTCCTGTACATCTTCGTGCTGGAGATCAAGCTCTACTTCATCTTCCAGAACTACAAGGCGGCGCGGCGGGGCGCGGCCGACCCGGTGGCGCGCAAGGCACTGACGCTGCTGCTGTCGGTGTGCGTGCCCGGCCTGTTCCTGCTGCTGGTGGCGCTCGACCGCATGGAGTACGTGCGCACCTTCCGCAAGCGCGAGGACCTGCGCGGCCGCCTCTTCTGGGTGGCGCTGGACCTGCTGGACCTGCTGGACATGCAGGCCAATCTGTGGGAGCCGCCGCGCACCGGGCTGCCGCTGTGGGCCGAGGGCCTCACCTTCTTCTACTGCTACATGCTGCTGCTGGTGCTGCCGTGCGTGGCGCTCAGCGAGGTCAGCATGCAGGGCGAGCACATCGCGCCGCAGAAGATGATGCTCTACCCCGTGCTCAGCCTCGCCACCGTCAACGTGGTGGCCGTGCTGGCGCGTGCCGCCAACATGGCGCTCTTCCGCGACAGTCGCGTCTCGGCCATCTTCGTGGGCAAGAACGTGGTGGCGCTGGCCACCAAGGCCTGCACCTTCCTCGAGTACCGCCGCCAGGTGCGGGACTTCCCGCCGCCCGCGCTCGCGCTGGAGCTGCAGCCGCCGCCGCCGCAGCGCAACTCGGTGCCGCCGCCCCCGCCGCTGCACGGCCCGCCCGGCCGCCCCCACGGGCCCTCGCCCACGCGCGACGCCCTGGGCACGTGACGGGGCCCGCGCGGCTTGCATGGGATGGGGTGGGGGCGGGCTCCCCCCAGGGCCGGGTTTGGCGAGTGCCCCGGCCGGGGCGGGGGTGGGGGGGTGAGGGCGCCGCGGGCCGCTTCTTCATCTCAGGAATCCCCTCGGACCACGGACTCGCAGCCCAGCGCCCCAGCCGGCCCCCAGCGCGCCCAGCCTGCCCCCAGCGCCCAGTGCGCCGGCCGGTGGGGGGCGGGGGGCGGCTGGGAAGGGAGGACAGAGTGGGCGGAGGTGCGGTCCCTTGGGGTCCCTTGGTGGGGGCCTCTGGCTCAGAGTTTGGGGCCACGGAGGCCTCTGTCATTTTAAAGACTCGTGTTTACAGTTTTGTATCCAAAGCCGCCCGGCCCTGTTTCCTGAGTCCAGTGTCTGACAGCGGGGCGTGGTGGGAGGAGGGATGTGAGTGTGAGCGGGAGGTGAGGGGTCTGGGCCAGCCCCCTTCCGAGGAGCCCCCTCCGGAGGTGGACTCTCAGGAGCTCCAGCTGTCACAGAGGCACTCTCCGCTCCAGCTTCACTGTCCCCACCTGCAACTCTGTGCTTCCTGGAGTACCTCACCCAGGTCTCTGCATACCTGAGGCCCTGCAATGCCCCCAAGCCTCTGGTTCTCTCCTCAGTGCGGGAGTGGGAGGTGGGGTGAAAGGTGGGGTGGAGGGGTGAAGGTGGGATGGAGGGGTGGAGGTGGAGGGTGGGGTGGAGGTCGGAGGTGAGGTGGGGTGGAGGAGTGGTGGAGGTAAGGTGGAGGGGTGGAGGTGGGGTGGAGGGGTGAAGGTGGGAGGTGGGATGGAGGGGTGGAGGTGGAAGGTGGGGTGGAGGGGTGGAGGGGTGAAGGTGGAGTGGAGGTAGGAGGTGGGGTGGAGGGTGAGAGTGGGGTGGAGGGTGGAGTGGAGGGGTGAAGGTGGGATGGAGGGGTGGAGGTGGAGGGTGGGATGGAGGTTGGAGGTGAGGTGGGGTGGAGGAGTAGTGGAGGGGTAGTGGAGGGGTGGAGGGGGGTTGGAGGGGTGGAGGGGGGTTGGAGGGGTGAAGGTGGAATGGAGGGGTGGAGGTTGGAGGTGAGGTGGGGTGGAGGAGTAGTGGAGGAGTGGAGGGGTAGTGGAGGGATGGAGGGTTAGGGGAGGCGTGGAGGGGTAGTGGAGGGGTGGAGGGGTGGTGGAGGGGTAGTGGAGGGGTGGAGGGGGGGTGGAGGGGTAGTGGAGGGGTGGTGGAGGGGTAGTGGAGGGGTGGAGGGGGGGTGGAGGGGTAGTGGAGGGGTGGAGGTGGAGGTGAGGTGGGGTGGAGGGGTAGTGGAGGGGTGGAGGGGTAGGGAGGGGTGGAGGAGTGAAGGTGGGAGTTGGAGTGGAGGGGTGGAGGTGGAGGGTGGGGTGGAGGTGGAGGGTGGGGTGGAGGTCGGAGGTGAGGTGGGGTGGAGGGGTAGTGGAGGGGTGGAGGGGGGTGGAGGGGTGAAGGCGGGAGGTGGGGTGGAGGGGCAGGATGTGGGATCAGGTAGACACTGGAGCCTGAGGCCAGGAGCATGGAGCCTGGCCCCACCTCCCCTGGGCCCGGTGGGGACAGACACCCATGGAGCCCCCAGCAGCCGGGCCCAAGCAGCATGGCGCCCTGGTGGGGCGGAGAGGGCGCTTGAGGCTGCCCGACCTGTCACTTGAGAGCACACGACACCATCCTCAGGTGGCCTCTCACCTGGCCTCTGCCCGGTGCCATGCGCTTGTGATGTGGCCCTGGGCACCCCCGGGCCAAGGAGGGGAGGGAACCCTTTGCTTTGGGCCACACGGGGCTGCTGACGCGGCTGTTGGAGGACGCCTGGCTGTGGCTACAGGGGCTGTGTTAGGGGGCACGTCTGGCCGGCCAGTCCTCATCGTGGAGCCATGTGGCGGGCCAGACTCATGCTCAGTGCGTTTCACCTGTGCTGCCTGATGACAAGGTCCACTGTCCCTGTCTGTAACCAACAGCTCCCAGAAGGGCCCTGAGCTGGCGGTGCAGAGCAGGGACCTCTCTGTGTCCCCTTCCTGCCAACCGCAGTTCAGGTGGGGCTGGCCGGCCACTGGGCCCCTCCCCATCTCTCCTCTCCCCCAGCCTGCGGTTGCCTGGGGTCTGGCTTTTGGAGTTGAATGCTTCCCAGTCAGCTGGCCTTGGGGACCAGTGTCCCCAGATGCCATCACACCCTGACTACAGCCCTGCCCTCGGCTCCCAGAATGGCCACTTCCACACCCCCTCCCCCTGCACAACCTTGGCAACCTCTCTCTGAGCCCGGGGAGCCCAGGTGTGGAGCAGGGGGGAGGCTCTCTCCTCCCGTGTTGGAGTCGAGCAGGGAGGAGGGGGGGGGGCGCTGCAGGGGGAGCTGTCCCAGAAAGGTCACGGGCCGGGTGTGGAGGGCTCGAGGGGCTGCAAGGGGTACAGCCCGCAGGTGGGGCGGGGTGTGCGTGCAGTCTTGGGGGGGGTGTGGTCTGGGGTGGGGCGGCAGGTGAGGCTGAGGGCTAGGTGCTCCCCCCATCCCAGCCAGTGTTGGCCCATCCCGTCCCCACTGGGGTCTCTGGGTGTGTCCTCGGTGCCTCCTGTGGAACCAGGTAGGGACGGCGTGAGGGCTGTGCAGGAGAGGGGTTCTGACAGGCTCCAGGTTCCCTGGCCTCTCTCCACCACCTGCACTGGGTTCCCACCTGCGTCACCTCTTATCCTTGGAGCCTGTTCTCAGAGGAACCCCTGCTGGCCCTCGGGTGGGGGGGGACAGTGATGGGGATCATTCTGTGGGGTCGGCTTTGCTGTGAGGCCCCTACATCCGGTGTCAGAGGTGGGAAGCAGTCCACGCAGCACCACCTCGGCCTCAGTTGGCCTCCCCAGACCATTTAGTGCCGAGGACACTGGCCCCACACTGTCCTGACTTGGTTTAATGGCCCACGTGCCCTTCCTATGTCTGTGAGGGCATCTGGACAGATGTGGGACCTGTGGTGAGGGCTGTGGCTGGCACCCACTGCTTTCCTGACTGCTCGGCCTCGGCTGCAGCCGGCCTGGGAGCTGGGGCGTCAGGTGGGCTCGTGGCCTGGGGTGTCCGTCCTCTGGAGTCTTCCTTGGCGACAAGATGCAGACCCAGCGACATTCCAGCCTGCCTTTTCTCTGGTTCCTGAGGTGGCCTGTGATGGCCGGATGCAGAGGAGGCAGCCACTGGCCCCTTGTCCTCTGCTCCCGCAGAGCTCGCAGGTCCCGATGCAGCGTCTGCTGTGGCTCCATGTGGGCCCCGATGCTGAGCCCAGGCACACGCCGTCCCTGTGTGTGTGTCGGGGGGGGGGCGGACTTGTGGGGCCGCCAGGCTCTGGGGGAGGAGCAGGGAGGGCTTGGGCCTGGGCGGAGCAGGGAGGCCTTCCTCACAGTTGGTAGAGTGGCCTGGGGCCAGCGTGGTGGGCACTAGGCCAGCAGGGCAGGGGCAGCCCACAGGGCTGGGGGGCACGGGGTGGACTGAGATGCCCATGGGCCACCTGGGAGGCCACCGGGGACTTGACGACATCAGCATCCACAGACTGTGCCCGGTGGCTGGGCTGGACATGGCGGGAAGAGAGTGAAGAGGGCCCGGGTCTCGGGGGGAGGGCAGCTGGAGGGGGAGGGGAGGGGAGGGGGCGGGGCCGTGGAGGACCCCTGCAGCCAGGTCCATAGAAGGGGTGTCTCCGGGAGCCAGGCCCCTCCTGCACCCCTTCCTCCCAGGCCAGGTCAGATGCCGCGTCCTCCTCCATATTCTGCCGGCAGGAAATTCAGTTGGGGGTCGTAGGAGTAAACCCTGATACGATAACAGCTGGACGGTGACTTGTGTCAAACCCCAGAGTCGGGAGTGCCCTTCTTCCAACCTGGGCCGTCCTGGCCAGAGAGACCCCCGTTTCCAGATGCCTGGGAAGCTGGCCCCGCCAGGATGTGAGGTGCTGACCCACGCCTACCGTGTGCCGCGGGTCTGGACACCTGTGAGGTCCCCAGCTGGGGCGGTGCTCCAGCCCTAGCTGTGCCGTCACCCGGGAAATCAGGTGCCTGAAGCCCTGTTCTAAGAAGGCCCCAGCCTGGTCACCTCCTCCAAAGAGCTCAGTGTTAGCTTGTTCCTAGGTGGGCCTCGAGGACGTTTGTCACCGTGCACGGGTCTGAGGCAAGCCCTGCCAGGTTGGCTACGTCATGTAGGACGAGGCTCCGTCCTTCTGTGTCTGCCATCTTGGAGCGTTGGCGATGTCTCCCTGCGTGGTCCCAAAGGTCCACAGCATCCAAGTGCAGGGAGAGAAGGCCTGGGGCCCCTCCTATTGGCAGGAAAACGTTTCCCTGAAGTCCTCGGCACGGGTACGCCCGGGCCCCGCGGTCCAGATCTGGCTCCCGCGACAGCCCCTCTACTGATGGCTGGCCGCGGGGCGTGGGGGACCGTGCCTGGTCGGGTCGGGGCTTTGCACCCTGGGTCTGAGACACGGGGGGAGCTCCCGCATGCCGCCTGGTTCCCCTGCCCGCAAGCCCGTGGGGAAGATGGGGAGGGCGGGCGGGTGCGGCACACACGGCTGGTGGGCGCCCGCCCCTTTGGCGTGACCCACGAGTCCGCCGGGGCATCCGAGGCATTGCCGCGTGGGCCCAGCTCCCCTCAGAAGCCGTCTGCGCACACTGCCTTTGACGGGGTCGACGCCGCAATTATCATCAGTCCCGCTGCTGAGAACCCTGGCGCACATCCATGTCCCCGAACAGAAATATACGGTGAAACCCTCTGGGCCACTCGCCTTCCTGGTCTGCAGCATCCTGCGAACCACACCCTTCCCGGGGGGTCCCGATGGCAAGACTCAGGCCGCTCCTGAGCCGTTGGAAAGGCCTGTGGTGTCCCTCAGCTCCGGGCCAGCCCTGGCCGGGCCCCCGCCCACCCTCCTGTACCCGAGAGCCGGGGACCCCTTCCTCCCCTGGGGCACTGGGGTCAGCCCACCTTCTCCTGCCTGTGGGGAGCTCAGACACCGACCAGATGCAGACTCGGAAAGACAAAGCATTTGAACTTCTGACCCTAAATCTTTCAGCCCAAAGCACGCTCACGTTTTCTGCAGCAAAATGGCCTCATAATAACAGGAACTCAATTGAGCCAGATTACACCCACTCATTATCATGACACCTAACACGTCACAGGACCAGATTCCTTTTGTCTGGAGGGTAACGGCACAGGAAGAGAAGCCGGCACCACCCGTCCCGCTTCCCCAGGAGTCCGCTGACGGCCCCACTCCTGGGGGAATCAAGGTAACCACCTCCTAACCAGAGAAAGACCGAGAAGGCAGCCGGATCAGAGGACCCGGGCTGAGTGCTGTCCGAGGGGCTCAGCTGGGGTGGGGGTCTGAAGCTCGAGCAGCCGTGTCAGGCTCAGGCAGGTGCACCTGGCGGCAGGGCCGTCCGGCCCCCGGCAGGCGGGCAGGTAGGGCTGCGGCCGGAGGCTGAGAGCGGAGGGCCCGAGGGCGGTGGGCCGCCAGACGTGGTTCTGCAGGGAAACAGAGCCAGTAGGACAGACAGACAGGCACAGAAAGAGATGTGTGCCGAGGACCTGGGGCCTGGGAAGCCGCACCCTCCGTGTCCGCAGGGTGTGGCCCAGGGCAGCCCGGGGCTCCATTCGGGCCAAGCCCAAAGGTCCGGGAACCAAGAGCGCCCACGTCTGTCTGAGGGCAGAAGACGGGCGAGCCTTCCGGTCCTTCCAGGCCCATGCTGGGTGGGGGTGGGGGTGGGGCGTCCGCTTTGGTCTGTCCACCCGCTCGGTGCCTATCTCCTCTGGAGACCCCCTGACGGACACCCAGAGGGAATGTCCGACATGCCACCGTCATGTCCCGTGGCCCCATCAGGGCAGTAAAGCTCACAGGTGTCGGGGGAGGATGCCAGGGTTGGCAGTTGTGGCGCGGGAAGGGGGAGGATGCCCACTGGGTTGTGAGGCCCCGTGGTCACCCTTGCATGGTGACAAGAACCAGATTTCCTTTGGGGTCACCCCGTACCCTCCCCGGCCCAGCGGTCAGTGTGGGGCGGACCCCATCCCCTCCGGCGGGCCTGTCGGTCACTGGGGACGATGTGCCAGCCTCTCTGATCTGTGGCCCCGCGATGGCGGTGGCTGGGTGGCGTGGACCCTCATGCTGCTCTCAATGTGAGTCTGGCAGGCTGTCCAGGCTGCTGGTCTGCCCCAGCCTGTCAGGGACACGCTCCTCCGTGCGAGTTCACCTTGAAAGGGGACACCGGTGGGATGTCTGCATGGCTCTCGGAAGCTGGGCTGAGGCACCCGGCTTGCACCCCGCTGTCCCGAACCCGGACGCGTGGGTACACCGAGGCGCCCGCGTGTCCCCGCGAAATTTTGCCTCTTGGAGGGAGGTCTCGGAAAGACCAGCACCTTGGAATTCGAGTAGAGTTTTTAGTCTTGTCCTCCAAAACCTTTGCCCTGTTTGCGTCCTTGGCGGGAGAAGTTCGGGCAGGTCTGCCTCCCCACCCCCACCCCCACCCCCGCTTCGAGTCCCGATAACAACCAGGTGGAGCGAGGCCTCGTGCACCCGGGACAGCCTCCCCTGAGGCCGGGGGGCTTCTTCCCGTCCGCGCAGCCCTGACGTGTCGGCTTTTAGCTTCAGAGAGGGGCTCGTGCTCTGACGGCGCTCCTGTGGCTCGTTTCTTCTCTCCGTATTGTACTAAGATTCGCCCGTGTCGCCTTGTGTGTGGGTTCATCCCGCCGTGTGAAAGTCTCCCTCTGGTCCACTCCGGCCCCATCGATGGATCTGAGGATCTTCCCGGATTTTGGCTGCGTGAGCATCGCTGGCGACGGTACCTGTGCACAGCCCTCCTCCGCGGGCAGGTTTTCTTGGGCAGCGGGTTTAGCGGTAAAACTGTCAGGATGCAGGGAAGGGGCCGTTAACCTTCACAGGGTGATGCCAAGTGGTCTCCCAAGAGGCCTATGCCAAGCGACCCCGGCGAGCGCCAGCGCCTGTGGGCCCCAGCCCGTGCCGTGCGTCCATACTTGGGATCCCGGCGTCCAGTGCTGCTGATGGAAAATCTCGGTCCGAGTCGAGACTTCATACGTGAGCCCCGCTTTTCTCCACGGGTTTGTGGACTCCGCCTGCGATATCCTCGAACGCACCGTGCTGTGTCCAGCGGTGGACTTTGGCTTCTGTCCCTTTGTTGGGCCCGTGAGCTGTGGCGTCTGGTCTGGGAATCGAGCAGACGTGTGAGGTCTGAAAGCCATCGACACAGGTCTCGGTTTTGTTGAAAGCTCTTGCGTGACCGTGTTTGTCATACCCGTGCACGTTTTCGCGAAAGATTCAGGTTCCTGTGAGTCGGCGACGGGTTTGGTCTCCGTGGTCCCGTTGCTCCCACGTATGGCTGCCCAGCTTCGCACCCTGCTTCCACTTCCGCCTCCTGGACTTTCCCCCAAGCGCACGTGTGTTCCCCCCTTACCCTCAAACGTTCTGCTCTGGGTGGGGTGTGTGTGTCCCCCAGAAGCCGTACGTCGGAGCCCCAGCCCCCAGTGTGATGGGGTTCAGAGGCGAAGCCTTTAGCGGGCGGCTGGAGTCAGATGCGGCCGTGTGGTCCCCGCGAGGGGTCAGCGCCCCCGAGGAGGACGGCGGGGCTCCCGCTGTCCACCCCGTAGGGACGCAGTGAGAAACCGCCACCCACAAGCTGGGAACCCGCCGTGTGGTGCCCCGATCTCGGGCCTCCAGCATCCAGGACCGGGAGGAAGCCCCAGGCTGTGGTGTTTGTTAACAGGGGCCGAGCTGAGGAGACGCGCCGTCCGCGGTCTGTTCCCTACGCGCACTTCATTGTTAGTCCGCGTGGGGATCTGCGTTTGAAAAGGCAAGCTCGATCGTGTGCATTTATTGTGAATCCCGGCCTGTCCGGACGGACCTCCTCCTACAGTCTCGTTAGATTTGTCGTCTTTTTCTCTGGTCCCCCCTCCCATCCACGGGCTCCGTCCTTTTTCCGTTGTCCTTTTTGTCCTCTGCTGGTTTGGAAACTAGAGTCAAAAAATTCTTTTGCAATTTGCTAGAGTCTTTTTGAGGATGGCAGATTTTATTCATTAATTTTTCTGTTGTGGGAAAGTATACGTTAACATAAAACTTACATCGTAACCGTTTTTAGACGAACAACTTGGAGGCGTCACAGTTTACACAGCTGTGTGATCACCACCACCGACCGTCACCAGAACTTTTCCATCCCCCCAGAATGAAGCTCGGTCCTCTGAACACTGACCCCCGGGGACCCCTGTCTACTTTCTGCCTCTATGGATGTGACCCCTCTCGGGACCTCGCGTGAGTGGATCATGTGGTGTGTGTCCCTCTGAGACTGGCCTCTGTCACTCAGGGCAGTGTCCTCAAGCTTCATCCATGCAGCAGCAGGAACCAGGATTTCCTTTTAAAGGCTGAGCAGGATTCTGCTGTGTGGACAGACCCCACACCACTCAGCTGTCTCTCTCACACTTAACGGCAAGGTTTTCTAACCAGGTTTACGGTTAGTCGGTGTCCCAACCCTCCCGTCTGGCCCACCAAGGCTCGTAGACACTTTAGTTCCTGTTGGGTCCCACTCGCCACAACCAATTGTTTAGATTTTTGGTTTACTTCAAAGATGCAGAATTCAGCTCTTTTCCTGTGAATCGCCTGATGAAATTTATTAAGTAGCGTGGCGCATTTCGGTTCCCTCTTTGTCCCGTGCCTGGGGCCCCGCGCCCTCTCCCAGGGCCCAGAGCCTCCTGCAGAAGGTTCTGCGTGCTTCTCTGCAAGGCCACCAGCCCTCACCGTGATTTTAGCTCGACGCCCGGCTCCTGAATAAAGACCCCATTTCTGAGGCTTCTCCGTCGGGGTGCGTGGTGGTACAGCCACCGGCCGGCCCGTGCTGAGGATGGGGCCCAGCCCTCGCGCTGCCCCACGCCCTGACCCGCTTTCCCTCAAGTGTGCACCTCCCTCCTGTTCCAGCCCACGTGGCGAGTGTTTCTGGTCGCCCACAGCTGAGTCGTGTTTGGATTGACCCAGCAGGGTTTGTGGGTTGAGTGCTCAGGCCTTACGGTCTGCATCCCGGGTGACGCCTCATGGCCGTTATGGAATCGGCCTGCTCCCCGGCTCTGTCCTCACAAGGCTGGAACACAAAATGCCCCAAAGCCGGGCCCCGCTGATCATGTGACCTCTCTGGCCAAAGCGGTGAGGCTGCCTCAGACGTGGGCTTTTACCTGGACCACCCCGCCTCTGCCTGCAGATCCCAAGCTCTTGTTGGCCCCGCCTCCTCCCCCATCCCCACCAGTCGGCTTAGTGTGCTGGTTCCGCGCCCCTGGGCCCAGGTTCGGGTCTCGCCCCACCGCCCCCGTCACGGCTCCTTGTGGGACCACCAGAGGCGCCCCCGGGGCTCGCTGAACGCAGCCTTGCCGTCTGGCCAGTACTTGTGTTTTCGTGGGGTTGGGGACAGAACACCCATAACACACGTTCGACCCTTTCCGTTTCGCTGGGAGTCTCAAAAAACAAACGTTGAACCTTTTATGAAACAGAGAAAGAATATCGTGTGTGAAATGATAACCGGCGGAGGCTAAGACGGCCCGTGGTAGCGTTTGCTTCCGCCAACCTCGGCAGGGAGAAGCCAAAACAAACGCCCTTCTCAAAATTGGGTTCTGCGAGGTTTCCGTGAAGGAAAGTTGCACGTGACAGCCACCATGGCCAGGAAAGAAAACTCGCAGCGACAGAAGCCTTGGATCAGTGAGATTGGACGCGAATGGACACTGCAAGCCTTCACTGTAAAATTTATGAGGAAAAGGTATTTATGACTTTTAATGAAATATGGATGAGGGCATCGCGAATGGTGGGAGGCCGGCGTAGGGAGATCGGGAATGGTTGAGGGCAGCGAGAGAGCTGGGGGGGGGGGGGAGGCTTTGCCCCAGGAAACGCCTCCTCCGAAGAGTCTATCTTTGCCCTGTGACAGGCTGAGCAGCCAGGGGCCACTGCAGAGGACCCCTCACCCAGGGGGCTGTGCACAGGAAGCCCAGCCCGTGTGCCCTGAGCGCTCAGATCCCGCCCGGACCTACCGCAGGGCCCGCGTCGGTGAGCCGCACGCACGGTTGCGCATTCCCCACCCCCGGTTCTCTCTGGGTGTTGAGGTTGTGACGTCACTTCCGGGTGAGGGTCTGCACCTGTGGGGAGACAGGTATTGTGCAGATGGTCAGCCCGATGCAGGGGAGAGCAGGGCGGTGGGGCTGTCAGGGTCGGCCTCCCTACCAGGTGACTTTTGCGGGGGCAGGGTGACTGGGGGAGGGGAGGGACTTTTTCCTGGCAGGGGGGACTGCCCACAAAGTTCACACCTGCCCCTGAGTCCCACCTGGCTGGGGCGCGGCTGGCAGGACATGCAATGGCCCACTATGGCCACCAGAGGGCGCCCGAGCTTCACCTCTGCCAGGCTGGCCAGGGAGACCACCGCGCACCTGGAGGCCTGCACAGGTGCACCTGCCGGTGAGACCTTGACTCTGGTCTGGTAGGGGTGGGGGTGGTCGCCCACCCCCGTCTGCAGGGCTGGGCTTCAGAGAGGCCCCGGCCGATGGGCTGAGGACAGAGTGGCTTGTGTGTCACATCTGGGCTGAAGCGTAAGCCATCGGCCGTCTCGTGGTGACCGACGATGCTGTGGGCTTGGGGGTCAGCTAAGGAAGGGGACGTCCTCATCCTCGCCCCTGAGTGGCCACGAGCTGACCCTGTGGGCCCACATCGGACACAAGGGCAGGAGTACACCTTTGTTGCTTCCGCCTCCCAGTTTTGGGGGTGCTTGTCACAGCCACACAGCCGCCTCCTGCCTGGCCCTCCTCATCGCACCGAGCCCCTGAGCTCAGTTCCCCGTGAACTTGATGCCATCATCCCTGAGCCGGAGCCCTGGCCCAGGACATGGCATTCGTCAGCCTGCCGTGTCCCTGGCAGTGTGGCAGCCACGCTCTGCAAAGCGGAGCCACATAGCCATAGCCAGGGCGGAGCCACGGGGCGGAGCATGTCCAGGGTGGAGGGTTTGGGTGCAGGCACATGAGGCGGGTGTCTGACTGGTGGCTCCATCGGGGCTGGCCCGGACACAGTTCATTTATGCTCCGTGTGTCATGATGTCAGAGCTTAGCGGGTCTAATACTGGCCTATCTCAATTTCACGGTGAAGAGCGATGTGCCAGGACGTGTGTAATATGATGGACACAGGTGATACACACACTTTGGGGCGTGGTAGTGGAGTGACCGCTCAGGGACTGTAGCCTGGCTCAAGGGCCTTCCGGTCCTGCCCCCCATGTCCATGCTGCAGGAAGTCTGCACGCAGGGACGCAGTTCACTCTGTGTGCGGGCTGCCTGGGAAGGCAGAGGGCATCCTCACCACTGTCCTGACCCTCTCCTGGTGGGTCCTGGTGGGAACGGCAGGGCCCTGCCAGTCCTGGGTCGTTGCCCAGCCGAGGCCGGCTGGGCAGAGTTGCTGGAAACGGTGGGCTGACCAGAGGTGCAGTCGGCCGGCTCCGGGGTGGCGGGGCCCTCTCCAGGCGACCGTGTGCACTCCTGCGCCCTAGCTCAGTCCACATCCTGATGCGGGGACTGGATTGCTCGGGGGCATGAGTCATGGCCACCGCAGGATGGATGGCGCCGTAAAGGCACGTGGGGTCTGGGCAGGAGTGTTGGCCCAGCCGGATGCCAAGGACAGGGGTAAGTGTGGTGGTGTCGCCCAGGGTGAGGGATGGCCTGAGCAGTGCCGGATGGGACGAGGTGGAAACACGGGGCGTGAAAACATGACAATGGAAGAAACGACATAGGGAGGCTGTGCCGGATGGACATGGAAGGGAGGAGGCAGGCCGGATGCCAGGAAAACCCGCCAGGAAGCGGGAGCCCACGGGAGGCCAGCGTGGCCGCCATGGCCGTGACAGGACGCAGAGAGGACGCGGTTTCATGACTTGGATTCATGAATCGGGAAATGGCAAAGAGCCCCACACGAGGCGCCCCTGCCGCTAGCATGTTGGGTCACATTCACGGACAGGAATCGATAGATTGTCAGTAATCGAAACCTGGCCCTTACTCCCATTTCCTCACTTTCTAGCAGGGTCATTTGCTCCCTGTTCCGGGACCCCGTCCAGGACCCGCATCATATCTGTCATCACTTAGGCTCCTCTGGTTGTGACAGTTTCTCAGATGCTCCTTGTTGCTGGCGGCCACAGTGACTGGAAGACACGTGCCCAGGTATTTTGTGGGACGTCGCCTCCCCGGATTTGTGTGTTTTCCCATCACACTAGGTTCTGACCAGATGGCGGTTTCCTGTGCGTGTTGACTTGGTTGTCTGGCCACCTGTGTTTGGCAGGACCCCCCCTCCCCAAGGGGGCCTCTCCACCCGGTCCCGCTGTCTGCTGGAGGGTGCCCCTCCTCCGAGCCCGCACGCCCCGCCCCCCACCCCGGCAGGGCGGCCGCCCACAGACAGTATCTGGATTCTCCGCACAGGAGGTTTGTCTCCCCCTCAGTTACTTTTGGTTCCAGATTCACCTCCGTCAGTGTGGATGCAGGGCACTCGCACACCCTGGGTTACGACCCGGCGTGACCGAAGCAGCGCTCGGTGCGTCCAGCTCTGGCCAAGGGAGCTCCCTGCTGGGCCTGGGGCCCAGGGCACGTGTACAACGGGGTGCATCCACCGCCGCGACCCTCGCCCCCTCCCCCCCGGCCAGGAAGCCCGGCTGCCACGTGACTGTCCCTCCTGGGCGCGCCCAGGGTTTGCTCAGTGCTGTGCTGTCCGGCCCGGGACCCCGTCCTCGCTGTTGCTGGCCTAGATCCTCTGCTGCTTGGTCTGCACGGCTTCCTTCGGGACCATTTTCCTGGCTCCGGACGCACCTCGTGTGGTGTGAAATGTCGCAGTTTGCCCTGGTTCCCGTAGGTGGCCCTGCGGGGCGTGGGCGGTGATGGCCCTGTGACCTCTCTCCCTCCCTGGTCCTGGAAACCTTCCCGGTTGGAGGCACGTGCGGTGGCGCGGGGTGGCCACCAGGGGGCGCGCGAGCCCCACGGTGTGGCCGCTGTGGCGGCACTGGTCGACGGGGGCAGCGGCCACAGGGCTAGTGCTGCCACATGTTCTCTGCGGGGACACCTGGCGACCACCGCCTGCCGGGAGCCTGCTGCACCTGGTCGTGGCACGGGCATGGCCAATGGAGCCTGGGAGGCCACGTTGTGGGGCAGAGGGGCCTACGGGGGACGTCCCCCCAGCTGCGGTGATGGAGGCAGCACCCCCACCCCACCAGGGGGCTGAGCACCAGCCCTCAGGCCTCGCCCCTCAGGCTGGGCGGGGCCGGGAGCCCTCAGGACCGCTTCACACCTGCCGTGTGCACACCTGACCGTGAGGTGCAGGCGCAGACCCCCCCCCCCCCCCCAGGGTGGCACCTCCAGGAAAAGGGTGTGGGGCCAGCCCTGGACCCCCGATGGAACCCAACACAACTCCCAGGTGGTGCTGGGCGTGCCCCTGCCCCTTGCCCTCTGATCTACGCCCCCTTGGCCCTACCCCATTCCCCCTGCTCCCTGCTTCCTGTCCCCTGCCCTGTGCCCCCACCTGTTGCTGCCCCAGGCCTGGGAACAGCCTCCTGTTGGCAGCGCGCATGCAATGCTGCTGACGGCCACATGGGGGCGGCAGAGACTGGCGTGTGCAGGAGCCTGAAGTCCAGCTCCTGGGGGCTGTGCTGGGCGCCCAGGCTGGGAGGGGTCAGGGGGGAGGCCTGCACTGGGGCCAGCGTCACCCCACGTCAGCCCCAGCTGACCCAACCCAGGCCCCAGGCCCAGGCTCACCGGACCCGGGCCCCAGGCTCAGCTGAAGGAGACCCCAGAGTCACCTGACCCAGGTCCCAGGTCACCAGACCCAGGCCCCAGGCTCACCTGACCCAGGCCCGTGCCAGGTCAAGCTCACCACAACAGGACCTCCCCCCGGCCACGGACCCTCAGCCATCTGGGGCTGAGCTGGCGGTGCTAATGAGGAACATCCACTCTGAGGGCAATGGTTGGAGATCTCCAGGGACGCTGGGCCCCTGGACACTGAAGTTGGCTCTTGGGAGACAGGATGTAGGGACCCCACTCCTGGTCACCTGTCCTGTGCTAGACCCTTCTGGGAGGGCACGAGGAGGAAGCCTGGGCCTGTGGGGGTATCTTGGGCTTCTGGGGGAGGAAGCCAGTGAGCCGGGGGAGGGTTTGGCCAGTCAGGCCCGAAGGGGACCGGCTCCTCATGTGACAGGGACACTGGGGCCCCAGGGAGCCACTTCTCAAGATTTCAACACCCGCACACATCTGCGGGGTTTGCCACTCATGAGGGTCAGCAATTCAAAGTGAAAATGTTGCCTTTGGGTTTAGAACAGAAGTGATAAGCCATAGCCTTTATGACTGCTAAGTCTGACAATGACACTGTTGTTGGAATTGCATGAAGAGGGGGACCCTTCATGTCTTCTGTGCAGATGAGAGCTGGTGACACACGCTGGTTCTTAGCACTGGGTGACGCACAGCACAGCTGGTGTCTGAGCGATTGCCCTGCATCATGTCAGGTGTGTGGCCAGGGCTCCGGCTCAGCTGGCATCGATCCCCAGGGCACCGAGAGGGTCACTGGAAGGTGTTAACTGGTGACGGGGCTTCTTCCAAGCCCAGGCCAGCTGTTGGGGTCCCCGCACCCCCAGTCTCTCCAGCTGGGAGTCTGGCACCTCACACGGCCAGGCCAGGCCAGAGGTGTTGCGTGGGCTGCTCTCGGGTGGGGACGGCAGTCACAGGTCAGCCTTGGGGCCAGCAGGGGAAAGATGCCACCCCCGGTCTGGGCCACCTTGAGCCCTCTGTAAAGGGGGTCACTTTTCCAGTCTTAATGTTCCTGTTTGCAAATCCCAGTGTGAGGGTGGGGGCCCTGAGGAAGGGCAGCGCAGGTCTGTCCATACTGAGACCATTTCCAAGTTACAGAACCTTAGCAGGAACATCACAAACGCTCCTTGGGCTCCCTTTCCACAGCTGTTCCCACTTGACCTGTCTGCCTCCCTGTCTCCGTATATACTATGTATTTGTCATTGTCCCAGGACCTCTCCGTGCGCAGAGGCAGGAAGCAGGTGCGTGTGAATACGTGCATGTACGCACGCGTGCTCAGGTCTACCTGTGTGGCTCTTGCTCTGTCTGAGACCCCCAGCTGGCTGGGGCCGGCAAGTCTCTGCCCGCCCCCCGCCCCCCGCCCCCCCCCCCCGCCCCCCGCCCCCCCCCCCGCGCTCCGGGCCTGCCAGAGCCTGCAGTGACGCAGGGCGGCCACAAGGGGCGCTGCTGCAAAGACATGCTATGTGCACCACACATACGAGGAAGATACAGGCCTTCCTTGACTTACCGTGAGGTTACATCCCAACAAACCCCTCGTAAAGGGAAAAGATCCTAAGCCAAAAATGCATGACATACCCTCAACCTACTGGGGTGGCCCAGCCTACCTTAAATGTGCTCACTCGCAGCCTGCAGGTGGGCCAAAGCATGGGACACGGAGCCTATCTGTGACGAGCCCACGCAAGGCGCACACACGAGTTGGATCCTTGCACAGCATCAACTTTATTCACTCAACAAGCAAGGTTCACAAGGTTATCACGCGGGTTCAGGATTGCGGACTCAGTGACATCTCCACGTGATTACCTTGACTTCCTCCCCCGCAGGCAGAGCTCGAGTCAAGCCACGTGGCAAACAGGCTATCAGGGGGAGATGCCCAGTTGCAAAGTCCCAGCTGAGCTGCGCCTGGGTGGGGCCGGGTCAGCTGTCAGCACTCCCTGCTGGAGCACGGAGGGAGCTCAACCCGGCCGAGCCTTCCGTGACCCTGCCTTTGAGGTGGGCAGACACAGAGGGCTCAGTCAGAGGAGGCCGACCGTTTGCCGCAAAAATCCTCCCCTTTTAAAGGGGTGTGGGGGCGCCTGGGTGGCTCAGCCTGTTAGCGTCTGATTTTGGCTCAGGTCATGATCACACGGTTGGTGGGTTCGAGCCCCACGTCCGGCTCAGTGCTGTCAGCACAGAGCCTGCTTCGAATTCTCTTCTCCATCTCTTTGCTCCTCCCCACTCGCTCTCTTAATGATAAATGCAAATTTTGTTTAAAGGGATGTGGTGAGCCTCAGGCCCTGCGGACCTCCTTCTCTGCCTGTATCAGTCCTGCGGGTGCCAGCTGGTGCTGGTCTCCAGACGTCTGACCTTCAGGGCAGTGCCCCCGGCTGCGCGCGGGTCTGTTTGACCCGAGGGCCTCCACGCGCTTGAGTACCGCGTGGACTATGTCAGGTGGTGTGGTGGGTGTGGTGCTGCGAATGTGGACTCTAGGAGGGCGCCCCCTCCTCCGATCCCACCCCCGCCCCCAGCAAGGGGGGCTCTCCGCCCGGTCCCGCTGTCTGCGGGAGGGTGCCCCTCCTCCGAGCCCGCACGCCCCGCCCCCCACCCCGGCAGGGCGGCCGCCCACAGACAGTATCTGGATTCTCCGCACAGGAGGTTTGTCTCCCCCTCAGTTACTTTTGGTTCCAGATTCACCTCCGTCAGTGTGGATGCAGGGCACTCGCACACCCTGGGTTACGACCCGGCGTGACCGAAGCAGCGCTCGGTGCGTCCAGCTCTGGCCAAGGGAGCTCCCTGCTGGGCCTGGGGCCCAGGGCACGTGTACAACGGGGTGCATCCACCGCCGCGACCCTCGCCCCCTCCCCCCCGGCCAGGAAGCCCGGCTGCCACGTGACTGTCCCTCCTGGGCGCGCCCAGGGTTTGCTCAGTGCTGTGCTGTCCGGCCCGGGACCCCGTCCTCGCTGTTGCTGGCCTAGATCCTCTGCTGCTTGGTCTGCACGGCTTCCTTCGGGACCATTTTCCTGGCTCCGGACGCACCTCGTGTGGTGTGAAATGTCGCAGTTTGCCCTGGTTCCCGTAGGTGGCCCTGCGGGGCGTGGGCGGTGATGGCCCTGTGACCTCTCTCCCTCCCTGGTCCTGGAAACCTTCCCGGTTGGAGGCACGTGCGGTGGCGCGGGGTGGCCACCAGGGGGCGCGCGAGCCCCACGGTGTGGCCGCTGTGGCGGCACTGGTCGACGGGGGCAGCGGCCACAGGGCTAGTGCTGCCACATGTTCTCTGCGGGGACACCTGGCGACCACCGCCTGCCGGGAGCCTGCTGCACCTGGTCGTGGCACGGGCATGGCCAATGGAGCCTGGGAGGCCACGTTGTGGGGCAGAGGGGCCTACGGGGGACGTCCCCCCAGCTGCGGTGATGGAGGCAGCACCCCCACCCCACCAGGGGGCTGAGCACCAGCCCTCAGGCCTCGCCCCTCAGGCTGGGCGGGGCCGGGAGCCCTCAGGACCGCTTCACACCTGCCGTGTGCACACCTGACCGTGAGGTGCAGGCGCAGACCCCCCCCCCCCCCCCAGGGTGGCACCTCCAGGAAAAGGGTGTGGGGCCAGCCCTGGACCCCCGATGGAACCCAACACAACTCCCAGGTGGTGCTGGGCGTGCCCCTGCCCCTTGCCCTCTGATCTACGCCCCCTTGGCCCTACCCCATTCCCCCTGCTCCCTGCTTCCTGTCCCCTGCCCTGTGCCCCCCCACCTGTTGCTGCCCCAGGCCTGGGAACAGCCTCTTGTTGGCAGCGCGCATGCAATGCTGCTGACTGCCACATGGGGGCGGCAGAGACTGGCGTGTGCAGGAGCCTGAAGTCCAGCTCCTGGGGGCTGTGCTGGGCGCCCAGGCTGGGAGGGGTCAGGGGGGAGGCCTGCACTGGGGCCAGCGTCACCCCACGTCAGCCCCAGCTGACCCAACCCAGGCCCCAGGCCCAGGCTCACCGGACCCGGGCCCCAGGCTCAGCTGAAGGAGACCCCAGGGTCACCTGACCCAGGCCCCAGGCTCATGAGACCCAGGCCATAGGAACCCACCAGACTCAGGCCCAGGCTTACACCACTCAGGCCCCACCTTCATGAGACCCAGGTGCCAGGTTGACCTGACTCAGGAGCCAGGCTTACCAGGCCCCAGGCCCACCAGACTCAGGCCCAGGCTCAACAGTCCCAGGTTTCAGGCTCACCTGACAGAGGCTCAGCTAACCTGACCCAGGCCCCAGGTTAACCTGCTATAGACCCCAGACTCATAATATCCATGTCCCAGCTCACCTGACTGAGACCCTAGGCTCATGAGATCCAGGCCCCAGGCTCACCCTACTTAGGCCTGAGACTCACCAAACACAGGCCTCAGGCTCACTCCACACAGGCCCCGGACCCAGGCTCATGACACCCAGGACCCAGGCTCACCCCACCTGGGACCTATGATCACCTCACCTAGGCCCTAGGCTCACCCTACATAGGCCCAGGTTTATGAGATCTAAGCCTAGGCTCACCCCACAGAGACCTCAAACTCACCCCATCCAGTCACCAGGCTGATGAGACTCAGGCTCCAAGCTAAACCCACCCAGGCCTCAGAATCATGAGATCCAGACCCCAGGCTCACCCTACCCAGGCCCCAGGCTCAAAATACACAGGCCCCAGTCTCACCCCAGGCAGACCCCAGGCTGACCAGACCCAAGCCCCAGGCTTACCCCACCCAGGCCCCAGGCTTAGCCCCGATAGGCCCCAGGCCCAGCCACCTAGGCCCCAGTTTCACCAAACCCAGGCTCCAGGCTAACCCCACACAGGCTCCAAACTCACCACACACAGGCCACAGACTCACCAGATGCAGGCCCCACGCTTACCCCACCCAGGCCTGAGAATCATGAGATCCAGGCCCCAGGCTCACCAGACCCAAGCCCCAGGGTTACCCCACCCAGGCCTGAATTCATGAGACACAAGCCCCCGGCTCACCCTACTCAGGCCCCTGCTCACCAGACCCAGGCCCCAGGCTCAGGAGATCCAGGCCCCAGGCTCACCCCACCTACCTCAGGCTCATAAGACCCAGGCCTCAGGCTCACCCACCCTAGGACCACAGCTCACCAGACCAGGACCAGGACCAGTCTCACGAAGCCCAGGCTTCAGACTCATGAGATCCAGGCCTCAGGCCTAGCCTAACCAGGCCCAGTACTCACCAGATTCAGGCCCCAGGCCTACCCCACCCAGGCCTCAGGCTCATGATATCCAGGCCCCAGGCTCACTCCACCCAGGCCTCAGGCTCACCAGAATCGGCCCCAGGCCTCCCCAACCCAGGCCCCAGGATCATGAGATCCAGGACCCAGGCTCACTCCACCCAGGCCCCTGCTCACCAGACCCAGGCCCCAGCTCAGGAGATCCAGGCCCCAGGCTCACCCCACCTAGGCTCCCTGCTCACCAGACCCAAGCCCCAGGCTCAGGAGATCCAGGCCCCAGGCTTACCCACGTAGGACCCCCACTCACCAGACCAGGACCCAGTCTCATGAGGCCCAGGCTTTAGGCTCACCAGACTCAGGCCCCAGGCTTACCAGACCAGGCCCCAGGCTCACCCAACCTAGGACTCCTGCTCACCAGACCAGGACCCAGTCTCACAAGGCCCAGGCTTCAGGCTCACCAGATCAGACTCCAGGCCTACCCCACCCAGGCCCCCTGCTCACCAGACCCAGGCCCCAGGCTCAGGAGATCCAGGCCCTAGGCTCACCCCACCTACCCCAGGCTCAACAGACCAAGGTCCCAGGTTCACCCAACCTAGGACCCCTGCTCACCAGCCCAGGACTCACGAGGCCCAGGCCCCAGGCTCACCAGACTCAGGCCCCAGGTCACCAGACTCAGGCCCCAGACTCACCAGAATCAGGCCCCAGTCTTACCCCACCCAGGCCCCAGGCTCACGAGACCCAGGCCCCAGGTCCAACAGACCCAGGCCCCAGGCTCATGAGACCCAGGCCCCAGGTCCAACAGACCCAGGCCCCAGGCTCATGAGATCCAGGCCCTAGCTTACTCCACCCAGGTCCAAGGCTCACCAGTCTCAGACCCCAGGCCTACCCCACCCAGGCCCAGGGCTCATGAGATTCAGGCCCCAGGCCCAACAGACACAGGCTCCGGGCTTATGAGATCCAGGCCCCAGGCTCACCAGAATCAGGCCCCAGGCCTACCCAACCCAGGCCCAAGGATCATGAGATCCAGGACCCAGCCTCACTCCACTCAGGCCCCTGCTCACCAGACCCAGGCCCCAAGCTGACCCCTTCTATCCCAGACTTACCAGACTCAGGCACCAGGCTCATGAGATCCAGGCCCCAAGCCCAACAGACACAGACCCCAGGCTCATGAGATTCAGGCCCCAGGCCCAACAGACACAGGCCCGGGCTCATGAGATCCAGGCCCCAGGCTCACCCCACCCAGACCCCAGGCTCATAACCCAGGCCCCAGACTCACCCAACCTAGGACCCCCGCTCACCAGACCAGGACCCAGTCTCATGAGGCCCAGGCTTCAGGCTCACCAGACTCAGGCCCCAGGCTCATCCCACCCAGGCCCCAGGCTCACCAGACTCATGGCCCAGGCCTAGCCCAACCAGCCAAGGACTCACCAGACTCAGGCCCCAGGCCTACCCCACTCAGGCCCCAGGCTCATGATATCCAGGCCTCCTGCTCACCAGACCCAAGCCCCAGGCTCAGGAGATCCAGGCCCCAGGCTCACCCCATCTACCCCAGGTCACCAGACTCAGGCCCCAGGCTCACCCCACCTAGGCTCCCTGCTCACAGACCCAAGCCCCAGGCTCAGGAGATACAGGTCCCAGGCTCACCCACCTAGGACCCCCGCTCACCAGACTAGGACTCAGTCTCATGAGGCCCAGGCTTTAGGCTCACCAGACCAGGCCCCAGGCCTACCTCACCAGGCCCTGGACCATGAGATCTAGTCCCCAGGCTCACCCCACCCATACCCCAGGCTCATAAGACACAGGCCCCAGGCTCACCCCACCCAGGCCCCAGTTCACTCTATCCAGGCCCCCTACTCACCAGACCCAGTCCCCAGGTTCACCCCACCCAGGCCTCCTGCTCACCAGACCTAGGCCCCAGGCTCAGGAGATCCAGGCCCCAGGCTCACCCCACCTACCCCAGGCTCACCAGACTCAGGCCCCAGGCTCACCCCACCTAGGTTCCCTGCTCACCAGACCCAAGCACCAGGTTCAGGAGATCCAGGCCCCAGGCTCACCCACGTAGGACCCCCACTCACCAGACCAGGACCCAGTCTCATGAGCCCAGGCTTTAGGCTCATCAGACTCAGGCCCCAGGCTTACCAGACCAGGCCCCAGGCTCACCCTACCCAGGCCCCCTGCTCACCAGACCCAGGCCCCAGGCTCACCCAACCTAGGACTCCTGCTCACCAGACCAGGACCCAGTCTCATGAGGCCCAGGCTTCAGGCTCACCAGACTCAGGTCCCTGGCTCACCCCATCCAGGCCCCAGGATCACTCCACCCAGGCCCCCTGCTCACCAGACCCAGGCCCCAGGCTCACCCTACCTACCCCAGGCTCAACAGACCAAGTCCCCAGGTTCACCCAACCTAGGACCCGTGCTCACCAGACCAGGACTCACGATGCCCAGGCTTCAGGCTCACCAGACTCAGGCCCCAGACTCACCAGAATCAGGCCCCAGTCTTACCCCACCCAGGCCCCAGGCCCAACAGATCCAGGCCCCAGGCTCACCCCACCCAGGCCCCAGGCTCATGAGATCTAGGTCCCAGGCTCATCCTACCCAGGTCCCTGACTTTTATGATCCAGTCCCCAGGCCTACCCCACTCAGGCCCCAGGCTCACCCTACCCAGGCCCCAGGCTCATGAGATCCTGGCCCCAGGCTCACCCCACCGAGGCCCTAGTCTCACCAGACTCAGGCCCCGGGCCTAGGCCAACCAGCCCAGGACTCACCAGACTCAGGCCCAGGCCTACCCCACCCAGGCCCCAGAATGATGAGATCCAGACCCAGGCCCAACAGACCAAGGCCTTAGGCTCATGAGATCCAGGCCCCAGGCCTGACAGACACAAGCCCCAGGGTCACTCCACCCAGGCCCCTGCTCACAAGACCCAGGCCCCAGGCTCACCAGATTCAGGCCCCAGGCCTACCCAACCCAGGCCCCAGGCTCACCCCACCCAGGCCCCTGCTCACCAGACCCAGGCCCCAGGCTCAGGAGATCCAGGCCCCAGGCTCACCCCTTCTATCCCAGACTTACCAGACTCAGGCCCCAGGCTCATGAGATCCAGGCCCCAGGCCCAACAGACACAGACCCCAGGCTCATGAGATCCAGGCCCCAGGCCCAACAGACACAGACCCCAGGCTCATGAGATTCAGGCCCCAGGCCCAACAGATACAGGCCCGGGCTCATAAGATCCAGGCCCCAAGCTCACCCCACCCAGACCCCAGGCTCATAACCCAGGCCCCAGACTCACCCAACCTAGGAACCCCACTCACCAGACCAGGACCCAGTCTCACGAGGCCCAGGCTTCAGGCTCACCAGACTCAGGCCCTAGGCTCACCAGACTCAGGCCCCAGGCTCACCCCACCCAGGCCCCAGGCTCACCAGACTCATGGCCCAGGCCTAGCCCAACCAGCCAAGGACTCACCAGACTCAGGCCCCAGGCCTACCCCACCCAGGCCCCAGGCTCACCCCACCCAGGCCCCTGCTCACCAGACCCAAGCCCCAGGCTCAGGAGATCCAGGCCCCAGGCTCACCCACCGAGGACCCCTGCTCACCAGACTAGGACTCAGTCTCATGAGGCCCAGGCTTTAGGCTCACCAGACCAGGCCCCAGGCCTACCTCACCAGGCCCCGGTTCATGAGATCTAGTCCCCAGGCTCACCCCACCCATACCCCAGGCTCATAAGACACAGGCCCCAGGTTCACCCAACCCAGGCCCCATGCTCACCAGAATCAGGCCCCAGGCTGATGAGATCTAGTCCCCAGGCTCACACCACCCAGGCCCCAGGATCACTCTATCCAGGCCCCCTACTCACCAGACCCAGTCCCCAGGCTCACCCCACCCAGGCCTCCTGCTCACCAGACCTAGGCCCCAGGCTCAGGAAATCCAGGCCCTAGACTCACCCCACCTACCCCAGGCTCACCAGACCAAGGCCCCAGGTTCACCCAACTTAGAACCCCTGCTCACCAGACCAGGACTCACGAGGCCCAGGCCCCAGGCTCACCAGACTCAGGCCCCAGACTCACCAGAATCAGGCCCCAGTCCTACCCCACCCAGGCCCCAGGCCCAACAGATCCAGGACCCAGGCTCACTCCACCCAGGCCCCTGCTCACCAGACCCAGGCCCCAGGCTCAGGAGATCCAGGCCTCAGGCCCAACAGACACAGACCCAGGCTCATGAGATCCAGGCCCCAGGCTCACCTCACCCAGACCCCAGGCTCATAACCCAGGCCCCAGACTCACCCAACCTAGGACCCCCACTACCAGACCAGGACCCAGTCTCACGAGGCCCAGGCTTCAGGCTTACCAGACTCAGGCCCTAGGCTCACCAGACTCATGCCCCAGGCCTAGCCCAACCAGGCCCAAGATTCACCAGACTCAGGCCCCAGGCCTAGCCCACCCAGGCCCCAGGATCATGAGATCTAGGACCCAGGCCCAACAGACCCAGGCCCCAGGCTCATGAGATCCAGGCCCCAGGCCTAGCCCAACCAGGCCCAGGACTCACCAGATTCAGGCCCCAGGCTCACCCCACCCAGGCCCCTGCTCACCAGACCCAGGCCCCAGGCTCAGGAGATCCAGGCCCCAGGCTCACCCCATCTACCCCAGGTCACCAGACTCAGGCCCCAGGCTCACCCCACCTAGGCTCCCTGCTCACCAGACCCAAGCCCCAGGCTCAGGAGATCCAGGCCCCAGGCTCACCCACGTAGGACCCCCACTCACCAGACCAGGACCCAGTCTCATGAGGCCCAGGCTTTAGGCTCATCAGACTCAGGCCCCAGGCTTACCAGACCAGGCCCCAGGATCACCCCAGCCAGACCCCAGGCTCACCAGACCCAGGCCCCAAACTCACCCAACCTAGGACCCCTGCTCAACAGACCAGGACCCAGTCTCACAAGGCCCAGGCTTCAGGCTCACCAGACTCAGGCCCCAGGCTCACCAGACTCAGGCCCCAGACTCACCAGAATCAGGCCCCAGTCCTACCCCACCCAGGCCCCAGGCCCAACAGATCCAGGCCCCAGGCTCACCCCACCCATGAGACCCAGGCCCTAGGCTTACTTCACCCAGGTCCAAGGCTCACCAGTCTCAGACCCCAGGCCTATCCCACCAGGCCCCATGCTCATGAGACTCAGGCCTCAGGCCCAACAGACACAGACTCCGGGCTCATGAGATCCAGGCCCCAGGCTCACCCCACCCAGACCCCAGGCTCATAACCCAGGCCCCAGTCTCACCCAACCTAGAAACCCCGCTCACCAGACTAGGACCCAGTCTCACGAGGCCTAGGCTTCAGGTTCACCAGACTCATGCCCCAGGCCTAGCCCACCCAGGCCCAAGATTCACCAGACTCAGGCCCCAGGCCTAGCCCACCCAGGCCCCAGGATCATGAGATCTAGGACCCAGGCCCAACAGACCCAGGCCCCAGGCTCATGAGATCCAGGCCCCAGGCCTAGCCCAACCAGGCCCAGGACTCACCAGATTCAGGCCCCAGGCCTACCCCACCCAGGCCCCAGGCTCACCCCACCCAGGCCCCTGCTCACCAGACCCAGGCGCCAGGCTCAGGAGATCCAGGCCCCAGGCTCACCCCATCTACCCCAGGTCACCAGACTCAGGCCCCAGGCTCACCCCACCTAGGCTCCCTGCTCACCAGACCCAAGCCCCAGGCTCAGGAGATCCAGGCCCCAGGCTCACCCACGTAGGACCCCCACTCACCAGACCAGGACCCAGTCTCATGAGCCCAGGCTTTAGGCTCATCAGACTCAGGCCCCAGGCTTACCAGACCAGGCCTCAGGCTCACCCTACCCAGGCCCCCTGCTCACCAGACCCAGGCCCCAGGCTCACCCAACCTAGGACTCCTGCTCACCAGATCAGGACCCAGTCTCATGAGGCCCAGGCTTCAGGCTCACCAGACCCAGGCCCCAGGATCACCCCAGCCAGACCCCAGGCTCACCAGACCCAGGTCCCAGGCTCACCCAACCTAGGACCCCTGCTCACCAGACCCAGGCCCCAGGCTCAGGAGATCCAGGCCATAGGCTCACCCCATCTACCCCAGGTCACCAGACTCAAGCCCCAGGCTCACCCCACCTAGGCTCCCTGCTCACCAGACCCAAGCCCCAGGCTCAGGAGATCCAGGCCCCAGGCTCACCCAACCTAGGACTCCTGCTCACCAGATCAGGACCCAGTCTCATGAGGCCCAGGCTTCAGGCTCACCAGACCCAGACCCCTTGATCACCCCAGCCAGACCCTGGGCTCACCAGACCCAGGTCCCAGGCTCACCCAACCTAGGACCCCTGCTCACCAGACCCAAGCCCCAGGCTCAGGAGATCCAGGCCCCAGGCTCACCCAACCTAGGACTCCTGCTCACCAGATCAGGACCCAGTCTCATGAGGCCCAGGCTTCAGGCTCACCAGACCCAGACCCCAGGATCACCCCAGCCAGACCCTGGGCTCACCAGACCCAGGTCCCAGGCTCACCCAACCTAGGACCCCTGCTCACCAGACCCAAGCCCCAGGCTCAGGAGATCCAGGCCCCAGGCTCACTCACGTCGGACCCCCACTCACCAGGCCAGGACCTAGTCTCATGAGGCCCAGGCTTTAGGCTCATCAGACTCAGGCCCCAGGCTTACCAGACCAGGCCCCAGGCTCACCCTACCCAGGCCCCCTGCTCACCAGACCCATGCCCCAGGCTCACCCAACCTAGGACTCCTGCTCACCAGACCAGGACCCAGTCTCATGAGGCCCAGGCTTCAGGCTCACCAGACTCAGGTCCCTGGCTCACCCCATCCAGGCCCCAGGATCACTCCACCCAGGCCCCCTGCTCACCAGACCCAGGCCCCAGGCTCACCCCACCTACCCCAGGCTCAACAGACCAAGTCTCCAGGTTCACCCAACCTAGGACCCGTGCTCACCAGACCAGGACTCACGATGCCCAGGCTTCAGGCTCACCAGACTCAGGCCCCAGACTCACCAGAATCAGGCCCCAGTCTTACCCCACCCAGGCCCCAGGCCCAACAGATCCAGGCCCCAGGCTCACCCCACCCAGGCCCCAGGCTCATGAGATCTAGGTCCCAGGCTCATCCTACCCAGGCCCCTGACTTTTATGATCCAGTCCCCAGGCCTACCCCACTCAGGCCCCAGGCTCACCCTACCCAGGCCCCAGGCTCATGAGATCCTGGCCCCAGGCTCACCCCACCGAGGCCCTAGTCTCACCAGACTCAGGCCCCGGGCCTAGGCCAACCAGCCCAGGACTCACCAGACTCAGGCCCAGGCCTACCCCACCCAGGCCCCAGAATGATGAGATCCAGACCCAGGCCCAACAGACCAAGGCCTTAGGCTCATGAGATCCAGGCCCCAGGCCTGACAGACACAGGCCCCAGGCTCATGAGATCCAGGACCCAGGCCCACTGGACAAAGGCCCCAGGCTTATGAGATCCAGGCCCCCTGCTCACCAGACCCAGGCCCCAGGCTCAGGAGATCCAGGCCCCAGGTCAACAGACCTAGGCCCTAGGCTCACCCCACTCTGGCCCCAGGGTCACTCCACCCAGGCCCCTGCTCACAAGACCCAGGCCCCAGGCTCAGGAGATCCAGGCCCCCTGTTCACCAGACCCCGGCTCCAGTCTCTCTCAACCTAGGACTCCTGCTCACCAGATCAGGACCCAGTCTCATGAGGCCCAGGCTTCAGGCTCACCAGACCCAGGCCCCAGGATCACCCCAGCAAGACCCCAGGCTCATCAGACCCAGGCCCCAGGCTCACCCAACCTAGGACGCCTGCTCACCAGACCAGGACCCAGTCTCAGGAGGCCCAGGCTTCAGGCTCACCAGATCAGGCTTCAGGCCTACCCCACCCAGGCCCCAGGATCATGAGATCCAGGCCCCAGGCTCACCCCACCCAGGCCTCCTGCTCACCAGACCCAGGCCCCAGGCTCAGGAGATCCAGGCCCTAGGCTCACCCCACCCACCCCAGGCTAACCAGACCAAGGCCCCAGGTTCACCCAACCTAGAACCCCTGCTCACCAGACCAGGACTCATGAGGCCCAGGCCCCAGGCTCACCAGAATCAGGCCCCAGTCCTACTCCACCCAGGCCCCAGGCCCAACAGATCCAGTCCCCAGGCTCACCCCACCCAGGCCCCAGGCTCATGAGATCCAGGCCCCAGACTCACCAGAATCAATCCCCAGGCCTACCCCACCCAGGCCCCAGGCTCATGAGACCCAGGCTTCAGGCTCACCAGAATCAGGCCCCAGGCCTACCCAACCCAGGCCCCAGGATCATGAGATCCAGGACCCAGGCTCACTCCACCCAGGCCCATGCTCACCAGACCTAGGCCCCAGGCTCAGGAGATCCAGGCCCCAGGCTCACCCCTTCTATCTCAGACTTACCAGACTCAGGCCCCAGGCTCATGAGATCCAGGCCCCAGGCCCAACAGACACAGGCCCAGGCTCATGAGATCCAGGCCCCAGGCTCACCCCACCCAGACCCCAGGCTCATAACCCAGGCCCCAGACTCACCCAACCTAGGACCCCCGCTCACCAGACCAGGACCCAGTCTCACGAGGCCCAGGCTTCAGGCTCACCAGACTGAGGCCCTAGGCTCACCAGACTCAGGCCCCAGGCTCACCCCACCCAGGCCCCAGGCTTACCAGACTCATGGCCCAGGCCTAGCCCAACCAGCCCAGGACTCACCAGACTCAAGCCCCAGGCCTAGCCCACCCAGGCCCCAGGATCATGAGATCTAGGACCCAGGCCCAACAGACCCAGGCCCCAGGCTCATGAGATCCAGGCCCCAGGCCTAGCCCAACCAGGCCCAGGACTCACCAGATTCAGGCCCCAGGCCTACCCCACCCAGGCCCCAGGCTCACCAGACTCATGCCCCGGGCCTAACCCAACCAGGCCCAGGACTCACCAGATTCAGGCCCCAGGCCTACCCCACCCAGGCCCCAGGCTCACCCCACCCAGGCCCCTGCTCACCAGACCCAGGCGCCAGGCTCAGGAGATCCAGGCCCCAGGCTCGCCCCATCTCTCCCAGGTCACCAGACTCAGGCCCCAGGCTCACCCTACCTAGGCTCCCTGCTCACCAGACCTAGGCCCCAGGCTCAGGAGATCCAGGCCCCAGACTCACCCTCGTAGGACCCCCACTCACCAGACCAGGACCCAGTCTCATGAGGGCCAGGCTTAGGCTCACCAGACTCAGACCCCAAGCTTATCAGACCAGGCCCCAGGCTCACTCTACCCAGGCCCCCTGCTCACCAGACCCAGGCCCCAGGCTCAGGAGATCCAGGCCCTAGGCTCACCCCACCTACCCCAGGCTCACCAGACCAAGGCCCCAGGTTCACCTAACCTAGGACCCCTGCTAACCAGACCAGGACCCTGTCTCACGAGGCCCAGGCTTCAGGCTCACCAGACCCAGGCTCCAGTCTCACCCCAAGCAGACCCCAGACTCACCAGACCCAAGCCCCAGGCTTACCCCACCCAGCCCCCAGGCTTATCAGATTTAGGCCCCAGGGTCACCCCACCCAGGCCCCCTCTCACCAGACCCAGGCCCCAGGCTCACCCAACCTAGGATCCCCACTAACCAGACCAGGCCCCAGTCTCACCAGACTCAGGCCCCAGGCCTACCCCATCCAGGCCCAGCCTCATGAGAATCATGCACTAGGCCCAGCAGACACAGGCCCCAGGCTCACCCCATGCAAGCCCTAAACTCACCAGATTTAGGCCCCAGGTTCATGAGACCCATGCCCCAGCCTCACCCTACCTAGGCCCTCTGCTCACCACACCCAGGCCCCAGGCTCATGAGAATCAGGCCTCAGGCTCACCTTACTTAGGCCTCCCCTCACCCCCAATCATCTGACCCGGCCCCAGGCTCACCCCACCCAGACCCCAGGCTCATAGGACCCAGGCCCCAGGCTCACCCCACCCAGGCCCCCTGCTCACCAGTCCAGGCCCCAGGCCCAGGTGATCCAGGCCCCAGGCTCACCTACCTAGGCCCCAGTTTCACCAAACCTAAGCCCCACGCTAACCCTGCAAAGGCCCAAGGCTCACCAGACACAGGCCCCAGGCTCAGCCGACCCACGGCCAGGCTCATGAGAACCAGGCCCCAGGTTCACCAGACCCAGACCCCAGGCTGACCCCACAGAGGCCCCAGGCTACCCCACCTAGGCCCCAGGCTCATGAGACCCAGGCTCCAGACTCACAAGTCTCAGGCCCCAGGCTTACTCTACAAGGGCCCCAGGTTCACCAGACCAAGCCCCAGGCTTATGATCCAGGCCCCAGTTTCACCTCACCCAGGCCCCCTGGTCACCAGACCCAATCCCCAGGCTCATGAGACCCAGGCCTCAGGCTCACTAGACTTAGGCCCCAGGATCACCCCACCCAGGCCCCAGGCTCATCAGATCTAGGCCCAGGCTTACCCCACATAGGCCCCAGGCTTACCAGGCCCATGCTCCCCAGACTCAGACCGAGCTATGTTGATCCAGGGCTCAGCCTCATGAGATCCAGGCCCAAGCTCACCCCACCCAGCCCTCAGGCTTGTGAGAACCAGGCCCAAGGTTCACCAGACCCAGGCCCCAACTCACCAGAACCAAGCCCCAGGCTCACCACAGTTAGGCCCCAGGCTCACCCCACCTAGGCCCCAAGCCCACCAGGCTCAAGCCCCGGCTCCTAAGACCCAGGCCCCAGGCCTCTAAGACCCAGACCCCAGGCTCCTGAGACCCGTGACTCGAGCTCACACAGTCAGGGCCCTGGGAGGACAGCCCTTAGCTCATGGCGTGCTGGGGTTGGGCAAGTTCCAGAGACCCTGCTGGAGACATAATGTTATCCCCGGAGTGTAGTTATAGTTGGAAAGGTAACACAGTTGATCTGTTGAAATGGCTGGAGGTGGCTGCTCTGTGTCCGTGGGCCCTCCTCAGTGAGGACATGCATGAAGGGCCGGGCGGGGGGGGAGGGGACTCATCCGCCTTTTACTCAGGAGAATCTGATCACAGAGTGTGCGTGTGTTTGCCACACAGGATATGGTTTCTGAAGTTTATGAGAGCGGTGTTAGAAATTAATGTTGAAAATATTTATTTTGAGAGAGTGCATGCGCCCCAGTGGGGAGGGGCAGAGACAGAAGGAGATACAGAATTGGAAGCAGGCTCCAGGCTCCCAGCTGTCAGCACAGAGCCTGACGCGGGGCTCGAATTCACGAACCATGAGATCATGACCTGAGCCGAAGTCAGACGCTCAATCGATGGAGCCACCCAGGTGCCCTGAAGTTAACATTTTTAACACAGAAAAGTACAAAGAACATAACTGTTCTAACTGTGCAGGGAGAGCCTGGGGTGAGGCCAGGTGAGGGATCCCCTTTTATTCGGGGGGTGGTGTTCCCTCCTCCCGCCTGTCCTGGGGGTGTCAGAGTGGTCCTGCCCAGCGTGCAACCCCTCACTCTCCCTGGCGGGGCCCGGCCTGAGGGTAGAAAGTGCAGGATGGAGTGCCCTCCACCCTGCGGGGGACCCAGAACCTCCTTCTCATCAGCCAAGCCACAAGTGGGGAAGGCCTGAGGGGGGGCGGGGCGGAGAGTGGAGCCTTCTGGAGGGTGCGCTGACCTGCCATCCCCATGGGACCCGTCTGAGGCCCCCCGGGCCCCCCGCCCCGCCCTGTGGGTCTCTCCTGGGCCCCCTGGAACTCTCTCACCACCTGCCCTTCCCTTTTCTTTGGACCAAAGTCGCTGAAGGGCACCCAGGCTGGCTGCCCCCTCCTGCTCTGCTCAGGATGGGCTTGTCTTCCTTTTCTGTTAAAGAAAACACAATCCCTTTGTATTGTGAAATGTCACATTATGACAGCAAAGTGCCCCAAACCAAGACGCACAGCCGGAGAGCTGTACCGGCCCCAGGCCCAGCCATAGCAGCCCCCTCCTCCCAAAGCCACCCGAGCCTTCATGCCTCCCTTTCCCAGGGGGACTTGTATCCCCTGGAGCCTGGGGGGCACAGTCCCAGTGGGGCAAACTCAGCCTCTGTCTGTGTCGTAGCATCTGGTCACTAGGAGTCTTCCCCAGGGCTCAGCAGGAGGGGGCGGTTATCACGCCTGCGTGTGCCCTTGGGCTGGGGTCCTCGTGGCTCTGTGCACAGACCTTATCCCACAGACCCTTCCAGAGCTGGTGTGGGGAACCAGGGCCTGGGGGTGGCTGCAGAGGAGGTCAGGGCTTGGCCAGGATTCACCCCAAGAGCGCTGGGGGCCATGGTCAACTGTGGATTCCAGAACAGTCCCCAGGGTAGCAGATGGGAGTCAAGCGGGGGGGAGGCTGCACGTTGAGAGACGTGCAGAGAAGGGTCAGTGTGGGCCCATCAGGAGGTGCAGGGCCTGGCGGTGGGTAGGCACTCAAGGGCCAGCTCAGGACGGCGGGACCGTGAGTCCCGGACACCTCGTGCCTCGTGGCCGGGGGGGGTCTCAGGGGCTGTCAGCCAGCCGCCAGGGCTGTGTGTGTGCGGAGTGGGTGTATGTTCCCAGCCTGAGCCGTCGGCCGCCCTCCTGGCCCGGACCCCCTGCTGGTAGATGTGGGCCTGGGGGTCCGAGGGGCTCTGGGTGTGGGGTTTGCGCTCTGGGAGTCTGGGTGTGGGCCTGGGGCGTGGGTGCGTCCCTTTCCAGAAGCTCAGAACCGGGGTCCCCGTGTTCCCAGGACGCAGCCTCGGCCCCAGGGAGGGTGTTTCAGCACAGGCCTGGGGGTCTCTGGGCTCAGAGCTTCTCCCGCAGGCTCCTCAGGAAGCCATGTGAGCCCGTGTTTGTGTGAATGTGTGAGCCCCTGGACCGTGTGTGCCTGCGTGTGTGCGTGCATGCAGTGCCCACATGGCTGTAGCTGAGTGTGAGCCTCTGAGCGTGTGTGAGTGGCCGGGAGGGTGCCTGTGTCTGTGTCTCTGAATCTGCGTGTCTCTATCCGTGTGTCTGTGTCCCTGAGTGTGTGTGTGTGTGTGTGTGTGTGTGTGTGTGTCTGTACCTCCATGTGGCTGTGATTCTGGTGACGCTATGTGTGTGGGAGACCGTGTGAGGAAGGGCCACCCCGCTGACCCCTGTCGTCTAGGCCACCCTCGTGGAGCACTCTCTCTTCAAACTGAAGTCTCCTCTGGGGGGTTCTGGCCTGGCTGGGGAGGTGGGTGCCGGCAGAGATCCCCGCTCCCGGGAGGCCACCTGGCCAGGACACCGCCGTGCCATGTCCCAGATGGGGGCACTCCCAGGGTGTCCCTCACCATGGTCATCATGCCCTCGCTGGTCCTCAGGGCTCCTCAGCCTGGGGCGTTGGAGCCATAGGCAGCTTGCTGTGTGCAGGGTGGGGGCTCCCAGGGGCCTCCACAGCCCGCTAGGAACAAGGGGCAGGTCTGCATCCAGGGTGGCCGTTCGGGGCAGGCCCTGAGGGTCTCTGGGCCGGGTAGGGGTGGGCCCACTGGGGAGCTGGAGCCTGAAAGTGTACATGTGGGCCATGGAGGGGGCAGCCCCTATTCTGGGCACAGCAGGGACAAGGGTTGGGGGCAGGATGGGCCCTGAGGGGCAGTGCAGGCTGGAGCTGAGGGGTGGGTGGGACCTGGTTGTGGGCCGGGGGCTTTGTCCCCGGGTGGCCTGCAAGTCCTACAGGAGGCCCCTTCCACGAGGCAGTCCTCTGGGAGGCGGCCTGGGGGCCTGGCCACTCTGGACCTGTCCACCTGGCGGGATGGCCAGGGCAGGGGGGGAGAATGGTCAGGAATCCTCCCACCCAGCAGCTGGCCCCGCACCAGCCTCCCCTCCCCCCAGTGCAGATGCTGGAGAGTTCTGGCTGGACTGCTCTGGTCTCAGGGGCCAGTGGGGCTTTCCACCCCGGCCCCCACCTGCTCTGTGGTTCCCGTCCTTGGTGTTTTTAGAAATATTTGCAAGTGTATGTTTGTGCCTGTGTAGGGTGGGGGTGGGAGCCGCACCGGTGCCCACGGGGTCATGTTTTCCATACTGAGCTGGGGGGCGGGGAGCTGTGTGTGCAGCCTCCCCGGCGAGGGCAGCGAGGGTCCTGGTGGGGCTCCAGGGTGTGCGTCTGCACTCTGGACGGCATGTGGAGCCCCGGCCTGGGTGGTGGCCTCGGTGGGGAGGCTCCAGTGGCCAAGAGGCCTGTCCTGAGTGTGGCCCAGGGTCCCGCTGTCCAGAGCGTTCCAGAAACACAGTCTCCCTGGCTTGAGGAGACAGATGGGGAGTGGGCCTCGGTGACAGGGAGGTCCCACCCCACACTCACGCCCCACGTGTGTGTCCACACTCGCTGCTGCCCCAGCACTGGCCTCCCCGGGTGTCCTCGCGGGTGATAAGACCCGGCGCTTGCTCCGTGTGCCACAGCCTCCCCTCTGTGGCCTCACAGCTCCGACCTTGCCTGTGACTGTGGAGGCCCGGGGAGGCCAAAGTGCCCGTGCCGGCAGACTTCCTGCCCCAGGGACCGAGCGCAGCTCCAGGGCGGCTCATGCGAGTGTGTGCGAGAGGAGTGGGGTGTCGGGGCCCGTTGGTGTGCACGTGCCCTGCTGCCTGCACAGGCGTGCACAGATGTGTACAGGGTACATTATGTACACGCGTGCACGCAGATATACACAGGTGTGTGCAGTGTGTGTGGGTGTGTTCAGGTGTGCACAGGCAAGCAGTGGCCGTCCCCAGGAGACCCGGCCGTCTCCTCTCGCTTTCTAGGCCTGGCTCGTCATCCCCTCCAGCCACGATCTGGGTCTCTCCTGCTTCTCACGCCCCCTGAGCCCCGTGGGCAATGACAGGGCCCGGCTGGCGGTCAGGGTGTGGTAGGCCGGCCCCAGCAGGGAGCAGGGGCGCTCGGTGAGCTGAGGAGCCCCTGGGGGTTGGGGCCGGGCCTGCTCCCCGGCAGGGCGAGTGGCGAGGGCGAGGACCCCTGTGCTTCAGCCTCACGGAGGCGCCTGCGCTTCAGGGCGGGTGGCCCCGACGTACACAGAGATGGACGCGTGGAACCCACTCGCGCACGGCACGCCGTGGAACACGCACGGCACGCAGAAACGCAGAGGAACGACTCCGTCGCACACACGGAGCGCACAGCATGGGGCCCACACCCGGCCACAGACTCCCACGGACCAAAACACACACTCAGAACACGTGCACACTCACACTCTCCTGCCTCCCTACACACGCACTCAGAGACGTGCCCATGAACGCACACTGACCTCCTCGGTCTCCAGCTCACACACTCACTCATGTCCAGAGGGGGACATTCAGACCCCCACACGCACACTCACACTCTCACACCTCCCTCCAGGCCCTGGGGGCTCAGGGAGTCCCACTGAGGCTCACGAAGGCCCACCACTCCCTGTGGGGCTGAGCAACGTACCCGGGTGTCTGGGTCCCAGCCTCACCACTCACTAGACCTGTGCCTCCCGGCCCGCCTTGGGGGTCCCATCTGTGAGGTGGGCACATGCCCTCCGCTCAGGGAAGGCCCCCACACGAACGGTGCAGGAACATGTGGGCAGAGGTCAGCCAGCAGCTGGGAGCAGCCGAGCAAGTCCTGGGCCAGAGCCAGGGGCCTGTGTGCAGGTGGGGGCAGAGCAGCCCGGGGACCCCTGTGCCCCTCCGGGGTCTGGCCCCTCGGCCAGTGGGGAGCCCACCCAGCCCCGTGCACCGTGCACCGTCACTGTGCTGGCCGCAGCGGGGCCTCTGGGCCTTGGGGAGAAACCCGCAGGCCTGCCTGGGTCCCCAACAGGGGGCCGGGAAGCGGGGGCCCCCGTGCCGGGGGAGGCAGGAGACTCAGGCCTGGGGCCGGCGCAGGGTCCCCCACGAGGGCGCTGACAGCCAGGGCCATGGGCCAGAGAGCAAGACAGCCACACGGCACAGCCTGAGGACAGGGATGGACACCTGGAGGTCGTCAGGACAGAGGGCAGGGTGAACTTCCAGAGTGCTGGGGGCCCTGGCAGGGAGCACTGGGTAATGCACAGGTGCCCCATCACCGTGCTCCACACCCGAAGCCACCAGAGCACTGCGTGTCGACCACGCTCAGCAGCAAGAACGGAAAACGGTCTCAGCCCAGGTCCCACCACACGTCTGTGTCCCGTGTGTCCGTGTCCCTCCAGCCCCTCCTCTCCTCCTCTGCACATTCGAAGGCCCATCTGAAGACCCTTGCTGAGGAGGGCATTGGGGGGGGGGGGCTGAGGGGCAGGGTACGCCCGGGCTGACCCCCAGGCCTCCTGGCGATCCTCACTCAGCATGTGCCTCTAAAGACCAGGGGCCTTGCAGACGGCCATGCCATCCTTGCCATTCCAAGTGAGGACTCCTGACTTCTCGGGGTCCCCCGGACCCACACACATCCCCTCGCCCCCGCACCGTGTCCCCTGTTCTCGGGGCTCCCACCCGGACCCCCCGCCCTGTTCCCCTGGCCCTGCCCTGCGGTTCCAGCAGTGGGTCTGGGCACGGGGGCGGCCCCCGCTCCTTGGACCCTCGATCCCAGGCGGTGAGCCCCCAGCCCTCTCTGGAGCTTACGGAGCCGCAGGTCTGGGCTTGGCGGCCCCTGGCAGTCACTGCCCCGTTGTGGCCCCCAGACTCGCCCACAGGGTGGGCCAGCATCGTGACTCTCTAGAGAGTCACAGGTCAGGACCACTGGCCTCGGACATGCTTTCACTGAGGGTCACAAGATGCCTTGGGGCCCCCGTCCCCTGGCTGCCGTGTGCAGTAGGGGCCCGGGGTCCAGGCAGAGGTGGGGGCACCGGGGTGAGGGCCGTGCTTTCACTGAGGGTCACAAGATGGGGTCTCCCGCTTCTTCATTCCCCCTCCATGTGTTAGCTGGGACACCCCCCCCCCCCCACCTCCTCAAAGGAGAAGTTCCCTCATGTGCTATTAGCTGGTGATTGTGGAGCAGGGATCATTCTGGAATGAGCACCGCTGCCTTTCCCTTACATGCCAGATTGAGACATGAAGAGACACAAGTGGAGAGAGAGAGACAGAAAGACAGAGACAGGAAGAGAGACAGTGAGAAAGAGGGAGACAGGGAGACACAGAGGTAGAAAGAGGCAGGGACAGACAGACAAACAGGGAAGGAGACAGAGGGACAAAGGGAGGTGGAGGACAGGTAGGGTGGGGACAAGGACAGGCCTGGGCAGGGCAGGGGGGCCGCAGGCTGACAGGGGCTCAGGTGCTGTGGTCACCCACAGCCACAGCCTGGGACAGCAGTGCCCATCCCCATGTGACCTGGGGCCAGCCCCCTGGCCCTGCTGAGCCTCGCTGCCCCAGTGTGTAGGGTGGGGACTGCACACCTTCTCCTCTGCTCCCTCATGGTCCCCCTACACCCACTAGCCCTGGGACTTGGACCCTCGCAGGCTAGCCTGCAGTGTGGCCTCCCTGGGGACCCCGATCACAAAGATGGGACAAGGAGGACAAGCTGAAGTCCCCATTGGCAGGGCAGTGGCTCTGTCACTGACCCGAGGTGGGCCTCTGCCAGCTGGCAGGGGTGGAGGGTCCCCCGAACCCAAGGCCTAGGCCAACCCGGCCATGCAGTGGGGGCGGTGGCTGGGGCTGCAGGTGGGGACCGATGCAAGCTATTTTGGGGAACAGCCCCAGAGGGCGAGAAAGACGTTTCTCAGTTTGGAACAGACAGCCATTTGCATGTCACATCTAGGGCCTGGTTTGCCCAAAATGAGTAACTGGGGCAGAGACAGAGCCTGGAGCCTGTCACACCTGTCCTGGTGGGGGTGGGGTGGCGGGAGAGAGCACAGTGTCAGGCCCTGGAGTTGGGCCCCAGAGGCAGGGGGAAGGAGCTGCCACCAGACCCCTGCTCCCCCCCACCGGGATCTCAGTGAGGGTGCCGAGAGGGGGAGTGCCCATCGGCACGCTGCTGGAGCCAGCAGGCCAGGAGGCCCAGGACTGCCATGACCCCCCCCCCCCAAACTGGTGTTTGCAGGACACCAGCCAGGGCCGGTCCCCTGGGGACTGCAGTGTGTCACCAGGGCAAATGGAGGGAGATGCCCAGGGAGGGTGATGGGGGGCGGGGAAAGCATGGCAGCATGAAGGGGCGCCATGCGGTTCGTGTTCCAGTGAGATCCCTTGACACTGGGGAACTGATTCAGGTCCTTATTCTGAAAACAGGAGTAAGGGGAAGGCAGCGGTGCTCATTCCAGAATGATCCCTGCTCCACAATCACCAGCTAATAGCACATGAGGGAACTTCTCCTTTGAGGAGGTGGGGGGGGGGGTGTCCCAGCTAACACATGGAGGGGGAATGAAGAAGCGGGAGACCCCATCTTGTGACCCTCAGTGAAAGCACGGCCCTCACCCCGGTGCCCCCACCTCTGCCTGGACCCCGGGCCCCTACTGCACACGGCAGCCAGGGGACGGGGGCCCCAAGGCATCTTGTGACCCTCAGTGAAAGCATGTCCGAGGCCAGTGGTCCTGACCTGTGACTCTCTAGAGAGTCACGATGCTGGCCCACCCTGTGGGCGAGTCTGGGGGCCACAACGGGGCAGTGACTGCCAGGGGCCGCCAAGCCCAGACCTGCGGCTCCGTAAGCTCCAGAGAGGGCTGGGGGCTCACCGCCTGGGATCGAGGGTCCAAGGAGCGGGGGCCGCCCCCGTGCCCAGACCCACTGCTGGAACCGCAGGGCAGGGCCAGGGGAACAGGGCGGGGGGTCCGGGTGGGAGCCCCGAGAACAGGGGACACGGTGCGGGGGCGAGGGGATGTGTGTGGGTCCGGGGGACCCCGAGAAGTCAGGAGTCCTCGCTTGGAATGGCAAGGATGGCATGGCCGTCTGCAAGGCCCCTGGTCTTTAGAGGCACATGCTGAGTGAGGATCGCCAGGAGGCCTGGGGGTCAGCCCGGGCGTACCCTGCCCCTCAGCCCCCCCCCCCCCCCCAATGCCCTCCTCAGCAAGGGTCTTCAGATGGGCCTTCGAATGTGCAGAGGAGGAGAGGAGGGGCTGGAGGGACACGGACACACGGGACACAGACGTGTGGTGGGACCTGGGCTGAGACCGTTTTCCGTTCTTGCTGCTGAGCGTGGTCGACACGCAGTGCTCTGGTGGCTTCGGGTGTGGAGCACGGTGATGGGGCACCTGTGCATTACCCAGTGCTCCCTGCCAGGGCCCCCAGCACTCTGGAAGTTCACCCTGCCCTCTGTCCTGACGACCTCCAGGTGTCCATCCCTGTCCTCAGGCTGTGCCGTGTGGCTGTCTTGCTCTCTGGCCCATGGCCCTGGCTGTCAGTGCCCTCGTGGGGGACCCTGCGCCGGCCCCAGGCCTGAGTCTCCTGCCTCCCCCGGCACGGGGGCCCCCGCTTCCCGGCCCCCTGTTGGGGACCCAGGCAGGCCTGCGGGTTTCTCCCCAAGGCCCAGAGGCCCCGCTGCGGCCAGCACAGTGACGGTGCACGGTGCACGGGGCTGGGTGGGCTCCCCACTGGCCGAGGGGCCAGACCCCGGAGGGGCACAGGGGTCCCCGGGCTGCTCTGCCCCCACCTGCACACAGGCCCCTGGCTCTGGCCCAGGACTTGCTCGGCTGCTCCCAGCTGCTGGCTGACCTCTGCCCACATGTTCCTGCACCGTTCGTGTGGGGGCCTTCCCTGAGCGGAGGGCATGTGCCCACCTCACAGATGGGACCCCCAAGGCGGGCCGGGAGGCACAGGTCTAGTGAGTGGTGAGGCTGGGACCCAGACACCCGGGTACGTTGCTCAGCCCCACAGGGAGTGGTGGGCCTTCGTGAGCCTCAGTGGGACTCCCTGAGCCCCCAGGGCCTGGAGGGAGGTGTGAGAGTGTGAGTGTGCGTGTGGGGGTCTGAATGTCCCCCTCTGGACATGAGTGAGTGTGTGAGCTGGAGACCGAGGAGGTCAGTGTGCGTTCATGGGCACGTCTCTGAGTGCGTGTGTAGGGAGGCAGGAGTGTGTGAGTGTGCATGGGTGTGCAGGGGCATGTGTGAGGGGCTTGTCTCCAGCGCCTGCCCCGTGTCCTGCCCCGTCTCTGTGTCTTCGCCTTGACCTTCTCTCTGCAGCTCTCTCTGTTCCTTTCTCCTGTCCATTGTCTTCATCTCCCCCTGTCTGTCTCTCTCCCCTCTTGTCTTTGTCTCTCTCTCTGTCTCTCTCACTGACCCTGGTGTGGTCTGCCCTTCCTGGACCCTTAGTGTCCCCCGGTGTGGGATATGGGTCCTGCCGTGAGCCCTGTGGAATGTACCTGTCCTGGTCCACAGCCCAGGGGGATGCCAGCTGGAGTCCCGGGGCTGTGCCCACAGTCTATCACTGCCTGTGGGGTCTAACACAGAGGAAGCACGACAGAGGGAGGGGTGTGTGGGTGCAGGGCCAGCAGAGGTCAATGTCAGACTCTAAAGCCAGGGTCCCACCTGGCCTGGCTGTTTTGTGGGCCCCACCCTCAGAAGCCTTAGAGGCTGCATGCCGCTGAGTCCTGTGGCCAGTGAGAGCCCTACTGACCTGTGGATGTCAGAAGAACCTGTGCAGATCCTGCCAACACCTAGGCTGACCCTGGGCTGACCCTCTTTGACCCTGGCTGATCCTGGCTGATCCTAAACTGACATTGGCTGTCCAAGGTGATCCCAGCTGACCCTGGATAGACCCTGACTGATCCTGGCCTGATGCGGGCCCACGTGTGGTGGGGGCTGGAGTGTTCTGCAGGTCTTGGGGACTTCTCTGCCACCACAGCCTCCAGACCCTTGCCCAGGCCCTGGGCCCCAGGGCCATCTGGCCAGATCTCTGTTTTCGGGCCCGATTCTCAGAATAGCAGTCTCTGGCTGGGACACCTGGGCTGGGCCACACTCACAATGACTCAGCCTCCCCTAGGACTATTTTGGGTGTTCAGCAGGTGAAGCCTGAGAAGAAAGAGAAAAACAAGAGAACAAAAACACCATTGCCTCCTCCCTTCCCCTGTATCGGGGACCCTCATGGATGGGGGCTCTGCCTCATGCCATCTGGGCCCTGGAAAAGATGAGGCCAGACATGGGGTCATCACCTCGCCCTCCATCTAGTGCCCAGACCAAGAGGGTCTTGGATCACCTGGGAGGCTCCCCGTCTACCATGCAGGCACTCTGATGAGGGTCGGGACCAAGAACCCAAAGCATGGGAATAGAACTCAGGATCTAAGTGTGATGCAAGCCATGAACAAGGGCTCCAACTCAGAATAAATGGCCACTAACTCAGGACCTGACCATGTAATGAACACTAGTACTCAGTTTTTAGGCCCAGGGCTCAGTGACCCAGAATTGGGATTAGTGACAGGATCAGGGCAGAGTGACCAGGCCCAGGCTCAGTGACCAGGAATTGGAATTAGTGACCAGGACCAGGCTCAGGGACCAGGACCAGGGCAGAGTGACCAGGCCCAGGCTCAGTGACCAGGCCCAGGCTCAGTGACCAAAACCAGGGCTCAGTGACCAGGACCAGGGCTCAGTGATCAGGATGAGGGCTCAGTGACCAGACAAGACTAAGTGACCAGGACCAGGGCTCAGTGGTATGGAACAGGCTCAGTGACCAGGACTAGACTCAGTGACCAAGACCAAGGCTCAGTGATCAGGATGAGGGCTCAGTGACCAGACAAGACTCAGTGACTAGGACCAGGGCTCAGTGACCAGGACCAGGGCTCAGTGATCAGGACCAGGCTCAGTGACCAAGGCCAGGGCTCAGTGACCAGGACCAGAGCAGAGTGACAAGGCCCAGTCTCAGTGACCAGGCCCAGGCTCAGTGACCGAGACCAGGGCTCAGTGACCAGGACCAGGGCTCAGTGATCAGGACCAGGGCTCAGTGATCAGGATGAGGGCTCAGTGACCAGACAAGACTCAGTGACCAGGACCAGGGCTTAGTGGTGTGGAACAGGCTCAGTGACCAGGACCAACTCAGTGACCAAGACCAAGGCTCAGTGATCAAGACCAGGCTCAGTGATCAGGATGAGGGCTCAGTGACCAGATAAGACTCAGTGACTAGGACCAGGGCTCAGTGACCAAGACCAGGGTCAGTGACTAAGACCAAGCTCAGGCTTAGTGACCAAGACCAGGCTCAGTGATCAGGACCAGGCTCAGTGACCAGGCCCAGGCTCAGTGACCAAGACCAGGGCTCAGTGATCAAGACCAGGATCAGTGATCAGGACCAGGCTCAGTGACCAGGACCAGACTCAGTGACCAAGACCAAAGCTCAGTGATCAGGCCCAGGCTCAGTGACCAAGACCAGGGCTCAGTGATCAAGACCAGGATCAGTGATCAGGACCAGGCTCAGTGACCAGGACCAGACTCAGTGACCAAGACCAAGGCTCAGTGATCAAGACCAGGCTCAGTGATCAGGATGAGGGCTCAGTGACCAGACAAGACTCAGTGACTAGGACCAGGGCTCAGTGATCAAGACCAGGGCTCAGTGACCAGGATGAGGGCTCGGTGACTAGGACAAAGCTCAGGCTTAGTGACCAAGACCAGGCTCAGTGATCAGGACCAGGCTCAGTGACCAAGGCCAGGGTTCAGTGACCAGGACCATGGCTCAGTGATCAGGACCAGGCTCAGTGACCAAGAAGACCAGGCTCAGTGACCAGGACCAGGCTTAGTGACCAGGACCAGGGCTCAGTGACCAAGGCCAGGGTTCAGTGACCAGGACCAGGGCTCAGTGATCAGGACCAGGCTCAGTGACCAGGCTCAGTGACCAGGCTCAGTGACCAAGAAGACCAGGCTCAGTGATCAGGACTAGAGCTCAGTCATCAGACCAGGGACCAGTGATCAGGAACAGGGTTCAGTGTTGAGGACCATGGATAAGTGATCAGAATAAAATAATCATGACAGGGACACGGTGATTAGATCAGGCCACAGTGACTAGACCAGGGCTGAGTGATGAGTACCAGGGTACAATGTCAGGACCAGGGCTCAGTGACAAGGGCCAGGCACAATGATTAGGACCCAGGCTCAGTGGCCAGGACCATGGCTTAGTGATTAGGTCCAAGGCTCAGTGACCAGAATCAGGGCCCAGTGACCAGGACCAGGACCCAGTGACAGGGACCAAAGCTCAGTCACAAGGACTAGGGGTCAGTGATCAGGACCAGAGCTCAGTGAGCAAGACCAGGTCTCAGTGATCAGGACCAAGGCCCAGTGATCATAGCCAGGTCTCAGTGACCAGGACTAGGGCTTAGTGACTAGGACTAAGGACCAGTGATCATAACCAGGGCTCAGTGACCAGAACCAGGGCTCAGTGACCATGACCAGGTCACAGTGATCGGGACTAGGGCCCAATGATGAGGACCAGGTCTTAGTGATGAGGACCAGGGCTCAGTCACAAGGACCCTATAGGGGCCAGTGATCAGGACTAGAGCTCAGTGACCAGGACCAGGGCTCAGTGATGAGGACCAGGGCCTCGGTGATCATGACCAGGTCTCAGTGAATCATGACTTGGGCTCAGTGACCAGGACAAGGGCCCAGTGACCAAGACCAGGGTGCTGGGTGCTGTTCTTGGCAGGGGTCTTGCTTCATACTGTCCTTGGTGAAGGACAGTTCTTGTCCTGTGCCTGTGCCTTATGGAGGATCAGATCAGGTGGGTTCTAGGTGAAGGACCCTCACCCTGGGCCTTGAGGGAGGTGTCCCCTTATCCCAAACCTCTGTCCCTCTCTTTTCCCTCCTCTCATTCAGAGTCTGAGAACCTTTGCCTTTGGGATCAGTTTATTGTGCCAGCAGGACCTGTGTGTGGGGGTGGGCGGGCAGTTTCTGAGCAGCGCTGAGCTCTGACATCCAGCTGGGCTTCCCAGAAGCTCCTCCAGCCTCCTCCCTGCAAACACAGTGGGGTCAGGGTCCAGGGGAGTTCCTTGCCAGTGCCCTGTCCCCAGCCCTGGCCTGCCTCAGGGGAGACGGATTGAGTCCTACAATGACTTCACCCAGGGAACCTAACTCCCAGAGCCTGCTGGGGGACACTGAAGCCCCGGCCCCAGGACCGCCCACATCCTCAGTGTCTGTGAGGGGATCACCTCCCTGGGAGGCCAGACCCCTTCCCCCCCCAACCCCAAGGGTGTGGAGTAGGCAGATGCTCTGGTGGCCGAGCCCCCTGTCCCCGTCAGCCCACCCCTCTGCCTCCTCACCCCACCTGTGTGCCTGGCTGGCTTCTGCTCAGTACTGGGGGCCCTCTCTGCTGTCGGCTGGGCCCCGCACACTTGTCACTGTCAGTGCTGTGCTGTAGAAGAGACTCAGTAGGAAGAGGGTGAGCAAGGTGACCGTGGTGGGCCACAGGCTGGCTCCTGGGGCGTCTTCCTCCAGGTCCTCCTGCGGTAGGTCCAGCACCAGCCAGGGAAGTGGCTCCCGGCAATCTGCAAGACACTGAGAGTCTGCCAGACCCACTCCCGCACAGGTGGGCACGAGCCCAGGCCTTCCTTTCCACGCGCCCTCGGGGTCGGGACAGTGGGGTGCCCTCTCGCAGGACTGGGGCTGCCTCAGGGAAGATGAGGTGACAGGGGCCCAGGGAAGGGGCTGGGACCCTTGCAGTTTTTCAGATGCCCAAGGCCCCCCATGTCTGAGGGAGTCCTGGCAGGACCTTGGGGAGAGAGAGACCTGGCAGGGCCAGAGTTCTGCTGCTCTAAATGGAGCTCAAGCCCAAGGTCTCCTGGACGCCCGCCCCGTCTGTGTGCTCAGCAAGCCCTCAGCAAGCCCTATGTTCTTGGCTTGGCCTGGGCCTGGGCCCTGGGTGGGGTCAGAGAGGACCAGACATGCCACCCTCGGACGCTCCGGGGTGAGACAGGGCTCTGGGTCTGAGGGCACGCTGCCTTCCCAGGGAATGTGGCTGATAGGCTACAAGGAGTTTGAGGGAGGCCCAGGCGAAGGCCACCAGCATGGGCTGTCTTCAGGGTCTTAGGGCACAGACCTTCTGTGTTAAGTGGGATTTGGATCTGCTTGTCACATGCTGACACATCCAGTCATCCATCCTTCCATCCGTCGGTCCGTCCCTCTCCTTCCTACCATCCACCTGTCTGTCCATCCTTCCTTCCATTACATGTCCTGTGTTGTGTCTTCCTGACTATCTGCTGTCTGTCTGCTGTCCCCCTCAGCTATGACTCTTCCTCTCCCCCATCTCTTTAGGAAGCTCTTTCTCTGGGCCAGGCACTGGCTCCCTTGGTGGCCAGACTTTTGAGAGGGGAGCAGTGGCCATGTGGGTGGCGTCCCCAGCTCACTTTGGCTCTGGGAGCAGTGGCAGGAGGCCAGAGGCCAGGTCCCATGGGGAAGCCCAGCAAGTGTCTGAGATGAGAGCAGGGGCCCCGCTGCCCCCTTGTGGGAGCTATACCTCCAGGTGTCCCACGGTGGCCACAGTAGGGCCTCTAAGCTCTGTCTTCCTGCTGGGGCCTCCCGCAGCAGCAGCTGCAGAGGGGCCCTGGTGGGAGCTGTCTCTCCTCACCCCTCCCCGGCCTGCCCTTGCCATATCCATACTCGGGTCCAGGAAGAGATGGGAGACCTGAATCCGGGGGTCAGGCAGGGAGCAGGGGCTGCCTGGGAGGGTCTGTGGAACTGGGCCCTGAGCTGGGCCCGGGGAGCACACAGGCAAGGTGGGGAATCTTGGGCAGGGAACACACCACCCCCCTTGCCTTCGTGGACCCGGGTCTGGGCTGTGAGCTTCCTGCATCTAGACGTGTGTGCGTGAGTGTGAGCCTGGGGCATGTGTGTGCTGCCTACAGGGTCGTTTGGTGCAGGGTGGCTCCCTCGCTGGGTGCATCAGTGAGGCCGTCCCACAACCGTGTGTGTTTCACCACCCGTGGCGCGAGCCCCTAGGATCCTGCCCTCCCCTCATTCCTGCCGTGGCCCCTAACGGTGACACCAGCCTCCTCACCGGCCACCTGCTCTCCTGCCTCCCTCTTGTCCCTCACAGCTGCCCCTAGAGGCATTTTCTGAGATCCAAGACCACGTCACCTGCCCACTGAGGACTTGCGTGGTGCCCGCTGCTCAGGACCCACTGGGCTGTGCCCACCTCGCTGACTGTCGACCTCGGGTTTGGCTCCCAGCTTGCCTTGCTGTGCACCATGTGCTCACACACGCACACGCACACACACACACAGGTGTGAAGGCCGAGCAAGGAAAGTGAGGCCCCAAAGGGTCAGGGTAGCAGTCGCCCTCCCCCCTGCGGGCCCTGCGGTGCCCCGGCCGCAGACCCTGAATATGGACAGACAGGCAGCCTGAGGGAAGCGTGGGGCTGCTTTGGGCCAGTACGGAGTTTATTCAGGGAGGGGCAGGTAGGCAGTTCAGTAGCAGACGCCTTCCACATCCGACATGACCACAGACACGTTGACGTGGGTGGGTTTACCCGCCAGGCGGTCGATGGTCTTCTGGGTGAAGGCCAGGGGCAGGGCCTCGTGCCCCACCATGCAGGAGAACTTCTCCCCCTGCTTCCAGTCCTCGGCCGACACTCGCAGCACACTGGTCGTGGCGAAGGTGGGGATGCTCTGGTCGGGCTCCTGCAGGGGGCCCCAGGTCAGGTACTTCTCCCGGGACAGCTCCTGGGATCCTTGCAGCCAACGAACCAGCACATCCTTGGGGCTGAAGCCTCGCACAAGGCACGTCAGCGACACCAGCTCATTGAGGGCCAGCTCTTCCGACGGCGGCGGCAGCAGGTGGACCTGGGGCCGGAAAGTGTTCTCTGGAGGGCAGAAAGCTGGGTTAAGGGTCTGGGCACCCCAAGCCTCAGTGTCCCGGGAAAGTGTTCACCGGAGGGCAGAGAGCCGGGTGGGGGGGTCTGGGCACCCCAAGCCTCAGTGTCCTCGGGAAAGTGTTCCCCGGAGGGCAGAGAGCCGGGTGGGGGGTCTGGGCACCCCAAGCCTCAGTGTCCTCGGGAAAGTGTTCCCCACAGGGCAGAGAGCCGGGTGGGGGGTCTGGGCACCCCAAGCCTCAGTGTCCTTGGGAAAGTGTTCCCCGCAGGGCAGAGAGCCGGGTGGGGGGTCTGGGGACCCCAAGCCTCAGTGTCCTCGGGAAAGTGTTCCCCGGAGGGCAGAGAGCCGGGTGGGGGGTCTGGGCACCCCAAGCCTCAGTGTCCTCGGGAAAGTGTTCCCCACAGGGCAGAGAGCCGGGTGGGGGGTCTGGGCACCCCAAGCCTCAGTGTCCTTGGGAAAGTGTTCCCCGCAGGGCAGAGAGCCGGGTGGGGGGTCTGGGGACCCCAAGCCTCAGTGTCCTCGGGAAAGTGTTCCCCGGAGGGCAGAGAGCCGGGTGGGGGGTCTGGGCACCCCAAGCCTCAGTGTTCTCGGGAAAGTGTTCCCCGGAGGGCAGAGAGCCGGGTGGGGGGTCTGGGCACCCCAAGCCTCAGTGTCCTCGGGAAAGTGTTCCCCGGAGGGCAGAGAGCCGGGTGGGGGGTCTGGGCACCCCATGCCTCAGTGTCCTCTAGTAAAACGTGGGTGGGAGCCTCTAAGCCCAGGGGCTCGAGGGAGGAGGCAGGCCAAGGAGTTGCTCAACGGCACCTCACGGTCAGGGTCTGGGCCCACCTAGGACTTTGGAGATGGTGTCAGTTTTTGGCGTTTTGAGCTCGGGATGGGTGGCGGTGCAGGAGAAGTTCTCCCCGTGGTTCCATGGCTCAGCGCAGCCTGGAAGGACACTGGACACACTGTAGCAGCCGCAGGAGTCATGCTCTGGGGGCTTCTGGATGGCCTCCTTCCCCCCTGAAGGTGTCCAGGAGAACAGGGCACCCTTGGGGTTTTTCAGGCCGCTCAGTGTGCACGTGATGCTGGCATTGGAGCCCAGAAGCAGGTCCTCGAGGGCGGGCTTGTGTAGTGACAGGCGGGGTTCATTGCACGGGGAACACTGAGGAGGGGGGCCAACTGGAACTGGGGGGAAGGTTGAGCAGGTCAGTGAGCCCCTCTGCCCACCTCCCCTCCCCCTCCCTCCAGCTCCTTCCCGGGTGCCTATCTCGGCCACTCGCTGGGAGCTGGGCCTGGCAGCCCACTCTCCTCCCAGGGGAGTTCCAGGTGGTGGGTCAGGGTGAGAATGCGGTGGCCCCCGCCCCGCCCCAGCCTGCCCTCTGACCTCTGCAGGGCACAGACACGGGCGGGCTGGTGCTGGAATAGTGCTCCACTTGGCATTGCAGGGACGCGCCATCGGGGCACTGGCTAGCCGGCAGGGTCAGCTGGCTGCTCGTGGTGTACAGGTTCCCGGAAGCAGACTTCACTGCGGGGAAGTTCCGGATGGACGCGCCTTCCTTGCTGGGGCTCCAAGTCACTCTCACGGGCTCCGGCGGGAAGAACCCTTGCACCAGGCAGGCAATGACCACTTGCTCGGCTGGGTCACTGGTCCTGAGGCTCAGCGGGAAGACACGGGGGCTGGTTTTGGACTCTGCAACACAGGACGCTCTGTGAGGCGGTGGGCCCGCATGCTGCCGGACCCGTGACGGCCTCACAAGCCCGGGATGATGCCCATTTCTCCTTTACACTGGAGGAATCTGGCACAGAGAGGGTTAGTGACAGTCCTGAGGTCATTCAGCTCACGTGCCATGGACCTGGGGTCGGAACCGGCTGCCTGGGTCCTCTTGCACTGTTTCTGAACGTGCTTGTCAGGGTTCTAGCACGAGGACCTGGACACGTTCCTGGGAGAAGGCCTCGGGCACAGGCCGCTCCCAGACGGGATTCGTGGTTATTGAACACGGCTCTCCCACTCACTGGCTGAGTCCGCACGTGCTGCTGGACTTTCAGCTTCCCATCTGTGCAGTGGGCACAGACATGCTCTCTGCTGGGCTTTGGGGATCATGACAGGTGGGCCCAGAGCGGGGGCACAGGCAGAGCAGTCCAGGCTTGAAGCGAGTCTGCACCAGGGCCTGTTGCCAGGTAAGAGGTGGCACAGGGCAGGAGACGAGGTCTGTTCCTCTGGGACCCCCTTCCTACCAACCAGTCAGGGTCCCATCCACCCACCCACCCGCAGCCTCCAGATCAGTGACAGTTGACCTCTGTGGCCTATGAAGTTTTGGAGGTCAGAGGCCTAATTCCAACTCTGTCCTGGGATATCCCTGCTGGAAAAGTCAAGAACACAAGGCATGATCTGCTCATACAGGACCAATTTCCTTCAAGGACTGGTGAGGAGAGAGGGGATCATGGCTGCAAAGGAAGTAGCATGGCCCTCATGCATCCCCGAGGAACACAGGGGCCAGTCTGGCTGGAGACCAGATCTCTGGGGGCTGACACTAACCCAAACAACACCTTCCCTTGCACCCTAGCCCAGCCCAGTTCAGGCCAGCTCAGCCCAGCTCAGCCCAGGTCAGCCCAGGTCAGCCCAGCTCAGCCCAGCTCAGCCGAGCTCAGCCCAGCTCAACCCAGCTAAGCCCAGCTCAGCCCAGGTCAGCTCAGTTCAGCTCAGCTCAGCCCAGGTCAGCTTAGTTCAGCCCAGTTCAGTCCAGCTCAGCCAAGTTCAGCCCAGCTCAGCCCAGTTCAACTCAGCTGAGCTCAGCTGAGCCCAGCTCAGCTCAGTTCAGCCCAGTTCAACTCAGCTCAGCCCAGCTCAGCCCAGCTCGGCCCAGGTCATCTCAGTTCAGCCCAGTTCAGCCCAGCCCAGCCCAGCTCAGCTCAGTTCAGTCCAGTTCAGCCCAGCTCAGCCCAGGTCAGCTCAGTTCAGCCCAGTTCAGCCCAGCCCAGCCCAGCTCAGCTCAGCCCAGCCCAGCTCAGCCCAGTTAAGCCCAGCTCAGCCCAGCTCAGCTCAGCCCAGCCCAGCCCAGCCCAGCTCAGCCCAGTTCAACTCAGCGCAGCTCAGCTCAGCTCAGCTTAGCCCAGCCCAGCTCAGCCCAGCTCAGCCCAGGTCAGCCCAGATCAGCCCAGGTCAGCCCAGCTCAGCCCAGCTCAGCCCAGTTCAGCCTGGCTCAGCTCAGCCCAGTGCAATCCAGCTCAGCTCAGCTTAGCTCAGCCCAACCCAGCTCAGCCCAGGGCAAGCCAGCTAAGTTCAGCCCAGCCCGGTTTAGCTCAGCCCAGTTCAGCCCAGCTCGGCCCAGGTCAGCTCAGTTCAGCCCACTTCAGCCAAGCTCAGCCCCAGTCAGCTCAGTTCAGCCCAGTTCAGCCCAGCCCAGCTCAGCTCAGCCCAGCTCAGCTCAGCCCAGTTAAGCCCAGCCCAGCCCAGCCTAGCTCAGTCCAGTTCAACTCAGCGCAGCTCAGCTCAGCTCAGCTTAGCCCAGCCCAGCTCAGCCCAGCTCAGCCCAGCTCAGCCCAGTTCAGCCTGGCTCAGCTCAGCCCAGTGCAATCCAGCTCAGCTCAGTTTAGCTCAGCCCAACCCAGCTCAGCCCAGGGCAAGCCAGCTAAGCTCAGCCCAGCCCAGCCCGGTTTAGCTCAGCCCAGTTCAGCCCAGCTCAGCCCAGCTCAGCTCAGCTCAGCCCAGTTCAACTCAGCTCAGCTCAGCTTAGCCCAGCTCAGCCCAGCTCAGCCCAGCTCAGCCCAGTTCAGCCCAGTTCAGCCTGGCTCAGCTCAGCCCAGCTCAGCTCAGCTCAGCCCAGCCCAGCTCAGCCCAGCTCAGCTCAGCCCAGTTAAGCCAAGCTCAGCCCAGCTCAGCTCAGCTCAGCCCAGCCCAGCCCAGCTTAGTCCAGTTCAACTCAGCGCAGCTCAGCTCAGCTTAGCCCAGCCCAGCCCAGCTCAGCCCAGCTCAGCCCAGCTCAGTTTAGCCCAGCCCATCCCAGCTTAGCCCAGCTCAGCCCAGCTCAGCTTAGCCCAGCTCAGCCCAGCTCAGCCCAGAACAGTTCAGCTCAGCCCAACCCAGCTCAGCCCAGGGCAAACCAGCTCAGCTCAGCTCAGCCCAGCCCAGCCTGGTTTAGCTCAGCCAAGTTCAGCCCAGTCCAGCCCAGCTCAGCTCAGCTCAGCCCAGCTCAGCCCAGCCCAGCTCAGCCCAGTGCAACCCAGCTAAACTCAGCCCAGCCCAGCCCGGTTTAGCTCAACCTAGCCCAACTCAGCTCAGCCCAGCTCAGCTCAGCCCGGCTCAGCTCAGCCCAGTTAAGCCCAGCTCAGCCCAGGTAAGCTCAGCCCAGCGCAGCCCAGCTCAGTCCAGTTCAACTCAGCGCAGCTCAGCTGAGCTCAGCTTAGCCCAGCCCAGCTCAGCCCAGCTCAGCTCAGCCCAGCCCAGCTCAGCTCAGCCCAGAACAGTTCAGCTCAGCCCAATCGAGCTCAGCCCAGGACAAACCAGCTCAGCTCAGCCAAGCCCAGCCCATCCTGGTTTAGCTCAGCCAAGTTCAGCCCAGTTCAGCCCAGCTCAGCCCAGCTCAGCCCAGCTCAGCCCAGCCCAGCTCAGCCCAGTGCAACCCAGCTAAGCTCAGCCTAGCCCAGCCCAGTTTAGCTCAACCTAGCCCAGCCCAGCCCAGCTCAGCCCAGTTCAGTCCAGTTTATCCCAGCTCAGCCCAGTTCAACTCAGCCCAGCCCAGACCGGTTTAGCTCAACCTAGCCCAGCTCAGCCCAGCCCAGCCCAGCCCAGCTCAGCCCAGCTCAGCCCAGTTCAACTCAGTTCAGCCCAGCCCGGTTTAGCTCAACCTAGCCCAGCCCAGCCCAGCTCAACCCAGTTCAGCTCAGTTCATCTCAGCTCAGCCCAGTTCAGCTCAGCCCAGCCCAGCCCGGTTTAGCTCAACCTAGCCCAGCTCAGCTCAGCCCAGCCCAGCTCAGCTCAGCTCAGCCCAGCCCAGCCCAGCCCAGCTCAGCCCAGTTCAGCCCAGTTTAACTCAGCTCAGCCCAGTTCAGCCCAGCTCAGCCCAGTTCAACTCAGCTCAGCCCAGCTCAGCCCAGGTCAGCCCAGTTCAGCCCAGCTCAGCCCAGGTCAGCTCAGTTCAGCCCAGTTTAGCCCAGCCCACCTCAGCCCAGGTCAGCTCAGTTCAGCCCAGTTCAACCCAGCCCAGATCAGCCCAGTCCAGCCCAGCTCAGCCCAGGTCAGCTCAGTTCAGCCCAGTTCAGCCCAGCCCAGCTTAGCCCAGTTCAGCCCAGCCCAGCTCAGCCCCGTTCAACTCAGCTCAGCCCAGCTCAGCCCAGCTCAGCCCAGGTCAGCTCAGTTCAGACCAGTTCAACTCAGCTCAGCCCAGCTCAGCTCAGCTCAGTTCAGCCCAATTCAGCCCAGTTCAACTCAGCTCAGCCCATTCCAGCCCAGTTCAGCCCAGTTCAGCCCAGCCAAGCCCAGCTCAGTTCAGCCCAGTTCAGTCCAGAACAGACCAGCTCAGCCCAGTTCAGTCCAGAACAGACCAGCTCAGCCCAGTTTAGCCCAGTTTAGCCCAGTGCAGCCCAGTGCAGCCCAGCCCAGCCCAGTTCAGCCCAGTTCAGTCCAGAACAGCCCAGTTCAGCCCAGCCCAGCCCACATTCACCTAGCTAGCTGCCTGTTACAGCTCGGCCCTGTGATCTGGGGCATCATGCCGACCCTCCTTTCTCCATCTGCTCTCTGTCCTGGTGCCTGTTCTCCATCCTCTAGGGCACAGCAGCGTTCAGGATGGGCCGACTGAAGAGAGGAGGCCTGAGCCACGTCTGGACCCACATGCTCAAGGCTGCTGGAGGGTCCACTGCATCTGAGAGGCTCAGGCTTCCCTCAGCCAGGTGGCCCAGGGCTGTATGTCCATCTGCCTCCCAAGAGCATTGAAGTTGAGGATGAAGGCCTGGGTCTCCTGCATTCCCACCTGATGGCCGCAGGGTCTCAGCAACCACCTGCCCTCCTCTGGGCCATTAGTGTTGTCGGTGGGCTGAGGCTGTGAGGGGTGGGCTGGGAGGGGCTGCGTGACTGTGTCTGGCCCACAGATGGGGTCACTTGCCCACTTCCTGTCCCACCAGTGGTGGCTGCTCGCCTCCACGTCATGTCTGGTCTGTGGTCTGGCTGTGGTGGAGCCAGGTGTGTGCGGCCTGGCCGGTACGACCCCCAGGAGGCTGACTCTGGCCTGGGGTCATGTGGGTGCAAAGTCGGGTGCCCTGGTGGGGTCACGGCTCCATGTGGCTGTCTGGGGGCTGAGAGGCAAGGAGGCAAAGGCTGCAATAGATACAGGGAGGGCTCAGGGACACTGGGGTAGAGATGGTCTCAGAAGTGGACGTGGAGTGAAGGCCTGCAGGGGTGGGGCCTGGAGGGACAGGGCTTTCCCAGAGTAACCCCTGGCAAGCCAGCAGGCCTCGGCAGACCTTCTGGCCACAGGGGAGGGTATGAGCGTGAAGAGCCACTCCAGCCTGGCTGTGATTGTGGCCACCCTTCTTAGAACAGCCCTCAAACAGCTGAGGCCCCAGGGTATGGCTGGGGTGAGGGCATGGGGGCTGTCCCTGTCTGGGAGCCTGGAGTTCTGTGGGTAGGGCCAGCTCCCCAGCCCACCCTCCAGAGCCAGGGCTCTCCTGCTGCTGTCTGAGCTCCTGAGTTGCCTCTTCTGTGCGTCCTGACTGGCCCTCCCTGGTGCGGGTTGGGCCCAGCTTGTGTCTGTGACCGTTTGATCATTCACTTCTTCAGGCACAGAAGGTTCTGGAGCCACACACAGGAACCAATGGTCCACTCCCAGGAAGGACACCACCAGGGGGAGTGGCAGCAAGCTTCAGGCTCGATGGAGATGTCTGCCAATGTTTTTTCCCCCTGGTGGGCTCTGATGGCCCAAGGAAGGGGGAGTCAGGGCAGGCCAGGAGGCAGAGGAGAGACAGGTGCAGGGAGGGGAGCCCAGGATGGCACAGACACACAGTGGCCTGGCTCCAGGGAGCTCTGGGGGTTTCATTATGAACCCCAGGATCCCCCAGAATCACCCATAAGGGACAATTCATCCCGCCAGCCCTGCATGCCCTTGTGAGCAGGGGACTGTCCCTGAGGCAGGTGCCCATGAGTCCCTGGACTCTGCACCCTCTGGGGGTCCAAAGCACTGGGGTTCCCCCCGAGCAGCCCCTGCCCCAGAGAGCAGGGAAAGTGAGAGACGGGTCGGGCAGACTTGGTGGGCCACCTTCTCCTTCAGCCTCCCTGCTCCTCAACTTGGGCACCCACATGTGGGCAGCATGCACACAGACAACCTGGGACACAGGGCAGAAGAGGTGTCCCTGGACCTGAGATGTGACATCAGGGTCTTGTCCATCCGTGGGTGGAAGAACCTGGACTCAGGAAAGAGGTCTGAAATGCACTCTGTGGAGACTGACCAAGCACCTGCCATGTGTCAGGGGCTGTGCCCAGCGTGAGGGTCCTATTGGGGGTGGAAAGAGCCCGGGAATACTCCTTGGGCTTTTTTTTATTATTTGTTTATTTTTTAAATATGAAATTTACTGTCAAATTGGTTTCCATACAACACCCAGTGTTCCTCCCAACAGGCGCCCTCCTCCATGCCCATCACCCGCCCTCCCCTCCCTCCCACCCCCCATCAACCCTCAGTTTGTTCTCAGTTTTTAAGAGTCTCTTATGCTTTGGCTCCCTCCCTCTCTAACTTTTTTTCCCCTTCCCCCCCCGCATGGTCTTCTGTTAAGTGTCTCAGGATCCACATAAGAGTAAAAACATACGGTATCTGCCTTTCTCTGTATGACTTATTTCACTTAGCATCACACTCTCCAGTTCCATCCACGTTGCTACAAAAGGCCATATTTCATTCTTTCTCATTGCCACGTAGTATTCCATTGTGTATATAAACCACAATTTCTTTCTCCGTTCATCAGTGGATGGACACTTAGGCTCTTTCCATAATTTGGCTATTGTTGAAATTGCTGCTGTAAACATTGGGGTACAAGTGCCCCTATGCATCAGCACTCCTGTATCCCTTGGGTAAATTCCTAGCAGTGCTATTGCTGAGTCATAGGGTAGATCTATTTTTAATTTTTTGAGGAACCTCCACACTGTTTCCCAGAGCGGCTGCACCAATTTGCATTCCCACCAACAGTGCAAGGGGGTTCCTGTTTCTCCACATCCTCGCCAGCATCTATAGTCTCCAGATTTGTTCATTTTAGCCACTCTGGCGTGAGGTGATATCTGAGTGTGGTTTTGATTTGTATTTCCCTGATGAGGAGCGACGTTGAGCATCTTTTCATGTGCCTGTTGGCCATCTGGATGTCTTCTTTAGAGAAGTGTCTATTCATGCTTTCTGCCCATTTCTTCATTGGATTATTTATTTTTCAGGTGTGGAGTTTGGTGAGCTCTTTATAGATTTTGGATACTAGCCTCCTTGGGCTTTTCTTGAAGGAGGAGGGACTTCCTCTTGGCTGAGGCCTGCTGGCTGGGCATCTGGGCATCCCGTGGCTGCTGTGACCAAGGACCACGGACTGAGGGTCTTCAAACAACAGAAATTTACTCTCCCAGCTCTGGAGATCCAGGCGGTGTTCTTCCTGTCTCTTCCAGCTCCTGGGGCCCCAAACACCCCTGGGGTTGTGGCTATGTCCTTCCGTCTCTGCTTCTGTCTTCACGTGGCTTCTCTATGTCTGTCTCTGCATCTGTCTCTCCTCTTCTGCCTCTTGTAAAGTCACCTGCCATCAGGTTTGGGGCCTGGACGATCTCATCTTAAGGTCCTTAACTTTAATCACATCTGCAAAGACCCTTTTCCCAAAGTCACGTTCACAGGTTCCAGGGATTAGGCCGTGGGCACGGCTTTGGGGGGCCACTGTTCAGCCTGCTGTGGTGGATTCATAAGAGAAGGGAAGAAGGAGGGACAGAGGGGACCCTGAGAATGCAACCTCTTCCTGCTGGCACGATCCTCTCCTACCCTGCTCTCAGACTGTGCTCCCAGTGCGACTGGCCTCTGCAGGCCTCTCTTGACTGGTGACCAGCACTCCGTCCTCCCAAGCTTGGGGGACATGCATTCTGCCCATGAGCACTGGGTGCCCGTGTGAGCCGAGCCCTTGTTGTCCTCGTTCTGGGGTCCATAGGGTGGGTCTCAGGATCTGGGCCACAAGTCAGAGAAAGAAGACAGCTCTTCCCTCAGGGGGCCTCCAGCCCAGGAGGTGGGAGGAAGGACCTAGGCTGTGGCATGTGAGAAACTTGCAGGTGAGGGTGGGTCTTGGTGCAAAATAGCAAAACTTTCTTAAAATTTTACTCTATCATCATCTATCAGTTTACCTATCATCTATCTATCTATCTATCTATCAATCATCTATCTGCCTATCTACCTACCTACCTTATCTATCTATCCATCCATCCATCTATCATCTATCTAATCTATCATCTATCAGTCTATCTTCAGTCTATCAATTATCTATCATCTATCTATCATCATCTATCAGTCTATCATCTATCTATCTATTTATCTAATCTACCATCTTTCATCATCTATCAGTCTGTCATCTATTTATCATCTATCATCATCATCTATCAGTCTATCTATCATCAATCTATCATCTATCAATCTATCTCCCTATCTTATCTATCATCTATCAGTCTATCTATCCATCCATCATCCATCTAATCTATCATCTATTAGTCTATCTTCAGTCTATCTATCTACATATATATCAGTCTATCTATCTATCTATCTATCTACCTACCTATACCAGCCTATCTCTCTTTCTCTCTCTCTACCTATCTATACCAGCCTATCTGTCTCTCTACCTATCTATCTATACCAGCCTATCTATCATCTATTTATCTATCTATCTATCATCATCTATCAGTCTATCTATCTATCTGCCTTATCTATCTATCATCTATCTGCATGCCTGCCTACCTACCTGCCTTTATCTATCTATCATCTATCTATCTATCTATCTACCTACCTATCTATACCAGCCTATTTATCATCATCATCATCATCATCTATCTGTCAACTATCATCTGTCTATCAATCATCTATCTACCTACCTTATCTATCTATCTAATCTATCTATCTATACCAGCCTATCTATCTACCATCATCTATCAGTCTATCATCTATCTACCTATCGTCTATCTACCCACCTTTATCTATCTATCTATCTATCTATCTATCTATCTATCTAATCTATCATCTATCTATCTACCTATCTTTTTATCTATCTATAATCTATCTGTAATTTTGCATGCTATCCCAGTGCCATGGCCTCGGTATTTCCTCCCACACTTGGTGTGGCCTCTACTGCATCCTGGAACCTGCATATAAAATACAGGGCACATACCACCCTGCACCCCTTTTATACAATTTTAGAGAAAAAGGAGAAAGGATTTACTGGAGCCCACATGAGGCAGCTGCTGGGACCCACACTCGCCCCAGAAGCAACTTTTAGTGTGGGGGTTTCTCACACAAAGAGCTACAGATACTCATGACGAAGAACATTCCAGAAAGTCACAGACTCATGTCCTGTTTTCAGTATGTGCAAGGCTGCAGGCTCCAACCTTATGGGAATGTGGGGAGGTCTTACTCTTATCTTCCTGTTTGCAATGTTTCCTGCAGGTTATTTGCCGCTGAAGCAGATGTATGGCATGTGCTCAGGGCAGAGAAGGAGCCCCTGCTGGGAAGTCTGGTCGTGTCGTTCTGGCCTTGGTCAAAGTAGAGCCTTCCTGGGCACTCAGGAAGAGCCTTAAAGCTGAATATCTCCTGTATTTTATCAGTGTGGGGCCTAGTTTCCTGGGACTGTGTGTGTCTGCATGTGAGTGTCTGGTGGGCTGTGGTGTGGCCTTAACCTGTTTTAGCCCCCGCCCCTGGCTTCCCTGATGTTCCATTAAGACCAAATCCTGTGTCTCTGAACGAACCTCAGAGTTGCCCAATCCTGGGTTTTCTGCCCCCAGGCTGCACACTTGCTGTCCCTCATTTCCATTCCTGGTTTGTGTCAGAGCCCGTGGGACATGGGACAGGGATGGGAGGCTTTCTGTGGAAGGCCACCTCCACGAGCAGAATCTCTTTTTCCAGAGGGTCTGGGCATTCGGGCGCTGGGAATGCGGCCATGGGCCCTGAGCGATGGTCCTAACAAATCACACCCCCTCAGACAGGGCTGAGAGGGCTGTGCCCCTCTGGCTTCCTCCTTAGTGTAACTTCTGTAGTTATTGAAACATTGTCTTCTCATTGGCCATTTGGTTTTTCCTCTCTGTGAAGGATCCACTGCTCACTTTCTTTCCTTTTATTGGTTCCCAAACATTTTGTATATAAAGGAATCTTACTTTTCATTGTGTGTGTTCACGTATTCTCCCCCAATTTCCAGTGGACTTCATAGAGACCCTTGTGGGAAGGTCTCTCCACCCAGGGAAACCACCTCTTTATTCTCAGGAGCGGGGCACAGCCTCATGCCCACCACTGTCCTTGGTCAGCTGGCTGTCTCACTGGCATCTTGGCTCCTGCCTTCCAGGCTCATCAGGTTTCTTCTTGAAGATGGCGGTGGCCAGCCCCAGACAGCTCGTTTGCTTTTGTGTCTCGCTCAGCTCACTGGGACATCCAGGCTGGCTGGTGGGATGGGGGCCAAGGATTGGCCTGTCTGTGTGTGCTCAGTGGGTAGACAGATTGGGGTGGGTGACTGGTGGTCCCTGGAGGGGCTCTGACCTTGGTGATTGTGCTGCTGTGTTCCTGTGGCCTTCTGCACAGACCAGAAAGGTAGCTACTGCGAGTTTGTCACGGGCAGACTGTTGCGTTCACATTAGCATGGGAAGGGGCAGCAAGTCTTGACGTCGGCAGAGCGGGCGTGATGGGGACCGAGCTGGGGTGTCTGGGGCGTCAGAGGGATTCTTGCAGGGAGCCGCTGGCTGGCTACCTGGGCCTTCAGGCCTAGAACTGCCCCCTGCCCGTTCCCTCTGGCCCCTTGTCTACATCCTTGGGCAGACCTGCCTCCCACCACCCCCGCAGGACAGCAGGCACCTCTCCCAAAAAGTGTTCAGGTGACAGGGATTTGTAAGAAGGCACTTTACTAAGAAACTCAAAATGAAGTTAACAGGGCAAGAGGGTTGCCAAGCCAGGAGTGAGAGGTCACATGGGGCCTGGGTGGACAGGGTGGGTGGGAGCTGCTGGCCCAGGACCCGTGGGCAGTTCCTTCTGCTGCGAGACCCCTCCTCCCACCGGGAGCCCTGCCCGCAGACCTGCATTCTGCAGGGGCAGGTGCTGCGAGTGGCCAGTGGGAAGGCTGGGCCCAGGGGCAGGCACTTGGACCTGGTGGCAGGGAGGTCGGGCTGAGTCTGGGCTTGGGCTCTGAGTCTTTTTTGGCTCAGAACTCAGCGGTGGGCGGGGCCACGGGCTTCCCCCTCAGCGTGCTTTGGGGGTTGTTTGGTCAGAACAGGAGTGGCCCTGACCCCAGGTAACTTTGTCGAGGGACCGATGATCTTCTGCCGCTTGTCCCAAAGTGGGCGGGGTAGGGGCTGTGATCGGCAGGTCCCATCGGTGCCTTGGACCTTGGGGCTGAGCTGGAACCTTTGCGCTTCCCCCCCCCCCCCCCCCCCAGGTCAGGCAGACTGCCTCAGACATGGGGAGGGGGAGGGGGAGGGGTAAGCGAGCCCTCGTTGCTCTGGCTCCCGGCTACTTCGCCACCTGTACGTTTGCGTAGTCCTGGAAGGTCTGCGGCTTCTGCAGGACGGTGGCAAGTACCGACTTCACCTGGGGGAGGGCGCGCATGAGGACAGCGTGAGGGAGCAGGCCTCCCCCCACCTCGCCCCGCCCCCTCCCTGGCACAGGGACCTCTGTGCTCCCACCTTGAAGAGGGTGATGGCGGCTCCGTAGCTCACGCTGAGCAGGAAGAGGGTGATGAAGACCAGCAGGCTGGTCCATAGCTCGTCCAGCTCGTAGCTCTCAGCGGCGTCCGCACACAGGTCCTGGAGCTCCAGCTCTGCAGGCACCGGCCAGTCAGCCTTCCCGGCCCAGCCTCTGCACGTGCCGGGGAGGGCGGAGCCATGGCAGGCCCGGCCCCCCGAGGAGGCGGACACAAGACCCACGCCCAGCCTCCGCACGTGCCGGGGGGCGGGACCATGGCAGGCCCGTCCCTCCTCCCCCCTCCCCCACCTGCCCCAGGAGGGGGACACAGTGCGGAAGCCTTGGCCTCGGCTGCTGCTGGTGTGCTGGTGGCTGGAAGGCAGACTGCCTTGTCCCGCCTGCTCTGCAGCTGCCCCTCTGGGGCGGGGGGCGGAAGCCCCCCAAGTTGGCCAGTGGCTGTGTGGGAGTGGCCTTCCCTCCCTTGACTCCTACCCACAGCAGCTCTGTTGCCCACTGCATGGCCTGCGGCCACCCGCCAGGCCTCCCCAGCCCCGTCCCCACTGGGCTTCGCCAGTGCTGGCCCACGAGGACCTTTCTGAACTGTACACGGATGGCCACCTGCCCCAAGCCCTGAGGGGTCTGAGCTCTGTAGCCCAGCTCACAGGACCTGGGGTAGCCCCAGGAGTCAATGAAGCTGGTGCTTTAAGGGGCTGGCTCGGTGCTGTGGACTTTGTTCAGGCCTGAGGGTGCCCAGAGCTGCTACCTGGTCCTACACTGGGCCCAGTCTCCCGGCTCCTCCTGCCCTGGCCCCACTCTCCCCTGACAGCCTCTGCAGAGTGAGGCTGTTGTGCATGGCCCTCAGGCTCCCGTGTGCACTGCACAAGCCAGTGCTTCCGGGCTTGTGTCAGCAGCGTGTGGGCCAGATGGATATGGTGGGTGTTTGTGTGTGTGTGAGCATGACGGGAGCAGGGGGTCTAGGGCTGTATGGGCTTAGACCCTGGCTCTGACCTCCTCGGCCTCTAGCCCCGGGATAGGGCCAGCAGCCTGTTCTGGGACGTGGTCCAGCGGGAGCGGGGGACACGGCCCGCACTGTAGGTGTGCGCATGTCCGTGTGTCAGTGTGTGTGTTCGTCCATGGGGTGCAGCTGACGGAGGGGCTGGACTGAGGAGGCCCGGGCCATGAGAGGAGTTTGGGGTGGGAGGCCTCTCCACATCCACGTTGGATCCAGTGGTCCAGGTATGACAGAGAAAGGCTTGGGTGCAGCCCGGGCGAGAGAGCAGACCGTGGGAGGCCATGTGTCAGCATGTGGGACACGTCCGCCACGTGGGGTGCCTGTGGCTGGTGGTGATGTTGGAGCTGCTGTGGACTCGCTGTGAGGCTCACAGGAACGTGCCTGCGAGTCTGGGTGGGTGCATCCCCAGCACGGATCCAGGGTGGAGTGAGGCTGAGAGGCAACATGGGGCACTCGTGTTGACCCTGGCCTGTTGTGACCGTGTGTGCAGGCAGGGCAGGGGCGGTTAGAGGTCGGGTGTGGGAGCGGTCTGGGCCCTGGTTCTCGTGTGTGAGGAGGTGGCAGTGAAGGGGCTGTTCTGAGTGTAGGTACCTGAGTGGGGGTTTGACTTGGCCCATTTCTCCATCAAAGGGCCTGTGTGTGTGCAGCTGGCCTGGGGATCCAGGGGCTTGTCTGTGTCCAGAGGGCCCGGCAGGAGGCTGGGGGTGGAGGCTGAGACCTCTGTGGCCTCCAGCAGAGGGAGGGGCCGTGGGCTCCCTGAGGTGTCTGTGGTCCTTCCCCTGGAACCATCCTGTGGCTTTTGGGACCCCTTTGAGTGAGCAGGACCCGTAGTGGCAGGGAGGGGCCTGTGGCATGGATGATGATGGTGGACAGACCACCCCCATCTGCCCCCTCCTCGGGGGGTCCCTTCCTCTGTGCCAAGACACCCCTGCCTGGCAGCCCACCCACCCCCAAGAATGGGTGCCCTCAGGACTCTGAGGCAGGCACTGCAGTGTTTATTGACAACAACAGACCGGCAGGTCCGGCCGGCCCCTCCCCCGCCCCAGCAGGATGGAGCTCTGGGGGGAGGGGTGGGCATCATTTACCAGGGTTTTTGGACACGGATTTCTTGAGCGTCCTAGAGCCAGGCAGCGCCTCGTGCACCACTTGGCAGGTGAACACATCCCTCTGCTCCCAGTCTGCCCGGCTGACCTCAAGGCGACTGAAGACAAAGAATGCTGGGCTGGGGCCGGTGGCCTTGTGGGGCCACGTGGTGGCCTGCTGTTCCGTCCGAACAGGGCTGTCGTTGTGAAGCCATTGCACCGAGATGTCCGGGGGAAAGAAGTTCTGGATCAGGCACGTGAGAGTGACTTTGTCCTTGCTCTTCGGCTCCCCCTCGGGCGGCAGGAACACGTACACCTCCGGGGGGAAACGCCGGCCTGTGGACAGGTGTGGGGTCAGCCCAGGCTGCAGCGTGAGAGGCCCACTTGCCTCCCCCTCCCCTCCCTGGGGCCTGCGCGGCTCACCGGGGGCTTTGGCAATGGAGCGCACGATGTCCTTGGGCAGGTCTGGATGGGTCACCTTGCATTGGTAGGTCTCCCCCTCAACCCAGTCAGTGGCATCCACAGGCAGGGTGGAAGTGACGGTGATTGTCCCGTTGTACTGAGTCTTCTTGACCATCGGGTCTGGGTGCACAGACTCCCCATTCTCCCGCGACCAGGTCAGGATCATGCCCTCTGTGTTGGCCAGGTCCACCACCAGGCAGGTGATCTTGGGCGACTTGTGGACGTACAGGTCAAGAGGGCTGGGCGGGCTCAGGTAGGTGCTCACACCTCGGGGGTCAGACTCTGCAGGGGTGTGTGTGGGAGGTGCTGCGTGAGGGTGTGGCTTGGCCCTCCTCTGAGCCCAGGTGTCTGGGTGTTGGAGGGGATGCGGAGCCATACCTGTGCACTTGCGAGCGTTGTCCTCAAAGGTGAAGCCTTGATAGGTGACCTGGCAAGTGTAGGTCTTTTGGGACACCCACTCACCCTGCGTGATGTTGAGCTCGCTGTGGGTGGAGGTCACCTTGCCCTCCTGCTTGCCGGGGGCTGTGTATGGGAATATGTTCGTGGCCTTCTGCCCATCCACCAGCCAGGTGACCTCCATGTCACCTGGGACGTAGCCGGAGATGAGGCACAGGAGCTGGATGGTGCTACTGGTGTCACCGAGGGGGTTACACGAGGAGTGGAAGAGCTTCACGGTGGGGGGAATGAAGTTCATGGCACACGCTAGGGGTGAAGGTGGCAGCGTGGCGTCAGCCCCCTGAGCCCACGACACCCACGTGGCCGCCCAGGCGCCTTCCTCCTCTCCTAGCCGCTCCCGCCACGCCTGCCCCCCTCCTCCAGCCCGACCCTGGCTCACCACTGACGGTCTTGTTGATGGTGGGGGACTCCACGTGAGCCACACTGCAGGTGAACTTCTGTTTGGCCCACTCGCCCGAGACGGTCACGTGGCTGGTGGTGGTGTAGAGGCCAGAGGTCTCCTGGAGGGTGGCGGGGAGGGTCACGACGCTCTTGTTCAGGGACCCTGCATCCCAGGTCACAGTCACCGGCATCGGGAAGTAGCCCGTGACCAGGCAGCCCAGTGTCACGGACGGGGCAGTGGCGATGGTGCCTTTGCAGCAGGTGGCCAAGGGGAAGACGAGGGGGGCCTGGATGGAGGCTGTGGGGGCAGAGGCAGTGTCAGTGCCGACCGGCGGAGTCTGAGGGGGAGAAGTGTGGGGCAGAGCAGGGTGGTCGGGTGGAGGGGCGCACCGGGACCCCTTCTCCAGCCTCAGGGGGCAGATGCTCATTTTGGACTCTTGTTCCCCGAGTCTGCTAGGAACGCCCTCCCACGAACCCCTGTGTCCCTGCCAGAAGCAGGGGCGTTCTTACCTTTGGCCAGGACACCCCGCCCGCAGCCCTGAGTGGCAGGAACGTGGGGTTCTTGGGGAGCAGAGGTGTCTGACTCGTGTCCTGACCTGCGGAGGCTCCAGGGAGCCCGACTACAGGCCCCATTCATAGCAGAGCCCAGATCAGTCCTCCCCCACTCCCCCAGGTGGTGACTCCTGCCCGGAGCCCAGACCCCAGCTCATCGTCCACGCTGCCCACTCAGTCCAGTGAGACCGACCAGTCCACGTGGCCTAGCGTCAGGACGGCTGAGAGCAGTGATACAAACCCGCTCCACACCCAGCGTCACTAGGTCTGCTGATTCAGACCAGCTCAGGTCACGGGAGTCCGCCTTGGTCCGGCCTGGCCCACGTCAGCCCAGCAGACCCGATTTCAAGCAGGCTAACTCATCTGGGTTCAGTCCACAAATTCCACCCAAATCCTTCAGCTCCGTTTGGCTCAGCCTGCCAGCCAGGCTTGTCGTACCTGCTCAGTCCCACTCAGTGTAGCCTCGCTGACCTTGGCCACTGGACCTAGCAAAACAGTACACCCTGCTTGACTCGCTGAAGCCTGATTCAGCCAGACCAAACCAACTAGCTGAACCCACTTTAGCCCAACCCAACCCAGTACAGGCCAACTCAGCCCAGCACAGTTCAGCTGAGGCCAGCTCAGTCCAGCTTAGCCTAGTTCAGTTCAACCTAGTACAGCCCAGCCCAGCCCAGTTTAGCCCACCTTAGCCCGTCCCAGATGAACTCAGCCCAGCTCAGCCCGGCTCAGCCTAGCTCAGCCCAGCCCAGCTCAGCTCAGCCCAGTTCAACTCAGCCCAGCCCAGCTTAGCCTAGTTCAGCTCAACCTAGTTCAGCCCAGCTCAGCCCAGCCCAGCCCAGCCCAGCCCAGCCAGCCCAGCTTAGCCCATCCCAGATGAACTCAGCCCACCTCAGCCCGGCTCAGCCTAGCTCAGCCCAGCCCAGCTCAGCTCAGCCCAGTTCAACTCAGCCCAGCCCAGCTTAGCCTAGTTCAGCTCAACCTAGTTCAGCCCAGCCCAGCCCAGCCCATCCCCGCTGAACTCAGCCCAGTTCAGTCCAGCCTAGTCCAGCTCAGCTCAGCCGAGCTCAGCTCAGCTCAGCCCAGCCCGGTCCCCCTCAGACCAGTTCAACTCAGCCCAGCTCAGCCCAACTCAGCACAATTCAGTCCAGCCCAGCTCAGCTCAGCCCAGCTCAGTCCAACTCAGGCAAACCCAGCTCAGCCCAACCCAGGCAAACCCAGCTCAGCCCAACCCAGCCCAGCTAATCTCAGTTCAGCCCAGCTAATCCCAGTTCAGCCCAGCTCAGCCCATCCTAGCTGAGTTTAGCCCAGTTCAGCCCAACCAAACTCAGCCCTATTCAGCTCAGCCCAGCCCAGCCCAACCCAATTCAGCCCAGTTCAGCCCAGTTCAGCTTAGTTCAGCATAGTCTTGCCCAGCTCAGCCCAATTCAGTCCAGCCCAGCTCAGCCTGCCCAGCTTAGCCTAGTTTAGCTCAAGCCAGCCCAGTTCAGCCCAGCTCAGCCCAGCACAGCCACCTTAGCCTGGTTCAACCCAGCAGCCCAGCCCAGACCAGTTCAGCTCAGGCCAGCTCAGCCCAGCCCAGATCAGACCAGTTTGGCCCAGTCGAACTCAGCTCAACCTAGCCCAGTGTAGTTCAGTTCAGCCCACCCAGCCTAGCTCCACTCAGCTCAGCTGAGTTCAGCCCAGTTCAGCTCAGCCCAGTTAAGCCCCATCCAACTCAGTTCAGCCCAGCCCAGCCAAATCCAGTTCATTTCAGCCCAGCCCAGCCCAGTTCAGCCCAGCTCAGTTCAGATCAGCTCAACCCAGCCCAGCTAAGTCAAGTTCAGCTGAGCTCCACTCAGCCAAGCCCAACCCACTTAGCTAGCTCATTCTAGTTCAGCCCAGTTCAGCTCAACCCAGTTCAGTCCAGCTCAGCTCAGCCCAGCCCAGCTAATCCCAGTTCAGCCCAGCTCAGCCCATCCTAGCTGAGTTCAGCCCAGTTCAGCCCAACCAAACTCAGCCCTATTCAGCTCAGCTCAGCCCAGCCCAACCCAATTCAGCCCAGTTCAGCCCAGTTCAGCCTAGTTCAGCATAGTCTTGCCCAGCTCAGCCCAATTCAGTCCAGCCCAGCCCAGTTCAGCCCAGTTCAGCCTAGTTCAGCATAGTCTTGCCCAGCTCAGCCCAATTCAGTCCAGCCCAGCTCAGCCTGCCCAGCTTAGCCTAGCTTAGCTCAAGCCAGCCCAGTTCAGCCCAGCTCAGCCCAGCACAGCCACCTTAGCCTGGTTCAACCCAGCAGCCCAGACCAGACCAGTTCAGCTCAGTTCAGCTTAGCCTACCACAGCCCAGTTCAGCCTGGTTCAACCCAGTTCAGCACAGCTCAGTCCAGTTCAGTTCAGACCAGTTCAGGTCAGCTTAGCCCAGCCCAGCTCAGCCTAGCCAAGCTTAGCTTGGTTCAGCTCAGCCCATTCCAGCCCAGTTCAGCCCAGTTCAGCCTAGCTCAGCTTTGCTCAGTTTGGCTCAGTCCAGCCCAGCCTGGTTCAGCCCAATCCAGCTCAGTTCAGCCCAGTTTAGCCAAGTTCAGCCCAGCCCAGCACAGTCCAGCTCATCCCAGCCCAGCTCAGCTCAGCCCAGCTCAGCCCAGCTCAGTCCAGCTAAGCCCAGCTAAGCCCAGTTCAGCTACCTCAGTTGAGATCAGCCCAGCTCAACCCAGCTCATTCCAGTTCAGCCCAGCCCAGCCCAGCTCAGCTCAGCTCAGCTCAGCCCAGTACAGCCCAGCCCAGCCCAGCCCAGCCCAGCTCAGCCCAGCCCAACTCAGCTCAGCCCAGCCCAGCTCAGCCCAACTCAGCCCAGTTAAGCTCAACCTAGTTCAGCCCAGCTAAGTCCAGCTAAGCCCAGCCCAGCCCAGCCCAGCTCAGCTTGGTTCAGCCCAGGCCAGCCCAGCCCAGTTCAGCCCAACTTGGCCAAGTTCAGCCTAGACCAGACCATTCAGCTCAGCTTGGTTCAGCCCAGCTAAGACCACTTCAGCCCAGCCTAGACCAGCCCAGCTTTGCACACATCAGACAAGCTCAGCTAGGTGAGCCACGGTGAGCCAACCCAAGACAGTCCCACCCAGGCTGCATCAGATGTGCTCATTAGACCTGCCTGCCCAAGCCCTGTCCATCCAGGTCTGCCCAGCCCAGCCCAGGACAGGACAGCCCCCACTGAGGACAGCATTTCATCGGACCCAGGTCTTCCTGCCTCCGTACCACCCCCCCCCCCCCCCCGCCCCAAGCTTGGTCAGATCCCCTTGGCTCAGGATAGCCCAGCTCAACCACAAGTGCCTAGCTTGACCAAGCCTGTCCTATGCAAGGGCAGGGTCGCCCCCCAAACCCCTGCCTGTGGTACTTGCGCACCAAGGTCAGCCCAGGTTAGCTCTCCCCAGCTTCCCCCAGCCCACCTACTCCTGCAAAATCAGCCCACCCTGGCCCATCTCAGTCCACTTAGTGCCACACAGGTGAGCGGAGCCAGAGGGACCAGTCTGGCCCGGCCGAGACTGGGATAGTTGGACCCTTTCCACATAACTCCGACCACTCAAGCTGCGCTGGGCCTGGCCCAGCTAGCCTGGCCCACCTTATTCAGGCTGGCTCAGGCCGCCCAGCTCACATATGTGTGGATGTGGGAAGGCCTGCCCACCACCTGATCCAGCATGGACACAGTTGCTCTGTTGCTCTCCCTGTTGCTCTCCCTGGACCCTGGGCTAGCGGTCACTGCCCTGGTTCGTTGCAGGAAGATCCACACCCAGGCCACTGTCCACGCCCTCTGCGTGGTCCTTGACCCTGTCAGGCTTGGGTGCTGCCCTAGGCCTGTTGTGCCTGAGGTTCTCAGCCCCTTGTCTTCCTCGAGTTGGTCCTGGGCAGTCTCTGGCTCCCGTGTGTCCCTGTGCGGAGAAGGGATGGCTGGCAGACGAGCAGCGGTCGGGAGGCTCTGTCCCTGCCGGGTGGGCAGTGGCCCGGACCCGCCTGCCGTTGCTGCATTTGGGCCAGTGCCAGCGGCTGGGATACCTGAGGCGGCCGCTCCTGCGTCAGGGGCCCGTCCTGGCCTCGGCAGCTTCCTGGACAGGCTCCCGGACAGATGAGGCGAATCATTAGTAACCGTGGGTGTTACATTTGCGATCAGACAATAGGGCCTGGGGGGAGGAGAGCTCTGCCTCAGTGCTCTGGCTAAAAATGGGGTGGGAACCCCCAGGGGCCTCAGCAGCCTGGAAGTTCCCTTTATGTTCTTGGGAAGTCCGTCTCGCACCGTCGGGGTCGCTGGTGAGGCCCCTGCGCCATGGAAGAAGTGTGCTCCTCTCCACAGCCCCTGCTGCCCAGCTCGTGGCCTGTCTCCCTCGATGTGGGAGATGTGGACTTGCTGTGCGGCAACCCTCTGGTGGGCGCCGTGAGGCCCCAGGAAGTGGGGAGCGCTGGGCGCCAGCACCGCTGCTCTAGAGGCAGACCTTCAAGGAAAGGGTCGCACCGTTCTGTGCTCGAGCAGTTGAGGCCCGCGTGGCCACGTGCCCGAGGCATGGGTGCAGGGCTTCCCGGTGGCGTGCCACCCTTGTTCCTGTGTCCCATGGCTTGGAGGAGAGGGCTGGGGGCTGGTCCGGTGGGAGAAGCTCCGGGGGAGAGTGAACGGGGGCCATGTCCATCTGGGGACAGCAGGCCCTGGTCCCCCACTGGCCGCCCTGGGCTCCCTGCCGGCAGGTGACCTCCCGCATTGCCCGCACGCTTGCTCCATGCTACTGTCCTGCAGCTGGGCTCTTCCTGGGGAGGCACCTGCTGGGCACGGCCCCTGAGGACCAGCGGGGACCTGGGGTGGAGGCTGGACATGGCTGTGAGGTTGGCCGGTGGCTCTGCAAGTCCTCTGCAGCCTCTGGAGCCTGGGGTGGACTGTGCCGTGGATCTGTTCTGTGGTGCCCACTGAGGATGTGAGACCACAGCGTGGCTTTGGTGGCCTCTGATTCTGGGCTGTTGGGGCAGCTGGCCCACTGCTGACACAGCACTGATGTGTGCGGGGTCGTGACAGGCTGGGTCTGGGCTTTACCTTCACCCTGTGGTCGTTTCCTGCAGGCCGTGTGTCCCCAAAACCCCGAAGGCACCCTGAGCGCACAAGTAAGGGAGGCCGTGGGAGTCTTCCAGCCTAGCTGGTCAGAGTGGGCTCCTGGGAGACACTGCACTGTCTTGGAGAGACAGAGAGAGAGAGAGAGAGAGAGATCAGGATCCCACCCTGTGGCCCACAGTCCCCGCAGGAAGGCTGCGTGAAGATGGCCTCTGTCAGGACTGGTGCCCTCGGAGAGACATCCAGGCTCATTTGGGAGACCCAGAGAGGCTGCTGCATGGGGCAGAGCCAGGGCCCCGGAAGGCCTGAACGTGAGCCCAGGGGAGACAGGGCCCCTGCGCCCCTACATGCGTCATGGGAGGCAGAGGGGGAGTGCCTAGTTCCTTGGAAGGGCCCGTGCTTCTGAGAGAAACCACAGGGCTGGCAGAGCACCCCCAGGAGCCTACTGCCCCTGCGGGCCCAGGGCAGGTGGTGCCAGCCCTGGGACCCGCACATGTGTGAGTGCTGGACTCTGGCGTCCGCTGCCAGACCCCCCCCCCCCCCAGCCCCTACTCATTCACCCCAGGCTGTGGGCATTTGGGGCGGGGCTTCAGTGCCCAGCCAGTGTCCTGGCTCTACCCTGACATCACAGGACGTGCTGCTGGTGCTGGGCCGCCTTTGGGGTCCCTTGGTGTCGGAGAGAAAGGCTCTCATCTCTCCCCAGTTCCCACGGGGGGGCTCAGCTCTGAGTGTACACGTTTGTCTGGGGCTGCGGCCCTGCCACACGGCTGCCCCCACCCGCCAGGCTGCCCCGCTCTGGCCTCTGCCTGTGTCCTGCCTGCAGACAGGAGACTGGCGACCCTGCTGCGTCTCGACTGTGGGTGTGTGCCCGGGTGTGTGCTGGGGGAGCAGGGGGAAGGTGACCCCCGCCCAGCCCTTGGAAGGCCCTGCTGACGGTGGAGGGCCGGGTGCGGGGGCAGTGTGGGCAGGGCGGGCAGGTGTAGCGTGGCGTCCACAGTGCCGGCCCGCCCCCGAAGGCGGTTTTCTCCAGACACTCGGAGCCCTTTCAGGTCCATTGCCGGAGTCGCCGTTTCTTGGGCTTGCTTTCTCCGGAAAGTCCTTGGATCGCTGTGAATCGTGCCTCGTTTTCGATGACGCGTTCTCAGCAGGTTTATGCTGACACAGCGGAACACGACTGCTTCCTGCGTTTGTTTGGAGCCCCTGCTGCTGTTCTTGCTGGTTCGGAGGGCTGTCTGGATTCCGCTGCCTTTTCATCGTGCGTGCTTGTGTCGTCTGCATTAGTGACAGTTTGACATCTGTCCTTTCAGTCTCAGCAGCTCGTTTTCGTCCTTTGTCACACAGCATTGGCCAGGACCATCTCCAAACAGTTTGACCGCACTGCTCACGGGAGAAACACCTGTACTGTAATCTAACACCCATACATGTGTTATGAGCAGGTGGCACACACATGTTACCCTTCCATACACACGTTGTGTGTGTTCTTACGTGGCTGAAACATCTTCACAGACAACACTTACCTTGGTACGTTCAGCGCATTACGATTTCTGTTGCCACCTGGCTGATTTCAGTCTGCAGGTTGGCCCGACACACGTTGTATAAAGGTCGTGACGCGGCACCCTGGCCTGGTCGCTGGTCTGCACTGTCTGAGGTGGGACCTTGAACCCCACGACCTGCCCCTGTGCCTGGATGGCAGCCCGCTCCCCTGCATTCTAGCTGCACCTGTCAGAGGTGGGGCCCCGAACCCCACGAACTGCCCCTGTGCCTGGACGGCAGCCCGCTCCCCCTGCATTCTAGTGCACCTGTCAGAGGTGGGACCTTGAACCCCACGACCTGCCCCTGTGCCTGGACGCCTGCCCGCTCCCCTGCATTCTAGTGCACCTGTCAGAGGTGGGACCTTGAACCCCATGACCTGACCCTGTGCCTGGACGGCAGCCCGCTCCCCTGCATTCTAGCTGCACCTGTCAGAGGTGGGGCCCCGAACCCCACGAACTGCCCCTGTGCCTGGACGGCAGCCCGCTCCCCTGCATTCTAGGTGCAGCTGTCAGAGGTGGGGCCCCGAACCCCACGACCTGCCCCTGTGCCTGGACGCCTGCCCGCTCCCCTGCATTCTAGCTGCACCTGTCAGAGGTGGGGCCCCGAACCCCACGAACTGCCCCTGTGCCTGGACGGCAGCCCGCTCCCCCTGCATTCTAGGTGCAGCTGTGGCAAGGACTGGGCTTTGCCCTCAGACCAATCTCTCCAGGACACAGTCTTCCCCGGAGTCTGCCCGTTTCTGCTTGTCCTCTGATGCCTTCAAATCACTGTCTGCCGGGCAGTTTTTCCACTTTGTACTTGTGCCTGCAAAGGTTTAGTCTGAGACAAGGCACCGCACCGACCGCCGTTGGAATCAGAACCACTTTCTCTCCTGTGGCTTTTCAGAAATTTTCACTTCCCTGTCACGGGTGGAGCGCAGCGTCCTTTCTGTATGTTTGAGGGCTATTTGGATAGCCTCTGTGGAACATCTGTTCAATTCTCGTGTCCATTTCTCTACCGAATTGTGCGATTTTCCCGATTGATTTGCCGGAGTGCCCTGCACATTCTGGATACTCTGAGAGCGAAATATGTTTACGGGAAATATTTTGCAAGACGTTGAAATGCACCAAAAGATTACTCCTTACAGGGGGCGCCTGGATGGCTCACTCAGATGAGTGTCTGACTCTTACTTTCGGCTCAGGTCTGATCACGGGGTCCCGGGATCAAGCCCTGCATGGGTCTCTGTGCTGAGTGTGGGGCCTGCTTGGGATCCTCTCTGTCTCTGTCTCTGTCCCTCCCCTGCACCCTCTCTCCCTCTAAAAAGAAAAAGATGACTTCTCACGTCTCCAGTGGAAATAAAGGTATCGTCTTGTATGCCTTTCCAGGGAATCTGACTCCATGTGGACTCTGAGGTTGTCGTGGCCTTTGAGGTGTTTTGCAATCAACTTCTCTCCTTTTGGAGGAGAGCGGATTCTCCCCTGCCTCCATGGAGAAAGCCAGGTGCGTTGGAAATGGGGCTCTTTAGAAACTCTTTTTGGCATTCTCGCTCAACTACATAAAACGAGTTAGATAGAAATCTTTGAAAGGTGTCCGTTAATGTCCACATGGGGGTCACGATCATAGCATGTTTTGGACAGCGTCCCTTAATGTGGCACCAGTGTGTTCTCTCACGTGGCCCCACTTATCCCGGGCGCAGGAGGCTCCGCGGCCTGGGCGGGCAGGAGACCGGGTGCCGAGCAGCGGGCCCCAGGGGGCCACGTGGTTCCTGCAGCGCTGTGCTGTGGGGTGAAGCTTCCCCTCCCCCACAGATCGGGCTTTGCTGTTGCGGGACCTCAGGCCCCTCGATGCTTTCCACTGCCAGCACTTGCCACAGCGGCCCTTACTTGTTTGTGGAATGGCTTACGTGATGTGTGTTTGGTCCCCGTCTGGAACTCCCTTGTGGTCAGAGGCCACGTCTATCTCATTTAGCACGGTGTGCTGGCTGTCTGGCGGTGACGGCCCGGTCACCCTGTGCCAAATCGTTCTCCAGCAGGTAAAGGGAGGGCATGTTCACACACCTTCCAGGGCTCCTGTGCTCTCTGCACATCTCTGGGCTGGAGGGACCATCTCCTGGGACCTGTCCCCAAAGGCAGGGCTTGGATCTGGAGGATGTTGTAGGGTCTCTGCAGGAGGGAGTGTGGACAGTGGACAGAACAAGAGCTTTGGGGTTAGAAGGCACGGGTGCGTCCTCCCTGCAGGCAGGGGGCTGTAGGCTCACCAAGGCATCAGCTTTGTCACTGGTAGGACCGTGGCAGTGACCCCTCGTCTTGCGCTGTGAGCACGATGTAACGGGAGGTCCCTGTGGCTGTCGGTCTTGCGTGCTCCCTCAGCTGGGCTGTTCAGACAGGAGGCCACCTGTGCAGGTAACTCAGGGGACTGTAAGGAAGGGAGATTATCCTCCTTCGCATGGGTGGGCCTCACACAACCAGTCGAAGGACTGAAGAACAAAACCTGAGGTTTCCTGGAGAACACGAATTCTGCCCCAAGACTGCAGCATTAGGTCCCGGCTGAGCTTCCAGCCCCCGGGCCGACCCCCCGCCGCTCAAGAGCCAGTTCCTCGAAAGAATCCCGCTTTGCGTGTCTCTAGCTCTGCTTTTCTGTCTTTGTAGCTGTGCCCATGTCTCCCCTCCACTGTCTACGTCCTCCTGGTTCTGTCACTCGTGGGAAGCGTGACCCACCGTCTCTGAAAACTGCAAAGTCAAAGCACCGTGTGCGTGTCAGACCGTGTGGCTGTTCCCACCTTTCGCGCCTCTTTGTGGGTTTTCTTCACGTGGTAGCATTTTGACGGCCACCGGGTATCGGTCAGCTTCTGCCCGGACGTGCCGTAAGAAAACAGCCCTGGGGGCCAGGCCCGCAGCCTCCTTGGCTTTCTGGTCCAGCACCGCTGTGTGTGCTGCAGTTTGTCCGGGCTTCTCCGGTCTGGGATCCACAGAAGCAGGAGTGTTCTGGAACACGCTGTTGCCAGTCAGAGGAACCGGGCAATGGTGGCCCCGGCGCACGGTCCTTTGGCCAAGGCAGGGGCCTCTGGGCTAGTGAGAGTCCTTGTCTCAGGACCACAGGGCCCCGAGGGGTGGGGGCAGGATGCGGACACACTCTAGGAGCCTGGAGCCAGGGGCCCGCCCATCTCTGTGTCGCTGGAGGCCACATCCTGCTGTGGGCAAGCCGCCTTCCCCACCTGGTCCTTTCCCCCTGGCCCGGCCCTCTGCAGCCTGCATTTGAGCAGAGCCTGGGGATGGCCAGGTGGGGCTCACCCAGCCCACATCCACCAGGGCCGAGTGGGCCTCGCTGTCTGGACGGCAGGCGCTTCAGGGATGCCCGTGGATGATGGGGGAGGGGCTGGCACAGGTGGGGGCGGGGGCGGGGGCAGGGATGATGTGCAGGGCCCGAGGCACAGAGCTACTAAGGGCTGAAGGAAGGGGCTGGGCTTGGCCGGGTGCAGCGGGGACGGGGCAGTGTGAGCCGAGATGTGGGGTCCGAGGCAGCCCGAGGGACCGGCCGGTCAGTACCCGAGCGCCTGGGGATGGGGCGCCGGGTGCGGCAGCACAGGCAGCGGGGTGGGCGGGGCTCGGGCGCCTCTGAGGCTCTGGGCGTGTCTCTACGGGCCCAGCTCCCTGCAGACTCAGATGCCCTGGTTCCCGGGGCAGTGTCTGAGCGTGGGGTGTAGGGGGTGTAGGGGGGTCCTCCCCTGTGCAGTGACCGAGCCGCCATCTGGGTGCCTCTAATAGTCCACTGCCTGCTGCGTGTGGTCCGGGAGCCCGGGGCTGATGTCCCTGCCCCACGCAGGCTGGGGCTCAGCAGCACCCGGGGGTGGTCTCGTGGCCCTGTACCCCGCTGCTGGCCGGCCGACCTGGGTCCCGGGGGTAGGGGGTTGGGCCAGGGGGCCTGGGGGACCCCGTTCCTCCAGGTCCGCCCGTCCAGGTGGCTCCTGTCCAGCCGTCTGGCTGGCCCGACAGAGACCGCAGACACTCCTCACGGGTGTGGAGGCTGGATGCCCACATCAGGTACCAGCAGGCGTGGTGTCTGGGGGGTCCCCGCTGCCTGGCTCACGGACGGCGTTTTCTCTCTGCCCCTTCACGTGCCGGAAGCGGGGAGGCAGCTCGCTTTTTCATAAGGGCACTAACCCCAGTCGTGGGGGCTCCACCCTGACGACCTCTGGTGCCCCAAAGCCCCGCCTCCGAGCACCATGACACTTAAAGCTAGGATTCCAACACACGCAATGTGGGGACACAGTTGCATCCTCCCCTTCCCGCTCCCACCCACGCTGACGTTGTGCGTCTTGGGCCCTCCGTGGGGGCAGGGTTCAGGCGCCAGCTGGTTCCCTCCCAGCGCGAGTGGGTGGAGGGCGGGACCAGGTGGGTCCCAGGAGCAGGAGTGAGGCCAGCCCGCTGGCCGTGTGTGTGTGTGTGTGTGTGTGTGTGTGTGTGAGGCACAGGTGGAGGTGTGAACACGGGCAAAGGGAGATGCTCACAGGCCTGTGTCTGAGAGGAAGCTCAGGGTAGGGGGCCCCTGAGGAGCGGCAGGCAGCAGGAGGCCGACCTCAGGGCTCACACAGGAGCAGCCTGCAGGACGTTAGGGGGTCTGAGGGGTTGCATGGAGAGGCACGTAGGTGTGTGTGGGTCCCTGGGGGAATGTGGAGGGGGGGCCCACGTGGTATGATGTTATTGGAAGGTCACAGGTGGGGGCCTCAGGGCCTGCTGGGAGATTGCTCTCAAAGAGCGGGCGTTCCTGCCCTGAGAGTGGAGGGTACGGTCATGCCCCGTGTTCCCGCGGAGGCCATGGGGTCAACCAGCTGCCGAAGATCCCGGGCGTTCCGGTGGGAGGGTGGGAAGGATGGAGACTGATCTCTGGTCCAGGGGATGGAGCGGGGGCCCCGGCCCTGGGGACCGAGAGGGAGGGGGTGCTGGGCAAGCTGTGTGGACGGTGTGGTCGCCTGGAGCCCCCAGGGTCCCTGGGGGCCGGGGCGTTCTCCCCACGGGCGCCCTGTATTTGGTGCGGCCCCCACTGGTGAGGCAGCCCCTGCCCACGGGGAGGTGGGAGGTGCTCCCTGAGCGGTCCTGAGGCACCGTGGCCGCGCTGGCCACGACTCTCTGCCCGCCCTGGGCCTCGAGCTGGGCTGTTGACCTGCACACTCAGAGCCCACGCCCCACTCCCACTGCGTCCCCAGAAGACCGCAGCCCCTCGTGCTGGCCTCCCTTCCCCAGGGCCCTTACTGGGAAGGGCTGGCAGGTGTGGTCCCGCCTCTGCCCTCGAGGTGCACGTGTCTCCTACAACCCGGGGCACCTCCCGGACCCGAAACCCCCAGGCACTGCAGGGACAGAATCCCGACTCCATCGCTGCTGGCCAGGGACCCCATGGCCTCCTGACGCCAATGGACTGCCCGCCCCCACTTGGCGTTCTTCCTGTAGAACTTGGTCTTTTCTGCCCCCCACCCCCACCCCCACCCCCGGGTGGTGGTGTTCTCGCTGGGCCTCCCCCCGACTGGGTGTCCTGACCCCTCGGGCTGGTGTCCAGCTTCGCTTACCTGGGACAGTGCTGTCCCCCCGGGCCTCACCCGACCTGGCCTTCACTGGTGCTCCCACCTGGGCCCAACTCTCCTGAAATGCGTTCCCCAAATTCAAATCTTGAAGCCCTGACCCCCAGGACCCCAGAATGTGACTGTATTGGGAGATGGGGTCTTTCGAGAGGTAATCGGTTAAAGTGAGGTCACTAGGGTGAGTCCTGATCCAGTGTGACTGGTCCTCACCATGGACTCACTCCTCCTCTTGTAAGAGGAGGTCGGGCCACAGACACGCATAGCAGGCCGGATGTGTGAGGACACGGCGTCTACGTGCTGAGGGGCCACCGGCCCCGTGACACCCGGGTCTGCCTGCCAGCTTCCAGAATCGTGGAAACATCAGTGCACGTTGTCCACACCACGGGACTGTCGTGCTTTGCTAGCAGTCCGTGCTAATACACACCCAATAGGTGCCTCTCGCGGTGCCCTTGGCCAGGTCAGGATGCTCCCCCTGCACCCCACAAGGCGTCACGTGACCCCTCGCGCCTGCAGCGCACCTCACCCCCCGGGAACCCCAGGGGCCGGGGGTCCTGCTCCCACGGCTGGAGGGACTGACACACGGCACGGCCAGTCTGTGGATTTCACGGGGCGCGTCAACAGAGGAAGACTTTCCCCAGCCGGTTATGGAGTTTTTAAGGATATTTTATTGTCATTAAAAAAAAAAAAAGAAAAGAAAAAGAAAAAAAAAGAAAGAAAGAGATGCAAATGGAAATCAAGGAGCTCCAGACATTTAAAAAGAATAAAACAAGCTAGCCAAGCTTCAGCAGTGGCTTTCCCATGTGTGGGAGCCCCGGGCGTCTGTCCCTGGGGCTGGGGGCTCTGCTTCTCCTCCCCTGCGTGGTCATCTCTTCCCATGTGGGGGCCCCGACTTGGCACCCACCCAAAGCCAGGGCGGAGTGCCGGTCCTGGGGGTCCGCCCGGCCGTGGGCTTGTCTCTCCCTCCCACCCCCACGCGAGCCTGGTGGGACTCAGGCCCAGGCCACGGGGGGGGGGGGGGGGCGGCGGGCTGGGCCTGCCGCCCTGGCCTCCTGGCACCTTCCACCTGTGTCCACCGAGGCTGTGTCCCACTGGCCCGGGGACCAGGTCACCAGACCCCTCTGCAGGAGGCCTGTCTGGCTGGATGTCACTCTGTCCCCGGCATCCACGGGGCTCCTGTAGCAGCCACAGGCTCAGGCCCTTTTCTGCGCGGTCTCCTCCGGCGCAGAAGATCTGACTGACCGTTAGTGACATGTCAGAAGCTTCCTCAGGATCTGGGCCCACGTGGCTGCTCTGGGGAAACCCTGCGTCCTGGAGCCTGGCCTGGACGGGGTTCGCACAGAGGCCGGTCCCTGCCAGACAGACACTGGGATCGCCAGCCGCCCGCCTCCTCCAGGATGAGCGTGCCCGCTGACCGTGCACGGCCACAGCGGTACCCTGGCGGCTGCCGTGGAGGGGCCAGTGGGCATCCACCAGCTCAGGTTGGGGCACAACCTGCCGTCCACGCGATTCTCCAAATGGGGGTTCAGGGCGCAGGATGCAGCTCACAGGGGCCGCGAGGCCAGAGGGCGAGGGCGCAGGCCCAGGGTGGCTGTGAGGTCAGAGGGTGGCGAGGTCAGAGGGCGGGAGAGCAGGCCTGGCAGCAGGCTGATGCACCGGGATCCTGTGCAGGGTTGGGGCAGCGCTGACACCCGCCCAGGACGGCTGGCCCTAGGCCCCCTGCCCGATCATGTTCCTGTAGTCGGGCGCGATCGTGCGCTTCAGCTCCACCACCGAGGAGAAGATCCACTTCACCTGCAGCAGGAGGGCAGGAGGTGACGTGGCTGGGACCCCCGAGGACAGCCCCCCTTCCAGGCGCCCCCCTCCCCAGGACCACTTGAGTGGGAGGGAGTCTTATGGGGATGGCATGGGGACTGGGAGGGGACAGAGGGGATAGCGTGGGGGTCAGTGTGGGAACAGCCTGGGGTCAGTTTGGGAACAGCGTGGGGACAGCATGGTGACAGTGGGTCCACAGCTTGGGGTCAGCGTGGGATCTGTAAGGGGTCACTGTAGGGACATGTGGGGACAGGGTTGGGTCACTGTGGGGTCAGCATGGGGTCAGTCTGATGTGGACAGTGGGTCAACAGTATAGATCAGCATGGGGTTAGTGTGGGTTCAGCATCGGCTCATGGTGGGGACAAGGTGAGGTTAGTGTGGGGACAGTGTGAGGTTACTTTGGGGTCAGTGTGGGGTCAGCATCAGGTCACAGTGGGGACAGCATGGGGTGAGTGTGTGGACAGTGTGGGGTCAGTGTGGGAAAAGCATGGGGACAGCATGGTGACAGTGGGTCCACAGCGGGGGGTCAGCATGGGTCATTTTGGGGACAGCAAGGGGATGGCATGGGGACAGAGGGGATAGCGTGGGGGTCAGTGTGGGAACAGTGTGGGGACAAAATGGTGACAGTGGGACCACAGCATGGGGTCAGCGTGGGGTCAGCATTGGGTCACGGTTAGGACAGCATGGGGTTAGTGTGGGGACAGTGTGAGGTCAGCATGGGGTCAGTGTGGGGTCACAGGGTCAGCATGGTGACAGTGGGTCACAGCATGGGGTCAACATGGGGTCACTTGGGGACAGCATGGGAAGAATATGGGGACAGGGTGGGGTCAGCATCGGGGTCACAGTCAGGACAGTGTGGGGTCAGTGTGGGGGGGTAGGGGAGACAGCATGGTGACAGTGGGTCCACAGCGTGGGGTCAGTATGGGGTCAGTGTGGGGGCAGCATTGGGTCACGGTGGGGTCAGTGTGAGGCAGATGAGATCAGCATCGGGTCAGCGTGGGGATAGCGTGGTTCCGGTGGGTCCCCAGTGTGGGGGCAACATGGGGGCAGCATGGGGTCAGCATTGGGGTAGTGTGGAGTCAGTGTGGGGGCAGTGTGGGGTCAGCCTGGGGTCAGTTTGGGAACAGCGTGGGGACAGCATGGTGACAGTGGGTCCACAGCGTGGGGTCTGCATGGGGTCACTGTAGGGACAGCATTGGTTCACTGTGGGGTCAGCATGGGGTCGGCATTATGGGGACAGTGGGTCCACAGCATGGGAACAATGTGGGGTCAGTTTGGGAACAGCATGAGGACAGCATGGTGACAGTGGGACCACAGCTTGGGGTCAGCGTGGGGTCTGTAAGGGGTCACCGTAGGGACAGTGTGGGGACAGCATTGGGTCACTGTGGGGTCAGCGTGGGGTCAGCATGATGAGGACAGTGGGTCTACAGCATAGGTCAGCGTGGGGTCCGTGTGAGGTCAGCATCGGGTCACGGTGGGGACAGTATGGGGTTAGTGTGGGGACAGTGTGAGGTCAGCATGGGATCAGTGTGGGGACAGCGTGTGGTCATTGCAGGGACAGCTTAGGAATAGCATGGCGACAGCATGGGGAAAGTATGGGGTCACAGTGGGTCAGCATGGTGACAGTGGGTCCACGTCATTGGGTCATTATGGGGTGACAGGGGAGACAGCATGTTGACAGTGGGTCCACAGTATGGGGTCAGTGTGGGGGCAGCATGGGGTCAGCGTGGGGTAGCGTGGGGTTAGTGTGGGGACAGTGTAGGGGCAGTGTGGGGACAGCCTGGGGTCATTGCGGGGACAGCGTGGGGTAGCGTGGGGTTAGTGTGGGGACAGTGTAGGGTCAGTGTGGGGACAGCCTGGGGTCATTGCGGGGACAGCATGGGAATAGCATGGGGAAAGGCTGGGGTCAGCATGGGGGTCACAGGCAGGACAGCATGGGGTCAGTGTGGGGTCACAGGGGAGACAGCATGGTGACAGTGGGTCCACATCATTGGGTCATTATGGGGTGACAGGGGAGACAGCATGTTGACAGTGGGTCCACAGTATGGGGTCAGTGTGGGGACAGCATGGGGTCAGCGTGGGGTAGCGTGGGGTTAGTGTGGGGACAGTGTAGGGGCAGTGTGGGGACAGCCTGGGGTCACTGCGGGGACAGCGTGGGGTAGCGTGGGGTTAGCGTGGGGACAGTGTAGGGTCAGTGTGGGGACAGCCTGGGGTCATTGTGGGGACAGCGTGGGGTAGCGTGGGGTTACTGTGGGGACAGTGTAGGGTCAGTGTGGGGACAGCCTGGGGTCACTGCGGGGACAGCGTGGGGTAGCGTGGGGTTAGCGTGGGGACAGTGTAGGGTCAGTGTGGGGACAGCCTGGGGTCATTGCGGGGACAGCGTGGGGTAGCATGGGGTTAGCATGGGGACAGTGTAGGGTCAGTGTGGGGACAGCCTGGGGTCATTGCGGGGACAGCGTGGGGTAGCGTGGGGTTAGTGTGGGGACAGTGTAGGGTCAGTGTGGGGACAGCCTGGGGTCATTGTGGGGACAGCATGGGAATAGCATGGGGAAAGGCTGGGTCAGCATGGGGGTCACAGGCAGGACAGCATGGGGTCAGTGTGGGGTCACAGGGGAGACAGCATGGTGACAGTGGGTCCACAGCATGGGGTCAGTATGGGGTCCGTGTGGGGACAGCATTGGTCATAGTGGGGACAGCGTGGGGTCATGGTGGGGTCAGTGTGGGGGCAGCATGAGGTCAGCGTCTGGTCAGTGTGGGGACAGTGTGGTTCCAGTGGGTCCCCAGAGTGGGGGCAGCATGGGGTCAGCATTGGGGTAGCCTGGGGGCATTGTGGGGTCAGCACGGGGTCAGCATGGGGTCAGTGTGGGGGCAGCGTGGGGTGAGTCTGGGGGTAGCCTGGGGGCAGTGTAGGGTCAGCACGGGGTCAGAGTCGGGGCAGCGTGGGGTCAGTGTGGGGGCAGCGTGGAGTTTGTGGGGACAGGGTGAGGTCTGCGTGGGGTCAGTGTGGGGGTAGCCTGGGGGCAGTGTGGGGGCAGCGTGGGGTCAGTGTGGGGACAGTATTGGGTCACAGTGGGGACAGTGTGGGGTCATGGTGGGGTCAGTGTGGGGCAGCATGAGGTCAGTGTCCAGTCAGTGTGGGGATAGCATGGTTCCAGTGGGTCCCCAGTGCGGGGTCAGTGTGGGAGCAGCGTGGAGTCAGCGTGTGGGCAGAGTGGGGTCAGCGTGGGGTCAGCATGGGGGCAGTGTGGGGTCAGCGTGCGGGCAGCATGGGGTCAGCGTGGGGTCAGTGTGAGGGCAGCGTGGGGTCAGCGTGGGGGCAGCGTGGGGTCAGCGTGGGGGCAACATGGGGTCAGCGTCGAGTCAGTGTGGGGATAGCGTGGTTCCAGTGGGTCCCAGTGTGGGGACAGCGTGGGGTCAGTGTGAGGGCAGCGTGGGGTCAGCATGGGGGCGGTGTGGGAGCAGCGTGGAGTCAGCATGCGGGCAGCGTGGGGTCAGCGTGGGGTCAGTGTGGGGGCAGCGTGGGTCAGCGTGGGGGCAGCATGGGGTCAGCGTCGAGTCAGTGTGGGGATGGCATGGTTCCAGCGGGTCCCCAGCGCTGGGACAGCGGGCCACAGTGTGGGACGGTGCGGGGACACCCACCTTGAAGAGGGTGACAGTGGCGCTGTAGCACACGCTGAGCAGGAAGAGCGTGATGAAGATGGAGATGGTGGTCCACAGCCCATCCAGCTCCCCGTCCTGGTCCTCCGCACAGCTGTCGTCCAGGAGCAGCTCTGGACAGGAAGGGAGTGGTCAGTGCCATGCCTGCCCATAGGAGTGGTTCCCGGGGTGACGGTCGCGGCCCTCCGTAGCCTCAGGGCACCGGCCTCGGTGCCCCCATCCTCCCGCCTGGGCCCGGCCCGTGGGGACGCGCTCCCTCTCTGCTCTGCACTGTGCTGGGGCTGTCTGGGGGGAAGGCAGCCTGACCACCACACCCGTTCTCCTGGGGCCCTGGCCCGGAGGGCGGGAGGGTCAGCAGAGCCCAGGGAAGGGTCGAGAGGGTGGCAGGGAGTGACCTAGCGAACGAGTGGGTGCGAGTGTCGGGGCCAGTGGGGGTGGGGGTTTGGTGAGGGTTGGGAGGGGCCCCAGTGTCCTGGGGAGAAGGAGGGCTGGTCAGTGTGGTCGGCGTGTGGATGGGCTGCTGAGCGGCCGATGGGTGTGGGAGGGGGTGGGGACCAGGCTGGGGTCCACGGTGAGGGTTCCCAAGCCTGGTTCCGGTCTGGGCCCTGGCACATTGTCCCGTGTGAGGCCCGGTGGGTCAGGTGTGCATGTGTGCGTGTGTGTGTGTGTGTGTGTGTGTGTGTGTGTTTATGAAGGTGGCCCTGCTCAGTGGGAGGGGCTTGTTTTCAGCGTCCATGTGGGTGTCTGGGATGGTCCCTCCCCTGGGCACTCAGGACTGCTTGCCTCTGCCCGTTTGGGGCACCGGGGTGAGTGTCCCCACGAGTGGACAGGCCTGGCCCCAGGCAGGATGAAGTCAGGAGGGGCCGCCTCATCTGAGGGAGGGTGAGGGCCTGTCCTCACAGCATGGGTCAGGCCTGGCTACTGCACTGGCACAGAGCTACCGCTCAGAGCTCTCAAGAGGTCCAGGGGACGGGGGGAGCAGCGGAAGAGGACAGGCCAGCGTCCCACAGCTTGGGCGGGTCCAGACGTGGGAAAGACCGTGCGCCCCGTTCCCTGAGGGGCTCCGGAGGGCTTCTCCGTTCCCTGTCGGCCCCCTCCGGCCTTGAGTAGCCCCTGGCCAAGCCCTCTCTCTGTCCCAGGCGGCTCCCGGCCATGAGTTTATCCGCCTGTGCAGACCTGCCCACTCAGGTCCCGGCCCCTGGTGGGACCCACGCTCTCCCGTGAATGGTGACCCCTGAGCCTCGGGGCCTGGCCTGCCCGCACCTCCCAGAGGCGCGGGTGTGCTGAGCTCTGCCTCGGAAAGACGCACGACAGTGTCACAGGTCCCAGGGCAGTGCTGGGTGCTTTATTTCACGCAGGGTGCCTGCCCGGGGGGGATGTACACAGGGGTGGGCGCTCAGAGCCCGCGGGGGCCTGCTGGGGGGCCGGGCGCGCTGCTCATTTACCCGGAGACTGGGTGAGGGATTTCTGTGTGTGGTGGCTGTGCAGAGCTTCGTGTGACACCGAGCAGGTGTAGGTGTTTCCACTCTGCCAGCGGGACTTGTCCACCAAGAGCCTGCTGTACAGGAAGTAGGTCCCGTCGCTGTCCAGCTGGGGCGGGGTCGTCTGGTAGTTGTTCTCTGGCTCTGCCTGTCCGGTGATCTCCCACTCGACGGCAATGTCAGGCGGGTAGAAGCCTTCGATCAGGCAGGTCACACTGATTTTGTTCTTGCTGAGCTCCTCCTGGGTTGGAGGCAGGACGTACACCTGGGGCTCGTGGGGCTGTCCTGTGGGGTCAGAGGTCAGCACAGATGGTCACTCCCAGGGTGGAGGGCTGGCCTGGGTCCGCCAGGCCCCACCCGACCTCCCTGTGCCCCATCTGTCCTGTTGCCCACCTTTGGCCTTGGAGATGGTCCTCTCGATGGCGGAGGGGAGGGCTTTGCTGTTGACCTTGCACTTGAACTCCTTCCCCTTGAGCCAGTCCTGGTGCAGGATGGGGAGGACACTGACCACACGGTAGGTGCTGTTGAACTGCTCCTCACGCGGCCTCGTCTTGGCTGTGTGCATCTCGGTGTTATCCACAAACCATGTGATCTGGACATTGGAGTCATCTGGGCCCAAGTCCACCACCAAGCACGTGACCTCGGGCGTCCGGGAAATGGAGAGGGTGTCCTTGGGTTTTGGGGGGAAGATGAAGACGGACGGTGCTCCAGGAATCTCAGGAACTGGTGTGGGAGACACAATGCAGGGGTCAGCATTTGGGGGGGATCCTCTTGAACATTCCCCCCACCAGGCAGTCCCTGGAAAAGGTCCATGGCCTTGGTGAGCAGGGCGGTGCCCTGCTGACTCACCTGGGCATTTGGAACCTTCCCGGGTTCTGGGCTGTATTGTGGACGGTGTATTGGGCACTGCAGAGAGACCAGACCGGAGGTTAGTGGGGGCCAGGGGTGGGGACAGCTCTTGGGGTGGGCTAGGTCAGGGCCGGTCAGGGGGGCGTCCCCAGACTGGTGCCTGCCAGTAGAGATGAAGTATGGTGGGGGTGTGCAGCCTGCGCTCACACTGGACCAGGCAGCCAGGCCCAGAGGCCCTCCTCCCCGAGCTTGGGGGACAGAGGTGCCTCTCCTGTGCCCTGGGGTCCAGGTGGACCGACTGACCTGGCCTGTCTCCCAGTGGACACCCTCTTACCGGTCTTGTCCACCTTGGTGTTGCTGGGCCGGTGGTCCACGTTGCAGGTGAAGGTCTCACTGAGCCACCTGCTGGAGGGCACTGTCACCATGCTGCTGAGAGAGTAGAGCCCCGAGGCCTGCAGGACGGACGGGAAGGTGTGCACACCGCTGGTCAGGGCGCCGGAGTTCCAGGACACGGTCACCGGCTCAGGGAAGTAGCCTAACACCAGGCAGGCCAGGGCCACGGTGGAGCCAGATGTGGTCCCGCAGCTGGGGGCCAGTGGGAACACCGATGGGGCCGTGGTGGAGGCTGCAAGAGAGGAGGCCGTGTGACCACAAGGGCCTCGCTCCTGGGAGGGTCCGGGCAGGGTATCAGGTGCCCGGGCTTGGGGCGGCCCTCCAGGAAGTCTGCAGACCAGCCGCCCGGCGTAGCTCTCTGCCGCCCCAGGGCCTCGTGTTTCTGCGGCTGCACGTGCTGGCCCCATGGGCCTGGTCGGTGCTGGGTGACCTCCTGCTGGATTAGAGTCTCCTGGGCCCAGCCCCTGGGTCCCCACTCGGGCTTCCTGTGGGTGCTCGGCCTGAGCGAGCCATCTGTCTGAGCTCTGACCAGTGGCCCCTGCTCCAACGGGCCTCTGCTGAGGCCCTGAGCCCACTGCCCTGTTGTCCCAGCCTGAATCTGCCCTGGGCCAGCGGGACCTTTCTTGAACACAGCAGGCCTCTGCCACCCGCTGCCCGTGCCCCTCAGCCCGGAGTCCTCGTCGTGGCCTGCTGTCTGCCCTCCAGGCCTCACATCTTCTGGGTCAGGTCTGCAGCTAAAGCGCCCTGGCGCCGGATCCCGTCCCTGCCCTGAGCCCCTCCTCAGGCCTTCCTGGGCTCACTCAGTGCCCGTGCCCTGGGGCCTGTCCAGCTCCTCCCTGTCCCCAGAGCCCTCTTTCAGCCGAGGTCTTTCCTGAGCCTGCCTGCCCCTCAATGCCGGTGGGAGCCTTGCCCCGCCCTGGCTGTCGTCTCGTGCACGGTGCCAGCACCCCAGAGCCCACGTCCCCAGCCAGACCCGACCCCTCTGCCAAGTCTGATGGCCCTGCCTGGCCTCCCCTCCCACCCACACTCCAGGCTGGCGGCCCGGCCTCGAACTCCCAGGCTCCCCCCTTCCCTGCACCGGGTCCACTGCCCTGAGCCACCCCTCCTGGCTTTGTCGTGTCCAGCCTTCTGTCCCCCATCCCCACGAGCCTCCAGAGCGAGTTCAGCGCCCCTGAGCCCAAGACTGTGGCCACCCCTGTCCCTTCAGCCCCAGAGACCTTCCTACGCAGGCTGGCCTCTCCCCCCTGCCTTGTCCACCGGGCCTCAGGCGGCTCACGCCCTCCCGTGTCCAGGGAGGCTCTCCTGGGCCCGCGCCCTCGTGGTCTCTGTGTGCCGTACCGCTCAGCTCCCACCTAGTCCGGGGCTGCTCTTAGCTCAGTCCCTCTGCCCTTCACCCCTGAGGCTCCTGGGGCAGCCTTGCTCCTCCTGCCTCCCCCTGCCCCTGCTCACCCTCACATGCCCTGCCTGCTCCCCTGAGCTCCTGGTGCAGCCCTGCCTCTCCTGCCCTTCCCTCTGCCCCTGTTTCCCTGCCCCCTGTCCCTGCTCACCTGTACCAGCTCTGTGTGTTCCCAGGGAGTTCCTGGGGCAGCCCTACCCCTCTTGCTCTCTCCCTGCCCCTCCTGCCCTCCCAGTACCCCTGCTCACTGGCACAAGCTCTGTTGGCTCCCCTGAGCTCCTGGGGAGCCCTGACTCTCCTGTCCTCCCCCCGCCCCTCCTGCCCTGCCCCTACCTCCTGCTCTGCCCCTCTTGCTCTTCCCTGCCACTCTTGGTCTCCCCCTACACCTCCTGGCTTCCCCCTGTCCCTCCTGCTCTCCCCACTGCCCCTCCTGCCCTCCTCCCTGCCCCCACTCACCTGTACCTGCTCTGTGTGCTCCCAGGGAGCTCCTGGGGGCAGCCCTACCCCTCTTGCTTCCCCCTGCCCCTGCTGCCCTACCAGGAACCCTGCTCACTGGCAGAAGGTCCGCCTGCTCCCCTGAACTCCTGGGGGTAGCCTTCTCCCTCCTGCCTGCCTCCTGCCCCTCCTACCCTGCTTCCTGCCCCTGCTCACCCGTACCAGCTCTGTGTGCTCCCTGTGAGCTCCTGGGGCAGCACCCTGTTCTTCCTGCTCTCCCCACCCCTCCTGCCCTCTCCCTGCCCCTCCTGCTCTCCCCCTGCTCCACCTGCCCTCCTAACCCCCTACTCACTGTCATAACCCCTGCCTGCTCCCCAGAACTCCTGGGGGTGTCCCTGCCCCTCCTGCCCTCCCCCGTGCCCCTCCTGCCTCTCACCTGCACAAGCTCTCTTGCTCCCCTGAGCTCCTGGCCTGGTGGTAGCTCCGAGCTGTCTGTGCTCCCCATAGGTTCACCTCCTCCTAGCAGCTCCGCCACCTGCCCCCACCCCTTTGCCTGGCCCCTCATGCTGAGCCCGGGCCTTGGATCCTTCTAGCTTCTTGCCTCTGCGTGTCTGAGACCTGGTCCTGCCAGTTCAGGCCTCAGATCCCCCTGCCCTGCAGCACTCCTAACCTCCCCCTGGCCTGCCGCCCTCAGCACCTCCTGGCCAGAACTCCCACCCCCGAGCCCCTGCAGACTCCAGACCTCACCAGGACCCTGCCTGCTGCAGGAAGCTCTCTCAGCTCAGGTCCCTGGGGACAGTCCAGGGTCACTGTGTCCTGCTTGTCTGAAGCAACCCTGCCCCACAGCAGCCCCTGCCCCTCTTGCCGTCCCCCCTGCCTCTGCTCACCCTCATGAGCTCTGCCTCTCCCCTGAGCTCGTGGTGCAGCCCTGCCTCTCCTGCCCTCCCCTCGGCCCCTCTTGCCCTGCCCCCTGCCCCTACTCACTTGTGCCAGCTCTGTGTGCTCCCAGGGAGTTCCTGGGGCAGCCCTACATGTCTTTCTCTCCCCCTGCCCCTCCTGCCCTCCCCCCTTGCCCCTCCTGCCCACTCCCCAGCCCCTCTTGTCCTCCCCGCTGCCCCTCCTGCCCTCCCCCTGCTCCTCCTGCCCTGCCCCGTGCCCCTCCTCACCTGTACCAGCTCCTTGTGCTCCCAGGGAGTTCCTGGGGGCAGCCCTACCCCTCTTGCTCTCCCCCTTGCCCCTTCTGCCCACTCTCCAGCCCCTCTTGTCCTCCCTCTTCCCCTTTAGCCCTCTCCATGCCCCTCTTGCTCTCTCCCTGCTCCTCCTTCCCTCCCAACCCCTGCTCACCCTCACATGCTCTGCCTGTTCCCCTGAGCTCCTGGGGCAATCCTGCCCCTCCTGCCTTCCACCTGCCCCTCCTGCCCTGCCCCTGCCCTGCTCTCCTGTACCGACTCTGTGTGCTCCCTGGGAGCTCCTGGGGCAGCCCTGCCCCTCTTGTTCTCCCTCTGCCCCTCCTGCCCTCCCAACCCCCTGCTCATCCTCACAAGCTCTGCCTGCTCCCCTGAGCTCCTGGTGCAGCCCTGTCTCTCCTGCTCTCCCCCTGCCCCTCTTGCCCTGCCCCCTGCCCCTGCGCACCTGTACCACCTCTGTGTGCTCCCTGCAAACTCCTGGGGCAACCCTGTCCCTCCTGCTCTCCCCTTGCTCCTCCTGCTCTCTCTCAACCCCTCCTGCTGTCCTCCTGCCCCTCTTGCTCCCTCCCTACCCCTTCTGCTCTCCTCTTCCCCCCCCGCCCCTCCTACCCTGCCCCCTGCCTCTGCTCCCTATGCCAGCTTTGTGTGCTGCCTGGGAGCTCCTGGGGCAGCCCCCTGTCCCTCCTATTCTTCCCCTGCCTCTTCCGTTCTCCCCCTGCCTCTCATGACGTCCCCCTGCCCCTCCTGCCCTCTCCCTGGCCCTGCTCACGCTCACAAGCTCTGCCTGCTCCCCTGAGCTCCTGGGGCAACCTTGCCTCTCCTGCCCTCCACCCTGCCCCTCCTGCCTTGCCCCCTGCCCTTGCTCACCTGTACCAGTTCTGTGTGCTCCCTGGAGCTCCTGGGGCAGCTGTCTGTCCCTTCTGCTCTCCCCCTGCCCCTGCTGTCCTTCCCCTGCCCCTGCTCACCTGTACCAGCTCTGTGTGCCCCCAGGAGCTCCTGGGGCAGCTGTCTGTTCCTTCTGCTCTCCCCCTGCCCCTCCTGACCTCACCCTGCTGCTCCTGCTGACCTCCACAAGCTCTGCTGGCTCTCCCGAGCTCCTGGGGCAGCCCTGCCTCTCCTTTCCTCCCCCTCCCCTTCCTGCCATGCCACTACCCTCCTGCCCTGCCCCTGCTCCTCCTGCTCTCCAAACCACCTGCCTACCCTCACAAGCTCTGCCTGCTCCCCTGAGCTCCTGGGGCAACCTTGCCTCTCTTGCCCTCCCCCCTGCCCCTCCTGCCTTGCCCCCTGCCCCTGCTCACCTGTACCAGCTCTGTGTGCTCCCTGGAGCTCCTGGGGCAGCTGTCTGTCCCTTCTGCTCTCCCCCTGCCCCTGCTGTCCTTCCCCTGCCCCTGCTCACCTGTACCAGTTCTGTGTGCTCCCTGGAGCTCCTGGGGCAGCTGTCTGTCCCTTCTGCTCTCCCCCTGCCGCTTCTGTCCTTCCCCTGCTTCTGCTCACCTGTACCAGTTCTGTGTGCTCCCTGGGAGCTCCTGGGGGGAACCTTGCCCCTCCTGCCCTCCCGCCCTCCCCCTGCCCCTCTTGCCCTGCCACCTGCCCCTGCTCACCTGTACCAGCTCTGTGTGCTCCCTGGGAGTTCCTGAGGCAACCCCCTGCATCTCCTGCCCCTGCTTACCCTCACAAGCTCTGCCTGCTCCCTGAGCCTCTGGGGCAGTCCTGCCTCTCTTGCCCTCAACCCTGCTCCTCCTGCCCTGCACCCTGCCCCTGCTCACCTGTACCAGCTCTGTGTCTCCCAGGGAGCTCCTGGGACAGCCCTACCCCTCTTGCTCTCCCCCTGCCCCTGCTGCCCTCCCAGGAACCCTGCTCACAGGCAGAAGCTCTGCTGGCTCCCCTGAGCTCCTGGGGGAGCCCTGACTCTCCTGTCCTCCCCCCAGCCCCTCCTGCCCTGCCCCTACCCTCCTGCTCTCCCCTGCCCCTCCTGCTCTTCCCCTGCCCCTCCTGCTCTCCCCCTGCTTCTCCTTCTCTCCCAACCCCCTACTCATCCTCACAAGCTCTGCCTGGTCCCCTGAGCTCCTGGGGGTAGCCCTGCCTCTCCTGCTCTCCCCCTGCCACTCTTGCCCTGCCCCCTGCCCCTGCTCACCTGACCAGCTCTGTGTGCTCTCTGCTCTCCCCTTGCCCCTCCTGCTCTCCCCCTACCTCTCCTGATCTCCCCCTGCCCCTTCTGCTCTCCCCTTCCCCTGCTCACCTACACAAACTCCACCACTGGTCCTTGGAGCTAATGGACCACAGCTGCTTTCTGCCCTTGCTGCCCCATGACCTCTCCCCCCCAGGCGAGCTCAGCCCGCAACTACTGTGTGTTCTTAGGGCTGCCCCGGTCTCATGCCCATCGCAGACTCCTTAGCCCAGGTTTGGCTCCTGACCGTCTGCCCTGTGCTACTGTCTGGGTTCTGAGCACACGGGAGCCCCTGCCAGCCCCTCGTGCTCCATCCCCGCTCATGTGCTGCAGTCCAGGACCCCATGGCCAGCGCCTCTGACCCTGGCCTGGGGCCAGAGCCAGCCCCCGTGTCCTGGACAGGACCCTCGGGCCGTCTGGGGTCCTCTTCTTCCCCTGTGCTGGGCCGGCCTCTCCCTGTGCCCTCACCTTAGGCCTGTCTGTCCATGTCGGCCTTGGTCCTGCAGTAGCTCAGTCCAGCCCAGCCCTGGGCTCCCAGCACAGATGGCAAAGGGCAGGCCTGAGGCCCACCATGGCCATCATGTTCCTTGAAGGCCCAGTTGCCACGTCCGGTGCGTCCAGCAATGTTGGCGTGGGCGCTCCTGCCCATGCCTCCCTCGTCCCTGCCCTGGCCGGTGCCCTGGCCCCCAGGCAGCCTGTGTCCCCCATGCTGGCTGCTCCGGCCCGTCCGTGGGGCCCCGTCTCTCCTTGGCTCCTGGGCTGCTTCTGCGGCCCCCACGCCGCCCTCTCTCCGTGCGGAGCCTACTCACCAAGGGCTGGGGCGACGGAAGGCTGGCCCCAGCACCTCGGCCCTCCTCGCTCTGGCCCCAGGCACATGTGGCTCCTTGTGGCTGAGCTCTGTGCCCATAGCCCCCTTCCTAGCCCCCAGGCAGCCGTGGGAAGACTAAGAACAGGATTGAAACTAGGTGGCTCGGCGACACGCTTCCTGAAGTTCCCTTTTCTTCTGGGTACTTTCTGTCTCAAGGGCCTGGGTGTGCGGGGGTGGGCTCTGGGGGGTGGCTGGGGTCCCAAAGAGGGCACAGGAACCCCACTGTCACCTGGGCGCGTGGTGTGGGCACAGGTTGACCCACCCATAGCCTGAGGCCCCGCCCTGGGCCTTGTCCCGTCCACTTAGCAGTGTGGCCTCCCTGGTGGGACGCTGTCTTCCTCTGGCTTCAGCCACGGTCACGGTCATCTGCCCATGGTCAGAGGGAAGCTACTACCCTAGAGGTCAGACAGAAGCCTGATGTGCAGGGACAGAGTTCGTGGTTGTCACCGGACCTGAAAATGTCCCTGCAGCTGAGAGACCCTGTGTGGTCCCTGTGCTGCCCGTGCAAGGGGGCCGTGACCCCTCAGCCCCTGTGTTTGGACAACCACAGTGTGCACCCCAGGCTGCCACTTCCTGCGGTGTGAGGCCTCGATGGGGACGCCTCCGCACCACGTCCAAGTCCCAATCCAGGCCTGCTGGGCTGTGGGTGTGCCTGGAGCCCTCGGCCTGTGGTGCGAGGCCTCTGCCCTGCTCACCTCCATGTGAGCGAGGGCTCTGGGCTCCTCCTGGGGTCTGGGGCCTTGGCTGGGTGGGTCCAGCCCGCTTGGTCCCTGGGGCTCCCCAGAATGGCACCTTGGCCTTAGCTGGACGGTTGCACTGGGCCCAGGGCCTGACTCCCACGAGAAGCCATGTCTCCTTAGGTCCTGATCTTAGGAATCAAGCAATGGCCCTTCCGTGCCCCCATCCCCACGGAGTTCACAGAGACCCTTGGGCTTCTGGGGAGGGGAGCAGACCAGGGGAGCAGGGCAAGGTGATGGAGGAGCCCGTGGTCCTGGAAATACCGCAGTGGCCACTTTGCAAATGCCATCGGTCACAGCCTCGGTGAAGGGAGTGTGCACCCCACACTCCGGGCTCCCGCAGCCCGGCCCCCTCTCGCGGTGCCCGGCAGTTAGGGTCCTCTGCAAGCTGTGGGCCCCTGGTTGCTTAAGAAGCACATCCATCTACACAACTCTGGTCAGATCACGGGAACCGATGAGTTTGGCAAAACCCTCAAGGGTGTCCCGGCTGCTGTGCGTTAGGTACATGGGGCCCCAGGCGCCTCTAAAGGCAGGGTTTTGGCAAGACAAAGTGGCACATCGTACTTCCCTTGGACAGCTAATTCCCTCCCCTGGTCCCCGTGCAGTGCCCCTGGCGTGGTGCCGGGTCGCTGTCCCTCGTGGGGTCATCACGGGGCTCTGGGGCACCTGCTGTGCCGGATCAGTGTGGGGGAGGGCTGCCTTGGCTGCCGAGGGCGTGGCAGTGGGATGTGGGCCGTCAGGCACTGGGTCTTGTTGGAGACCACACACCTGTCCCAGCCTAGGTTTGCAAGGCCCGTCCTTTCCAGAATAATCCTTTCACAGAAAAGTTGGTGAGGCGATGAAATTACCTAGTGTTGACGCTTTTCAACCATCATGCTGAACTCTGGGTTTGGCTTTCAGAAACATTCACCCTGTGGTTACAGGAACAAAGAGATGCTTTGGAGGTGTTCACGGATGTCCCTTCCAGGGGCCTCTCCCCGACCCGCGGCATCAGAGCCTGCGGTGGTGGTCGTCCAGGGCAGCCGTGAGACACCAGCCTGGCCCGGGGCCTGGCTCATTCCAGCCTGACTTGTTGCCACAGCGTCTCAGCAACCCCTCCCCTCCCCTTATGGGCACCTGCTTCCGGGTACCTGCAGATGCTTACTGTGTACATGTAATATTATGTGCAGGCATATGAGGTATTTGTGTAGTACCCTCACCTGGATGGTGCGGACCATCTCCCCCCGCCGGGGGTGCCTCTTTCAAGCAAAGTGACCTTGGATGACATGATATTCTTTCTTACAGAAGGTGGAGGAGGGCTCGGGCTGCCAGGCCAGCACACATACCTGCTCTCCCCGTGGCAGGGCCACTGGAAGTTCTGTCGCTGAGAAGCCCTATAGTCAGCACCCCGTGGGCACATGTGGGCCGCGTGCCGGCCCGTGTGCCCTGAGGGGAGGGAGCCAGCTGGAGAAGGCTACACGCTGTACCATCGGCACTGTGTGATGTGGGGGACAGCACATGTAGTGTGCCGGTGAGAAGGTCAGCGGTTGCCGGGCGTTTGGGGGGAGGGAGGAAGGAATAGGTGGGGCAGAGGGGATCTTCGGGCCGGGCGATTCTTCTGTAGGAAACGGTAGTGGGGGAAACGCGAGGACAGCAGCCTGAACAGCAGGCTGACCGGGGCAGCACCGGGGACAGGGTGCAGGCTCAGAGAACTCTTCTAGGGGTGAACCTTACTGTGAACTCCGGACTTTACTCAGCTGTAATTAGTTCACATTGGCTCATCGTTCGCAACAAACGTGGCACACGGGTGTGAGCTGTTTATAGTGCACAGACTGTTCCATCCCCGTGCTCCATGCCCAAAGCCACCAGAATGTTGTGCGTCAACTGTACTTCAATAAATTAAAAAACAAAATCTATTTATTAAAAGAATTCATTGTGCTGCACAGAAAAGCAAAAGCACCCGATTGCCCTGCGTGATGTTGAGCTCGCTGTGGGTGGAGGTCACCTTGCCCTCCTGCTTGCCGGGGGCTGTGTATGGGAATATGTTCGTGGCCTTCTGCCCATCCACCAGCCAGGTGACCTCCATGTCACCTGGGACGTAGCCGGAGATGAGGCACAGGAGCTGGATGGTGCTACTGGTGTCACCGAGGGGGTTACACGAGGAGTGGAAGAGCTTCACGGTGGGGGGAATGAAGTTCATGGCACACGCTAGGGGTGAAGGTGGCAGCGTGGCGTCAGCCCCCTGAGCCCACGACACCCACGTGGCCGCCCAGGCGCCTTCCTCCTCTCCTAGCCGCTCCCGCCACGCCTGCCCCCCTCCTCCAGCCCGACCCTGGCTCACCACTGACGGTCTTGTTGATGGTGGGGGACTCCGCGTGAGCCACACTGCAGGTGAACTTCTGTTTGGCCCACTCGCCCGAGACGGTCACGTGGCTGGTGGTGGTGTAGAGGCCAGAGGTCTCCTGGAGGGTGGCGGGGAGGGTCACGACGCTCTTGTTCAGGGACCCTGCATCCCAGGTCACAGTCACCGGCATCGGGAAGTAGCCCGTGACCAGGCAGCCCAGTGTCACGGACGGGGCAGTGGCGATGGTGCCTTTGCAGCAGGTGGCCAAGGGGAAGACGAGGGGGGCCTGGATGGAGGCTGTGGGGGCAGAGGCAGTGTCAGTGCCGACCGGCGGAGTCTGAGGGGGAGAAGTGTGGGGGCAGAGCGGGGTGGTCGGGTAGAGGGGCGCACCGGGACCCCTTCTCCAGCCTCAGGGGGCAGATGCTCATTTTGGACTCTTGTTCCCGAGTCTGCTAGGAACGCCCTCCCACGAACCCCTGTGTCCCTGCCAGAAGCAGGGGCGTTCTTACCTTTGGCCAGGACACCCCGCCCGCAGCCCTGAGTGGCAGGAACGTGGGGTTCTTGGGGAGCAGAGGTGTCTGACTCGTGTCCTGACCTGCGGAGGCTCCAGGGAGCCCGACTACAGGCCCCATTCATAGCAGAGCCCAGATCAGTCCTCCCCCACTCCCCCAGGTGGTGACTCCTGCCCGGAGCCCAGACCCCAGCTCATCGTCCACGCTGCCCACTCAGTCCAGTGAGACCGACCAGTCCACGTGGCCTAGCGTCAGGATGGCTGAGAGCAGTGATACAAACCCGCTCCACACCCAGCGTCACTAGGTCTGCTGATTCAGACCAGCTCAGGTCACGGGAGTCCGCCTTGGTCCGGCCTGGCCCACGTCAGCCCAGCAGACCCGATTTCAAGCAGGCTAACTCATCTGGGTTCAGTCCACAAATTCCACCCAAATCCTTCAGCTCCGTTTGGCTCAGCCTGCCAGCCAGGCTTGTCGTACCTGCTCAGTCCCACTCAGTGTAGCCTCGCTGACCTTGGCCACTGGACCTAGCAAAACAGTACACCCTGCTTGACTCGCTGAAGCCTGATTCAGCCAGACCAAACCAACTAGCTGAACCCACTTTAGCCCAACCCAACCCAGTACAGGCCAACTCAGCCCAGCACAGTTCAGCTGAGGCCAGCTCAGTCCAGCTTAGCCTAGTTCAGTTCAACCTAGTACAGCCCAGCCCAGCCCAGTTTAGCCCAGCTGAGCCCATCCCCGCTGAACTCAGCCCAGTTCAGCCCATCCCAGTTCAGCTCAGGCCAGTTCAGTCCAGCCTAGCTCAGCACAATTCAGCCCAGCCCAGCTCAGCCTAGCTCAGCCCAGTCCACCCTAGTTTAGCCCAGCTTAGCCCATCCCAGCTGAACTAGCCCAGCTCAGCCCAGCTCAGCCCAGTTCAGCCCAGCTTAGCCCAGCTTAGCCCAGCTCAGCTCAGCCCAGTTCAGCCCAGCTCAGCCCAGGTCAGCTCAGCTCAGCCCAGCCCAGCCCAGCCCAGCCCAGCTTAGCCTAGTTCAGCTCAACCTATTCAGCCCAGCTCAGCCCAGCCCAGCCCAGCCAGCCCAGTTTAGCCTAGCTTAGCCTATCCCAGATGAACTCAGCCCAGCTCAGCCTGGCTCAGCCTAGCTCAGCCCAGCCCAGCCCAGCCCAACTCAGCCCAGTTCAGCTCAGCTTAGCCTAGCACAGCCCAGCTTAGCCTAGTTCAGCTCAACCTAGTCCGTCCAGCCCAGCCCAGCCCAGCCCAATTCAGCTCCGCCCAGCCCAGCCCAGCCCAGCCCAGCCCAGCCCAGCCCAGCTTAGCCTAGTTCAGTTCACCCTAGTTCAGCCTAGCCCAGCCCAGCCCAGTTTAGCCCAGCTTAGCCCATCCCAGCTGAACTCAGCCCTGTTCAGTCCAGCCCAGCTCAGCCTGCCCAGCTCAGCCTAGGTTAGCTCAAGCTGGCCAAGCTCAGTCCAGCTCAGCCCAGCTCAGTCCAGCTCAGCCCAGCTCAACCCAGTTCAGTCCAGCTCAGTGCAGCTCAGCCCAGCTCAGTCAAGCTCAGCCCAGTTAGCACAGCTCAGCACAATTCATTCCAGCCCAGCTCAGCCTAGCTCAGCCTAGTTCAGCCCATTTCAGTTCAGTTCAGCCCATTTCAAATCAGCTCAGCTCAGCCCAGCCCGGTCCACCTCAGACCAGTTCAACTCAGCCCAGCCCAGCTCAGCTCAGCTCAGCTTAGCCCAGCTCAGCCCAACTCAGCACAATTCAGTCCAGCCCAGCTCAGCCGGCCCAGCTCAGTGCAGCTCAGCCCAGCACAGCCACCTTAGCCTGGTTCAACCCAGCAGCCCAGACCAGACCAGTTCAGCTCAGTCCAGCTTAGCCTACCACGCCCAGTTCAGCCTGGTTCAACCCAGTTCAGCACAGCTCAGTCCGGTTCAGTTCAGACCAGCTCAGGTCAGCCCAGCTCAGCCTAGCTCAGCCTAGCCCAGCCCAGCCCAGCCCAGCCCAGCTCAGCCTAGCCAAGCTTAGCTTGGTTCAGCTCAGCCCATTCCAGCCCAGTTCAGCCCAGTTCAGCCTAGCTCAGCTTTGCTCAGTTTGGCTCAGTCCAGCCCAGCCTGGTTCAGCAGAACCCAGCTCAGTTCAGCCCAGTTTAGCCAAGTTCAGCCCAGCCCAGCCCAGCACAGTCCAGCTCATCCCAGCCCAGACCAGCCCAGCTCAGCCCAGCTAAACCCAGCTAAGCCCACTTCAACTACCTCAGTTGAGATCAGCCCAGCTCAACCCAGCTCAACCCAGCTCATTCCATTTCAGCGCAGACCAGCTCAGCCCAGTTCAGCCCAGCCCAGCCCAACCCAGCCCAGCCCAGTTCAGCTCAGCTCAGCCTAGTTCAGCCCAGCCCAGCCCAGCCCAGCCCAGCCCAGCCCAGTTAAGCCTATTTCAGTCTAGAACAGCCCAGCTCAGACCAACCCACACAGCTAATCCCAGTTCAGCCCAGCTCAGTTAAGATCAGCTCAACCCAGCCCAACTAAGTCAAGTTCAGCTCAGCTCCACTCAGCCAAGCCCAACCCACTTAGCTAGCTCATTCCAGTTCAGCCCAGTTCAGTCCAGCTGAGCTCAGCCCAGCCCAGCTCAGCCCAACTCAGCCCAGTTAAGCTCATTCCAGGGCAGCTCTGCTCTGGCCTCTGCCTGTGTCCTGCCTGCAGACAGGAGACTGGCGACCCTGCTGCGTCTCGACTGTGGGTGTGTGCCCGGGTGTGTGCTGGGGGAGCAGGGGGAAGGTGACCCCCGCCCAGCCCTTGGAAGGCCCTGCTGACGGTGGAGGGCCGGGTGCGGGGGCAGTGTGGGCAGGGCGGGCAGGTGTAGCGTGGCGTCCACAGTGCCGGCCCGCCCCCGAAGGCGGTTTTCTCCAGACACTCGGAGCCCTTTCAGGTCCATTGCCGGAGTCGCCGTTTCTTGGGCTTGCTTTCTCCGGAAAGTCCTTGGATCGCTGTGAATCGTGCCTCGTTTTCGATGACGCGTTCTCAGCAGGTTTATGCTGACACAGCGGAACACGACTGCTTCCTGCGTTTGTTTGGAGCCCCTGCTGCTGTTCTTGCTGGTTCGGAGGGCTGTCTGGATTCCGCTGCCTTTTCATCGTGCGTGCTTGTGTCGTCTGCATTAGTGACAGTTTGACATCTGTCCTTTCAGTCTCAGCAGCTCGTTTTCGTCCTTTGTCACACAGCATTGGCCAGGACCATCTCCAAACAGTTTGACCGCACTGCTCACGGGAGAAACACCTGTACTGTAATCTAACACCCATACATGTGTTATGAGCAGGTGGCACACACATGTTACCCTTCCATACACACGTTGTGTGTGTTCTTACGTGGCTGAAACATCTTCACAGACAACACTTACCTTGGTACGTTCAGCGCATTACGATTTCTGTTGCCACCTGGCTGATTTCAGTCTGCAGGTTGGCCCGACACACGTTGTATAAAGGTCGTGACGCGGCACCCTGGCCTGGTCGCTGGTCTGCACTGTCAGAGGTGGGACCTTGAACCCCACGACCTGCCCCTGTGCCTGGACGCCTGCCCGCTCCCCTGCATTCTAGGTGCACCTGTCAGAGGTGGGACCTTGAACCCCACGACCTGCCCCTGTGTCTGGACGCCTGCCCGCTCCCCTGCATTCTAGTGCACCTGTCAGAGGTGGGACCTTGAACACCACGACCTGCCCCTGTGCCTGGACGCCTGCCCGCTCCCCTGCATTCTAGGTGCACCTGTCAGAGGTGGGACCTTGAACCCCACGACCTGCCCCTGTGTCTGGACGCCTGCCCGCTCCCCTGCATTCTAGTGCACCTGTCAGAGGGGGGACCTTGAACCCCATAACCTGACCCTGTGCCTGGACGCCTGCCCGCTCCCCTGCATTCTAGCTGCACCTGTCAGAGGTGGGGCCCCGAACCCCACGACCTGCCCCTGTGCCTGGTCGGCAGCCTGCTCCCCTGCATTCTAGCTGTACCCGTCTGAGGTGGGGCCCCGAACTCCACGACCTGCCCCTGTGCCTGGACGCCTGCCCGCTCCCCTGCATTCTAGGTGCACCTGTCAGAAGTGGGACCTTGAACCCCACGACCTGCCCCTGTGCCTGGACGTCTGCCCGCTCCCCTGCATTCTAGGTGCACCTGTCAGAGGTGGGACCTTGAACCCCACGACCTGCCCCTGTGCCTGGACGCCTGCCCGCTCCCCTGCATTCTAGCTGTACCTGTCAGAGGTGGGACCTTGAACCCCACGACCTGCCCCTGTGCCTGGACGCCTGCCCGCTCCCCTGCATTCTAGGTGCACCTGTCAGAGGTGGGACCTTGAACCCCACGACCTGCCCCTGTGCCTGGACGCCTGCCCGCTCCCCTGCATTCTAGCTGCACCTGTCAGAGGTGGGGCCCCGAACCCCACGAACTGCCCCTGTGCCTGGACGGCAGCCCGCTCCCCCTGCATTCTAGGTGCAGCTGTGGCAAGGACTGGGCTTTGCCCTCAGACCAATCTCTCCAGGGCACAGTCTTCCCCGGAGTCTGCCCGTTTCTGCTTGTCCTCTGATGCCTTCAAATCACTGTCTGCCGGGCAGTTTTTCCACTTTGTACTTGTGCCTGCAAAGGTTTAGTCTGAGACAAGGCACCGCACCGACCGCCGTTGGAATCAGAACCACTTTCTCTCCTGTGGCTTTTCAGAAATTTTCACTTCCCTGTCACGGGTGGAGCGCAGCGTCCTTTCTGTATGTTTGAGGGCTATTTGGATAGCCTCTGTGGAACATCTGTTCAATTCTCGTGTCCATTTCTCTACCGAATTGTGCGATTTTCCCGATTGATTTGCCGGAGTGCCCTGCACATTCTGGATACTCTGAGAGCGAAATATGTTTACGGGAAATATTTTGCAAGACGTTGAAATGCACCAAAAGATTACTCCTTACAGGGGGCGCCTGGATGGCTCACTCGGATGAGTGTCTGACTCTTACTTTCGGCTCAGGTCTGATCGCGGGGTCCCGGGATCAAGCCCTGCATGGGTCTCTGTGCTGAGTGTGGGGCCTGCTTGGGATCCTCTCTGTCTCTGTCTCTGTCCCTCCCCTGCACCGTCTCTCCCTCTAAAAAGAAAAAGATGACGTCCCCGAGGGACCGGGCGGTCAGCACCCTAGTGCCTGCGGATGGGGCGCCGGGTGCGGCAGCTCAGGCAGCGGGGTGGGCGGGGCTTGGGCGCCTCTGAGGCTCTGGGCGTGTCTCTACGGGCCCAGCTCCCTGCAGACTCAGATGCCCTGGTTCCCGGGGCAGTGTCTGAGCGTGGGGTGTAGGGGGTCCTCCCCTGTGCAGTGACCGAGCCGCCATCTGGGTGCCTCTAATAGTCCACTGCCTGCTGCGTGTGGTCCGGGAGCCCGGGGTCGATGTCCCTGCCCCACGCAGGCTGGGGCTCAGCAGCACCCGGGGGTGGTCTCGTGGCCCTGTACCCCGCTGCTGGCCGGCCGACCTGGGTCCCGGGGGTAGGGGGTTGGGCCAGGGGGCCTGGGGGACCCCGTTCCTCCAGGTCCGCCCGTCCAGGTGGCTCCTGTCCAGCCGTCTGGCTGGCCCGACAGAGACCGCAGACACTCCTCACGGGTGTGGAGGCTGGATGCCCACATCAGGTACCAGCAGGCGTGGTGTCTGGGGGGTCCCCGCTGCCTGGCTCACGGACGGCGTTTTCTCTCTGCCCCTTCACGTGCCGGAAGCGGGGAGGCAGCTCGCTTTTTCATAAGGGCACTAACCCCAGTCGTGGGGGCTCCACCCTGACGACCTCTGGTGCCCCAAAGCCCCGCCTCCGAGCACCATGACACTTAGAGCTAGGATTCCAACACACGCAATGTGGGGACACAGTTGCATCCTCCCCTTCCCGCTCCCACCCACGCTGACGTCTGTGTGTCTTGGGCGCTCTGTGGGGACAGGGTTCAGGCGCCAGCTGGTTCCCTCCCAGTGTGAGTCGGCGGGGGAGGGTGGGACCAGGTGGGTCCCAGGTCCAGGAGTGAGGCCAGCCCGCTGGTCGTGTGTGTGTGAGGCACAGGTGGAGGTGTGAACACGGGCAAAGGGAGATGCACACAGGCCTGTGTCTGAGCGGAAGCCCAAGGTAGGGGGCCCCTGAGGAGCGGCAGGCAGCAGGAGGCCGACCTCAGGGCTCACACAGGAGCAGCCTGCAGGACCTTAGTGGGTCTGAGGGGTTGCATGGAGAGGCACGTAGGTGTGTGTGGGTCCCTGGGGGAATGTGGGGGGGGGCACGTGGTATGGCGTTATTGGAAGGTCACAGGTGGGGGCCTCAGGGCCTGCTGGGAGATTGCTCTCAAAGAGCGGGTGTTCCTGCCCTGAGAGTGGAGGGTACGGTCATGCCCCGTGTTCCCGCGGAGGCCATGGGGTCAACCAGCTGCCGCAGACCCCGGCGTTCCGGTGGGAGGGTGGGAAGGATGGAGACTGATCTCTGGTCCAGGGGATGGAGCGGGGGCCCAGGGCCCGGGGACCGAGAGGGAGGGGGTGCTGGGCAAGCTGTGTGGACGGTGTGGTCGCCTGGAGCCCCCAGGGTCCCTGGGGGCCGGGGCGTTCTCCCCACGGGCGCCCTGTATTTGGTGTGGCCCCCACTGGTGAGGCAGCCCCTGCCCACGGGGAGGTGGGAGGTGCTCCCTGAGCGGTCCTGAGGCACCGTGGCCGCGCTGGCCACGACTCTCTGCCCGCCCTGGGCCTCGAGCTGGGCTGTTGACCTGCACACTCAGAGCCCACGCCCCACTCCCACTGCGTCCCCAGAAGACCGCAGCCCCTCGTGCTGGCCTCCCTTCCCCAGGGCCCTTACTGGGAAGGGCTGGCAGGTGTGGTCCCGCCTCTGCCCTCGAGGTGCACGTGTCTCCTACAACCCGGGGCACCTCCGGGACCCGAGACCCCCAGGCACTGCAGGGACAGAATCCCGACTCCATCGCTGCTGGCCAGGGACCCCATGGCCTCCTGACGCCAATGGACTGCCCGCCCCCACTTGGCGTTCTTCCTGTAGAACTTGGTCTTTTCTGCCCCCCCACCCCCACCCCCACCCCCACCCCCGGGTGGTGGTGTTCTTGCTGGGCCTTCTCCCGACTGAGTGTCCTGACCCCTCAGGCTGGTGTCCAGCTTCGCTTACCTGGGACAGTGCTGTCCCCCCGGGCCTCACCCGACCTGGCCTTCACTGGTGCTCCCACCTGGGCCCAACTCTCCTGAAATGCGTTCCCCAAATTCAAATCTTGAAGCCCTGACCCCCAGGACCCCAGAATGTGACTGTATTGGGAGATGGGGTGTTTCGAGAGGTAATCGGTTAAAGTGAGGTCACTAGGGTGAGTCCTGATCCAGTGTGACTGGTCCTCACCATGGACTCACTCCTCCTCTTGTAAGAGGAGGTCGGGCCACAGACACGCATAGCGGGCCGGATGTGTGAGGACACGGCGTCTACGTGCTGAGGGGCCACCGGCCCCGTGACACCCGGGTCTGCCTGCCAGCTTCCAGAATCGTGGAAACATCAGTGCACGTTGTCCACACCACGGGACTGTCGTGCTTTGCTAGCAGTCCGTGCTAATACACACCCAATAGGTGCCTCTCGCGGTGCCCTTGGCCAGGTCAGGATGCTCCCCCTGCACCCCACAAGGCGTCACGTGACCCCTCGCGCCTGCAGCGCACCTCACCCCCCGGGAACCCCAGGGGCCGGGGGTCCTGCTCCCACGGCTGGAGGGACTGACACACGGCACGGCCAGTCTGTGGATTTCACGGGGCGCGTCAACAGAGGAAGACTTTCCCCAGCCGGTTATGGAGTTTTTAAGGATATTTTATTGTCATTAAAAAAAAAAAAAGAAAAGAAAAAGAAAAAAAAAGAAAGAAAGAGATGCAAATGGAAATCAAGGAGCTCCAGACATTTAAAAAGAATAAAACAAGCTAGCCAAGCTTCAGCAGTGGCTTTCCCATGTGTGGGAGCCCCGGGCGTCTGTCCCTGGGGCTGGGGGCTCTGCTTCTCCTCCCCTGCGTGGTCATCTCTTCCCATGTGGGGGCCCCGACTTGGCACCCACCCAAAGCCAGGGCGGAGTGCCGGTCCTGGGGGTCCGCCCGGCCGTGGGCTTGTCTCTCCCTCCCACCCCCGCGCGAGCCTGGTGGGACTCAGGCCCAGGCCACGGGGGAGGGGAGGGGGCGGGCTGGGCCTGCCGCCCTGGCCTCCTGGCACCTTCCACCTGTGTCCACCGAGGCTGTGTCCCACTGGCCCGGGGACCAGGTCACCAGACCCCTCTGCAGGAGGCCTGTCTGGCTGGATGTCACTCTGTCCCCGGCATCCACGGGGCTCCTGCAGCAGCCACAGGCCCAGGCCCTTGTCTGCGTGGTCTCCTCCGGCGCAGAAGATCTGACTGACCGTTAGTGACACATCGGAAGCTTCCTCAGGATCTGGGCCCACGTGGCTGCTCTGGGGAAACCCTGCGTCCTAGAGCCTGGCCTGGACGGGGTTCGCACAGAGGCCGGTCCCTGCCAGACAGACACTGGGATCGCCAGCCGCCCGCCTCCTCCAGGATGAGCGTGCCCGCTGACCGTGCGCGGCCACAGCGGTAGCCTGGCGGCCGCCGTGGAGGCGCCAGCGGGTGTCCACCCGCTCAGGTTGGGGCACAACCTGCCGTCCACGCGATTCTCCAAACGGGGGGTTCAGGGCGCAGGATGCAGCTCACAGGGGCCGCGGGGCCAGAGGGCGAGGGCGCAGGCCCAGGGTGGCTGTGAGGTCAGAGGGTGGCGAGGTCAGAGGGTGGGAGAGCAGGCCTGGCAGCAGGTGATGCACCGGGATCCTGTGCAGGGTTGGGGCAGCGCTGACACCCGCCCAGGACGGCTGGCCCTAGGCCCCCTGCCCGATCATGTTCCTGTAGTCGGGGACGATCGTGCGCTTCAGCTCCACCACCGAGGAGAAGATCCACTTCACCTGCAGCAGGAGGGCAGGAGGTGAGGTGGCTGGGACCCCCGAGGACAGCCCCCCTTCCAGGCGCCCCCCTCCCCGGACCACTTGAGTGGGAGGGAGTCTTATGGGGATGGCATGGGGACTGGGAGGGGACAGAGGGGATAGCGTGGGGGTCAGTGTGGGAACAGCCTGGGGTCAGTTTGGGAACAGCGTGGGGACAGCATGGTGACAGTGGGTCCACAGCGTGGGGTCTGCATGGGGTCACTGTAGGGACAGCATTGGTTCACTGTGGGGTCAGCATGGGGTCGGCATTATGGGGACAGTGGGTCCACAGCATGGGAACAATGTGGGGTCAGTTTGGGAACAGCATGAGGACAGCATGGTGACAGTGGGACCACAGCTTGGGGTCAGCGTGGGGTCTGTAAGGGGTCACTGTAGGGACAGTGTGGGGACAGCATTGGGTCACTGTGGGGTCAGCGTGGGGTCAGCATGATGAGGACAGTGGGTCTACAGCATAGGTCAGCGTGGGGTCCGTGTGAGGTCAGCATCGGGTCACGGTGGGGACAGTATGGGGTTAGTGTGGGGACAGTGTGAGGTCAGCATGGGATCAGTGTGGGGACAGCGTGTGGTCATTGCAGGGACAGCTTAGGAATAGCATGGCGACAGCATGGGGAAAGTATGGGGTCACAGTGGGTCAGCATGGTGACAGTGGGTCCACGTCATTGGGTCATTATGGGGTGACAGGGGAGACAGCATGTTGACAGTGGGTCCACAGTATGGGGTCAGTGTGGGGGCAGCATGGGGTCAGCGTGGGGTAGCGTGGGGTTAGTGTGGGGACAGTGTAGGGGCAGTGTGGGGACAGCCTGGGGTCATTGCGGGGACAGCGTGGGGTAGCGTGGGGTTAGTGTGGGGACAGTGTAGGGTCAGTGTGGGGACAGCCTGGGGTCATTGCGGGGACAGCATGGGAATAGCATGGGGAAAGGCTGGGGTCAGCATGGGGGTCACAGGCAGGACAGCATGGGGTCAGTGTGGGGTCACAGGGGAGACAGCATGGTGACAGTGGGTCCACAGCGTGGGGTCAGTATGGGGTCAGTGTGGGGTCACAGTGGGGTCAGCTGGGGGAGCATGGGGTCAGAATGGGGGCAGTATGGGGTCAGTGTGGGGACAGCATTGGGTCACAGTGGGGACAGAGTGGGGTCATGGTGGGGGCAATGTGGGGGCAGTATGAGGTCAGCGTCTGGTCAGTGTGGAGATAGCGTGGTTCCAGTGGGTCCCCAGTGTGGGGGCAGTGTGGGGTCAGCACGGGGTCAGCATGGGGTCAGTCTGGGGGTAGCCTGGTGGCAGTGTGGGGTCAGCACGGGGTCAGTGTCGGGGCAGCGTGGAGTTTGTGGGGACAGGGTGAGGTCTGCGTGGGGTCAGCGTGGGGTCATGGTGGGGTCAGTGCGGGGAAAGCATTGGGTCACAGTGGGGACAGCATGGGGTCATGGTGGGGTCAGTGTGGGGGCAGCATGAAGTCAGTGTCTGGACAGTGTGGATTTAGCATGGTTCCAGAGGGTCCCCAGTGTGGGGTCAGTGTGGGGGCAGCGTGGGGTCTGCGTGGGGTCAGTGTGGGGGTAGCCTGGAGTCAGCGTGGGGGCAGCTTGCGGGCAGCGTGGGGCCAGCATGTGGTCAGCGTCAAGTCAGTGTGGGGTTAGGTGGTTCCAGTGGGTCCCCAGTGTGGGGACAGCGTGGGGTCAGCGTGGGGGCAGTGTGGGAGCAGCGTGGGGTCAGCGTGGGGTCAGCGTGGGGGCAACATGGGGTTAGCGTCGAGTCAGTGTGGGGATGGCATGGATCCAGCGGGTCCCCAGCGCTGGGACAGCGGGCCACAGTGCAGGACAGTGCGGGGACACCCACCTTGAAGAGGGTGACAGTGGCGCTGTAGCACACGCTGAGCAGGAAGAGCGTGATGAAGATGGAGATGGTGGTCCACAGCCCATCCAGCTCCCCGTCCTGGTCCTCCGCACAGCTGTCGTCCAGGAGCAGCTCTGGACAGGAAGGGAGTGGTCAGTGCCATGCCTGCCCATAGGAGTGGTTCCCGGGGTGACGGTCGCGGCCCTCCGTAGCCTCAGGGCACCGGCCTCGGTGCCCCCATCCTCCCGCCTGGGCCCGGCCCGTGGGGACGCGCTCCCTCTCTGCTCTGCACTGTGCTGGGGCTGTCTGGGGGGAAGGCAGCCTGACCACCACACCCGTTCTCCTGGGGCCCTGGCCCGGAGGGCGGGAGGGTCAGCAGAGCCCAGGGAAGGGTCGAGAGGGTGGCAGGGAGTGACCTAGCGAACGAGTGGGTGCGAGTGTCGGGGCCAGTGGGGGTGGGGGTTTGGTGAGGGTTGGGAGGGGCCCCAGTGTCCTGGGGAGAAGGAGGGCTGGTCACTGTGGTCGGCGTGTGGATGGGCTGCTGAGCGGCCGATGGGTGTGGGAGGGGGTGGGGACCAGGCTGGGGTCCACGGTGAGGGTTCCCAAGCCTGGTTCCGGTCTGGGCCCTGGCACATTGTCCCGTGTGAGGCCCGGTGGGTCAGGTGTGCATGTGCGTGCGTGTGTGTGTGTGTGTGTGTGTGTTTGTGAAGGTGGCCCTGCTCAGTGGGAGGGGCTTGTTTTCAGCATCCATGTGGGTGTCTGGGATGGTCCCTCCCCTGGGCACTCAGGACTGCTTGCCTCTGCCCGTTTGGGGCACCGGGGTGAGTGTCCCCACGAGTGGACAGGCCTGGCCCCAGGCAGGATGAAGTCAGGAGGGGCCGCCTCATCTGAGGGAGGGTGAGGGCCTGTCCTCACAGCATGGGTCAGGCCTGGCTACTGCACTGGCACAGAGCTACCGCTCAGAGCTCTCAAGAGGTCCAGGGGACGGGGGGAGCAGCGGAAGAGGACAGGCCAGCGTCCCACAGCTTGGGCGGGTCCAGACGTGGGAAAGACCGTTCCCTGAGGGGCTCCGGAGGGCTTCTCCGTTCCCTGTCGGCCCCCTCCGGCCTTGAGTAGCCCCTGGCCAAGCCCTCTCTCTGTCCCAGGCGGCTCCCGGCCATGAGTTTATCCGCCTGTGCAGACCTGCCCACTCAGGTCCCGGCCCCTGGTGGGACCCACGCTCTCCCGTGAATGGTGACCCCTGAGCCTCGGGGCCTGGCCTGCCCGCACCTCCCAGAGGCGCGGGTGTGCTGAGCTCTGCCTCGGAAAGACGCACGACAGTGTCACAGGTCCCAGGGCAGTGCTGGGCGCTTTATTTCACGCAGGGTGCCTGCCCGGGGGGGATGTACACAGGGGTGGGCGCTCAGAGCCCGCGGGGGCCTGCTGGGGGGCCGGGCGCGCTGCTCATTTACCCGGAGACTGGGTGAGGGATTTCTGTGTGTGGTGGCTGTGCAGAGCTTCGTGTGACACCGAGCAGGTGTAGATGTTTCCCCTCTGCCAGCGGGACTTGTCCACCAAGAGCCTGCTGTACAGGAAGTAGGTCCCGTCGCTGTCCAGCTGGGGCGGGGTCGTCCGGTAGTTGTTCTCTGGCTCTGCCTGTCCGGTGATCTCCCACTCGACGGCAATGTCAGGCGGGTAGAAGCCTTCGATGAGGCAGGTCACACTGACTTTGTTCCTGCTGAGCTCCTCCTGGGCTGGAGGCAGGACGTACACCTGGGGCTCGTGGGGCTGTCCTGTGGGGTCAGAGGTCAGCACAGATGGTCACTCCCAGGGTGGAGGGCTGGCCTGGGTCCGCCAGGCCCCACCCGACCTCCCTGTGCCCCATCTGTCCTGTTGCCCACCTTTGGCCTTGGAGATGGTCCTCTCGATGGGGGAGGGGAGGGCTTTGCTGTTGACCTTGCACTTGAACTCCTTCCCCTTGAGCCAGTCCTGGTGCAGGATGGGGAGGACACTGACCACACGGTAGGTGCTGTTGAACTGCTCCTCATGCGGACTCGTCTTGGCTGTGTGCATCTCGGTGTTATCCACAAACCATGTGATCTGAACATTGGAGTCATCTGGGCCCAAGTCCACCACCAAGCACGTGACCTCGGGCGTCCGGGAAATCGAGAGGGTGTCCTTGGGTTTTGGGGGGAAGATGAAGACAGACGGTCCCCCAGGAATCTCAGGAGCTGGTGTGGAAGACACAGTGCAGGGGGTCAGCATTTGGGGGCTGTTCCTCTTGAACATTCCCCCCACCAGGCTGTCCCTGGATGCGGGCCATGGCCTTGCTGTGCCTGGCGGTGCCCTGCTGACTCACCTGGGCATTTGGGACACTTGCAGGGTTTGGGCACTGTAGAGAGACCAGACTGGAGGTTAGTGGGGCCAGGGGTGGGGACACTCTTGGGGTGGGGTAGGTCAGGGCCGGTCAGGGGGGCATCCCCAGACTGGTGCCTGCCAGTGGAGATGAAGTATGGTGGGGGTGTGCAGCCTGCGCTCACACTGGACCAGGCAGCCAGGCCCAGAAGCCCTCCTCCCCGAGCTTGGGGGACAGAGGTGCCTCTCCTGTGCCCTGGGGTCCAGGTGGACCGACTGACCTGGCCTGTCTCCCAGTGGACACCCTCTTACCGGTCTTGTCCACCTTGGTGTTGCTGGGCCGGTGGTCCACGTTGCAGGTGAAGGTCTCACTGAGCCACCTGCTGGAGGGCACTGTCACCATGCTGCTGAGAGAGTAGAGCCCCGAGGCCTGCAGGACGGACGGGAAGGTGTGCACACCGCTGGTCAGGGCGCCGGAGTTCCAGGACACGGTCACCGGCTCAGGGAAGTAGCCTAACACCAGGCAGGCCATGGCCACGGTGGCGCCAGATGTGGTCCCGCAGCTGGGGGCCAGTGGGAACACCGATGGGGCCGTGGTGGAGGCTGCAAGAGAGGAGGCCGTGTGACCACAAGGGCCTTGCTCCTGGGAGGGTCCGGGCAGGGTATCAGGTGCCCGGGCTTGGGGCGGCCCTCCAGGAAGTCTGCAGACCAGCCGCCCGGCGTAGCTCTCTGCCGCCCCAGGGCCTCGTGTTTCTGCGGCTGCACGTGCTGGCCCCATGGGCCTGGTCGGTGCTGGGTGACCTCCTGCTGGATTAGAGTCTCCAGGGCCCAGCCCCTGGGTCCCCACTCGGGCTTCCTGTGGGTGCTTGGCCTGAGCGAGCCATCTGTCTGAGCTCTGACCGGTGGCCCCTGCTCCAACGGGCCTCTGCTGAGGCCCTGAGCCCACTGCCCTGTTGTCCCAGCCTGAATCTGCCCTGGGCCAGCGGGACCTTTCTTGAACACAGCAGGCCTCTGCCACCCGCTGCCCGTGCCCCTCAGCCCGGAGTCCTCGTCGTGGCCTGCTGTCTGCCCTCCAGGCCTCACATCTTCAGCTAAAGCACCCGGGCGCCGGATCCCGTCCCTGCCCTGAGCCCCTCCTCAGGCCTTCCTGGGCTCACTCAGTGCCCGTGCCCTGGGGCCTGTCCAGCTCCTCCCTGTCCCCAGAGCCCTCTTTCAGCCGAGGTCTTTCCTGAGCCTGCCTGCCCCTCAATGCCGGTGGGAGCCTTGCCCCGCCCTGGCTGTCGTCTCGTGCACGGTGCCAGCACCCCAGAGCCCACGTCCCCAGCCAGACCCGACCCCTCTGCCAAGTCTGATGGCCCTGCCTGGCCTCCCCTCCCACCCACACTCCAGGCTGGCGGCCCGGCCTCGAACTCCCAGGCTCCCCCCTTCCCTGCACCGGGTCCACTGCCCTGAGCTACCCCTCCTGGCTTTGTCGTGTCCAGCCTTCTGTCCCCCATCCCCACGAGCCTCCAGAGCGAGTTCAGCGCCCCTGAGCCCAAGACTGTGGCCACCCCTGTCCCTTCAGCCCCAGAGACCTTCCTACCCAGGCTGGCCTCTCCCCCCTGCCTTGTCCACCGGGCCTCAGGCGGCTCACGCCCTCCCGTGTCCAGGGAGGCTCTCCTGGGCCCGCGCCCTCGTGGTCTCTGTGTGCCGTACCGCTCAGCTCCCACCTAGTCCGGGGCTGCTCTTAGCTCAGTCCCTCTGCCCTTCACCCCTGAGGCTCCTGGGGCAGCCTTGCTCCTCCTGCCTCCCCCTGCCCCTGCTCACCCTCACATGCCCTGCCTGCTCCCCTGAGCTCCTGGTGCAGCCCTGCCTCTCCTGCCCTTCCCTCTGCCCCTGTTTCCCTGCCCCCTGTCCCTGCTCACCTGTACCAGCTCTGTGTGCTCCCAGGGAGCTCCTGGGGCAGCACCCTGTTCTTCCTGCTCTCCCCACCCCTCCTGCTCTCCCCCCTGCCCTTCTTGCTCTCCCACAGCCCCTTCTGCCATGCCCCCTGCACCTGCTCACCTGTACCAGCTCTGTGTGCTTCCTGTCCCTCCTGCTCTCCCCACTGCCCCTCCTGGCCCTGCGCTCAGCCCCTGCTCACCTGTACCGGCTCTGTGTGCTCCCTGGGAGCTCCTGGGGGCAGCCCTACCCCTCTTGCTTCCCCCTGCCCCTGCTGCCCTCCCAGGAACCCTGCTCACTGGCAGAAGCTCTGCTGGCTCCCCTGAGCTCCTGGGGCAGCCCTGCCTCTCCTGCCCTCTGCTTGCCCCTCCTGCCCTCTCCCTGCCCCTCCTGCTCTCCCCCTGCTCCACCTGCCCTCCTAACCCCCTACTCACTGTCATAACCCCTGCCTGCTCCCCAGAACTCCTGGGGGTGTCCCTGCCCCTCCTGCCCTCCCCCGTGCCCCTCCTGCCTCTCACCTGCACAAGCTCTCTTGCTCCCCTGAGCTCCTGGCCTGGTGGTAGCTCCGAGCTGTCTGTGCTCCCCATAGGTTCACCTCCTCCTAGCAGCTCCGCCACCTGCCCCCACCCCTTTGCCTGGCCCCTCATGCTGAGCCTGGGCCTTGGATCCTTCTAGCTTCTTGCCTTTGCATGTCTGAGACCTGGTCCTGCCAGTTCAGGCCTCAGCTCCCCCTGCCCTGCAGCACTCCTAACCTCCCCCTGGCCTGCCGCCCTCAGCACCTCCTGGCCAGAACTCCCACCCCCGAGCCCCTGCAGACTCCAGACCTCACCAGGACCCTGCCTGCTGCAGGAAGCTCTCTCAGCTCCGGTCCCTGGGGACAGTCCAGGGTCACTGTGTCCTGCTTGTCTGAAGCAACCCTGCCCCACAGCAGCCCCTGCCCCTCTTGCCGTCCCCCCTGCCTCTGCTCACCCTCACGAGCTCTGCCTCTCCCCTGAGCTCGTGGTGCAGCCCTGCCTCTCCTGCCCTCCCCTCTGCCCCTCTTGCCCTGCCCCCTGCCCCTACTCACCTGTGCCAGCTCTGTGTGCTCCCAGGGAGTTCCTGGGGCAGCCCTACATGTCTTTCTCTCCCCCTGCCCCTCCTGCCCTCCCCCCTTGCCCCTCCTGCCCACTCCCCAGCCCCTCTTGTCCTCCCCGCTGCCCCTCCTGCCCTCCCCCTGCTCCTCCTGCCCTGCCCCGTGCCCCTCCTCACCTGTACCAGCTCCTTGTGCTCCCAGGGAGTTCCTGGGGGCAGCCCTACCCCTCTTGCTCTCCCCCTTGCCCCTTCTGCCCACTCTCCAGCCCCTCTTGTCCCCCCTCTTCCCCTTTAGCCCTCTCCATGCCCCTCTTGCTCTCTCCCTGCTCCTCCTTCCCTCCCAACCCCTGCTCACCCTCACATGCTCTGCCTGCTCCCCTGAGCTCCTGGGGCAATCCTGCCCCTCCTGCCTTCCACCTGCCCCTCCTGCCCTGCCCCTGCCCCTGCTCTCCTGTACCGACTCTGTGTGCTCCCTGGGAGCTCCTGGGGCAGCCCTGCCCCTCTTGTTCTCCCTCTGCCCCTCCTGCCCTCCCAACCCCCTGCTCATCCTCACAAGCTCTGCTTGCTCCCCTGAGCTCCTGGTGCAGCCCTGTCCCTCCTGCTCTCCCCTTGCTCCTCCTGCTCTCTCTCAACCCCTCCTGCTCTCCTCCTGCCCCTCTTGCTCCCTCCCTACCCCTTCTGCTCTCCTCTTCCCCCTCTGTTCTCCCCCCTGCCCCTCCTACCCTGCCCCCTGCCTCTGCTCCCTATGCCAGCTTTGTGTGCTGCCTGGGAGCTCCTGGGGCAGCCCCCTGTCCCTCCTATTCTTCCCCTGCCTCTTCCGTTCTCCCCCTGCCTCTCATGACGTCCCCCTGCCCCTCCTGCCCTCTCCCTGGCCCTGCTCACCCTCACAAGCTCTGCCTGCTCCCCTGAGCTCCTGGGGCAACCTTGCCTCTCCTGCCCTCCACCCTGCCCCTCCTGCCTTGCCCCCTGCCCCTGCTCACCTGTACCAGCTCTGTGTGCTCCCTGGAGCTCCTGGGGCAGCTGTCTGTCCCTTCTGCTCTCCCCCTGCCCCTGCTGTCCTTCCCCTGCCCCTGCTCACCTGTACCAGTTCTGTGTGCTCCCTGGAGCTCCTGGGGCAGCTGTCTGTCCCTTCTGTTCTCCCCCTGCCCCTGCTGTCCTTCCCCTGCCTCTGCTCACCTGTACCAGCTCTGTGTGCTCCCTGGGAGCTCCCGGGGTAGCCCCCTACCTCTCCTGCTCTTCCCCTGCCCGTCCTGCCCTGCCCACAATCTGCTCACCTGTACCAGCTCTGTATGCTCCCTGGGAACTCATGGGGCAGTGCCTGTGCCTTCTGCTCTCCCCCTGTCCCTCCTGCCCTCCCCTCCCCTACTCACCCTCATGAGCTCTGCCGGCTCCCCTGAACTCCTGGGGGTAGCCCTGCCCCTCCTGCCCAGCCCCCTGTCCATACTGCCCTGCCCCCTGCCCCTGCTCACCTGTACCAGCTCTGTGTGCCCCCAGGAGCTCCTGGGGCAGCTGTCTGTCCCTTCTGCTGTCCTCCTGCCCGTCCTGACCTCACCCTGCTGCCCCTGCTAACCTCCACAAGCTCTGCTGGCTCTCCCGAGCTCCTGGGGCAGCCCTGCCTCTCCTTTCCTCCCCCTGCCCTTCCTGCCATGCCACTACCCTCCTGCCCTCCCCCTGCCCCTCCTGCTCTCCCCAGCTCCTCCTGCTCTCCAACCCCCCTGCCTACCCTCACAAGCTCTGCCTGCTCCCTTGAGCTCCTGGGGCAACCTTGCCTCTCCTGCCCTCCCCACTGCCCCTCCTGCCTTGCCCCCTGCCCCTGCTCACCTGTACCAGCTCTGTGTGCTCCCTGGAGCTCCTGGGGCAGCTGTCTGACCCTTCTGCTCTCCCCCTGCCCCTGCTGTCCTTCCCCTGCCTCTGCTCACCTGTACCAGTTCTGTGTGCTCCCTGGGAGCTCCTGGGGACAATACTGCCCATCCTGCCCTCGCTCCTGCCCTCCTGCCCTCCCCCTGCCCCTTCTGTCCTGTCCCCTGCCCCTGCTCATCCTCACAAGCTCTGCCTGCCTCCTGAGCTCCTGGTGCAGCCCTGCCTCTCCTGCTCTCCCCCTGCCCCTCTTGCCCTGCCCCCTGCCCCTGCTCACCTGTACCACCTCTGTGTGCTCCCTGGGACCTCCTGGGTCAACCCTGTCCCCTCTGCTCTCCCCTTGCCCATCCTGCTCTCTCTCAACCCCTCCTGCTCTCCTCCTGCCCCTCTTGCTCTCTCCCTACCCCTTCTGCTCTCCCCCTCCCCCCCTGTTCTCCCCCTGCCCCTCCTACCCTGCCCCCTGCCCCTGCTCCCTATGACAGTTTTGTGTGCTGTCTGGGAGCTTGTGGGGCAACCCTCTGTCTCTCCTATTCTTCCCTTGCCTCTTCTGCTCTCCCCCTGCCTCCTAGCCCTCCCCCTGCCCCTCCTGCCCTCCCCTCCCCTACTCACCCTCATAAGCTCTGCCTGCTCCCCTGAACTCCTGGGGGTAGCCCTGCCCCTCCTGCGCAGCCCCCTGTCCCCTGCTCACCTGTTCCAGCTCTGTGTGCTCCCTGGAGCTCCTGGGGCAGCTGTCTGTCCCTTCTGCTCTCCCCCTGCCCCTGCTGTCCTTCCCCTGCCTCTGCTCACCTGTACCAGTTCTATGTGCTCCCTGGGAGCCCCTGGGGAGAACCCTGCCCCTCCTGCCCTCCCTCCTGCCCTCCTGTCCTCCCCCTGCCCCTCTTGCCCTGCCACCTGCCCCTGCTCACCTGTACCAGCTCTGTGTGCTCCCTGGGAGTTCCTGAGGCAACCCCCTGCATCTCCTGCCCCTCCCCTGCCCCTGCTTACCCTCACAAGCTCTGCCTGCTCCCTGAGCCTCTGGGGCAGTCCTGCCTCTCTTGCCCTCGACCCTGCTCCTCCTGCCCTGCCCCCTGCCCCTGCTCACCTGTACCAGCTCTGTGTCTCCCAGGGAGCTCCTGGGACAGCCCTACCCCTCTTGCTCTCCCCCTGCCCCTGCTGCCCTCCCAGGAACCCTGCTCACAGGCAGAAGCTCTGCCGGCTCCCCTGAGCTCCTGGGGGAGCCCTGACTCTCCTGTCCTCCCCCCAGCCCCTCCTGCCCTGCCCCTACCCTCCTGCTCTCCCCTGCCCCTCCTGCTCTTCCCCTGCCCCTCCTGCTCTTCCCCTGCCCCTCCTGCTCTCCCCCTGCTCCTCCTTCTCTCCCAACCCCCTACTCATCCTCACAAGCTCTGCCTGGTCTCCTGAGCTCCTGGGGGTAGCCCTGCCTCTCCTGCTCTCCCCCTGCCACTCTTGCCCTGCCCCCTGCCCCTGCTCACCTGACCAGCTCTGTGTGCTCTCTGCTCTCCCCTTGCCCCTCCTGCTCTCCCCCTACCTCTCCTGATCTCCCCCTGCCCCTTCTCTCCCCCTTCCCCTGCTCACCTACACAAACTCCACCACTGGTCCTTGGAGCTAATGGACCACAGCTGCTTTCTGCCCTTGCTGCCCCATGACCTCTCCCCCCCAGGCGAGCTCAGCCCGCAACTACTGTGTGTTCTTAGGGCTGCCCCGGTCTCATGCCCATCGCAGACTCCTTAGCCCAGGTTTGGCTCCTGACCGTCTGCCCTGTGCTACTGTCTGGGTTCTGAGCACACGGGAGCCCCTGCCAGCCCCTCGTGCTCCGTCCCCGCTCATGTGCTGCAGTCCAGGACCCCATGGCCAGCACCTCTGACCCTGGCCTGGGGCCAGAGCCAGCCCCAGTGTCCTGGACAGGACCCTCGGGCCGTCTGGGGTCCTCTTCTTCCCCTGTGCTGGGCCGGCCTCTCCCTGTGCCCTCACCTTAGGCCTGTCTGTCCATGTCGGCCTTGGTCCTGCAGTAGCTCAGTCCAGCCCAGCCCTGGGCTCCCAGCACAGATGGCAAAGGGCAGACCTGAGGCCCACCATGGCCATCATGTTCCTTGAAGGCCCAGTTGCCACGTCCGGTGCGTCCAGCCATGTTGGCGTGGGTGCTCCTGCCCATGCCTCCCTCGTCCCTGCCCTGGCCGGTGCCCTGGCCCCCAGGCAGCCTGTGTCCCCCATGCTGGCTGCTCCGGCCCGTCCGTGGGGCCCCGTCTCTCCTTGGCTCCTGGGCTGCTTCTGCTGCCCCCACGCCGCCCTCTCTCCGTGCGGAGCCTACTCACCAAGGGCTGGGGCGACGGAAGGCTGGCCCCAGCACCTCGGCCCTCCTCGCTCTGGCCCCAGGCACATGTGGCTCCTTGTGGCTGAGCTCTGTGCCCATAGCCCCCTTCCTAGCCCCCAGGCAGCCGTGGGAAGACTAAGAACAGGATTGAAACTAGGTGGCTCGGCGACACGCTTCCTGAAGTTCCCTTTTCTTTTGGGTACTTTCTGTCTCAAGGGCCTGAGTGTGCGGGGGTGGGCTGTGGGGGGTGGCTGGGGTCCCAAAGGAGGGCACAGGAACCCCGCTCTCACCTGGGCGTGTGTTGTGGGCACAGGTTGACACATCCATAGCCTGAGGCCCCGCCCTGGGCCTTGTCCCGTCCACTTAGCAGTGTGGCCTCCCTGGTGGGACGCTGTCTTCCTCTGGCTTCAGCCACGGTCACGGTCATCTGCCCATGGTCAGAGGGAAGCTACTACCCTAGAGGTCAGACAGAAGCCTGATGTGCAGGGACAGAGTTCGTGGTGGTCACCGGACCTGAAAATGTCCCTGCAGCTGAGAGACCCTGTGTGGTCCCTGTGCTGCCCGTGCAAGGGGGCCGTGACCCCTCAGCCCCTGTGTTTGGACAACCACAGTGTGCACCCCAGGCTGCCACTTCCTGCGGTGTGAGGCCTCGATGGGGACGCCTCCGCACCACGTCCAAGTCCCAATCCGGGCCTGCTGGGCTGTGGGTGTGCCTGGAGCCCTCAGCCTGTGGTGCGAGGCCTCTGCCCTGCTCACCTCCATGTGAGCGAGGGCTCTGGGCTCCTCCTAGGGTCTGGGGCCTTGGTTGGGTGGGTCCGGCCCGCTTGGTCCCCGGGGCTCCCCAGAATGACACCTTGGCCGTAGCTGGACGGCTGCACTGGGCCCAGGGCCTGACTCCCACGAGAAGCCACGTCTCCTTAGGTCCTGATCTTAGGAATCCAGCAATGGCCCTTCCGTGCCCCCATCCCCACGGAGTTCACAGAGACCCTTGGGCTTCTGGGGAGGGGAGCAGACCCCGCCCCCTGCATGGGGCAGGGCAAGGTGATGGAGGAGCCCGTGGTCCTGGAAATACCGCAGTGGCCACTTTGCAAATGCCATCGGTCACAGCCTCGGTGAAGGGAGTGTGCACCCCACACTCCGGGCTCCCGCAGCCCGGCCCCCTCTCGCGGTGCCCGGCAGTTAGGGTCCTCTGCAAGCTGTGGGCCCCTGGTTGCTCAAGAAGCACATCCATCTACACAACTCTGGTCAGATCACGGGAACCGATGAGTTTCGCAAAATCCTCGTGGGTGTCCCGGCTGCCGTGCGTTAGGGACATGGGGCCCCAGGCACCTCTAAAGGCAGGGTTTTGGCAAGACAAAGTGGCACATCGTACTTCCCTTGGACAGCTAATTCCCTCCCCTGGTCCCCGTGCAGTGCCCCTGGCGTGGTGCCGGGTCGCTGTCCCTCGTGGGGTCATCACGGGGCTCTGGGGCACCTGCTGTGCCGGATCAGTGTCGGGGAGGGCTGCCTTGGCTGCCGAGGGCGTGGCAGTGGGATGTGGGCCGTCAGGCACTGGGTCTTGTCGGAGACCACACACCTGTCCCAGCCTAGGTTTGCAAGGCCCGTCCTTTCCAGAATAATCCTTTCACAGAAAAGTTGGTGAGGCGATGAAATTACCTAGTGTTGACGCTTTTCAACCATCATGCTGAACTCTGGGTTTGGCTTTCAGAAACATTCACCCTGTGGTTACAGGAACAAAGAGATGCTTTGGAGGTGTTCACGGATGTCCCTTCCAGGGGCCTCTCCCCGACCCGCGGCATCAGAGCCTGCGGTGGTGGTCGTCCAGGGCAGCCGTGAGACACCAGCCTGGCCCGGGGCCTGGCTCATTCCAGCCTGACTTGTTGCCACAGCGTCTCAGCAACCCCTCCCCTCCCCTTATGGGCACCTGCTTCCGGGTACCTGCAGATGCTTACTGTGTACATGTAATATTATGTGCAGGCATATGAGGTATTTGTGTAGTACCCTCACCTGGATGGTGCGGACCATCTCCCCCCGCCGGGGGTGCCTCTTTCAAGCAAAGTGACCTTGGATGACATGATATTCTTTCTTACAGAAGGTGGAGGAGGGCTCGGGCTGCCAGGCCAGCACACATACCTGCTCTCCCCGTGGCAGGGCCACTGGAAGTTCTGTCGCTGAGAAGCCCTATAGTCAGCACCCCGTGGGCACATGTGGGCCGCGTGCCGGCCCGTGTGCCCTGAGGGGAGGGAGCCAGCTGGAGAAGGCTACACGCTGTACCTCCGCACTGTGTGATATGGGGGACAGCACATGTAGTGTGCCGGCGAGAAGGTCAGCGGTTGCCGGGCGTTTGGTGGGAGGGAGGAAGGAATAGGTGGGGCAGAGGGGATCTTCGGGCCGGGCGATTCTTCTGTAGGAAACGGTAGTGGGGGAAACGCGAGGACAGCAGCCTGAATAGCAGGCTGACCGGGGCGGCACAGCGGACAGGGTGCAGGCTCAGAGAACTCTTCTAGGGGTGAACCTTACTGTGAACTCCGGACTTTACTCAGCTGTAATCAGTTCACATTGGCTCAGCGTACACAACAAACGTGGCTCAGCCCAGCCCGGTCTACCTCAGACCAGTTCAAGTCAGCCAGCCCAGCTCAGCTCAATTAGCCCAGCTCAGCCCCACTCAGCACAATTCAGGCCAGCCCAGCTCAGCCTGCCGAGCTCAGCCTAGGTTAGCTCAAGCCGGCCCAGCTCAGTCTAGCTCAGCCCAGCTCAGCCCAGCTCAGCCCAACCCAGTCCAGCTAATCCCAGTTCAGCCCAGCTAATCCCAGTTCAGCTCAGCTCAGCCCATCCTAACTGAGTTTAGCCCAGTTCAGCCCAACCAAACTCAGCCCTATTCGGCTCAGCCCAGCCCAGCCCTACCCAATTCAGCCCAGTTCAGCCCAGCTCAGCCAAATTCAGCCTAGTTCAGCATAGTCTTGCCCAGCTCAGCCTGCCCAGCTCAGCGTAGTTTACCTCAAGCCAACCCAGTTCAGCCCAGCTCAGCCCACCTTAGTCTGGTTCAACCCAGCAGCTCAGCCCAGACCAGTTCAGCTCAGGCCAGCTCAGCCCAGCCCAGCCCAGACCAGTTTGGCCCAGTCGAACTCAGCTCAACCTAGCCCAGTGTAGTTCAGTTCAGCCCACCCAGCCTAGCTCCACTCAGCTCAGCTGAGTTCAGCCCAGTTCAGCTCAGCCCAGTTAAGCCCCATCCAACTCAGTTCAGCCCAGCCCAGCCAAATCCAGTTCATTTCAGCCCAGCCCAGCCCAGTTCAGCCAAGCTCAGTTCAGATCAGCTCAACCCAGCCCAGCTATGTCAAGTTCAGCTGAGCTCCACTGAGCCAAGCCCAACCCACTTAGCTAGCTCATTCCAGTTCAGCCCAGTTCAGCTCAACCCAGTTCAGTCCAGCTGAGCTCAGCCCAGCCCAGCTCAGCCCAACTCAGCCCAGTTAAGCTCATTCCAGGGCAGCTCCGCTCTGGCCTCTGCCTGTGTCCTGCCTGCAGACAGGAGACTGGCGACCCTGCTGCGTCTCGACTGTGGGTGTGTGCCCGGGTGTGTGCTGGGGGAGCAGGGGGAAGGTGACCCCCGCCCAGCCCTTGGAAGGCCCTGCTGACGGTGGAGGGCCTGGTGCGGGGGCAGTGTGGGCAGGGCGGGCAGGTGTAGCGTGGCGTCCACAGTGCCGGCCCGCCCCCGAAGGCGGTTTTCTCCAGACACTCGGAGCCCTTTCAGGTCCATTGCCGGAGTCGCCGTTTCTTGGGCTTGCTTTCTCCGGAAAGTCCTTGGATCGCTGTGAATCGTGCCTCGTTTTCGATGACGCGTTCTCAGCAGGTTTTTGCTGACACAGCGGAACACGACTGCTTCCTGCGTTTGTTTGGAGCCCCTGCTGCTGTTCTTGCTGGTTCGGAGGGCTGTCTGGATTCCGCTGCCTTTTCATCGTGCGTGCTTGTGTCGTCTGCATTAGTGACAGTTTGACATCTGTCCTTTCAGTCTCAGCAGCTCGTTTTCGTCCTTTGTCACACAGCATTGGCCAGGACCATCTCCAAACAGTTTGACCGCACTGCTCACGGGAGAAACACCTGTACTGTAATCTAACACCCATACATGTGTTATGAGCAGGTGGCACACACATGTTACCCTTCCATACATACGTTGTGTGTGTTCTTACGTGGCTGAAACATCTTCACAGACAACACTTACCTTGGTACGTTCAGCGCATTACGATTTCTGTTGCCACCTGGCTGATTTCAGTCTGCAGGTTGGCCCGACACACGTTGTATAAAGGTCGTGACCCGGCACCCTGGCCTAGTCGCCGGTCTGCACTGTCAGAGGTGGGACCTTGAACCCCACGACCTGCCCCTGTGCCTGGACTCCTGCCCGCTCCCCTGCATTCTAGCTGCACCTGTCAGAGGTGGGGCCCCGAACCCCACGAACTGCCCCTGTGCCTGGACGGCAGCCCGCTCCCCTGCATTCTAGGTGCACCTGTCAGAGGTGGGACCTTGAACCCCACGACCTGCCCCTGTGCCTGGACGCCTGCCCGCTCCCCTGCATTCTAGTGCACCTGTCAGAGGTGGGACCTTGAACCCCACGACCTGCCCCTGTGCCTGGACGCCTGCCCGCTCCCCTGCATTCTAGTGCACCTGTCAGAGGTGGGACCTTGAACCCCACGACCTGCCCCTGTGCCTGGATGCCTGCCCGCTCCCCTGCATTCTAGCTGCACCTGTCAGAGGTGGGACCTTGAACCCCACGACCTGCCCCTGTGCCTGGACGCCTGCCCGCTCCCCTGCATTCTAGGTGCACCTGTCAGAGGTGGGACCTTGAACCCCACGACCTGCCCCTGTGTCTGGACGCCTGCCCGCTCCCCTGCATTCTAGTGCACCTGTCAGAGGTGGGACCTTGAACCCCACGACCTGCCCCTGTGCCTGGACTCCTGCCCGCTCCCCTGCATTCTAGGTGCACCTGTCAGAGGTGGGACCTTGAACCCCACGACCTGCCCCTGTGCCTGGATGGCAGCCCGCTCCCCTGCATTCTAGGTGCACCTGTCAGAGGTGGGACCTTGAACCCCACGACCTGCCCCTGTGCCTGGACGCCTGCCCGCTCCCCTGCATTCTAGGTGCACCTGTCAGAGGTGGGACCTTGAACCCCACGACCTGCCCCTGTGCCTGGACGCCTGCCCGCTCCCCTGCATTCTAGTGCACCTGTCAGAGGTGGGGCCCCGAACCCCACGAACTGCCCCTGTGCCTGGACGGCAGCCCGCTCCCCCTGCATTCTAGGTGCAGCTGTGGCAAGGACTGGGCTTTGCCCTCAGACCAATCTCTCCAGGGCACAGTCTTCCCCGGAGTCTGCCCGTTTCTGCTTGTCCTCTGATGCCTTCAAATCACTGTCTGCCGGGCAGTTTTTCCACTTTGTACTTGTGCCTGCAAAGGTTTAGTCTGAGACAAGGCACCGCACCGACCGCCGTTGGAATCAGAACCACTTTCTCTCCTGTGGCTTTTCAGAAATTTTCACTTCCCTGTCACGGGTGGAGCGCAGCGTCCTTTCTGTATGTTTGAGGGCTATTTGGATAGCCTCTGTGGAACATCTGTTCAATTCTCGTGTCCATTTCTCTACCGAATTGTGCGATTTTCCCGATTGATTTGCCGGAGTGCCCTGCACATTCTGGATACTCTGAGAGCGAAATATGTTTACGGGAAATATTTTGCAAGACGTTGAAATGCACCAAAAGATTACTCCTTACAGGGGGCGCCTGGATGGCTCACTCAGATGAGTGTCTGACTCTTACTTTCGGCTCAGGTCTGATCGCGGGGTCCCGGGATCGAGCCCTGCATGGGTCTCTGTGCTGAGTGTGGGGCCTGCTTGGGATCCTCTCTGTCTCTGTCTCTGTCCCTCCCCTGCACCGTCTCTCCCTCTAAAAAGAAAAAGATGACGTCCCCGAGGGACCGGGCGGTCAGCACCCTAGTGCCTGCGGATGGGGCGCCGGGTGCGGCAGCTCAGGCAGTGTGGTGGGCGGGGCTCGGGCGCCTCTGAGTCTCTGGGCGTGTCTCTACGGGCCCAGCTCCCTGCAGACTCAGATGCCCTGGTTCCCGGGGCAGTGTCTGAGCGTGGGGTGTAGGGGGTGTAGGGGGTCCTCCCCTGTGCAGTGACCGAGCCGCCATCTGGGTGCCTCTAATAGTCCACTGCCTGCTGTGTGTGGTCCGGGAGCCCGGGGCTGATGTCCCTGCCCCACGCAGGCTGGGGCTCAGCAGCACCCGGGGGTGGTCTCGTGGCCCTGTACCCCGCTGCTGGCCGGCCGACCTGGGTCCCGGGGGTAGGGGGTTGGGCCAGGGGGCCTGGGGGACCCCGTTCCTCCAGGTCCGCCTGTCCAGGTGGCTCCTGTCCAGCCGTCTGGCTGGCCCGACAGAGACCGCAGACACTCCTCACGGGTGTGGAGGCTGGATGCCCACATCAGGTACCAGCAGGCGTGGTGTCTGGGGGGTCCCCGCTGCCTGGCTCACGGACGGCGTTTTCTCTCTGCCCCTTCACGTGCCGGAAGCGGGGAGGCAGCTCGCTTTTTCATAAGGGCACTAACCCCAGTCGTGGGGGCTCCACCCTGACGACCTCTGGTGCCCCAAAGCCCCGCCTCCGAGCACCATGACACTTAAAGCTAGGATTCCAACACACGCAATGTGGGGACACAGTTGCATCCTCCCCTTCCCGCTCCCACCCACGCTGACGTCTGTGTGTCTTGGGCCCTCCGTGGGGACAGGGTTCAGGCGCCAGCTGGTTCCCTCCCAGTGTGAGTCGGTGGGGGAGGGTGGGACCAGGTGGGTCCCAGGTCCAGGAGTGAGGCCAGCCCGCTGGTCGTGTGTGTGTGAGGCACAGGTGGAGGTGTGAACACGGGCAAAGGGAGATGCGCAGAGGCCTGTGTCTGAGCGGAAGCCCAGGGTAGGGGGCCCCTGAGGAGCGGCAGGCAGCAGGAGGCCGACCTCAGGGCTCACACAGGAGCAGCCTGCAGGATGTTAGGGGGTCTGAGGGGTTGCATGGAGAGGCACGTAGGTGTGTGTGGGTCCCTGGGGGAACGTGGAGGGGGGGGCCCACGTGGTATGACGTTATTGGAAGGTCACAGGTGGGGGCCTCAGGGCCTGCTGGGAGATTGCTCTCAAAGAGCGGGCGTTCCTGCCCTGAGAGTGGAGGGTATGGTCATGCCCCGTGTTCCCGCGGAGGCCATGGGGTCAACCAGCTGCCGAAGATCCCGGGTGTTCCGGTGGCAGGGTGGGAAGGATGGAGACTGACCTCTGGTCCAGGAGATGGAGCGGGGGCCCAGGGCCCGGGGACCGAGAGGGAGGGGGTGCTGGGCAAGCTGTGTGGACGGTGTGGTCGCCTGGAGCCCCCAGGGTCCCTGGGGGCCGGGGCGTTCTCCCCACGGGCGCCCTGTATTTGGTGCGGCCCCCACTGGTGAGGCAGCCCCTGCCCACGGGGAGGTGGGAGGTGCTCCCTGAGCGGTCCTGAGGCACCGCGGCCGCGCTGGCCACGACTCTCTTCCCGCCCTGGGCTTCGAGCTGGGCTGTTGACCTGCACACTCAGAGCCCACGCCCCACTCCCACTGCGTCCCCAGAAGACCGCAGCCCCTCGTGCTGGCCTCCCTTCCCCAGGGCCCTTACTGGGAAGGGCTGGCAGGTGTGGTCCCGCCTCTGCCCTCGAGGTGCACGTGTCTCCTACAACCCGGGGCACCTCCGGGACCCGAGACCCCCAGGCACTGCAGGGACAGAATCCCGACTCCATCGCTGCTGGCCAGGGACCCCATGGCCTCCTGACGCCAATGGACTGCCCGCCCCCACTTGGCGTTCTTCCTGTAGAACTTGGTCTTTTCTGCCCCCCACCCCCACCCCCACCCCCGGGTGGTGGTGTTCTCGCTGGGCCTTCTCCCGACTGAGTGTCCTGACCCCTCAGGCTGGTGTCCAGCTTCGCTTACCTGGGATAGTGCTGTCCCCCCGGGCCTCACCCGACCTGGCCTTCACTGGTGTTCCCACCTGGGCCCAACTCTCCTGAAGTGCATTCCCTAAATTCAAATCTTGAAGCCCTGACCCCCAGGACCCCAGAATGTGACTGTATTGGGAGATGGGGTCTTTCGAGAGGTAATCGGTTAAAGTGAGGTCACTAGGGTGAGTCCTGATCCAGTGTGACTGGTCCTCACCATGGACTCACTCCTCCTCTTGTAAGAGGAGGTCGGCCACAGACACGCATAGTGGGCCGGATGTGTGAGGACACGGCGTCTATGTGCTGAGGGGCCACCGGCCCCGTGACACCCGGGTCTGCCTGCCAGCTTCCAGAATCGTGGAAACATCAGTGCACGTTGTCCACACCACGGGACTGTCGTGCTTTGCTAGCAGCCCGTGCTAATACACACCCAATAGGTGCCTCTTGCGGTGCCCTTGGCCAGGTCAGGATGCTCCCCCTGCGCCCCACAAGGCGTCACGTGACCCCTCGCCCCTGCAGCGCACCTCACCCCCCAGGAACCCCAGGGGCCGGGGGTCCTGCTCCCACGGCTGGAGGGACCGACACACGGCACGGCCAGTCTGTGGATTTCACGGGGCGCGTCAACAGAGGAAGACTTTCCCCAGCCGGTTATGGAGTTTTTAAGGATATTTTATTGTCATTAAAAAAGAAAAAAAAAAAAAGAAACAAAAAGAAAGAAATGCAAATGGAAATCAAGGAGCTCCAGACATTTAAAATAATAAAACAAGCTAGCCAAGCTTCAGCAGTGGCTTTCCCACATGGGACCCCCGGGCTCTCTGTCCCTGGCACTGGGGGCTCTGCTTCTCCTCCCCTGCGTGGTCATCTCTTCCCATGTGGGGGCCCCAACTTGGCACCCACCCAAAGCCAGGGCGGAGCGCCGGTCCTGGGGGTCCGCCCGGCCGTGGGCTTGTCTCTCCCTCCCACCCCCGCGCGAGCCTGGTGGGACTCAGGCCCAGGCCACGGAGGGTGCGGGCTGGGCCTGCCGCCCTGGCCTCCTGGCACCTTCCACCTGTGTCCACCGAGGCTGTGTCCCACTGGCCCGGGGACCAGGTCACCAGACCCCTCTGCAGGAGGCCTGTCTGGCTGGATGTCACTCTGTCCCTGGCATCCACGGGGCTCCTGCAGCAGCCACAGGCCCAGGCCCTTTTCTGCGCGGTCTCCTCCGGCGCAGAAGATCTGACTGACCGTTAGTGACACGTCGGAAGCTTCCTCAGGATCTGGGCCCACGTGGCTGCTCTGGGGAAACCCTGCGTCCTGGAGCCTGGCCTGGACGGGGTTCGCACAGAGGCCGGTCCCTGCCAGACAGACACTGGGATCGCCAGCCGCCCGCCTCCTCCAGGATGAGCATGCCCGCAGACTGTGCGCGGCCACAGCGGTACCCTGGCGGCCGCCATGGAGGGGCCAGCGGGCGTCCACCCGCTCAGGTTGGGGCACAACCTGCCGTCCACGCGATTCTCCAAACGGGGGGTTCAGGGCGCAGGATGCAGCTCACAGGGGCCGCGGGGCCAGAGGGCGAGGGCGCAGGCCCAGGGTGGCTGTGAGGTCAGAGGGTGGCGAGGTCAGAGGGTGTGAGAGCAGGCCTGGCAGCAGGTGATGCACCGGGATCCTGTGCAGGGTTGGGGCAGCGCTGACACCCGCCCAGGACGGCTGGCCCTAGGCCCCCTGCCCGATCATGTTCCTGTAGTCGGGGACGATCGTGCGCTTCAGCTCCACCACCGAGGAGAAGATCCACTTCACCTGCAGCAGGAGGGCAGGAGGTGAGGTGGCTGGGACCCCCGAGGACAGCCCCCCTTCCAGGCGCCCCCCTCCCCGGACCACTTGAGTGGGAGGGAGTCTTATGGGGATGGCATGGGGACTGGGAGGGGACAGAGGGGATAGCGTGGGGGTCAGTGTGGGAACAGCCTGGGGTCAGTTTGGGAACAGCGTGGGGACAGCATGATGAGGACAGTGGGTCTACAGCATAGGTCAGCGTGGGGTCCGTGTGAGGTCAGCATCGGGTCACGGTGGGGACAGTATGGGGTTAGTGTGGGGACAGTGTGAGGTCAGCATGGGATCAGTGTGGGGACAGTGTGGGGTCAGTGTGGGAACAGCATGGGGACAGCATGGTGACAGTGGGTCCATAGCATGGAGTCAGCATGAGGTCATTTCGGGGACAGCATGGGAGTGACATGGGGTAGAGGGGAGATCGTGGGGGTCAGTGTGGGAATAGTGTGGGGATAGCATGGTGACAGTGGGACGACAGCATGGGCTTAGTGTGGGGTCAGTGTGGGGTCAGCGTGGGGTCAGCGTGGGGGAGCATGGGGTCAGAATGGGGGCAGTATGGGGTCAGTGTGGGGTCAGCATCGGGTCATGGTTTGGACATGTGGGGTTAGTGTGGGGACAGTGTGAGGTCAGCATGGAGTCAGTGTGGGGACAGTGTGGGGTCATTGCAGGGACAGCTAGGGAATAGCATGGGGAAAGTATGTGGTCAGAGTGGAATCAGCATGGTGACAGTGGGTCCACAGTATGGGGTCAGCATGGGGTCAGTTTGGGAGGCAGCACGGGTCAGCATAGGGGTAACGTGGGGTTAGTGTGGGGAAGCCTGGGATCATTGCGGGGACAGCATGGGAATAGCATGGGGACAGGCTGGGGTCAGCATGGGGGTCACAACCAGGACAGCATGGGGTCAGTAGGGGTCACAGGGGAGACAGCATGGTAACAGTAGGTCGACAGCATGGGGTCAGTATGGGGTCACAGTGGGGTCAGCTGGGGGAGCATGGGGTCAGAATGGGGGCAGTATGGGGTCAGTGTGGGAACAGCATGGGGACAGCATGGTGACAGTGGGTCCACAGCATGGGGTCAGCATGAGGTCATTTCGTGGATAGCATGGGGATGGAATGGGGAGAGAGGGGATAGCGTGGGAGTCAGTGTGGAACAGCGTGGGGACAGCATGGTGACAGTGGGACCACAGCATGTGGTCAGCGTGGGGTCAGTATTGGGACACGGTTAGGACAGCATGGGGCCAGTTGGGGGCAGCACAGGGTCAGCGTGGGGTCAGTGTGGGGTTAGTGTAGGGACTGCATGGGAATAGCATGGGGTCAGTGTGGGGTCACAGGGAAGACAGCATGGTGACAGTGGGTCCACAGCATGGGGTGAGTATGGGGTCAGTGTGGGGACAGCATTAGGTCACAGTGGGGTCAGTGTGGGGACAGCATGAGGTCAGCATCTGGCCAGTGTGGGGATAGCATGGTTCCAGTGGGTCCCCAGTGTGGGGGCAGCGTGGGGGTAGCCTGGGGGTAGTGTGGGGTCAGCACGGGGTCAGCGTGGGGGCAGTGTGGGGTCAGTGTGGGGGCAGCATGGGGTCAGCGTGGGGTCATTGTGGCGGCAGCGTGGAGTCAGCGTGCGGGCAGCGTGGGGTCAGCGTGGGGGCAGCGTGGGGTCAGTGTGGGGTCAGCACAGGGTCAGCGTGGAGTCAGTGTGGGGGCAGCGTGGGGTCAGCGTGGGGGCAGAATGGGTTCAGCGTCGAGTCAGTGTGGGGATGGCGTGGTTCCAGTGGGTCCCAGTGTGGGGACAGCGTGGGGTCAGTGTGAGGGCAGCGTGGGGTCAGCATGGGGGCAGTGTGGGAGCAGCGTGGGGTCAGCGTGCGGGAAGCGTGGGGTCAGCGTGGGGTCAGCGTGCGGGGCAGCGTGGGGTCAGCGTGGGGGCAGCATGGGGTCAGCGTCGAGTCAGTGTGGGGATGGCATGGTTCCAGCGGGTCCCCAGCGCTGGGACAGCGGGCCACAGTGCGGGACGGTGCGGGGACACCCACCTTGAAGAGGGTGACAGTGGCGCTGTAGCACACGCTGAGCAGGAAGAGCGTGATGAAGATGGAGATGGTGGTCCACAGCCCATCCAGCTCCCCGTCCTGGTCCTCCGCACAGCTGTCGTCCAGGAGCAGCTCTGGACAGGAAGGGAGTGGTCAGTGCCATGCCTGCCCATAGGAGTGGTTCCCGGGGTGACGGTCGCGGCCCTCCGTAGCCTCAGGGCACCGGCCTCGGTGCCCCCATCCTCCCGCCTGGGCCCGGCCCGTGGGGACGCGCTCCCTCTCTGCTCTGCACTGTGCTGGGGCTGTCTGGGGGGAAGGCAGCCTGACCACCACACCCGTTCTCCTGGGGCCCTGGCCCGGAGGGCGGGAGGGTCAGCAGAGCCCAGGGAAGGGTCGAGAGGGTGGCAGGGAGTGACCTAGCGAACGAGTGGGTGCGAGTGTCGGGGCCAGTGGGGGTGGGGGTTTGGTGAGGGTTGGGAGGGGCCCCAGTGTCCTGGGGAGAAGGAGGGCTGGTCACTGTGGTCGGCGTGTGGATGGGCTGCTGAGCGGCCGATGGGTGTGGGAGGGGGTGGGGACCAGGCTGGGGTCCACGGTGAGGGTTCCCAAGCCTGGTTCCGGTCTGGGCCCTGGCACATTGTCCCGTGTGAGGCCCGGTGGGTCAGGTGTGCATGTGCGTGCGTGTGTGTGTGTGTGTGTGTGTGTGTTTGTGAAGGTGGCCCTGCTCAGTGGGAGGGGCTTGTTTTCAGCATCCATGTGGGTGTCTGGGATGGTCCCTCCCCTGGGCACTCAGGACTGCTTGCCTCTGCCCGTTTGGGGCACCGGGGTGAGTGTCCCCACGAGTGGACAGGCCTGGCCCCAGGCAGGATGAAGTCAGGAGGGGCCACCTCATCTGAGGGAGGGTGAGGGCCTGTCCTCACAGCATGGGTCAGGCCTGGCTACTGCACTGGCACAGAGCTACCGCTCAGAGCTCTCAAGAGGTCCAGGGGACGGGGGGAGCAGCGGAAGAGGACAGGCCAGCGTCCCACAGCTTGGGCGGGTCCAGACGTGGGAAAGACCGTGCGCCCCGTTCCCTGAGGGGCTCCGGAGGGCTTCTCCGTTCCCTGTCGGCCCCCTCCGGCCTTGAGTAGCCCCTGGCCAAGCCCTCTCTCTGTCCCAGGCGGCTCCCGGCCATGAGTTTATCCGCCTGTGCAGACCTGCCCACTCAGGTCCCGGCCCCTGGTGGGACCCACGCTCTCCCGTGAATGGTGACCCCTGAGCCTCGGGGCCTGGCCTGCCCGCACCTCCCAGAGGCGCGGGTGTGCTGAGCTCTGCCTCGGAAAGACGCACGACAGTGTCACAGGTCCCAGGGCAGTGCTGGGCGCTTTATTTCACGCAGGGTGCCTGCCCGGGGGGGATGTACACAGGGGTGGGCGCTCAGAGCCCGCGGGGGCCTGCTGGGGGGCCGGGCGCGCTGCTCATTTACCCGGAGACTGGGTGAGGGATTTCTGTGTGTGGTGGCTGTGCAGAGCTTCGTGTGACACCGAGCAGGTGTAGATGTTTCCCCTCTGCCAGCGGGACTTGTCCACCAAGAGCCTGCTGTACAGGAAGTAGGTCCCGTCGCTGTCCAGCTGGGGCGGGGTCGTCCGGTAGTTGTTCTCTGGCTCTGCCTGTCCGGTGATCTCCCACTCGACGGCAATGTCAGCCGGGTAGAAACCTTCGATGAGGCAGGTCACACTGACTTTGTTCCTGCTGAGCTCCTCCTGGGCTGGAGGCAGGACGTACACCTGGGGCTCGTGGGGCTGTCCTGTGGGGTCAGAGGTCAGCACAGATGGTCACTCCCAGGGTGGAGGGCTGGCCTGGGTCCGCCAGGCCCCACCCGACCTCCCTGTGCCCCATCTGTCCTGTTGCCCACCTTTGTCCTTGGAGATGGTCCTCTCGATGGGGGAGGGGAGGGATTTGCTGTTGACCTTGCACTTGAAGTTCTTCCCCTTGAGCCAGTCCTGGTGCAGGATGGGGAGGACACTGACCACACGGTAGGTGCTATTGAACTGCTCCTCACGCAGACTCGTCTTGGCTGTATACACCTGGGTGTTATCCACAAACCATGTGATCTGGACATCGGAGTCATCTGGGCCCAAGTCCACCACCAAGCATGTGACCTCAGGTGTCCGGGAAATCGAGAGGGTGTCCTTGGGTTTTGGGGGGAAGATGAAGATGGACGGTCCTCCAAGCATCTCAGGAGCTGGTGTGGAAGACACAATGCAGGGGTCAGCATTTGGGGGGTGCTCCTTTTGAACATTCCCCCCACCAGGCAGTCCCTGGACGCGGGCCATCGCCTTGGTGTGCAAGGTGGTGCCCTGGTGACTCACGTGGGCATATGGGACAGTCGCAGGGTTTGGGTCCCGGTGAGTGGTCTGTTTTGTGCACTGCAGAGAGACCAGACCGGAGGTTAGTGGGGGCCAGGGGTGGGGACAGCTCTTGGGGTGGGCTAGGTCAGGGCCGGTCAGGGGGGCGTCCCCAGACTGGTGCCTGCCAGTGGAGATGAAGTATGGTGGGTGTGTGCAGCCTGCGCTCACACTGGACCAGGCAGCCAGGCCCAGAGGCCCTCCTCCCCGAGCTTGGGGGACAGAGGTGCCTCTCCTGTGCCCTGGGGTCCAGGTGGACCGACTGACCTGGCCTGTCTCCCAGTGGACACCCTCTTACCGGTCTTGTCCACCTTGGTGTTGCTGGGCCGGTGGTCCACGTTGCAGGTGAAGGTCTCACTGAGCCACCTGCTGGAGGGCACTGTCACCATGCTGCTGAGAGAGTAGAGCCCCGAGGCCTGCAGGACGGACGGGAAGGTGTGCACACCGCTGGTCAGGGCGCCGGAGTTCCAGGACACGGTCACCGGCTCAGGGAAGTAGCCTAACACCAGGCAGGCCAGGGCCACGGTGGCGCCAGATGTGGTCCCGCAGCTGGGGGCCAGTGGGAACACCGATGGGGCCGTGGTGGAGGCTGCAAGAGAGGAGGCCGTGTGACCACAAGGGTCTCGCTCCTGGGAGGGTCCGGGCAGGGTATCAGGTGCCCGGGCTTGGGGCGGCCCTCCAGGAAGTCTGCAGACCGGCCGCCCGGCGTAGCTCTCTGCCGCCCCAGGGCCTCGTGTTTCTGCGGCTGCACGTGCTGGCCCCATGGGCCTGGTCGGTGCTGGGTGACCTCCTGCTGGATTAGAGTCTCCTGGGCCCAGCCCCTGGGTCCCCACTCGGGCTTCCTGTGGGTGCTCGGCCTGAGCGAGCCATCTGTCTGAGCTCTGACCGGTGGCCCCTGCTCCCAACGGGCCTCTGCTGAGGCCCTGAGCCCACTGCCCTGTTGTCCCAGCCTGAATCTGCCCTGGGCCAGCGGGACCTTTCTTGAACACAGCAGGCCTCTGCCACCCGCTGCCTGTGCCCCTCATCCCAGAGTCCTCGTCGTGGCCTGCTGTCTGCCCTCCAGGCCTCACATCTTCTGGGTCAGCTCTGCAGCTAAAGCGCCCGGGCGCCGGATCCCGTCCCTGCCCTGAGCCCCTCCTCAGGCCTTCCTGGGCTCACTCAGTGCCCGTGCCCTGGGGCCTGTCCAGCTCCTCCCTGTCCCCAGAGCCCTCTTTCAGCCGAGGTCTTTCCTGAGCCTGCCTGCCCCTCAGTGCCGGTGGGAGCCTTGCCCCGCCCTGGCTGTCGTCTTGTGCACGGTGCCAGCACCCCAGAGCCCACGTCCCCAGCCAGACCCGACCCCTCTGCCAAGTCTGATGGCCCTGCCTGGCCTCCCCTCCCACCCACACTCCAGGCTGGCGGCCCGGCCTCGAACTCCCAGGCTCCCCCCTTCCCTGCACCGGGTCCACTGCCCTGAGCTACCCCTCCTGGCTTTGTCGTGTCCAGCCTTCTGTCCCCCATCCCCACGAGCCTCCAGAGCGAGTTCAGCGCCCCTGAGCCCAAGACTGTGGCCACCCCTGTCCCTTCAGCCCCAGAGACCTTCCTACGCAGGCTGGCCTCTCCCCCCTGCCTTGTCCACCGGGCCTCAGGCGGCTCACGCCCTCCCGTGTCCAGGGAGGCTCTCCTGGGCCCGCGCCCTCGTGGTCTCTGTGTGCCGTACCGCTCAGCTCCCACCTAGTCCGGGGCTGCTCTTAGCTCAGTCCCTCTGCCCTTCACCCCTGAGGCTCCTGGGGCAGCCTTGCTCCTCCTGCCTCCCCCTGCCCCTGCTCACCCTCACATGCCCTGCCTGCTCCCCTGAGCTCCTGGTGCAGCCCTGCCTCTCCTGCCCTTCCCTCTGCCCCTGTTTCCCTGCCCCCTGTCCCTGCTCACCTGTACCAGCTCTGTGTCTCCCAGGGAGCTCCTGGGACAGCCCTACCCCTCTTGCTTCCCCCTGCCTCTGCTGCCCTCCCAGGAACACTACTCACCTACACAAGCTCTGCTGCCTCCACTGCCCTCCTGGGGGAGCCCTGATTCTCCTGTCCTTCCCCGAGCCCCTCCTGCCCTGCCCCTATCCTCCTGCCCTGCCCCTGCCCCTTGTGCTCTTCCCCTGTGCCTCCTGTCTCCCCCTGCCCCTACTGCTCTCCTCCAGCCCCTAGTGCTCTCCCCCTGCTCCTCCTGCAGCCCCAACCTCCTGCTCACCCTGCAAGCTCTGCCTGCTCCCTTGAGCTCCTGGTGCACCCCTGCCTCTCCTGCCCTCCCTCCTGCCCCTCTTGTCCTGTCCCTGCTCACCTGTACCAGCTCTGTGTGCTCCCTGGGAGCTCCTGGGGCAGCCCTGTCCCTCCTGCTTTCCCCCCTGCCCCTCCTGCCCTCCTGCCCTGCCCCCTGCCCCTGCCCACCTGTACCAGCTCTGTGTCTCCCAGGGAGCTCCTGGGACAGCCCTACCCCTCTTGCTTCCCCTGCCCCTGCTGCCCTCCCAGGAACCCTGCTCACTGGCAGAAGCTCTGCTGGCTCCCCTGAGCTCCTGGGGGAGCCCTGACTCTCCTGTTCTCCCCCCAGCCCCTCCTGTCCTGTCCCTACCCTCCTGCCCCTGCCCCTGCCCCTTGTGCTCTTCCCCTGTGCCTCCTGCTCTCCCCCTGCCCCTACTGCTCTCCGCTGCTCCTCCTGCACTCCCAACCCCCTGCTCACCCTCGCAAACTCTGCCTGCTCCCCTGAGCTCCTGGGGCAGCCCTGCCTCTCCTGCCCTCCCCCCTGCCCCCGCTCACCTGTACCAGCTCTGTGTGCCCCCAGATGCTCTTGGGGAAGCTGCCTGTCCCTCCTGCCCTCACCCTGCTGCCCTGCTCACCTGCACAAGCTCTGCTGGCTCTCCTGAGCTCCTGAGGCAGCCCTGCCTCTCCTGCTCTTCCCCTGCCCCTCCTGTCCTTCCCCTGCCCCTGCTCACCTGTACCAGCTCTGTGTGCTCCCTGGGAGCTCCTGGGGCAGTCCTGTCCCTCCTGCTCTCCCTCTGCCCCTACTGCTCTCCCCACACCCCTCCTGCTCTTCCCCTGCCTCTCTTGCTCTCCCCCTGCTCCTCGTGCCCTCCCAACCCCTTGCTCACCCTCACAAGCTCTTCCTACTCCCCTGATCTCCTGGGGCAGCCCCTGCCATTCCTGCACTCCCCCTGCCCCTGCTCACCTATACTAGCTCTGTGTGTTCCCAGGGAGCTCCTGGGGCAACCCTACCCCTCTTGCTCTCTCCATTCCCCTCCTGCCCTGCCCCCTGCCCCTGCTCACCTGTACCAGCCCTGTGTGCTCCCTGGGAGTTCCTGGGGCAGCACCCTGCTCTTCCTGCTCTCCCCACCCCTCCTGCTCTCCCCCTGCCCTTCTTGCTCTCCCACAGCCCCTTCTGCCATGCCCCCTGCCCCTGCTCACCTGACCAGCTCTGTGTGCTCCCTTCCCTCCTGCTCTCCCCACTGCCCCTCCTGCCCTCCTCCCTGCCCCCACTCACCCATACCAGCTCTGTGTGCTCCCTGGGAGCTCCTGGGGCAGCCTTGTCCCTCCTGCTCTCCCCACTGTCCCTCCTGCCCTCCCCTGCCCCTGCTCACCTGTACCGGCTCTGTGTGCTCCTTGGGAGTTCCTGGGGCAACCCCCTGCCTCTCCTGCTCTCCCCCTGTACCACCTGCTCTCCCCTGTCTCTTCTGCTCTCTCCCTGCCCCTCCTTCCCTCCTCCCTGCCCCCACTCACCCATACCAGCTCTGTGTGCTCCCTGGGACCTCCTGGGGCAGCCTTGTCCCTCCTGCTCTCCCCACTGTCCCTCCCGCCCTGCCTCTGCCCCTGCTCACCTGTACTGGCTCTGTGTGCTCCTTGGGAGTTCCTGGGGCAACCCCCTGCCTCTCCTGCTCTCCCCCTGTACCACCTGCTCTCCCCTGTCTCTTCTGCTCTCTCCATGCCCCTCCTTCCCTCTTCCCTGCCCCCACTCACCCGTACCAGCTCTGTGTGCTCCCTAGGAGCTCCTGGGGCAGTCCTGTCCCTCCTGCTTTCCGCCCTGCCCCTCCTGCCCTCCTGCCCTGCCCCCTGCCCCTGCTCACCTGTACCTGCTCTGTGTGCTCCCAGGGAGCTCCTGGGGCAGCACCCTGTTCTTCCTGCTCTCCCCACCCCTCCTGCTCTCCCCCTGCCCTTCTTGCTCTCCCACAACCCCTTCTGCCATGCCCCCTGCACCTGCTCACCTGTACCAGCTCTGTGTGCTCCTTGTCCCTCCTGCTCTCCTCACTGCCCCTCCTGCCCTCCTCCCTGCCCCCACTCACCCATACCAGCTCTGTGTGCTCCCTGGGAGCTCCTGGGGCAGCCCTGTCCCTCCTGCTCTCCCCACTGTGCCTCCTGCCCTCCTCCCTGCCCCCGCTCACCCTTACCAGCTCTGTGTGCTCCCTGGGAGCTCCTGGGGCAGCCTTGTCCCTCCTGCTCTCCCCACTGTCCCTCCTGCCCTCCTCCCTGCCCCCACTCACCCATACCAGCTCTGTGTGCTCCCTGTCCCTCCTGCTCTCCCCACTGCCCCTCCTGCCCTGCGCTCAGCCCCTGCTCATCTGTACCAGCTCTGTGTGCTCCCTGGGAGTTCCGGGGCAGCACCCTGCTCTTCCTGCTCTCCCCACCCCTCCTGCTCTCCCCCTGCCCTTCTTGCTCTCCCACAGCCCCTTCTGCCATGCCCCCTGCACCTGCTCACCTGTACCAGCTCTGTGTGCTCCCTGTCCCTCCTGCTCTCCCCACTGCCCCTCCTGCCCTCCTCCCTGCCCCCACTCACCCGTACCATCTCTGTGTGCTCCCTGGGAGCTCCTGGGGCAGCCTTGTCCCTCCTGCTCTCCCTACTGTGCCTCCTGCCCTGCCTCTGCCCCTGCTCACCTGTACCGGCTCTTTGTGCTCCCTGGGAGCTCCTGGGGCAGCCTTGTCCCTCCTGCTCTCCCCACTGCCCCTCCTGCCCTGCGCTCAGCCCCTGCTCACCTGTACCGGCTCTGTGTGCTCCCTGGGAGCTCCTGGGGGCAGCCCTACCCCTCTTGCTTCCCCCTGCCCCTGCTGCCCTCCCAGGAACCCTGCTCACAGGCAGAAGCTCTGCTGGCTCCCCTGAGCTCCTGGGGGAGCCCTGACTCTCCTGTCCTCCCCCCAGCCCCTCCTGCCCTGCCCCTACCCTCCTGCTCTACCCTGCCCCTCCTGCTCTTCCCCTGCCCCTCCTGCTCTCCCCCTGCTTCTCCTTCTCTCCCAACCCCCTACTCATCCTCACAAGCTCTGCCTGGTCCCCTGAGCTCCTGGGGCAGCCCTGCCTCTCCTGCCCTCCCCCCTGCCCCCGCTCACCTGTACCAGCTCTGTGTGCCCCCAGATGCTCTTGGGGAAGCTGCCTGTCCCTCCTGCCCTCACCCTGCTGCCCTGCTCACCTGCACAAGCTCTGCTGGCTCTCCTGAGCTCCTGAGGCAGCCCTGCCTCTCCTGCTCTTCCCCTGCCCCTCCTGTCCTTCCCCTGCCCCTGCTCACCTGTACCAGCTCTGTGTGCTCCCTGGGAGCTCCTGGGGCAGTCCTGTCCCTCCTGCTCTCCCTCTGCCCCTACTGCTCTCCCCACACCCCTCCTGCTCTTCCCCTGCCTCTCTGGCTCTCCCCCTGCTCCTCGTGCCCTCCCAACCCCTTGCTCACCCTCACAAGCTCTTCCTACTCCCCTGATCTCCTGGGGCAGCCCCTGCCATTCCTGCACTCCCCCTGCCCCTGCTCACCTATACTAGCTCTGTGTGTTCCCAGGGAGCTCCTGGGGCAACCCTACCCCTCTTGCTCTCTCCATTCCCCTCCTGCCCTGCCCCCTGCCCCTGCTCACCTGTACCAGCCCTGTGTGCTCCCTGGGAGTTCCTGGGGCAGCACCCTGCTCTTCCTGCTCTCCTCACCCCTCCTGCTCTCCCCCTGCCCTTCTTGATCTCCCACAGCCCCTTCTGCCATACCCCCTGCACCTGCTCACCTGTACCAGCTCTGTGTGCTCCCTTCCCTCCTGCTCTCCCCACTGCCCCTCCTGCCCTCCTCCCTGCCCCCACTCACCCATACCAGCTCTGTGTGCTCCCTGGGAGCTCCTGGGGCAGCCTTGTCCCTCCTGCTCTCCCCACTGTCCCTCCTGCCCTCCCCCCTGCCCCCGCTCACCTGTACCAGCTCTGTGTGCCCCCAGATGCTCTTGGGGAAGCTGCCTGTCCCTCCTGCCCTCACCCTGCTGCCCTGCTCACCTGCACAAGCTCTGCTGGCTCTCCTGAGCTCCTGAGGCAGCCCTGTCCCTCCTGCTCTCCCCACTGCCCCTCCTGCCCTCCTCCCTGCCCCCACTCACCCATACCAGCTCTGTGTGCTCCCTGGGACCTCCTGGGGCAGCCTTGTCCCTCCTGCTTTCCCCCCTGCCCCTCCTGCCCTCCTGCCCTGCCCCCTGCCCCTGCTCACCTGTACCAGCTCTGTGTCTCCCAGGGAGCTCCTGGGACAGCCCTACTCCTCTTGCTTCCCCCTGCCCCTGCTGCCCTCCCAGTAACCCTGCTCACCAGCAGAAGCTCTGCCTGCTCCCCTGAACTCCTGGGGGTAGCCTTCTCCCTCCTGCCTGCCTTCTGCCTCCCCCTACCCTGCTTCCTGCCCCTGCTCACCCGTACCAGCTCTGTGTGCTCCCTGGGAGCTTCTGGGGCAGCCTTGTCCCTCCTCTTCTCCCCACTGCCCCTCCTGCCCTCCTCCCTGCCCCCACTCACCCGTACCAGCTCTGTGTGCTCCCTGGGAGCTCCTGGGGCAGCACTGTCCCTCCTGCTTTCCCCACTGTCCCTCCTGCCCTGCCTTCTGCCCCTGCTCACCTGTACCTGCTCTGTGTGCTCCCAGGGAGCTCCTGGGGCAGCCCTGTCCCTCCTGCTCTCCCCACTGTCCCTCCTGCCCTGCCTTCTGCCCCTGCTCACCTGTACAGGCTCTGTGTGCTCCCTGGGAGGTCCTGGGGCAACCCCCTGCCTCTCCTGCTCTCCCCCTGTACCACCTGCTCTCCCCTGTCTCTTCTGCTCTCCCCCTGCCCCTCCTGCCCTGCCCCTGCCCCTGCTCCCTGTACAAGTTTTGTGTTCTCCCTGGAGCTCCCGGGGCAACCCCCAGTCCCTTCTGTTCTCCCCCTGCCCCTTCTGCTCTCCCCCTTCCCCTGCTCACCTACACAAACTCCACCACTGGTCCTTGGAGCTAATGGACCACAGCTGCTTTCTGCCCTTGCTGCCCCATGACCTCTCCCCCCCAGGCGAGCTCAGCCCGCAACTACTGTGTGTTCTTAGGGCTGCCCCGGTCTCATGCCCATCGCAGACTCCTTAGCCCAGGTTTGGCTCCTGACCGTCTGCCCTGTGCTACTGTCTGGGTTCTGAGCACACGGGAGCCCCTGCCAGCCCCTCGTGCTCCGTCCCCGCTCATGTGCTGCAGTCCAGGACCCCATGGCCAGCGCCTCTGACCCTGGCCTGGGGCCAGAGCCAGCCCCAGTGTCCTGGACAGGACCCTCGGGCCGTCTGGGGTCCTCTTCTTCCCCTGTGCTGGGCCGGCCTCTCCCTGTGCCCTCACCTTAGGCCTGTCTGTCCATGTCGGCCTTGGTCCTGCAGTAGCTCAGTCCAGCCCAGCCCTGGGCTCCCAGCACAGATGGCAAAGGGCAGGCCTGAGGCCCACCATGGCCATCATGTTCCTTGAAGGCCCAGTTGCCACGTCCGGTGCGTCCAGCAATGTTGGCGTGGGCGCTCCTGCCCATGCCTCCCTCGTCCCTGCCCTGGCCGGTGCCCTGGCCCCCAGGCAGCCTGTGTCCCCCATGCTGGCTGCTCCGGCCCGTCCGTGGGGCCCCGTCTCTCCTTGGCTCCTGGGCTGCTTCTGCTGCCCCCACGCCGCCCTCTCTCCATGCGGAGCCTACTCACCAAGGGCTGGGGCGATGGAAGGCTGGCCCCAGCACCTCGGCCCTCCTCGCTCTGGCCCCAGGCACATGTGGCTCCTTGTGGCTGAGCTCTGTGCCCATAGCCCCCTTCCTAGCCCCCAGGCAGCCGTGGGAAGACTAAGAACAGGATTGAAACTAGGTGGCTCGGCGACACGCTTTCTGAAGTTCCCTTTTCTTCTGGGTACTTTCTGTCTCAGAGGGCCTGGGTGTGCGGGGGTGGGCTCTGGGGGGTGGCTGTGGTCCCAAAGGAGGGCACACGAACCCCGCTCTCACCTGGGTGTGTGGTGTGGGCACAGGTTGACCCATCCATAGCCTGAGGCCCCACCCTGGGCCTTGTCCCGTCCACTAAGCAGTGTGGCCTCCCTGGTGGGATGCTGTCTTCCTCTGGCTTCAGCCACGGTCACTGTCATCTGCCCATGGTCAGAGGGAAGCTACTACCCTAGAGGTCAGACAGAAGCCTGATGTGCAGGGACAGAGTTTGTGGTGGTCACCGGACCTGAAAATGTCCCTGCAGCTGAGAGACCCTGTGTGGTCCCTGTGCTGCCCGTGCAAGGGGGCCGTGACCCCTCAGCCCCTGTGTTTGGACAACCACAGTGTGCACCCCAGGCTGCCACTTCCTGCGGTGTGAGGCCTCGATGGGGATGCCTCCGCACCATGTCCAAGTCCCAATCCGGGCCTGCTGGGCTGTGGGTGTGCCTGGAGCCCTCGGCCTGTGGTGCAAGGCTCTCTGCCCTGCTCACACTCATGTGAGCGAGGGCTCTGGGCTCCTCCTGGGGTCTGGGGCCTTGGCTGGGTGGGTCCGGCCCGCTTGGTCCCCGGGGCTCCCCAGAATGGCACCTTGGCCGTAGCTGGACGGCTGCACTGGGCCCAGGGCCTGACTCCCACGAGAAGCCACGTCTCCTTAGGTCCTGATCTTAGGAATCCAGCAATGGCCCTTCCGTGCCCCCAACCCCACGGAGTTCACAGAGACCCTTGGGCTTCTGGGGAGGGGAGCAGACCCCGCCCCCTGCATGGGGCAGGGCAAGGTGATGGAGGAGCCCGTGGTCCTGGAAATACCGCAGTGGCCACTTTGCAAATGCCATCGGTCACAGCCTCGGTGAAGGGAGTGTGCACCCCACACTCCGGGCTCCCGCAGCCCGGCCCCCTCTCGCGGTGCCCGGCAGTTAGGGTCCTCTGCAAGCTGTGGGCCCCTGGTTGCTCAAGAAGCACATCCATCTACACAACTCTGGTCAGATCACGGGAACCGATGAGTTTGGCAAAACCCTCGTGGGTGTCCCGGCTGCCGTGCGTTAGGGACATGGGGCCCCAGGCACCTCTAAAGGCAGGGTTTTGGCAAGACAAAGTGGCACATCGTACTTCCCTTGGACAGCTAATTCCCTCCCCTGGTCCCCGTGCAGTGCCCCTGGCGTGGTGCCGGGTCGCTGTCCCTCGTGGGGTCATCACGGGGCTCTGGGGCACCTGCTGTGCCGGATCAGTGTGGGGGAGGGCTGCCTTGGCTGCCGAGGGCGTGGCAGTGGGATGTGGGCCGTCAGGCACTGGGTCTTGTCGGAGACCACACACCTGTCCCAGCCTAGGTTTGCAAGGCCCGTCCTTTCCAGAATAATCCTTTCACAGAAAAGTTGGTGAGGCGATGAAATTACCTAGTGTTGACGCTTTTCAACCATCATGCTGAACTCTGGGTTTGGCTTTCAGAAACATTCACCCTGTGGTTACAAGAACAAAGAGATGCTTTGGAGGTGTTCACGGATGTCCCTTCCAGGGGCCTCTCCCCGACCCACGGCGTCAGAGCCTGCGGTGGTGGTCGTCCAGGGCAGCCGTGAGACACCAGCCTGGCCCGGGGCCTGGCTCATTCCAGCCTGACTTGTTGCCACAGCGTCTCAGCAACCCCTCCCCTCCCCTTATGGGCACCTGCTTCCGGGTACCTGCAGATGCTTACTGTGTATATGTAATATTTTGTGCAGGCATATGAGGTATTTGTGTAGTACCCTCACCTGGATGGTGCGGACCATCTCCCCCCGCCGGGGGTGCCTCTTTCAAGCAATGTGACCTTGGATGACATGATATTCTTTCTTACAGAAGGTGGAGGAGGGCTCGGGCTGCCAGGCCAGCACACACACCTGCCCTCCTCGTGGCAGGGCCACTGGAAGTTCTGTTCGTGCCGAGAAGCCCTATAGTCAGCACCCCGTGGGCACATGTGGGCCGCGTGCCGGCCCGTGTGCCCTGAGGGGAGGGAGCCAGCTGGAGAAGGCTACACGCTGTACCATCCGCACTGCGTGATGTGGGGGACAGCACATGTAGTGTGCCGGCGAGACGGTCAGCGGTTGCCGGGCGTTTGGTGGGAGGGAGGAAGGAATAGGTGGGGCAGAGGGGATCTTCGGGCCAGGTGATTCTTCTGTAGGAAACGGTAGTGGGGGAAACGCGAGGACAGCAGCCTGAACAGCAGGCTGACCGGGGCAGCACCGGGGACAGGGTGCAGGCTCAGAGAACTCTTCTAGGGGTGAACCTTACTGTGAACTCCGGACTTTACTCAGCTGTAATTAGTTCACATTGGCTCATCGTTCGCAACAAACGTGGCACACGGGTGTGAGCTGTTTATAGTGCACAGACTGTTCCATCCCCGTGCTCCACGCCCAAAGTCACCAGAATGTTGTGCGTCAACTGTACTTCAACAAAAATAAAAAACAAAATCTATTTATTAAAAGAATTCATTGTGCTGTACAGAAAAGCAAAAGCAGCACCACGGACAGCAGCTTGGTGGGCCAGGAGAACCCTGTGCACAAGGCCTGTTGTCCTTTGGGTTCATAGGGCTCGGCCCCTTTCTGGCAAGGAAGAGGCAGCCCATGCACAGTAAAATAGTTTTATGCCAGAGTTTACTGATTGAGAAAGCATCTGGACCGTCATCCCATGGTCTCTCGTGTCTTAAAGCCATGGACAGTGTCCACTTCTATAATCTGAGTACCGGGCACCAAGCAGGATTGCCCCATAGAGAAGATTGGATTCATCCATAATGTGGTCGGTGGAATTCTAAGATGGTCCAGATTTTGATATGAAATTTGTATATATACTGACCAATTTTTTTTTCTTTTTTTCCACCCTCTCATCTCCGTCCTATCTCACATAAGATGCATTAATGCTGATTTACCATATCTCAGTATTTAATTTGCAAGATATCCAAAGTTGAGCATTAGTTATCAAGAGAGATGACACCATCCAAAGACATTTCAAGGGATGTATTGGACTTTGTACCCTCTTTTGGAAAGAGGGTTGGCATATTTTCTGTTGTATGTGAGATAGTTTCACTATGGTAGGTGGAAGATAATGTTGCTCTTGTGTTTTATTTGGAAACGAAAGGTGGTTCAAAGAGGCATGTCTGGTTGACAAGGAGTTGATTGTGGTGGTTTTGGTCTATGTCAATTTAGTTAAGAAGTAACTAAATTTCTTAGGATCCTTTCCCTGAGTGGCCCCAGATTATGGTTGGTCATAAGAGACATTTACACAATTTTTGGAAAGCAAAAACGCCGAAGCAGCAGTTTTTATGTCTGGATTCTGGACATGAATCCCTTATCAGATGTGAGATTGGCAAAGGTTTGCTCACTTTCGTGGGTTGGCTCTTCACTGTTGCTGGTGTCCTTTAATGCCAAAAAATCCTTAAATTCTCATCCAGTCCAATTCATCTATTTTTTCTTTTCTTGCCTGTGCCTTTGGTGTCACATCCAAGAAATTCTGACACTGCAAAACTTTCCCTGTGTTTTCTTCTCAGCGTTTTGTAGTTTCAGGTCTTACCCTTATGTCTTTGGTCCATTTTCAGTTAGTTTTTGTAGATGATGTTATATAAGATTCCAACTGCATTTTCTTCCATGTGGATATCCAGTTTTCCCAGAATCATTTATTGAAAATATTGAAAATATCTTCCCCATTGAATGCTCCTGGCACCCTTGCCCCAAATCACTTAACCTTATATGTGAGGGTTTATTTCTGGACTCTCTACTCTGTTCTATTGGTTTATATGTTTGTCTTCATATCAGTAGCACACTGTTTTGATTACTATAGCTTTGTAGTAAGTTTTGAAATCAGAAAGTGTTGAGTCCTCAAACTTTGTTCTCATTTTTTCAAGATTGTTTTGGTTATTAGGGTTCCTTGAGATTCCACATAAATTATGGGATGGGTCTTTCTATTTCTGCAGAAAACGTCATTGGGATTTTGATAGGAATTGCACTGAGTCTGTAGATCGCTTAGGGAAATATTGACACCTGTACAACCTTAGACCTCCCAGTTCATGACCATGGGTGTGCTTCCATTTCTCTGTGTCTTCCTTCCTTTGGCAATGGTGTGTAGTCTTCATTGCACAAGACTTCCACCTCCTTGGGTGGGTTTGTTCTTAGTATTTTATTCTTTTTGATGCTATTGCAAATGGAATTGTGTTCTTAATTCCTTTTCACATTGTTCATTGTTAGTGTGTAGAAATGCAGCTGGTTTTTGTGTACTGAATTTGTATACTGCTACTTGCTGAATTCATTTGTTAGTTCTAACAGTGTGTGTGTGTGTGTGTGTGTGTGTGTGTGTGTGTGAAATCTATAGGGTTTTCTGCACATAAGACCTTATCATCTGTGTGAACAGAGATAATTTTATTTCTTCTTTTCCAATTTTGATTATTTTTGTTTCGCTTTCTTGCCTAATTTCTCTGGTCAGAACTTCCAGTGTTATGTTGAACAGAAGTGGTGAAAATGAACATCCTTTCCGTGTTCCTGATTTTAGAGGAAAGCTTGCAGTCTTTCACCACTGAGTATTATGTTTGTTGTGGATTTTTCATATGTGGCTTTTGATATGTTGAGGTAGTTTCCTTGTTTCCCTGGTTTGTTGAATGGTTTTTCAAGTCATATATGTGTGTTGAATTTTGCCCAGTCCTTTTTCTGCATCAATTGAGATGATCGTGTGTTTTTCTTACCTTAATTATATTAATGTGGTATATTACACTGATCAATTAAAAGTTTTTTAAATGTTTATTTTTGAGAGAGAGAGAGACAGAACATGAGCAAGGAGGGTCAGAGAGAGAGGGAGACACAGAATCTGAAGCAGACTTCAGGCTCTGAGCTGTCAACACAGAGCCCAACGTGGGGCTCGAACCCATCAACCAGGAGATCATGACCTGAGCTGAAGTCAGATGCTTAATGGACTGAGCCACCCACCATCCCAAAATTGATCAATTTTTGTATGTTGAAACATCCTTACATTGCAGGAATATATCCCATTTGGTCATAGTATATAATCCTTTTAATATGTTGCTGTATTCGACTTGCTAGTATTTTGTTGAGGGTTTTGCATCAGTGTTCATAAGGAATATTGGTCTGTGGCTTTCGTTAGTGTCTTTGGCTTTGGTATAAGGGTGATGCTGGCCTCATAGAATGAACTAGGAAGTGCTCCTTCCACTTCAATATTTTTGAAAAGTTTGACATTGGTATTTGTTCCTCTTTGAATGTTTGGTAGAATTCACTAGCAAAACCAATAGGTCCAGAGCTTTTATTTGTCAGGATATTTTTGATGAACAGATCCAATTTCCTTCCTAGTTATAGCTCTGTTCAGATTTTTTATTTCTTGATTATTTAGTCTTGGTAGGTTGTGAACTTCTAGGAATTCATCCATTTCATGAAGGTTATCCAATTTGTTGGTATATTGCTGTTCATAGCATTCTCTTACTATCATTTTCATTGTTTTTTTTTTAAATTTTAATCATTCCTAGTGTGTTCTTTTTTCTTTTTAAGAAGGCTTCACATCCAGTGCAGAACACAATGCAGGGCTTGACCTCATGACACTGAGATGAAGACATGAGCTGAGATCAAGAGTCAGATGCTTGACCAACTCAGCCACCCAGGTGTCTCATCCCTAAGTATGGTCTAGTTTTCCTTGTGATGTATACTTTGATCCATTTGTTGCTTAAGAGTGTGTTGTTTAAGTTACAAAAATTTGTGTGTTTTTCACTTTTACTGTTGTCATTTATTTCTAACTTCATCCCCCTGTGGTCAGAGAAGATACCTTGTATGAAATCTATCTCTTAAAATCTATTGGTACTTAATCCGTGTCCTAACTTATGGTCCCTCCTGGAGGATGCCAAGGTGCATTTGAGAAGAAGGTGTGCGTTGTTGTTGTTGGGTGGGTGGGTTGCTCTGCATGGGTGTCTGTGTGTGTCAGATCTGCTTGGTTCATTGTGTTGTTCAAGTCCTATTTCCTTACTTATCTTCTGTCTGGTTGTTCTGTCCATTATTGGGGATGGGGTATTGAAGCCTCTGTTATTGTAGAACTATCTTTCTTTGCCTTCAATTCCATGCAATTTGCTTCATATATTTTGTTGGTCTGTCATTGGATGTGTAAATGTTCATAACTGTTATATTGTCTTGCTGTATTGAAACTTTTATTGATATATAATGTTTTTCTTTGTCTCATAAACTTTTTTTGACTTAAAGTCTATGTTATCTGATGTAAGTACAGTCAATCCTGTTCTCTTCTGGCTATTATTTCCATAAAATATTAAAAAAAAGTTTATTTATTTGATGGGGGAGGGGGAGAGAGAGAGGGAGAGAGAGAGAGAAACCCAAGTGGGCTCTGCACTGTCAGCAAGGAGCCTGATGTGGGGCTCAATCTCACAAACTGAGATCATGACCTGAACTGAAATGAAGAGTAGGATGCTTAGCCAATTGAGCCACCCGGGCACCCCACATAAAGTTTTTTCAATCTTTCACTTTCAATATTTGTTTTGTCGATACTACCCAAAGCAATGTACATGTTCAATGCAATCCCTATCAAAATAACACCAGCATTCTTCACAGAGCTAGAAAAAATAATACTAAAATTTGTATGGAACCAGAAAAGACCCCAAATAGCCTAAGCAATCTTGAAAAAGAAAACCAAAGCAGGAGGCATCACAATCCTGGGCTTCAAGCTATACTACAAAGCTGTCATCATCCAGACAGTATGGTACTGGCACGAAAACAGACACTCAGATCAATGGAACAGAATAGAGAACCCAGAAATGGACCCACAGACATATGGCCAACTAATCTTTGACAAAGCAGGAAAGAATAGATGAACACAACAGATGAACACAAGGGAAGATGAACAGAAGGGAAGGGAAGCAAAAATAATATAAAAACAGGGAGGGGGACAAAACATGAGAAACTCTTAAATATGGAGAACAAACAGAGGGTTACTGAAGGGGTTATGGAAGGGGGGATGGGCTAAATGGGGAAGGGGCATCAAGGAATCTACTCCTGAAATCATTATTGCAGCATATGCTAACTAATTTGGATGTAAATTAAAAAAATAAAATTAAAAAATTATTTGTTTCTGTGAGTCTAAAGTGAGTCTCTTGAAAAATAACAAGCATATAGTTGGATCATGTGTTTTTTATCCATTCTGCCAATCTCTGTATTTTGATTGTATTTTCATTTAAAGTAATTACTGATGAGGAGGAACGTCTGTCTTTTTTTCTATTTGTTTTCTACATGCCTTACAGCTTTTTTTTGGGTCCTGATTTCCTGCATTACTGTTATCTTTTGTGTTTAGTTTATTTTTTGTAGTGAAATATTTTTAAGTTCTTTTCTTATTATCTTTTATTCATGTTCTATACCTACATTCTTTGTGGCTACAGGGGATCATGTTCAACATCCTAAGGTTATAATGCTTTAATCTGAATTTATACCAGCTTCACTCTATCTCCCACCTCTATCAGTTGTTAATGTCATAAAACTGCATCAAACATAACCACCAAAACATAACCTAATAATTCTTTTGAATATATTAGTCTCTTTCTTCCTGTTTTATTGAGATATAATTGACAAATAACATTGTATTAGTTCAGGTGTCATTAGTCTTAAATCATGTAGGAAACAACACGTGGAGTAAAAACCAAAATTACAGCAACACTAACTTTTATTTCTTTATTTTTATTTATTTTTATGAGACAGAGAAAAAGAGAGAGAGAGAGAGAGAGAGAGAGAGAGAGAGAGAGAGAGAGCGCATGAGCAGGGGAGGGGCAGAGAGAGAGGGAGACAGTTTCCAAAGCAGGCCTCAGGCTCTGAGCTGTCAGCACAGATCCTGAAGAGGGGCTCCAACCCACGAACTGTGAGATCATGACTCAAGCCGAAGTCGGATGCACAACCGACTGAGCCACCCAGGCACCCCAATAACACTAACTTTTAGACTAAATAAAATATGTTAGTTTCTTGAATCATGTAGAAAACAACACATAAGTTTACAAACCATCATTACAAAGGTAGTAACATTTGTAATTGCCCATTTGCTTAGCATTATGAAGATCTTCATTTCTTTACTTGGCTTTGAGCTTCTGTCCAGTGTGTTTTCATTGAACCCTGTAGGTGACCCTTGAACATTTGCTGCAGAGCAGGACCAGTGGCAATGATCTTTCTCAGCTTTTGTTTCTCTGAGAATGTCTTAACTTCTTCCTCACTCTTGAAGGACAGGCTGGCCAGATAAAAGATTCTTGGCCAACTCTTTTTTTCTTTGAGCACTTTGAATATATCAGCCTACTGCCTTCTGGCCTCCAAAGGTTTTGATGAAAAACCTGCTTAAGATTTTTTTGAGGAGCACTTGTGTGTGATGAGTCACTTCTTTCTCACTGCTTTCAAGATTCTCTGTTTATCTTTGGCTTTTGAAACTTGATTATAATGTGTCTCTCAGCGTGAGTTTCTTTCAGTTAATTTTGCTTGGAGTTAATTGAACTTTTTGGATGTTTATATTCATGTATTTCATCAACTCTCAGAAGTTTTTAGCCCTTATTTCTTCAAATAGTCTCTGTGCTTTTTTCTATCTTCTTTTTCTGGGACTCCCACAATGTGTATGTTGATTCACTCCCACAGGTCACTAAGGCTCTGTTCACTTTTCTTCAATCTTCTTTCTTTCTATTCCTAAGACTTGAACATTTCAATTGTCCCATCTTCTAGTTCATTGACTCTTTCTTCTCAAAGAATCATTGCTAAAATCTGCTTTGAGTCTTCATTTCAATTATTGTACTTTTCATCTCCCCAAGTTCTTTTTTGTTTCTTTCTGGATTTTCTATTTCTTTATTGATATTTGCATTTTGCTCATATCATTTTCTTGAATTTCTCCACAACTTCCCATAATTCTTCAAGTGTCTTTAAGATGGTTGTTTTGAATCTTTGGTAAAACTGCCATCAATTCTCTTTTGGGAACAGTTTCATTTTTATGGCCTTTAAGTAGGCCTTATTTTCCTGGTTATTTGTATGCCTTGTGATTTTTTTTGTTGAAAACCAGACATTTGAATTCAACGTGGTAGCTCTGGACGTCAGATTCTTCTCCTTCCCCAAGCTGTTGTTGTTGTTGTTTATTATTTATTGTTTTTGTTTGTCTGAGTGTGCTAGGCGGTCTCTGTGCCAATGGTCAGCCTGAGATGTAAACTTAATGTCTTAAGTCTTTTCTGAGCCTGAGGCTTTCCCTGGGCATGTGTCGTGACTTTCTAATTTTCCCCCCATATGCACTTGCTTTTGAGGGTCTTAGTTTTTGATGTCTGATTCCCAAAAAGTGAAAAACAGAAAAATACAGGGGCAGAAGAAGATGCCAACACTTTATGTCCCTTGGAAGTCATTCCACCCGAAGAGGGGGGCGCTTGTGACAATGGCCTCTCCCTCTTCTTTGTCGGCACTCCGGTTAGAAGACATGATCAGAGAACAGATCCCGCTATTCGAAGGACAGTGTCCTTTTGGCCCACCCTGGCTCCCACAAGCCACGTGCAGGCTACTCCAGGAACGTGTGCACAGCTGCCTGCCCTGGGGCTGGGGCTGGGGGCTGGGTAGCTGCTACTTTGTTAAGAGCTAAAATTGGCCAGAGTTAAGCACATTTACCACCCAAGACTTCTCTCAGAAGTTGCGAGCCTTTAGCAGACTCCAGAGTTCCAAGTGGGTGCATCAAGACAGATTCTGTGAGTGTGACCATTGTCCGGGTGGGGAGACGGGTTTCTGGTGCTCCCTCCTCTGCTGTCTTCCCGGGACCCTCTCCTCTCCCTGCTCTTTATCCAGCTCTTCTTTCTGACTCCCTGCCCTGATGAATGACGGAGCCTTAAACTGTCCACAGATGTAGAGGCAGGAGCCTTCCACAACCCTCATCAGAGACTCCCCATCACGGTCTCTGGTCAGGGAGTTTTGTCTGCCTGCACAGTGAGCCCTTCACATCTGCACTTTCATAGCATCTCACGCACTTGTGCAGAGTCCTTTATGCCCTATCACACACCTTGCACTGCTGATGGCACCCTCGCTGACCCACCTGGTTCATTAGAGGTATTTTCTGGTGTATCCGTACAGCGGACGCCTCTCCAGCACATACCTGGGGGCAAAACTGCCTGGTGAAGGAGCACAGAACTCTGGGCAGCTGGAGGCAACGATCAACTCTTTCCCAAAGTGGCTTTTTCAGTTTGACTTTCCAGTAGCGTCACACGCATGAAAAGTGCTGCAGACCCACATCCCGGCACTTGGTGTGCTCAGACGTCTTAATGTCTGCTGATGTCATTTTGCTAAGATGATATCTCATTCTGCTCTTGGATTGAATTTTTTCTGATTATTGGTGAAGCTGACACCTTTTTATATGATTATTTGCTTTTTGTATTTCTCTTCTCTGAAATATCTATTTACGTCTCTTGGCCTTGTTTTGTATTGGATTGCCTTTTTTCTTGCTTTTCAGTAGCTATTTGCACGTTACTGGCAGAATTCCCGTATCAGCTGTAGGTGTTGCAAACATATCTTCCCAGATGGTAACTGGTCTTTCATTTTTGTTAAAGGTGTTGTTTTTAGCACCCATCACCCTAAGGCGGACACTTGTTGGGATGAGCACTGGGTGTTGTAAGTAATGAATCACCGAATTCTACTCCTGAAGCCAACATTGACCTGTATGTTAACTAATTAAGGTTTAAATAAAAAAAAAAGAAAATACAAAAAAGGGTACCTTGTGATGGACCTCACATTTTAATTTTAATATAAATTTATCAGTAGTGTCTTTTATAGTTTACGTCTTTTCTAAAACAAGTTGGCATTTGGGCCTAGGGGTGGAAACAGCTGTACTGTTACCTGACCTGGCTCACTGCACGGCCCACCCTGGTTCTGTCACATTCCATCTCTAAGTCCCTTTGTAAAGAAGCCCTCTGTGAACGCTCGTAATGGGACATGGGCAGGAAGGAGGTGCACCTTGTGCAGTGCCTCTAGCCTTTGAGAGCCATGGGCAGTGGAATCGTAAGACTGGAGGACATACTGGTAACTGTGAGTGGGGCAGCTTGGCTGGTGTTAAGTGAACTGAAGCACTGAAGGAAGAAAATGTCTCAGCGAGTCAGTCCCCTTTCCTGTCAACTCAGGGAACAGTGACAGCATCAGAAATCTCCAATGACAGCGTTTCTTTTATTTATTTATTTATTTTTTAAATGAAATTTATTGTCAAATTGGTTTCCATACAACACCCAGTGCTCATCCCAAAAGGTGCCCTCCTCAATACTCATCACCCACCCTCCCTTCCCTCCCACCCCCCATCAACCTTCAGTTTGTTCTCAGTTTTTTTTTAAAATTTATTTTTTTTCAACGTTTATTTATTTTTGGGACAGAGAGAGACAGAGCATGAATGGGGGACGGGCAGAGAGAGAGGGAGACACAGAATCGGAAACAGGCTCCAGGCTCTGAGCCATCAGCCCAGAGCCCGACGCGGGGCTCGAACTCATGGACCGCGAGATCGTGACCTGGCTGAAGTCGGACGCTTAACCGACTGCGCCACCCAGGCGCCCCTGTTCTCAGTTTTTAACAGTCTCTTATGTTTTGGCTCTCTCCCACTCTAACCTCTTTTTTTTTTCCTTCCCTTCCCCCATGGGTTTCTGTTAAGTTTCTTAGGATCCACATAAGAGTGAAACCATATGGTATCTGTCTTTCTCTGTATGGCTTATTTCACTTAGCATCACACTCTCCAGTTCCATCCACATTGCTACAAAAGGCCATATTTCATTCTTTCTCATTGCCACGTAGTATTCCATTGTGTATATAAACCACAATTTCTTTATCCATTCATCAGTTGATGGACATTTAGGCTCTTTCCATAATTTGGCTATTGTTGAGAGTGCTGCTATAAACATTGGAGTACAAGTGCCCCTATGCATCAGTACTCCTATATCCCTGGGATAAATTCCTAGAGTGCTATTGCTGGGTCATAGGGTAGGTCTATTTTTAATTTTCTGAGGAACCTCCACACTGCTTTCCAGAGCGGCTGCACCAATTTGCATTCCCACCAACAGTGCAAGAGGGTTCCTGTTTCTCCACATCCTCTCCAGCATCTATAGTCTCCTGATTTGTTCATTTTGGCCACTCTGACTGGCGTGAGGTGATACCTGAGTGTGGTTTTGATTTGTATTTCCTTGATAAGGAGCGACGTTGAACATCTTTTCATGTGCCTATTGGCCATCCGGATGTCTTCTTTAGAGAAGTGTCTTTTCATGTTTTCTGCCCATTTCTTCACTGGGTTATTTGTTTTTTGGGTGTGGAGTTTGGTGAGCTCTTTATAGATTTTGGATACTAGCCCTTTGTCCGATATGTCATTTGCAAATATCTTTTCCCATTCCGTTGGTTGCCTTTTAGTTTTGTTGATTGTTTCCTTTGCTGTGCAGAAGCTTTTTATCTCCATAAGGTCCCAGTAATTCACTTTTGCTTTTAATTCCCTTGCCTTTGGGGATGTGTCGAGTAAGAGATTGCTACGGCTGAGGTCAGAGAGGTCTTTTCCTGCTTTCTCCTCTAAGGTTTTGATGGTTTCCTGTCTCACATTCAAGTCCTTTATCCATTTTGAGTTTATTTTTGTGAATGGTGTGAGAAAGTGGTCTAGTTTCAACCTTCTGCATGTTGCTGTCCAGTTTTCCCAGCACCATTTGTTAAAGAGACTGTCTTTTTCCCATTAGATGTTCTTTCCTGCTTTGTCAAAGATGAGTTGGCCATACATTTGTGGGTCTAGTTCTGGGGTTTCTATTCTATTCCATTGGTCTATGTGTCTGTTTTTGTGCCAATACCCATGCTGTCTTGATGATGACAGCTTTGTAGTAGAGGCTAAAGTCTGGGATTGTGATGCCTCCTGCTTTGGTCTTCTTCTTCAAAATTCCTTTGGCTATTCGGGGCCTTTTGTGGTTCCATATGAATTTTAGGATTGCTTGTTCTAGCTTCGAGAGGAATGCTGGTGCAATTTTGATTGGGATTGCATTGAATGTGTAGATAGCTTTGGGTAGTATTGACATTTTGACAATATTTATTCTTCCAATCCATGAGCAGGGAATGTCTTTCCATTTCTTTATATCTTCTTCAGTTACCTTCATAAGCTTTCTATAGTTTTCAGCATACAGATCTTTTACATCTTTGGTTAGATTTATTCCTAGGCATTTTATGCTTCTTGGTGCAATTGTGAATGGGATCAGTTTCTTTATTTGTCTTTCTGTTGCTTCATTGTTAGTGTATAAGAATGCAACTGATTTCTGTACATTGATTTTCTATCCTGCAACTTTGCTGAATTCATGTATCAGTTCTAGCAGACTTTTGGTGGAGTCTATCGGATTTTCCATGTATAATATCATGTCATCTGCAAAAAGCGAAAGCTTGACTTCATCTTTGCCAATTTTGATGCCTTTGATTTCCTTTTGTTGTCTGATTGCTGATGCCAGAACTTCCAGCACTATGTTAAACAACAGCAGTGAGAGTGGGCATCCCTGTCGTGTTCCTGATCTCAGGGAAAAAGCTTTCAGTTTTTCCCCATTGAGGATGATGTTAGCTGTGGGCTTTTCATAAATGGCTTTTATGATCTTTAAGTATGTTCCTTCTATCCCGACTTTCTCAAGTGTTTTTATTAAGAAAGTGTGCTGGATTTTGTCAAAGGCCTTTTCTACATGGATTGACAGGATCATATGGTTCTTCTCTTTTTTTTGGTTAATGTGATGTATCAGGTTGATTGATTTGCAAATGTTGAACCAGCCTTGCATCCCAGGAATGAATCCCACTTGATCATGGTAAATAATCCTTTTTATATGCTGTTGAATTCGATTTGCTAGTATCTTATTGAGAATTTTTGCATCCATATTCATCAGGAATATTGGCCTGTAGTTCTGTTTTTTTACTGGGTCTCTCTCTGGTTTAGGAATCCAAGTAATACTGGCTTCATAGAATGAGTCTGGAAGTTTTCCTTCCCTTTCTATTTCCAATGACAGCGTTTCAAGAGGCCCCATATCCTGCAGCCAGAGGACAAATAGGACTGAAAATTGGGCCCAGGACCCGGGTAGGATTACAAAGCAGGTTGAAAAGCCCAGAGGGTCTTCCCATGAAGGGAAGGGCCTCGCAGTGAAGAATGGGACCCCAAGACCTGGGATGGACGCAGCTGGATTGGGGTCTGGGATCATGCAGAAAAGGAGGTGCAGGCCTCCCCACCAGGTCCAGAGCCCATCCTGCGGATGTGCTGGCCAAGCCTGAGGGAAACACAAAAAGGAGACGACAACCCATGAAGGCATAATCGTGCCATCGTCACACACCAACAGAGTGCACTTGGTCTTTGGGAACGCGTTGGATCTTTTTTATGGCCACAGGACAGAACAGTGTGTGAATGTACTGCAGGTTTGGAATGCGGAATGTGGCTTGTCAAGGCCTGCGTGTGCTCAGCAGTTTGGCTGGTTGATTAAAGCATTAACGGTAGGTACATCTTTATTAATATGCGTCTGCTGGCCATGCACATTGCTGGGGGGTAGATGTTACCATCTCCCATGATGACTGGGAATCTGTGTAATTCTTCCCACAGGTCTGCTCATTGTTTGCTTTATCTTTTTATTTATTTATTTTTAAAAAATTATCTATCTATCTATCTATCTATCTATTTATTTACGTCCATGTTAGTTGGCATATAGTGTAATCATGATTTCAGGAGTAGATTCCAGTGATTCATCCCCTACATATAACACCCAGTACTCATCCCAACAAGTGTGCTCCTCAATGCCCCTTGTCCATTTAGCCCATGCCCCTCTCACAACCCCCCCAGCAACCCTCTGTTTGTTTTCTGTATTTAAGAATCTCTTATATTTTGTCTCCCTCCATGTTTTTATATTACTTTTGTTTCCCTTCCTTTATGTTCATCTGTTTTGTCTCTTAAAGTCCTCAAATGAGTGAAGTCATACAATTTTTGTCTTTCTTTGACTAATTTCACTTAGCATAATACCCTCCAGTTCCATACATGGAGTTGCAAATGGCAAGATTTCATTCTTCTTGATTGCCGAGTAATACTCCATTATATATGTATATATATATATATATATATATATATATATATATATACATATATATACCACATCTTCTTTATCCATTTATCCATCGATGGACATTTGGGCTCTTTCCATACTTTGGCTATTGTCAATAGCACTGCTGTAAACGTTGGGATGCATGTGCCCCTTTGAAACAGCATACCTGTATCCCTCGGATAGATACCTAGTAGTGCAATTGCTGGGTCGTAGGGTAGTTCTATTTTTAACTTTTTGAGGAACCTCCATACTGTTCTCCAGAGTGGCTGCACAGTTTGCATTTCCACCTTGCTTTATATTTTGAAAGCTGTGGCCCAGGCGTGTGTACATTTAGGGCTGTGTCAGCCCTCTTTATCTCCAGTAATGCCTTTTGCCTTCAAGTCTGTTTTATTTGGGATTAATATGGCCATTGAAGCTTTCCTTGGGCTAATATTTGCACAGAATGTCTTTTGTAAACTTCACCGAGTTAGCTTAACCAGCCCAATATTTTATATTAAAACATAAAGCATAAAAAACACATTATGTATAGACATATTCCCCTGAAACCTTTGACATTTGAGTAGAGCATTTAGCCCATGTATATTTGAGTTTATCCCTATTGCAGTTCCTGGGTGTGCAGGTTCATGGGTCTCATCAAATTTGGAAAGCTTCTGACCATTATTTGGTCCATTATATGCTGCTGGAAACCATGAATTCAGACGCGTCTAGTTCTTTGGCTCCTGGTCACTGTGGATCCTGCCTTTCTTTCATTTTCTCGGCGTGTTACTTACTTGATCAACTGCTGGGCACACCAGCCTCTCTTCTCTGCCCCATTCTTTGCTCACATGGGCACCCTCCTCTCTCATCTCAGACCCAGAGGCCCAGGGCACCCCAGTGGGACCTCTAGACCTGGCTTCAGACCTCTCTTCCCGGTTGGGCCACCCCACCCTGTATGGGGCTCTGAGCTCAGGCTCTGCCCTGGGCCTCTGCTGTCTCCTCCCTCACCATGCAAATATCCACCTTGACCTGCCCACCTGACAGCTTCAGGGACAAAGTCCTCAGGAAAGGATACTGGGTGGAATAGTGCCTCCCTCCAGATTCATGTCCTCCCAGAGCCCATGAATGTGACCACATCTGGAACTGGGCTCCTTGCAGACGTGATCAGTTACAATGCGGCCATATTTGAATGGTTGGCCCTAAATCCAGTATGACTCCTGTCCTTGTAAGAAGAGGGACATTTAGACACAGAGACACAGGGACACAGGCAAATGCCATGTGATGATGGAGCAGAGATTGGCCTGATGCTCTAAGGCCACGGGATGCTGTGTCTCTGGCAGCCAAGCGAAGCTGGAAGAGGTGGGATCCTTCCCTAGAAGCGCTGTGGGGGCCTGCCACACCTTGACTTCAGACGTCCAGCTTCCACGGCCTAGAGGGCGTGGCATTAGGTGCCTCATTTACAGCCACCCCCAAACTAAAGCCAGAAGAGGAAAGAAGCCGCGTGTGTATTTTTGGGGAATGGTGTCTCTGGTGTGGTGGCTGTGTCTCTCAGTGCGCTGCAGGCAACTCTGTCTGCTTGTGTGTCCCCGCTGTGCCATCGGCCAACGGCCTCATCATAGCCCCGTGAAGATGACAGGAGTGTCCCCTAAAGCCGCGGGTGGCCGTCACCCCCCCTCCGTGGTCGGGAGTCTCGTATAATTATTTTCTCCTTTCGTGTTTGTGTTTCTTTGGTTTTGGTTGCTCTTCTTCCAACTTTTAAATTTGGACTCTTGGTTAACTCTGTGTTTTCTCCCCTCCAGACACGTAGGCTACAGTTCCTCTGCTGACGTGACTCGAGACGTGTGCGTCACTAGCCTGTCATCAGGGAGCTTGCTGTGTGGGACCTGAATATTTTGAAATGTACTGAGTTGTGACCCAAGGCTCAGCAGACGGTGAGTTCCTACCAGTTCGCTGTGTGTTTAAGGAATAATTCTCCCTGAGTTCTGGGTGGGAATGCTGGGAAGTCTGCGACTGTGCTTGTGGCCCTGCTGTCGCCTGTCTGTAGGGCTGTGCTGACCTCTCGAGCCCACTCGGGCCGGGCCCTGACCCACCCTGCTCTGAGCCTGCGCTTGGGAAGGCAGCATGACCTCTGCTGGGCCAGATGCTGGACGCAGCCGCAGCACCTCCCTCTCTGCCCAGTGCCTCTCTGACTCCTGCTCTCCAGCCTCGGCTGCTGAGTGCCCTGCTCCTGGCCTCTGGCACTCCCTGCCTCCTGGCTTGGACTTCTGTTCTGTGCACACTCCATCCCTGCTAATCCCCACCAGTCCCGTGAGGATAAACGCCACCCATATACCGGTGGCTCCAGATTCCGGTCCCCATCTTGGGCCTCTTTGCGAACACGGCAGCCCAGCACCCCTTGTTGGATGTCTAATGGGCAGCTCCAACTCGCCATCTTGGAAAGGGAGCTCTTGACCCCGATCTCAGTAAGTGGCAATTCCATGTGTGCTGTGAGTTGGGAGGTCCTGTGGGTGCAATTCTGCAAACCCATCAGGTCTTGTGCCCCAGGATGTGTGTGCTCTGAACCCTGCTCTCTGCTGCCACTGCCCCCGCCCTGCTGCCTCCGTCTCCCCATGAGACTTCTGCACAGTGGGCTTTCCATCACCTCAGAGTGAAGTCCAGGGCTCATTTCTGCCCCAGGACCCTTTCATCTGCTGCACCTTCTGCCTGCAGTGTGCCCCTTGCCCCCATGCTGGCCCTGCAGGTCAGTCACACCCTCTAGGATGTGTCAAATAGCACCTGCCGTGGATGTTTGTGTCTGGTCTCCTTGTTTTTTACACGACATTTCCTTTTTTTTAAACTGTGCTGTTCATCTCTCATCAGGATGATGGTGCCACGGTGCAGGGGTCCAAGTCCTTCCATGGTAACACCTGCCTGGCACACAGCGGGCTGTTGATGAGTAGCCGCTGTCTGGATAAGCGGTCATTTGTTTGAAGTGGCTTTTCTTTGGTTCGTTGTGTGTTTCCTCGGTTATTTGTGTTTACAACCTACTGGAAATGATCTCTCCCTCCCCACCTTCCACTGAAAACGTTTCCATGCAGGTCAAATTCCTCCCGCTCACTGCATTTCTCCATCGTTCATTTACTTGGACTCCGTGATGGTGGCTGGGCCATGTACTCAGATACGTGGTCAAACACTAGTCCAGAGAGAGAAGGTATTTTAGAAATGTGATTAACCTTTAGATCAGTGGCCACTTAGTAAAGCAGATTGCCTCCACGTGACGGTGGGCTTTGTCAAATCAGTTGAAAGCCTTGAGAGAAAAGTGGCTGAGGTCCCATGAGGAAGAGGGGTTCTACCTCCAGACGGCCTTCTGAACTTGCCCACTCTGGGTCCCCAGGATGCTGGCCCATTTTATAGATTTGGGCTCACCAAGCCTATACAATCATGTGTCCGAACCTGAAAGTGCCCCCCTTTATATGTATACATACTTTAAAAATAAGATCATCTCTCACGCACACCTATCATTCAGTCATCTGCCTATCATCCATCATTGTTTATTCTCTGAAGAACTATGACCAACACAGACTCTTTTGGACGTTAGACGCTTTGGCCTCTGTTTCGGGAGCTTTTTACTTTGTTTATGGGGACTCTGTCCTTATAGGTATTTGGTCTTTGCTCTGCAGGCAGAGCTGTGAGTCTCATTTTTTAAAGTTCCTGGCCTTGCTGTCATTCTGAGAAAGTCCTTATTTACCTCAAGAGAATGTAAATGCTTCCCTGTAACTTCCTCCGGTCTTACTGTGGACTTGTGTCCCTCAGTAGCACTGATGCTGCCATTGGGGGCAGGGTCCCATCTCCTGGCACCGAAGCAGTCTTGTTCCGGCCACTTGTCTTCCGGAATAACCTCAGCGAACATGGGTTTGGCCGTGGGCCGGGAATGGACATCAGGGCCTTGGCTGGACAGCACAGGTATCTGGTTTCTGCCCAGGTGCTGGGAGGTCTCAGTCCACAAGCCCTGGGGGGCAGGGCTGGCTCAACCCTTCCCCCCAAACACCAAGACATGGGGTCCGGTTGGATGTGGGACCTGCATGGGGCAGACAGCTGGGCAGCGGGTTCCATGCTGTGGGATCAGGTTTGTCAAGCTGTGATTTAGGTGTGGGAGGACACACATGTCCTGTTTATCAGCACGGCTGGAAACAGGTGTTTCTGCCCAGAGCAGGCGGCGTCCCGGCAGGCGAGGCTGCGGTGGTCCGGCTGAGCTGTGGAGCGTGCAGGACACGGCCCTCCCCTCGGACCACATGTCACAGTGCTGAGTTCGGGCCTGTGGCCGCAGAGCTGGGGAAAGTCACAAACGCGTTGTGTGGAGGGAAACAGCCAAGCCAGGGCCCCATGGGGGCTGTCACATGCCTCTGGCAGATAGACAGTTTGGCCGAGGTCGGTTGGTGCTTATGTAAGACGAAAGGAGAAGTCATGGTGGAGGGCAGCCCACGGGATTCTTCTGCTGAAGAAACGAACCCAGCTGGCCAGGAGGGGCTGGGTTCACGCATGCTTTCCCCAAATGGAGCTCTGGCACTAGACGGATGTGCTCTGTCGTGTACTCTAGGGCATGTTGTAAGTTTGCTTCCTAGACAGAGAGAAGCTCAAATATGGACCTGCTGGGCCCAAACAGACACCCAGCATGCTCAGGGGCTTGGTGCCTTGCCCTCTTCCATTCTCCCAGGGCCTGCGGATGGGGCTGTGGGGTGTCAGTCCAAGGGCAGAGCCCAGAGCCAGGGGCAGCTTCCTTGGGAACAGCTGGGAGACAGCTGTGGCCGCCCTGTGGCGTCTCTGGGTGAGGCTGGGCGGGAGGATGAGGTTGAGGTCTGGAGGCCCAAGTGCACACCCTCCTTTGAGTCCTGCCGGACCATTCATTCGTTTGTGTGCTCACTCATTCATTCCTTCAGCTACTGTGCATGCTGGGCGTGTGCTGTCCTTGCTTCCATGGGGCTTGGAGGCCGACTGGGAGGAGGACAGACCCTGGGGCAGGCAGATGGTTTCGGGCCGTGAAGTCAGAGGAGCAGGCCCGGATGGCCTCGAGGTGGCTGGCGCTGGGGAGGCCTGGCCAGTCCAGCTGGGTTAGGCAGAAAGAGCCTTGTTCCTGATGTAAAGGGAGACCGTCAGCGGCTTTGAGCCGGGGCTACGGGCTCACAGGTCTTTAGGGGACCAGACCAGCTGTGGGCCGGGGAGGGGGCAGGCCTGGAGGCGGGCTGTACCACAGGGAGCTCTGGGTGGGTGTGACGTGGCTTGGAGTGTGTGGGAGGCAGGTCGCGATGACTTCGGGGTGTCTTTCGGGGGCCACTCGGCAGGCGGTCATTTACTGAGGTGGCAGCCTGGGGGAGGGTAGACTTCCGAAGGAGCTAACTGGGAATACAGGGACCGCAGTGTATTGTAAATGTGTGCCGTGTGCAGGAGGACACATCCGGGGGACAAAGTGCTCTTGTGACTCAGGGTCCATGTTGCGGGGGACGTGCGTTCACTGAGCAAGTGTTTCTGAGCACCTCCATGTGCTGGGCTCTTCTTTCTGTGTTGGGCGTCATCAGGGAGCCACAGAAAACACTGTGCTCTTGGCATTAACTTTCTGGGTGATGGGAAAGAAATAACCAACCAATATAATGAGAGAGGGAGCCCCAGAGTGTGCCAGAGGGGCAGAGAAGAAAACGCAGTGGGGGAGCGGCACAGGGCAAGGGCATGGCCACTACGGGACCCGTGTGCGGACGAGCTGTGGGGGCACTGAGGCCTCCTGTGAGCTCTGGACACAGGGCTGCCCTTGCCACTGATAGGTCGCCGAGGGCAGGGTGGGCAGGGTGAGCCCTCCGGGACACAACCGTGGGCAGCCTCCTGAGTGGGTGCCACAAGGCTGGGGCAGCAGGTGGGCCCAGAGAGAGAACAGGATCTGTTCTCAGAGTTTGGCCTGAGACCCTAGATGGGGCCCCCTCGGCCAGCAGCGGTGACATGGGGACCCAGGGTGTGAGTTTCCTGTGGCTGCCACAGCAAATCCCACAGACCTTTGTCTCCTCAGGGTCTGGAGCCAAGAAGTCTGCCCCCAGCCCCTGGGCCACAGGCGGGCGTGGGCAGACTCTGGGACACAGCCTGTCCCCGGGTTTCCCTGCTCCAGGAGCAGCACCTGGGCTTGTGGCCACCCCGGGCACCTTGCTCTGGTGTCACGCTGCCTTCTCCTGTGGCTCTGTGACAACAGTGACCCCCACCAGCCGAGACCACCTCTCTTCTTGTACCCTGACCTTGAGGCAGCTGCAAAGTGCCTTTGCCCCAGAGGTCACATGCAGAGGCCATGGGGGTCGTCTGACCACAGCCCCGCGTCCGGTCGTGGCATGTCAGGTGTCAGGTGTGGGTCAGCCTCCACTGGCCACGTGCAGGGATGAGCATGAGCTGAAGCCGTGGATGGATGAGGGTGGGTGAGGACGGAGGTGGTGAGAGGGACGAGCAGTGACAGGGGGACACCAGCGTTGTGGCATTGGGGGCGGGGGGGGGCCGTGGACCGGCTGGGCTTGATGGTGGCTGCCTTCACTCTTGCCCCTGGCCAGCGGGTGGCGTCCACTGTGCTCACCTGCCCCCGTGACCACTTCCTCTTCTGCAGCTGGGGACCCTGGGCGACGGCAGGCTTCCAACGGTGACTGTGTGCTGGGCAGCACCAGGGTCTCCCATGCGCCCCTTCAGGCACGACTGCGCGCACTGCCCCCGCCTGCTGCACCGGAGGGAACAGACCCAGGAGGCCGTGGGGCCAGGCACACACAGAATGAGCTCCATGTGTGGGCAGCACCCACTGCCCCCAGCTAGGTGCATGGGAGCCGTGTGGCGCCTGGGCATGTGTCTGTGCGCATACGTGAGCACACACGGTCTGCAGACCAGTGCGTGTACTATGTGTGTGCAAGCACGAGCCTGGCGCTTGCACATGTGTGTGCGCGTGCTGTGTCTGTAGGCTGCAGTGTGCGCGAGCATTGCCTGTGTCTGTGCACGCGTGCTTCTGTGTGAACTGTGCCGTGCACATGTGTGCGTGTGCGTGTGCGTGTGGTGGGTGTATCTGTGAGTGTGCAGAGCGACACCTCTCCCCCCGCTGGCTTCCCCACGGGGCAGCCCCCCATGGCCCGCCTGCCACAGCCGCACCCCAATCCCGGCTGGGACTCTCTCTCAGCCCCGGATCCTCTGAGCTGACGGAGGCAGGGAGACAAGAGGCAGGGTATGTGAGCAAGGCTGTTTATGGGGCCGGCTGGCAGGTGGGAAGGCAAGGGCCCACAGTCAGGGCCGCTGGTTCAGGAAGCGTGGGCTGGGTTTGGCGGCCGAGCCCTGGGCACAGGTGGACAGAGACGAGCATGGGGCAGGCAGAAGTGGGGCCGGGGCGCCCCGCACAGGCCAGAGTCCCAGCCTCCCTTCTCTGCGGGTGCAGGACATCTGCTCTCCTGGGGCTACTTCACCTGCAGCAAGAGCCCAGGGATTAGGAAGGGGGCCGGTGGCCGGAGGGTGCAGAGGGGGGATGTGAGGAGCCAGGTCCCCAGACGACAGGGCCCAGACCTCCGTGTACTTGTGAGCAGGTGCAACGTGCCCACTTCCTGGCCAGAGTGCTGTGGCAGAGGGGAGGAGCCTCTGATGCCTGACAGGCCCCGGGCCCATGTCCACGGCCCATGGCAGCTGCACATCCCTCCCGCTCCCACCAGGCTCCCTGGGCTGGCTCCAGTGTGCCCCCCACCGGGCAGGGCATCGCCTCCCTCTAGCCCTGCACACAGGTGTGCTGGCTGCCTTACTTTGATGAAGGTGACGAAGCCGCTGTAGAGCAGAGTGAGAAGGAAGAGGGCCGCGAACGTGGGCCACAGTCTGCCGGTGTCTTCCAGGTCCGTGGAGCCGCCGCCGCTCTCGTCATGGCTCTGGGGGGCTGGGGGGGTCATGTCCAGACCTGGGGAGCAAGGGCACTAGTGAGGAGGTTGGGTTCGGAACCCGCACACGACGGGTTGCTGAGTGACAGGGGACTGCTCCGGGCATGCTTCTCCCGACCCGGAGTCTGTGAGGCTTCTCCCGGCCGGGTCCCCCAGTGCCCACAGAGCCAGACGGGGCCCCCCACCCCGTGCAGCAGACGGGCCGGAACCGAGCACTGTGGCGCACAAGTCCCAGGCGCGAGCGGGAGGTGGTTGTCACCCGGTAGGGGTAGTCGCACAGGGGACCCAGCCAGGCAACGAGAGGTGGGAACGGCACGCACGAAGCTGTTCTGGGAGAGAGCCGGGAGGGCAGAGGGGCCCCGAGTGGCTGCCGCGGAGAGCTCGGGCGAGTGGGGGCAGGGTGGGCATGGCGGGATCTGCATCTCTGAGCAGCCGCTCCCCTGGACACTCGGGCGGGGGCCAGGATGGGAGGGGTTGCCGGGGTCCTGGTTCAGGGCCCAGTTCCTGTGTCACGGGGCGTGAGCGTGGAAGTCGTGTGCGCTTGCAAACTTTATAGTGGTCTGTTTATTCTAATAATGAAAACATGGCAATCTTTGTTAGTTTCATCTTTCTAGTAATTAAACCCTGTTGCATTCTACGAAGGTGTTGGTCCATGAGAACAGGAAATATTAACAAAGGCAGCTGTCCTTGCTCCAGATAATTTGAGAAAACCTGTTCCAGACATGTGAAGTGTAGTGGTGAACGGTTGGGGGGTCAGCTGGACAGTCAAAAGTTACACAATCCTGCACTGACAGTGCCCTGTCCAGGTAAAGGCCATGTGTTCTGACCCCCCACCAGAGCACCAGACTGAGCCCCAGGGCATCGAAGGCTGCTCAGAGGACAGGAGGGTGGGTGGGTGACATGTTCATTTGCACCCGTCAGTCCAGTGAGGTGGGCCAGGCCGGTGGGCTGCGTGTTGGGCTTGGCCGAGGAGATGCTGTGATGTGGTTGGGTGTTATCAGAACTGCTGTTAATGACAGAATCTGGATCTCCTGTGGGTCTAACTCTGCTGCTTCTTATCTTGATTATGGCTGAAGCTTTTCTGCTTCTTTGCATGTCTTTTAATTTTTGATTGCACGCTGGGCATTGTAAACAAACAGCCAGCACTGGAGAAGTGGAGCATATGATAGCACTTTCCTCGGGGCCGGGGTGAGGGCACATCTGGTCTGTCTAATCCCACTTGAGCCGGTGGGATGTCAGGACAGTTGGCTTCAACTCCAATGTTTGGGGTGGGTCAGGCCCCTCCCTCCACTGGGCTTCAGAGTCCAAGCACCATGCAGGACTGGAGATCTGTCCCAGCTCTGAGCACAGGTCCTGTCTGGGGCAGTCAGTGGTGGAGGGGATACAGTTGGGGCTCATCCCTATTCTTATTCCTCATGTCAGCCCATGTGGATGTTAAAGCCTTGACTGATTCCCTCAGGCCTCTCTCCTCCCTGGATGCTGATACCTCTGTCCGCCTGTGCCCAGGGTGGGGATAACGTAACCGTGTCCGTCGGTGTCCAGGGTGGGGGTAACGTGGCCAACAATGTTGTCTTGCCCAGGAACCAGGTCAGCTGGGCTTCTCTGAGTCCTCAGCTCTTCGGTGACTTTAAATAAAGCTGGTTAATAAAGTGCGTGTGGCGCCGTCCTGCTGTTCCCGCTTGCCACGCTGCCTTCATTATCTGTGACGTCCTCACTGGAAGCGCACGCATCCCGGTGCTGGGCAGCAAGGCTGGGCTGTGCGGGCACGGCCGGCAGGAAGACACCCTCAAGGAGGCCACTGTGATTAGTGGGGGAAGGACTGGAGGCAGTTGGCAGAGAAGTCCGGACGCTATAGGGTCCCCACACGAAGTGGAGAGTGTGGGCCTGTGGGGAGTAAGCTTAAGAATCCCCCGGGCTTACACCAAGGGGTTAACAAGGCACAGAGAAGTACGAAACTATAGGATGCTCACCCCCGAGTTTGGGTAAACAAGACAAGGCAGCCGAGAATAGGGGGGTATAGAGGCCCCCGATGCATAGGTATATGAAATAAACAAGATTAGGCGTTCAGGGCAGAAGCACCCCCAATTTAGTACGATAGCAGCTTTCACGGGAGAATAGGACCAAGCTGGGTAAATTGGCGAACTGGACTATGGACCCCTGCACTGCAGGCGTAGCGGCCCAGAGCGGAGATGGTTAACGAAAGCAAAGGTGCCTTGTCAACCCTGAGGTCTCGTGTCCTCCCTGCCTCATCCCCAAGGCTGAGATAAACAGAGGTGCTGCCTCAGGTCCGCTGTAAACAACCTTCCTCCCCACTGCCCGGCGCCCGGATTTTGTTTTGTGTTAACCCAAACCCCTAACGCCGAGGATCCTCAAGACCCCCTTTCCCTCACGTCCACAAGTGAATGTTCACAGATTCCTCGTCTCTTTGTGCACGTCCATCGCCGTGTTTGTAAGCCTTCTGATCCTGATACAAACGGGGCAAGGGCCCTTATTCAGGTCTTGTCTTTTCCTGGACATTAGCCACCTCTCACTTTAATCCTGTGTCCTGCTCTCTTGCTGGCCAAGAGAGAACTTTAGACTTGGAGTCTACAGCAGATGGTGACCCCATTGTGACAGAAGGAAAGGGGACTATGGGCCGACGTGGCAAGGTGCTGCCGCGGCCAGGCAGTGCGACACAAGGACTGCAGGACGCCGCGGAACGCTAAAGGAGCTCCAAGAAAAAAAAAAAAACGCACACGCACTGGTTACTGTCTCTACCTGATGAGGTGAGGGATAAAGCGAAACTAGATTCGCCGCCGCAGAGCTTTTTGAGAGTTCTCCCATGGGGCAACTCCCTCCCTCTGACTCCCTAGCCCCTGAACAAACGCGCTATGTTCGAATTTCTCAGTCCCTAGGAGAGATAGCAGGGACTACTCTAAATTATAAGGCTCTCCTTAGATTACTGGCTGTCCAACAAAATTGCCCTTGGTTCCCAGAACAAGGAACTTATGATCTTGATGTGTGGGAACGAGTAGGGAAAACGTTAAAGGCCAGGCATTCTAGAGGGGCTAGTACCCCCCTAAAGTAATCCTCCCCTGGTCCATTGTCCATACTGCCCTTCTCCCCTCAAGCTCGGACGGTGTATATGAAGATGTAGTTATCTAAAAAGGAGGAGAAACCTCGCTCCCCCTCTAGCCAGCCTGTGCCTGTGGCTCCTTTACAGCCAGGAGATAGTCCTCCTCCCCCAAAAGGGTGGTACGATATCGATATCGAGCCTCTGAAAACTTCACCGACCTGCTCTGATAAAGTCCTCGCCCCGGTGCAAAAGTACATTAAAAAAAGCCCATAAGGCCAGGAAACTCCAGCTATTTCCCATCGACAGGCAAATGGGCAATTTGGTCATGAAGGCCTGCTCTTTCTAACTGTAAAAGAATTACAAAAATCAGTTCGGCCGTATGTCCATCGCAGCCCTTTTACAATGGGTATTTTAGAAAATATTCGCGGCTCTCATTCCATGTGTGCCTGGGACTGGGGCTCTCTTAACATCATCCGGACCCCAGCCCAGTATGCTGTCTGTGCCCAAGAGTTTCATGATGTTCGCATGACTCGTGCTGTGCAGAACTTTGCCGCTGCTATTCTGGTGTCTTTTCAACAACTGTCTGACACAGGGCAGTATCCCCAACCAAGGCAGCCAGCCCAGCTTCCAGTCACTGTCAGCAAAGCAATGCACCGAAATAGCGCAGTGGATTTTACAGAGGGCATCCCTGATATAGGGACTCTAACTCTCTCTGTCTCACTGTTTCTCCCTATACACTCTGTTAGTCTTACTATATGTGAGGGCCTCTCCCTCATTCATTTCCTGGGTTAATAACGATGATGATTAGAACCAATTTTCTCTGGCTAGTCTACCTCGGGATAGAGATTTTAAGGAATATTCCCAAGCAGCTGCCGAAACTCTTTTTGTTTGGGGGAATTTCCCTGCCTTCTCTGGCCCAACATGGACTGCCTAATTCCACTAGTGCAAAACAAAACAAAACAAAACAAAACAAAACAAATGATACAAAACAAAACAAAAATCGATATCTGTTCATCTAGCTGAGCTGACAGAATTTAGGACCATATAAACTCTTTTCTCTGTCCTCTGTGCCCTTCTCTGCCTTCAGGCCTCTTGGAGGTTCCTCACCTTTTCTGTCTTCTCTCCCCCTTCCTCCCATTTCTGCACCGCCTGGGGTAAGGCCTGCTATCTGAATCTTCAATGCTTCAGACAGCACTCCTCCCCATGCCGTCAAAAGGCAAAAACATGAAGACAAAAGCTTCTGCACTGCAAAGGAAACAATCAACAAAACTAAAAGGCAACTGATGGAATGGGAAAAGATATTTGCAAATGACATGTCGGACAAAGGGCTAGTATCCAAAATCTATAAAGAACTCACCAAACTCCACACCCAAAAACCAAATAATCCAGTGAAGAAATGGGCAGAAAACATGAATAGACACTTCTCTAAAGAAGACATCCAGATGGCCATCAGGCACATGAAAAGATGCTCAATGTTGCTCCTCATCAGGGAAATACAAATCAAAACCACACTCAGATATCACCTCACGCCAGTCAGAATGGCTAAAATGAACAAATCAGGAGACTATAGATGCTGGAGATGATGTGGAGAAATGGGAACCCTGTTGCACTGTTGGTGGGAATGCAAACTGGTGCAGCCGCTCTGGAAAACAGTGTGGAGGTTCCTCAAAAATTAAAAATAGACCTACCCTATGACCCAGCAATAGCACTGCTAGGAATTTACCCCAGGGATACAGGACTGCTGATGCATAGGGGCACTTGTACCCCAATGTTTACAGCAGCACTTTCAACAATAGCTAAATTATGGAAAGAGCCCAAGTGTCCATCCACTGATGAACGGAGAAAGAAATTGTGGTTTATATACACAATGGAATACTACGTGGCAATGAGAAAGAATGAAATACGGCCTTTTGTAGCAATGTGGATGGAACTGGAGAGTGTGATGCTAAGTGAAATAAGTCATACAGAGAAAGGCAGATACCATATGTTTTTACTCTTATGTGGATCCTGAGACACTTAACAGAAGACCATGCGGGGGGGGGGGGGGAGGGAAAAAAAAGTTAGAGAGGGAGGGAGCCAAAGCATAAGAGACTCTTAAAAACTGAGAACAAACTGAGGGTTGATGGGGGGTGGGAGGGAGGGGAGGGCGGGTGATGGGCATGGAGGAGGGCGCCTGTTGGGAGGAACACTGGGTGTTGTATGGAAACCAATTTGACAGTAAATTTCATATTGAAAAAATAAATTGAGGTAAATTCATTGGATATCTAGTGAGATAAGAGGCTAAAGCACTAACTACTAGATGTAGGTTTGTGCTTCTGACTTGTTGCAAAATAAAGACTAAGGATATTTGGAACTGTTAAAAAACATGCTTTATGCTTAATGGATTCATAAGTCTACTACCTAAATTTTTCTAAGTAACAGACAATTCACAATTGGTCGCTATCTAGTTTTCACTGGAGACTAAGGTTTCTAAGAGTTAAAATTCTGCTAAATGTAGTTAAAACTGATGAAAATAACAAAGCAACTCTGTGTGTAGGAAAGTAGGCGATATGAAAGAAAGATATAAGAAATGTAAATATATTTTGTTGAAGGTAAAAGAAAGTAATTTTGTCCTATTCAAGACTGGTTCTTTGCAGAGAAATGGCTTGGGACAAAATCTAAATGCAAAGAAAAGTTGTGGAAGTTTCGTGCGGGAAATCTTTAAAAAGGAATTTTATGTGTGGTCGGGACGGACGAAAGTTAAAGTAAATGGATTTGAAAACTATACGGGGTTGAGATTAAAATTCCTCCTCCTTTGAGCCAAAGGCTGGGAAAATGATGGCAGTACCCTTGGTGCCGCCTCCAAATCCTCCACGTTTGTGTTGTTCCTGTTTAGCAGGGGACTGGATGCCTCTGCCAGATGACGGGGGGATGATATTTGAAGGGCTTTTACTCAGATACGTGGGAGCCGTTTTGCTAAACTTAGCCCATCGTACGCCACAAATGGATATTCACATGGCTGAAACATATTTGTGTGGGCATTGCCGAGAAAGGCAGGGGAATAGACCTTGGCTTTGGCCCTTTAACCCCCTGCCCCGACGGCCAGTGATCAATATGTCAGTTACTGCTGAGCAGAAGTAAAATTAGTGCACCCTGCAACAACTACAGAAAACATAACACATTTTCGTTAATGGTAATGAATAAGTAAGTCAATACATAAACGTAATACATTTTTGTTAATGGTAATAAGTAAGTCAATACATAAACGTGTAAATAATTTTAACACAAAGGGTAAAACAGCAGGACAACATGCCCTTCTAAGTTGTTTCACTTAAGCCTTGGTTGGAATTACCCGTTTATTACAATCCACAAGGCCAAGCAATTGTAAAATGAACATATATTATGCTCAAAACATGTGAAAAAACAGAAAGGGGGAGATACCCCTGGCTGTCTGCATGGCAACCTCAGCTTCTCGATCGGGCTATGATTACTCTTCACTTTTTAAATCTCAATCCTCAAGGACTCACCCCAGCTGCGGGGCATTCTTTGAAATCAGATAAACCCTCTCACCCTATGGTGCTCTGCAGAAACCCCTGAAGGGGGGCCCACACAGACGGCCCACTCAGCTTCCCGCCTGGGGTCGAGGATATGCTTGTGTTCTTTCAGATTCCTGACCTCTGTGGATTCCCTCAGAGGGAACCATGAGGGAATGGCATGGTGGAGACCCCTAGGATATAGTCCGATGAACCAAGACTTCCGGAGAATGACCCCGAGGGAGCGGCCCCCTTCTTCAAGGTGGGAGAAGCCTCTTCGTGGACTCCTCATCCTGAAGCCACTCTACAAACACAAGTCCTTGCCCATGATATAACACGGGGAAGCCTTAAAGCGCCTGTCTAACCAGGCTGACATCCTCTTACAACACAGTGATATTGCATATATCCCTGATTCGCATCTGATGGCCGTGACTTCTGTCATTAACAAAAATTCAATACGTGTAAGCCTGATTATACTCCTTGCCCTCATTTGTCCAGGCCAAGCTCGATATTCATATTGGGCTCATCTCCTTAACCCACCTCTACTTGACAGCTTAACACTCCTAGGAGGCAGCGGGGTCAGTACTGTTGTCTGGACATGTCCTCCACTGTGCAGGGCTGCCCATGGCTGGGCCTGGGCTGTCAGGGGGTGTCCGAGCCACTGGAGGCTGGCACAGCCTTATTCTTATTAGCAACAATGACACTGAGTTCATGGGAGGAGCCACTCTTAACCCTCCCTTCCAAATGGAACAAGAGCATTGGCTTTAAATGCCAAGACCCCAGTGGTGGCTTCCTCCAGCACCTCCTGTGTGTGTTACCAAACTCAACAACTTATCTGCTCGTATTAAACGAATAATCAATTGGCTTTTGCAAGTACAGCCCAAAACCTCTACAAGGCCAGACAATTTTCCCTTTTTTCTCAGCCACAAGCTTTGCTATACCTCAAAAAACAAGCATATCTCACACTCCTAATGTTATAGCTTGCTCTAGTCTCAAATATTCAGACCACCCCTGGAACATTATTCCCTGGACAACCTGTTATGGAGAGACTGAACATAATCTTCACTGGGGTAATTGGACTGTTATGATAGGGGTCCTAGAGGATATCATGAAACAAAATAGTCTAATAAGACCGTATCCTTTGGCCAGCCTAGTAGGGGGATATTTTTTGGAAAAATGGAGATTTGTCTGGCCCTATAGTTTCTGCATATAAAGGAAAATTAAAACGACCTTGGCTTGTTAGTCTTTGGAAGCTAGGTCTTCCCTTCTTCACTCTTCCTATCAGCCATGGTGAAATTTATGTAGAACCACATGCTAACCTAACTGGGGCCTCCCTGTACGATAACCAGTTCACATGGACCACTTCAAGGGACTATTTGTGTCCCTTCTCCCTATGTTCTCTTTGCTACCTCCACCATCCAGATCTGACAACTAGGACATAATTATAATATCTCTATGCCCCCAGGCTGGTTTATGTCCTGCATAAGTCATGATAACATCACCCAATTAAACATCTCCTCTTTATTAGTGCTTAGACAGTGCGTCTCAGCCTGGTTCCTGTTAACAACTCTGTGTCCTACATGCATCCATCAGGACCAGGCGTGCTTTCCAAGCTTCTTCGACACTGACACTCTGCTGCAAGGCGGAAAAGATTTGTTAGCCTGTTAATCACGGGCATCCTAGCAGCAGTAGGCGTTATCGCCCCTGCCACCGTAGCTGGAGTCAGCCTGCATCATACTATCCAGACAGCCCATGTCCTTAACGAATTAATAACACCAAAGAATCTGTAAGCCAAACTTCGATTAATAAACAAGTCTTGGCCTGCCTTGAAGCTCTTGAGGCTGCAGTGGAATTCATCGGAAAGAAACAGGAGGCCTTGTTCCTCCGCTCTAAACTGCCCTGTGACCCTAACAACCAGCATATACGCATGACTGCCATTCCTTAGAACCACTCCCCAGCTTGGGACGCTGTCCAGACACACCTTTGAAGTGTCTTTTCTTCCCACCTCTCTGACAATATAGAAGATTTAGCTATGACGTTGAGCCAACAGCTATAATATACAGAGGATAAGCTTAAAAATGAATGAGCTGATTCCTGGGGAATGTGGCGTTACCTAAATCCTTCCGGCTAGCACCCATCTCAAATTCTGGATCACTCTGGGAGGCAGAATGCTTTTACTGTGTCTCTTTTTATGTCTTTGCAGAATCTCCCTCCAACCCACCCAAAAGCAAAAGGAGGGCCAGGAGCTCATCATGACAGTTCTCAAACACAAGACTAGAAGAACCAAGAACAGCAAAAAGGGGGAACTGTGGGGGGTAAGCTTAGGAATCCCCCGGGCTTACACCAATGGGTTAACAAGGCACAGAGAAGTACGAAGCTATAGGATGCTCACCCCCGAGTTTGGGTAAACAAGACAAGGCAACCGAGAATAGGGGGGTATAGAGGCCCCCGATGCATAGGTATATGAAATAAACAAGATTAGGCGTTCAGGGCAGAAGCACCCCCAATTTAGTACGATAGCAGCTTTCACGGGAGAATAGGACCAAGCTGGGTAAATTGGCGAACTGGACTATGGACCCCTGCACTGCAGGCGTAGCGGCCCAGAGCGGAGATGGTTAACGAAAGCAAAGGTGCCTTGTCCACCCCGAGGTCACGTGTCCTCCCTGCCTCATCCCCGAGATAAACAGAGATAAACAGAGGTGCTGCCTCAGGTCCGCTGTAAACAACCTTCCTCCCCACTGCCTGGCGCCCGGATTTTGTTTTGTGTTAACCCAAACCCCTAACGCCGAGGATCCTCAAGACCCCCTTTCCCTCACGTCCACAAGTGAATGTTCACAGATTCCTCGTCTCTTTGTGCACGTCCATCGCCGTGTTTGTAAGCCTTCTGATCCTGATACAAACGGGGCAAGGGCCCCTATTCAGGTCTTGTCTTTTCCTGGACATTAGCCACCTCTCACTTTAATCCTGAGTCCTGCTCTCTTGCTGGCCAAGAGAGAACTTTAGACTTGGAGTCTATGACACAGGCCAAGGAGCAGAACCAGGTCAGGAGGAAGAGGACAGGGGCCTGGTGTGGGGGGACCTTCCGTGCGATGCTTTATAACAATGATGATGCTGGGCATGTGCGTGTGCTCAGGTGACCAGGGGTGCACGTGCACACACACCTGCAGCCTACACCTGGGGCTCTGTGCATGACGGCAGACCAGTCTCCAGCCTTGGCTGAGTCTGTCCAGGGGGCTGGTCCAGCCTCACCTGTGACATCACCTGTGATGGAGAGGCCTGGTTTGTGCCTGGGGAGGGCTCCCATCTGCTGGGTGTAGGAGAGTGGACATTGGAGGAGGTCAGTGTGGACCTGGCCCTCAAGGAGCCTCGGGTGGGGGGTCGATCTCCTTACACACCTGCTTAGGGGATCAGGGGAGGGAAGGTAAGCAGGGCCAGGAGGCTGCTCTGATGACTGGAGAACAGATGTGCCTGAGGGGTCTGAGCCAGGGAAGAGGGTGCCCAGAGGGCAGGGGGCAATGCTGTGGAGATGGGCTGAGGACCAGGAGTCCCAGCCTCGGTGGGGACAGGGGCTGGTGCTAGGACATCACGGGGAGGCCTGCTGGGACACAGGCAGGTGGACTAGGGAGCTGAGGAGAGCCGCCTTTCTAGGGGACCCTTCAGGCTGCTGCCCAACAAGATGTTAGCACTTCCAGATCTGGCTGTAGGAGGCAGTGGGTCAGTACTGTTGTGTGGACATGTCCTCCACTGTGCAGGGCTGCCCTTGGCCGGGTCTGACGAGGGGGTGTCTGAGCCAGTGGAGGCTGGCACAGCCTTCCTGTGTGTCCCCCCCACCACATCGCTGGCATGGCCTCCACATGGCATCTGCCTCTACCCCACTTCTAGGGCCACCTCTCCATGCTCGAACAGCGGGGGGATGGTGTCCTGCTACCTGCTTGGCCTGAGGTGTCCACCTCTGTCCCTCCAGGGCCTTGCCTGGGTGTTGTCCCCTGATGAGGTGGTGAGGGGGCCTGATAGCCAGCCTCTGAGGGGAGAGTGAGCCCTGGACCTCCAGTGTGAGCCCCCACCCTAGTGGGCCTCTGTCCCCTCTGCCCTACAGGTGGCCTGCAGTCAGGGCCTGCTGTGGGCATGTGCGGGTCAGATTCTCTGGGCGCCCCAGCCCAGCTCCCACTTCTGGGTCTACCTGGCTTCTGAGGTGCTGACTGTTCTCCCAAGCCAGTGGGGGTCCTGGGGCTTGGGGAGGCTCAGATGTCCCTGGGAGGGTTGTGTCTGGGATGACCAGCCTCCCCAGGGGAGGCCCCTGCTCTGAGCTCAGCAATGGGGCAGGTCTTGGTGGGAAATGGCTGCTCCTTGGGGGCCCGGCAGGAGTGACACCTACCTCCCACCCCTCCTAGTCCAGCACATGGACTGTGGACATGAGGACAGGCTTCAGGGGGACAGGTATCAGGGTATCCAAAGCCCTGAGTGCAGGGAAAATGTGTGCACACTCCAGGTGCCCACCAGGCTGGGGCAGGGTCATCCTGGCTGGGTGGCACAGACCCTTGGCTGCAGCCCCAGGACCCAGCCCTTCAGCTCCTCTGGGACTGCCCCCCCCCACAGCCCTGGCCCCGTGCCCATGTGTGACTCACTGGCCGTGTCTGGGCTCCAGCTGGCGTTGAGCAACCTTCGGGAGGCCTCGTGCCGGACCACACACGTGTAGGTGTCCGGGCGAGGGACCTGGGCCGTGCGGATGTGCAGGACGCTCCAGGTCTCGAAGGTGCTGCTCCCCAGCTCGGCTGAGGGGGGTGCAGTGGCAAAGGAAGCAGAGTCTACCTGGACCTGGTCCCTTAGCCAGGTGAGGAGGACGTCTGGGGGCGAGAAGCCGGACACCTTGCACAGGAGCCAGGAGGCTGCTCTGGACACAGTCAGGACGTGGACCGTGAGGCTGCTGGGCGCAGAGGCAGCTGCGAGGAGAAGCCTGGTCATGCGCGGGCCACCCGGGGCCTTCGGGGGAGCTGGGCGGCCCGGGTCCTGGACAGAGGAGCGGCTGTGCCAGGCGGGGGTGCGCGCGCAGGGCCCCCAGCCTCACCGTGTTCCCCGGGGGCTGTGGAGGGGGCCTCACCGTGTTCCTTGGGAGCTGCGGACACCACTTGGGAAGCCACGTCCGGGCCGCTCAGCGTGCAGGTGATGTTGGCCCCTGAGGCCCAGGAGGCCACGGGCAAGTCCAGGCGGCTTCTCAGGCTCTGGGAACCATTGGCATTCTCCTCCAGCGGCCCACTGTCCACACCCGCGTGCAGGGGCGCCCCGGCCACCTCCCAGGACAAGCGGGCCTCCTGAAGGCCAGCCCCCACTGCCAGGCAGGTGAAGGTGGCCTGTCCCTTGAGCCATGGGCCCTGCAGGGGAGGCTGTGGCAGGTAGAGGCTGGGAGGGCTGGTGTGGTTCCGACACTCTGCCAGAGGACAGTGGCCTCGGTCACTGGGGGCACTGGGGAGAGCAGACCCGGCCTGGGGGTGGTGCTGTGGGCAGTGCGACATGCCCTCTCTGACTCTGCCCGGCCTGCTGCTCTCCCTGGTGCAGACCCGGCCTTTGTCTCCTCCTGGCCTCCCGCCACCGGCCCAGGGGCTTGCTCCCGAGCTGGGCTGTCCCCGGGGCTCCCAAATCTGTTCTTCCCCTTCTTCCCTGCTCTGTGCCCCAGGGCACTGACCTCTGAGACTGGCGTCTGCTGTCCTTTCCGGCTCTCTGGTTTGCTCCTGGGTGTGGCTGGTGGAAGGCACTGCGGAGGGAGGTGCGGGGAGAGACTGTGTGCTGCACACGTGGTCGGGCCGTGGCCTCCCTGGGCCCCTCAGCCTTCCTGCTCTCTGGGGTTCTGAGACCTGCCCGGACCCGCCACTGCCCCCTAGTCACCACGCCACAGTCACTTCCACACTTGTGGCGACAATGGCCGGTGAGTTACCGGTCCCAGCAGTTTGCTCTGTAAAGGGTCAGACGGCAAATCTTTAGGCTTTTCTGTCTCTCCTCCTCCCTGCCTCCGCCATTCCTCTCAAACTGCAAAGACTTTTGCAGCTTGTAGGAGGAAACAGGCTGTGGGCAGCGTCTGGCTGCGGGGGTGCTGAGGCTCACATGCCCCGGGGGACGGGGACCGGTGAGTGAGTCCCGCTGCACAGACCACTCTGCATTCTTGCCCGGGGGACTCCCCTGTCTCTTGATCAGTCCCCCCACGTGGAGCCAGGGCCCTGGCCGTGTTTGGAGATGGGGGTGTCGCGGCTCTGGCCTGGGTGGGGGCCACCCGTGGGGGGAGGCTCTCTGTCTGTCCAAATGCTTCTGCTAACGTGGCACAGGAGTGACTGTCAGACCCTCCTCCCGAGACGCCAGCAGGGCGGCGGGGAGCCAGTGAGGGCGGGAGGGGAGGGGGCTCCTGCTGTGGGGAGGCCTTGGGTCCCATGCCACGGCCCCCGAGCCTTCAGGGGGCATGCTACAATTCTGCAAGGGTCACTCCTGGCCGCTTTGGTGACGCATCCTCACGTGAGGCCCCATGACAAGCTCAGGGCCCAGTCCTGTGGGCTGCTGGGTCAGCTGCGTCCCAGTCCTGGCCCGTGGGCCTGCCTTTGTCGGCTATGCTTTCGCAGGGTGTCTTGGGTGGGTCTCCTGTTCACAAAGGGCCAGAGGCGTGTCTGCTGGTGCCAAGCACAGGGCCTGGCGCACAGTAGGTGCTTGGTAGACGTCAGTTCAGGGCCTGTCTTTCCTGACTCAGATGGGACTTGAAGCCTTGCGGGAGAAGTCATGGAGGGCTGCCTGAAGGGGGCATCCTAAGAGATGGGAAAGCAGGAAAGGGTGTGCTGGGGTGGGGGCTCCTCACCTGAGACCCTGGCAGTGCTGGGCACTGTGGTGGAGTCCTCTGGTGGGGTTGGCCCAAGAGTCGACAGGGGGGTCTTAGTTTCCCAAGATGCTGAAATCAGAGGAAAGTGGCAGGTGAGGGTCGGACCGTGTGTGCACTGAGGTGGGAGGGCTGCGTGGTGGACGGGAGGACCTGGAAATGGCAGGAGGGAGGGACGAGCTGGTTGTGCTGTGCAGAGGTGGGGACTGGGCCGTGGGAAGCCTCACACTCAGCCTCTGCCTTTCTTTTGCACCCTGAGGACAGGGTCTGCGGGGAAAGGGTTTGAGGGTTGGGGTGATGAGAGGTGACCCTCATGGGCGCCGTGCTGAGGCCTGGGTGCCTGTGTCGGTCCTTGGGGTCAGGCCCTGGTGGAAGGTGTGGGAGACCCGGGAGGGCCCTCCTTGTGGTCTCGGGGCCACCCACCTGGCCACCGGAAGGCCTTCTGCAGCTTGCCGCTGGCGGTGCTGCACTGGTGGGGGTCTGGCTTCCACTGGGCAGTCAGGAAGGACAGCTCAATGTTGTCTTGTGCGTTCGGCATGAAGAGATTGGTCTTTTTGGCCTGGTCCTGCTTCCCCGAAACCGAGGTCACCTGCACTGACTCTCGGGAGTATCCTCTTGCCAAGCAGGCCAGGACTATGGGGTCGCCTTCTTTCGGGGCTTGACACCCCGAGACCAAGGGGAACATGTGCAGCGCTTCTCTGGAGGCTGAAAGACAGACACGGGGTTCCGGGGTTGGGGCTCCCAAGGGTGCGGGGTGGGGGTGTGTGGCAGGGCAGAGCCGGCCGAGTGGCCGGGGCTCCCACTGCGGAGCCCGAGGTTGGGGTTGCCCAGACCCCAGTGCAGGGCGGTCCCTCCGTGATGGGTCCAGGGCCATGTGTCCCCACACCCAGGGCTCCAGCTGCTGGCCCCTGGCCACCGCGGCACAGGTGCCGTTTGCCTGCAGAGGGGCCACGTGGCCAGACTTCTGTGTGGTTCTCCGAGGAGTGGGTGGGGTCGGCCCTCCCCCCCGCCCCCCGACCCTGTGCCCTGGGGCGGGGTGGACAGGCTGTGCTGCACACTGGGCCCTACGGGCGGCAGGTCCCAGGATGAGGGACTCCAGGTGGGCTGTCCCAGTCCCCTTGTCCTCTCCCCAGGGACCTGGCTGGCCAAGGGCGGCTGAGCAAGCGTGAGGCCCCTGAGGGCTCTGCTGTATCTTTGTGGGCCCGTTCCTCCTGGCTCCTGCCTCATCCCACGTCCCCCCAGGGCACCGTGCTGCCATTGCGTAGACAGGGTCAGTCATGCCCTTTTTTCAGCCTGGACTGAGGTTGTCTGGGTGGGTGGGGGTGCCAACCCCCCTCCTCACTGGTCCACTGGGGACGGGACCCACCTCTCTGCTCTCCCAAGCACCTGGCCACCGTGCCCCTGCCTTCTCCCATCCACATGCCAGAGGCCCCCACTGCGCAGCCTCCCTGTCTTCCCCTCGGGCCCTGAACTTGGGTCTGTGGGCCGCATTGCCTCCTAAACCCCAGTGCCTCAGAACGTGATCTTGTTGGGGGGATGCAGTCACAGTAGATAAAGTCATGAGGTCATACTGCCAGAGGGTGGGCTCCAAATGCAGCATGACTGTCCTTACAAAAGGGGATGTACACATGAACAGGAAGTGCTCTGCATGAGGAGGACGGTGGGACTGGGGGGAGGACCGGTGATCAGACAGGCGTTATGCGCAAGGATGACGGTGGGACTGGGGGGAGGACCAGTGATCAGACACGGCGTTGTGTGCGAGGACGACGGAGGGACTGGGAGGAGGACCAGTGATCAGACACGGCGTTGTGTGCGAGGACGACGGAGGGACTGGGAGGAGGACCAGTGATCAGACACGGCGTTGTGTGCGAGGACGACGGAGGGACTGGGAGGAGGACCAGTGATCAGACACGGCGTTGTGTGCGAGGACGACGGAGGGACTGGGGGGAGGACCAGAGATCAGACACGGCGCTGAGCGCGAGGACGACGGAGGGACTGGGGGGAGGACCAGGGATCAGACACGGCGCTGAGTGCGAGGACGACGGTGGGACTGGGGGGAGGATCAGAGATCAGACACGGCGTTGTGTGCGAGGACGACGGTGGGACTGGGGGGAGGACCAGAGATCAGACACGATGCTGAGCGCGAGGACGACGGAGGGACTGGGGGGAGGATCAGGGATCAGACACGGCGCTGAGCGCGAGGACTACGGTGGGACTGGGGGGAAGACCAGGGATCAGACACGGTGCTGAGCGTGAGGACGACGGTGGGACTGGGGGGAGGAGCAGGGATCAGACACGGTGCTGAGCGTGAGGACGACGGAGGGACTGGGGGGAGGACCAGGGATCAGACACGGCGCTGAGCGGGAGGATGATGGTGGGACTGGGGGGAACACCAGGGATCAGACACGGCGCTGAGCGCGAGGACGACGGAGGGACTGGGGGGAGGACCAGGGATCAGACAGGGCGCTGAGCGCGAGGACGACGGAGGGACTGGGGGGAGGATCAGAGATGAGACATGGCGCTGCATGTGAGGACGACAGAGGGACTGGGGGGAGGATCAGGGATCAGACACGGCGCTGAGCACGAGGACTACGGTGGGACTGGGGGGAGGACCAGGGATCAGACATGATGCTGAGCGCGAGGATGATGGAGGGACTGGGGGGAAGACCAGGGATCAGACACGGTGCTGATCGCGAGGACGACGGAGGGACTGGGGGGAGGACCAGGGATCAGACACGACGCTGAGCGTGAAGACAACGGAGAGACTGGGGGGAGGACCAGGGATCAGACACGGCGCTGAGCGGGAGGATGACGGTGGGACTGGGGGGAGGACCAGGGATCAGACACGATGCTGAGCGCGAGGACGATGGAGGGACTGGGGGGAGGACCAGGGATCAGACACGGCGCTGAGCGCGAGGACTACGGTAGGACTGGGGGGAGGACCAGGGATCAGACACGGCGCTGAGCGGGAGGATGACGGTGGGACTGGGGGGAAGACCAGGGATCAGACACGGTGCTGAGCGTGAGGACGACGGTGGGACTGGGGGGAGGAGCAGGGATCAGACACGGTGCTGAGCGTGAGGACGACGGAGGGACTGGGGGGAGGACCAGGGATCAGACACGGCGCTGAGCGGGAGGATGATGGTGGGACTGGGGGGAACACCAGGGATCAGACACGGCGCTGAGCGCGAGGACGACGGAGGGACTGGGGGGAGGACCAGGGATCAGACAGGGCGCTGAGCGCGAGGACGACGGAGGGACTGGGGGGAGGATCAGAGATGAGACATGGCGCTGCATGTGAGGACGACAGAGGGACTGGGGGGAGGATCAGGGATCAGACACGGCGCTGAGCACGAGGACTACGGTGGGACTGGGGGGAGGACCAGGGATCAGACATGATGCTGAGCGCGAGGATGATGGAGGGACTGGGGGGAAGACCAGGGATCAGACACGGTGCTGATCGCGAGGACGACGGAGGGACTGGGGGGAGGACCAGGGATCAGACACGACGCTGAGCGTGAAGACAACGGAGAGACTGGGGGGAGGACCAGGGATCAGACACGGCGCTGAGCGGGAGGATGACGGTGGGACTGGGGGGAGGACCAGGGATCAGACACGATGCTGAGCGCGAGGACGATGGAGGGACTGGGGGGAGGACCAGGGATCAGACACGGCGCTGAGCGCGAGGACTACGGTAGGACTGGGGGGAGGACCAGGGATCAGACACGGCGCTGAGCGGGAGGATGACGGTGGGACTGGGGGGAGGACCAGGGATCAGACACGATGCTGAGCGCGAGGACGATGGAGGGACTGGGGGGAGGCCAGGGATCAGACACGGCGCTGAGCGCGAGGACTACGGTGGGACTGGGGGGAGGACCAGGGATCAGACACGGCGCTGAGCGTGAGGATGACAGTGGGACTGGGGGGAGGAGCAGGGATCAGACACGGTGCTGAGCGTGAGGATGACGGTGGGACTGGGGGGAGGAGTAGGGATCAGACACGGCACTGAGTGCGAGGACGACGGTGGGACTGGGGGGAGGAGCAGGGATCAGACACGGCGCTGAGCGTGAGGATGACGGTGGGACTGGGGGGAGGATCAGGGATCAGACACGGTGCTGAGCGCGAGGACGACGGTGGGACTGGGGGGAGGACCAGGGATCAGACACGATGCTGAGCGTGAGGACGACGGTGGGACTGGGGGGAGGACCAGGGATCAGACACGATGCTGAGCGCGAGGACGATGGAGGGACTGGGGGGAGGCCAGGGATCAGACACGGCGCTGAGCGTGAGGATGACGGTGGGACTGGGCGGAGGAGCAGGGATCAGACACGGCGCTGAGCGTGAGGATGACGGTGGGACTGGGGGGAGGACCAGGGATCAGACACGATGCTGAGCACGAAGACGATGGAGGGACTGCGGGGAGGCCAGGGATCAGATACGGCGCTGAGCGTGAGGATGACGGTGGGACTGCGGGGAGGCCAGGGATCAGACACGGCGCTGAGCATGAGGATGACGGTGGGACTGGGGGGAGGATCAGGGATCAGACACGGCGCTGAGCGTGAGGATGACGGTGGGACTGGGGGGAGGACCAGGGATCAGACACGATGCTGAGCGCGAGGACGATGGAGGGACTGGGGGGAGGAGCAGGGATCAGACACGGCGCTGAGCGTGAGGATGACAGTGGGACTGGGGGGAGGACCAGGGATCAGACACGGCGCTGAGCGCGAGGACTACGGTGGGACTGGGGGGAGGACCAGGGATCAGACACGATGCTGAGCGTGAGGACGACGGTGGGACTGGGGGGAGGACCAGGGATCAGACACGATGCTGAGCGCGAGGACGATGGAGGGACTGGGGGGAGGCCAGGGATCAGACACGGCGCTGAGCGTGAGGATGACGGTGGGACTGGGGGGAGGAGCAGGGATCAGACACGGCGCTGAGCGTGAGGATGACGGTGGGACTGGGGGGAGGACCAGGGATCAGACACGATGCTGAGCACGAAGACGATGGAGGGACTGCGGGGAGGCCAGGGATCAGATACGGCGCTGAGCGTGAGGATGACGGTGGGACTGCGGGGAGGCCAGGGATCAGACACGGCGCTGAGCGTGAGGATGACGGTGGGACTGGGGGGAGGACCAGGGATCAGACACGGCGCTGAGCGGGAGGATGACGGTGGGACTGGGGGGAGGACCAGGGATCAGACACGATGCTGAGCGCGAGGACGATGGAGGGACTGGGGGGAGGAGCAGGGATCAGACACGGCGCTGAGCGTGAGGATGACAGTGGGACTGGGGGGAGGACCAGGGATCAGACACGGCGCTGAGCGCGAGGACTACGGTGGGACTGGGGGGAGGACCAGGGATCAGACACGATGCTGAGCGCGAGGACGATGGAGGGACTGGGGGGAGGCCAGGGATCAGACACGGCGCTGAGCGCGAGGACTACGGTGGGACTGGGGGGAGGACCAGGGATCAGACACGATGCTGAGCATGAGGACGACGGAGGGACTGGGGGGAGGATCAGGGATCAGACACGGCGCTGAGCGTGAGGATGACGGTGGGACTGGGGGGAGGACCAGGGATCAGACACGGCGCTGAGCGTGAGGATGACAGTGGGACTGGGAGGAGGACCAGGGATCAGACACGGTGCTGAGCGTGAGGATGACGGTGGGACTGGGGAGAGGAGCAGGGATCAGACACGGCGCTGAGTGCGAGGATGAGGAGGGACTGGGGGGAGGAGCAGAGATCAGACACGGCGCTGAGTGCGAGGACGACGGTGGGACCGGGGGGAGGAGCAGGGATCAGACACGATGCTGAGCATGAGGACGACGGAGGGACTGGGGGGAGGATCAGGGATCAGACACGGCGCTGAGCGTGAGGATGACGGTGGGACTGGGGGGAGGACCAGGGATCAGACACGGCGCTGAGCGTGAGGATGACAGTGGGACTGGGAGGAGGACCAGGGATCAGACACGGTGCTGAGCGTGAGGATGACGGTGGGACTGGGGAGAGGAGCAGGGATCAGACACGGTGCTGAGTGCGAGGACGACGGTGGGACCGGGGGGAGGAGCAGAGATCAGACACGGCGCTGAGTGCGAGGACGACGGTGGGACCGGGGGGAGGAGCAGGGATCAGACACGGCGCTGAGTGCGAGGACGACGGTGGGATTGGAGGGAAGACCCAGGATCGGACACAACGGGCAGACGCCAGGGTTGGGGGGCATGGAGGGAACGTGCCCCCAGAAGTGACATGGTCAGCGTCCGGCTCCCGCTGCGTGGGCTGCCGCAGGAGAAGAGGGGCATACACACTCCGGTGTCAGAAGTGGGGTGTGACAGAGCTGACATGTGGAAGTACCCATGTGGTGTCAGAACCCGAGGCTGTGGTTCTGAGGTGCACGTCAGAAAAAGCCGGACTGCCTTGAAGACTGTGTGTATGCATTTGGGTGTTACAGGCAATTCTGATGAGGGCTTGGAGAGGAAGGGAGGGCGGAGGGCCTCCTGTCTCGGCTGTGCGCCGTGTGGACATGTGGCTCGGGACGTTTCTGAGCAAAGTGCCAGAGGAGGGCCTGGGCCTCTGCTGTCTGCTCCTGGTGGATGTGGGAGAAGGGAGAGGGAGAGGAAGGCAGGGAGCTGGCAGAGAGGAGCCAGAACTCGAAGCTTTGGGAGGGTCTCTTCCTGTCTGGACACAGGGCCCAGGGTCTGGCTGGGCCTCCTTTTGCTAAGGCATCACCTGTGTGGTCCAAGCAAGCATGTCAGTAGCAGCCAAGTGGTTACCCAGGAAAGGTCCGGCCTCCGCCTGGGCCCTCGCTGCCACCGCCCCATGGCTTGTGGCCGCCCTGGCTGTGCGGTGTCCAGGCGAGCCTCTGCCACGGGTCCCACCCCCGCCTCTGCCACGGCCTGGCCCTCGTCTGCGGTGGCCTGGGGGGACGGAGACTGTTCTTGTGCCTCCCCTCTGCCAGATGCTCTCCTGTCTCACCAGAAACTTCTCCTCCCATCCACACGCCCCAGATGCCTCAGCAGGTGGGACAAACCCTCGGGACAGGGACTTGTAGGTGGAGAGCCCTGCTGGAGAGCCCTGAGGCCCAAGCTTGGTTGCTGGCTCCCGACGTGATTGGGACCCTCTCGAGCTCGGCTGCCGTCCTTCAGCAGACTGGATGAGCCTGAGACTCTGGGTCTCCCTCACGGAGATCTTTCCCGCCATGTCCCCTGGCAGGCAGTGTGCAGACAGACCCCCCCCCCCCGCCTTTCCCACACACGCTTCACCATGAGGGATGGCCACCCCTGGATGCACACACAGCACACATGGGTGCAGTTCGGGATAAAGAACCTTCACGAGAAGCAGTTTCACAGGATAAAATATAAACGTTTATTTCAAGGCGACATGTGTGCACACTGCAGAGCGGTGCTGCGTCCACGGCACTTGGCCTGGTCTTGAGAAGCCTGCGTCTTTGGGCGGCAAGCGGGAGGGGTGACGTGGGAAGGATTTAAGTGCAAGTCGACAGGCTCTGCAGGCTGGGAACCCCGGGCCCCAAGGCGGTGCCCCCCTGGGTCCCATCTTCTGGGTCTCTGAAGTTCTTAGCGGGGGGGGGTTCATTTCACCTGCAGACGACAGACACATGAGCTGTTTCCCTGCTGCCCGAGGACAGTGGGTCAGGCTCAGCCTAAGGCCATCTGTGCCCTGCCCCCCTCCAGGCTGCCACTACCTTGAACAGGGTGACTGTGGTGCTGTAGAAGACGCTGAGGAGGAAGAGAACGATGAAGGTGGAGGCCATGGTGTTCAGATTCTCGAAGCCCTCCTCCTCGGCGCTCACCTCCCCCTCTGCAGGGGACACAGCACAGAGGGGTCAGGCCCGGCACCAGCACGGTCCAGCCCCAGAACCACCCTCGGCCCTCGGCTGTGCTGCACCCGGGAGGGACAGGTGGGGCAGGAGAGGGTGTCCTTGCACCCACCTTGTGGGGCTGAGGCCTCCTGGGCTCAGTCGGGAAGGGTCTCAGCCAAGCGCTAGCTGGGCCTTGACAGCCCAAAGCAGGGGGCCAGGTGGAGGCAGAATGTGGCCAAAGCAGAGCAGGGTAGCCCTGAGCACCTTGTCTAGGAGCCCTGGGATGGCAGAGAGTGCGACAGAGAAACATAGACGTGGGGGTGCGGCCTGGGCTGGGGCCGGAGGCAGTGACCCCAGAAGAGTGGCTCACAGTGTCCTGAACTCTCCTGTGGGGTGTGGTGACACGGCTGAGAGGCAGAGAGCAGGGCCCCCTGCCACCTGTGGTTTGGGACAGGTGTGGCCCTGGCCGCCGAGGCCAGTGAGGGCTGGCAGTGAGGAGCTGGCAGATGTCTGGGCCGAAGGGGACCTCTTCACTTCCTAGTGAGGTTCCTACTCACTGTCTCTCCTTCTGGGAATGAATAGCATTTGTGGGGCCCTGGCTGGCTTGTCTGCCCTCCCAGAACTCTGGGGCCAAAGGGTCAGACAGAGCCCTGAGGCTCCAGGGAGGCTAACACTGGGGTGGTCAGGCTGAGGACACTCAGTGGGGTCTGCAGCCCCTGCACAGGTGAACTCAGGCACCCAAGGGCTTGGTGCCAGAGAGGGCCTGGGACGGGGCCAGAAGGGGGCTGTGTTGCCTTTGCCCATTCAGGAGAGGAGATCCTACTCAGGCCCCTCCCCTTTTCTGCCCACTGGGCTCTGTTCTCCCTCACTCCTGCTCCTCGGGCCTCACTTCCCACCCTTTCCAGGGCTGGGTGTTTGCAGGGGCTCCCCACTCAGATCACGCTTTCTACAGCCTCCCTCTAGGGAGGGGCCTCCCTCCCTCTGGGGCCGGTGTCCAGGCACTGCCTGCCTTGTCCATTCACCCATGGGTGCCTGGGCATGGCAGGGGCTTCCTTTGGCCCTGGGCCTGCCAACGGTGGCTATGGTCAGTGCCCAGGCTGGGCCAGCCCATGGACACACCTCCGAGCTGAGACAGAAGGATGAGCAGAGCGTGGGCATGAAGGCCTGCGGAAAGTGACGTGGCTGGAGAGGGCGGAAGTGCCTGCCTGAGGCACCGAGTGACCTCATGTGCGCACGTCAGTGTATCTGTGACTGTGTGTATGTGTGTGTACCTATGTGTGCATGTGTCTGCGTGTGTCCACATGTATGGGTGTGTGCTTGTATGCATGTCCATATCCCTGTGCATCTCTGTGTGTATATGCAAGTTCCTCCACGTCTATGTCCATGGGTGTGTATGCATGTGTATTTGCACCCACGTACAGTGCATGAGTGCCTGTGTCCATGTACATGTGTGTTTCCTGTGTGTGTGTGTTTACATGCCTGCATGGGTGTGCATGTGTGTGTCTGTGTGTCCATGTTTCTGTGCCTGTGCATGTGTAAGTACCCATGTGCATGCACGTGTGTGCCTGTGTGCATGTGTGTGTGTCCATGTGTCTGTGTGTGTGCATGTGTGCATGTGTGTGTGTCCATGTGTCTGTGTCTGCATGTGTGTGCACGTGTGTGTGTCCATGTGTCCGTGCCTGTGTGTGTGTAAGTACCCATGTGCATGCACGTGTGTGCCTGTGTGCATGCGTGTGTGTCCATGTGTCTGTGTGTCCATGTGTCCATGCCTGTGCATGTGTAAGTACCCGTATGCATGCACGTATAAGCTTGCATGTGTGTGCATGTGTGTGTGTCCATGTGTCTGTGTGTGTGCATGTGTGCAGGTGTGTGTATGTGTGTGAGTCCATGTGTCTGTGCCTGTGCGTGTGTAAGTACCCATGTGCACGCGCATGTGTGCCTGTGTGCATGAGGGTGTGTCCATGTGTCTGTGCCTGTGCATGTGTAAGTACGCGTGTGCATGCACGTATAAGCTTGCATGTGTGTGCATGTGTGTGTGTCCATGTGTCTGTGTGTGTGCATGTGTGCAGGTGTGTGTATGTGTGTGAGTCCATGTGTCTGTGCCTGTGCGTGTGTAAGTACCCATGTGCACGCGCATATGTGCCTGTGTGTATGAGGGTGTGTCCATGTGTCTGTGCCTGTGCATGTGTAAGTACCCGTGTGCATGCACGTATAAGCTTGCATGTGTGTGCATGTGTGTGTGTCCATGTGTCTGTGTGTGTGCATGTGTGCAGGTGTGTGTATGTGTGTGAGTCCATGTGTCTGTGCCCGTGCGTGTATAAGTACCTATGTGCATGTGCATGTGTGCCTGTGTGCATGCGGGTGTGTCCATGTGTCTGTGTCTGTGTGTGTGCAGGTACCCACGTGCATGCACATATAAGCCTGCACGTGTGTGCATGTGTCCGTGTGTGTGTCCGTGTGTGCCACACACCTGGGTGGCCATGAGAGCAGCGAGAGGAGCACAGAGACTTTCAGAGGCTGGGTGGGGGCAGGGGCGGTGGTGGAGGTTGGTCTGGGGGTGAGGACAGCACAGCTGTGGCCCCGGTAGGCGAGAGCATCGCTCACTCAGGACGAGCATCTTTTGAATGGATGTTTTTATTTCTAATTTTGATAAAACGCCACATCTCACCCCATTGACACGGTTAGTTTGCACACATGCACACACAGCGACGGGTTCCCCAGGGACTCTGGGATCCACCCGGAGTGGGGCGGCCCACAGGTCAGTAGCAGGTGGTGGCCGTGTCAGACAAGACCAGGGACACGTTGTACAGGGTGGGTTTACCGGTGGACTTGTCCACGCTCCTCTCCGTCACCATGTGGGGCAGGGCCTCGTGGCCCACAACACAGGTGTAGGTCTCCCCCGAGCTCCACTCCTCCTCACTCACAGTCAGGGTGCTGTGGACAAAGTAGAGGTGGGGGTCCTGGGGCTCGGGCTTCGGGTCACTGGTCACGTAACTCTCGGAGGACATGGGTTGGCCTTTCTGCAGCCATTGCACGAACACATCTGCGGGTGAGAAGCCCTTCACCAGGCAAGTGACTGTGGCTGACTCCCGCAGGCTCAGCTGCTCCCGGCTGGGTGGCAGGACGTAGACGGAGGGCGGTTGCTTGTTGACGTCTGTGGGAGGAAAGGCGGCTGTGAGCTCAGGTGGGGGGCTGGGGGGAGAGGCTGTGGGAGAGTCCCGGGGCAGAAGAGAAGCAGACTCCTACCCTTGGGTTTAGAGATGGTCTTCTTCAGTGGCGAGGGCAGATCTGTGTGGGTCACCGTGCAGGTGAAGTCCTCCCCTGACTCCCAGTCCTCTGCACAGACGGTGGCCTCCCCCGTGGCACTGAAGGTGTTGTTGAGGTTGCTCTGGAAGATGGTGGTGGTTGGCAGAAAGTCGCCATTCTGGCGGGTCCAGGAGATGTTCAGGCTGTCGCGGGTGGTCAGGTCTACGACCCTGCAGGACAGCTTGGCCGACTTGGTTTGGAAGATGCTGGCGAAGGTGGGGGGAATGGTGAAGATTCTGATGTTGGCCTGCGTGTCTGGATCGGGAGAGAGTTTGTGTCAGTGACTGGCTGGATGGGCAACCGGGCAAAGGGGGGAGGTTTTCCCAAGAGAACAGAAGCTGGCCACGCCGAGCCTTCCTGAGCCCCAAGGACCCCTTGGAGGGGATGCTGGGCCCCCCCACCTGACAAGTGGCCCCCTCCCTGCCCTTGGCCGCTCCAGGAAGCCAAGGCTCAGGAAGCGGCTGCCCTGAGTGGACACCTATGAATGTGAGGAGGGGTCCCTGCCCCGAGGGGTTGCACCAGGGGCCGGGACCACTCACTGAGGATGCATGCAGAGGACACGTTCTTCTTGAAGGTCAGCCCATTGTGCTCCACATTGCAAGTGAACACGCTCTGGCTGAGCCAGGCATTCTCGGTGATGGTCAGCGTGCTGAGCACCCTGAAGGTCACGGGCCCGGGCCTTTGGTTCTCAGCCTCCACGTTGCCTGGGTTGAAGCCCGACTTGATGGGCTTTCCATCACGAAGCCAGGACACAGAGATCTTCTTGGGGCTGAAGCCTGTTGCCTGACAGAGGAGCTGGGACGTGCGCTGGTTGTTGTCAGAGAAGGCGTCACGGGGTGGGATGAAGACAGTCACGTTGGGGGACAGCTCTACAGGCACTGCAGTGAAGGGGACAAGACGTCAGCCCACCTGACCCCCCTCCCTGCCCCCATCCCCGGTCATGGGTAGGAGAGCCCGACTCTCACCTGGGATGGGCACGTTCACCTCACTGTTGCCCTTGGGGTGTTTCACATTGCATGTGAGGAAGTCATCTGAACCCTGGAGGACGTCCACGGAGGGCAGGAGCACCTGAGAGGTAGCCACGTACTTGCCCTCTCTCAGGACTGGAGGGAAGGTCTGGATGTCCTGGTTGTTGACCACACTGTTGTTCTTGTAGTTCCAGGAGAAGGTGACGGAGCTGGGCAGGAAGTCCCGGGCCAGGCAGCCCATGGCCACCAGGGGCTCATCGGACAGGGAGCTCTCACAGGTGATGAGGGGGAAGAGATTTGGACGGGATGAGGTCTCTGAGGACCAGAGAGGGACAAGAGACAGGGGTGAGAAGGCGTCTCCTTCCCACGCTCTGCCAGGCGGGCCAACGCCAACCACATGGCTCCCTCATTTCACTACCACGAGGGCTGCCCTCGCGGCCTCCCCAGCCTGGACCGACGGCGCAGTGGGCAGCTGTGTCGAGGCCCAGGTCCTGCTGGGAAGGGGAGGCAAGGCGGCCCCCGCCCTGCTGCAGAAGTCCAGCTCTGGGCTTGTGGGAAGTTGGAGGTGCTTCACGCTGGGAGGGGCGGATGTAACCTCCTCCCAGCACCTGCCACCCTTACACTCAAGTGCACTCTGGTGCCTGGCTCTCAGCTCAGGACAGCTCGGCCCTGACTGGCGGTGCCTTCCCTCTGAGACCCCAGAGCCACGTAGCCACACTCAGCCACGAGCCCCGTGAACCGTCCATGTGGCAGGCTGACAGCATGGAGAGAGGACCCCCCAAGCCCCCAGACAGACCACCAGCCCAGGCCTGTGTGTCTAGGGTCAGCAGAGACTGTGAACACGAGGAGTGGGAATTGTGCAGATTCCTCTTGGCCCGTCCTTTGCACAACCAGGTCATTGAGGTCAGCCCAGTGTTAGGACAGTCCAGCAAGGCCAGGTCTCCCCATTTAGAACTAAATGGCCCAACATGGGTTATTCTAGCACAAGCCTGGACATCAAACTAAGCCAAGCCACTCAGAGAGTCCATTTCTGCTGGGCCAGTTCAGTGACCCTGATTAATTGGTTTGGTGTACTAACCCTAGCACACATCAGCCCAACCCAGCTCAGCCCAGCTCAGCCCCATTCAGCCCAGCTCAGCCCAGCTCAGCCCGGCCCAGCCTGGCGTACTCCAGCTTAGCTCAACCCAGCTCAACCCAACTCATCTCAGCTCAGCTCAGCCCAGCTCAGCCCAGCTCAGCCCAGTTCAGCCTGGCTCAGCTCAGTCCAGTTCAGCCCAGAACAGTTCAGCTCAGTGCAACCTAGCTAAACTCAGCCTGGCCCAGCCCTGCCTGGTTTAGCTCAACCTATCCTAGCCCATCCCAGCCTAGCCCTGCTCATCCCAGTCCAGCCCAGTTCAGCTCAGCCCAGCTCAGCTCAGCTCAGCTCAGCCCAGTGCAGCCCAGTTCAGCCCAGACCAGAACAGTCCAGCTCAGCCCAACCCAGCTCAGCCCAGAGCAAGCCAGCTAAGCTCAGCCTAGCCCAGCCCAGCCCAGCCCGGTTTAGCTTAGCCCAGTTCAGCCTAGTTCAGTCCAGCTCAGCCCAGAACAGCCCAGCTCAGCTCAGCTCAGCTCAGCCCAGCTAAACTCAGCCCAGCTCAGCCCAGCTCAGTTTAGCCCAGGTCAGCCCCAGCTCAGTCCCAGCTCAGCCCAGCTCAGCCCCAGCTCAGCCCCAGCTCAGCCCAGCTCAGCCCCAGCTCAGCTCAGCCCAGCTCAGCCCAGCTAAACTCAGCCCAGCTCAGCCCAGCTCAGTTTAGCCCAGCTCAGCCCCAGCTCAGCCCCAGCTCAGCCCAGCTCAGCCCCAGCTCAGCCCCAGCTCAGCTCAGCCCAGCTCAGCCCAGTGCAACCCAGCTAAGCTCAGCCCAGCTCAGCCCGGTTTAGCTCAACCTAGTCCAGCCCAGCTCAGCTCAGCTCAGCCCACCTCAGCTCAATTCAGCCCAGGTCAGCTCATTTCAGCCCAGTTCAGCCCAGTTCAGCCCAGCTCAGCCCAGCCCAGCTCAGCCCAGTTCAGCCTGGCTCAGCTCATCCCAGTGCAATCCAGCTCAGCTCAGTTTAGCTCAGCCCAACCCAGGTCAGCCCAGCCCAATTCAGCCCAGCTCAGCCCAGTGCTAAGCTCAGCCCAGCCCAGCCCAGCCTGGTTTAGCTCAACCTAGCCCAGCTCAGCTCAGCTCAGCTCAGCCCAGTTCAACTCAGCTCAGCTCAGCTTAGCCCAGCTCAGCCCAGCTTAGCCCAGTTCAGCTCAGCCCAGCCCAGCCCAGCTCAGCCCAGTGCAACCCAGCTCAGCTCAGCTCAGCTCAGCCCAGGGCAAGCCAGCTAAGTTCAGCCTAGCCCAGCCTGGTTTAGCTCAGCCCAGTTCAGCCCAGCTCAACCCAGCTCAGCCCAGCTAAACTCAGCCCAGCTCAGCCCAGATTAGTTTAGCCCAGCTTAGCCCAGTTCAGCTCAGCTCAGCCCAGCTCAGCCCAGTTCAGCTCAGCCCAGCTATGCTCAGCCCAGCCCAGCCTGGTTTAGCTCAACCTAGCCCAGCTCAGCTCAGCCTAGCTCAGCCTAGCTCAGCCCAGCTCAGCTCAGCTCAGCTCAGCCCAGTCCAGTTCAGCACAGCTCAGCCCAGTGCTAAGCTCAGCTCAGCCCAGCCCAGCTCGGTTTAGTTCAACCTAGCCCAGCCCGGCTCAGCTCAGCCCAGCCTGCGCTAGCTCAACCTAGCCCAGCTCAGCCCAGCTCAGCTCAGCTCAGCTCAGCCCATCTCAGCCCAGTTTAGTTCAGCCCAGCTCAGCCCCAGCTCAGCCCAGCCCAGCCCAGCCCGGTTTAGCTCAACCTAACCCAGCCCAACCCAGCTCAGCTCAGCTCAGCTCAGCTCAGCCCAGCCCGGCTCAGCTCAGCCCGGTTTAGCTCAACCTAGCCCAGCCCAGCTCAGCTCAGCGCAGCCCAGCCCAGCCCAGCCCAGCCCAGCCCGGCTCAGCTCAGCCCAGCCCAGCCCAGCCCAGCCCGGCTCAGCTCAGCCCAGCCCAGCCCAGCCCGGTTTAGCTCAACCTAACCCAGCCTAGCCCAGCTCAGCTCAGCTCAGCTCAGCCCAGCCCGGCTCAGCTCAGCCCGGTTTAGCTCAACCTAGCCCAGCCCAGCTCAGCTCAGCTCAGCCCGGTTTAGCTCAACCTAGCCCAGCTCAGCTCAGCTCAGCCCATCCCAGCCCGGTTTAGCTCAACCCAGCCCAGCTCAGCTCAGCCCAGCCCAGCCCAGCCCAGCCCGGTTTAGTTCAACCTAGCCCAGCTCAGCCCAGCTCATCTCAGCCCAGCTCAGCCCAGCTCAGCCCAGCCCAGCCCGGTTTAGTCAACCTAGCCCAGCTCAGCCCAGCTCAGCTCAGCCCAGCTCAGCCCAGCTGAGCCTAGCTCAGCTCAGTTCAGTCCAGTTTAGCCCGGCTCAGCCTAGCTCAGCCCAGTTTAGCTCAGCTCAGCTCAGCCCCAGCTCAGCCCAGCCCAGTTCAGCCCAGCTCAGCCCAGTGCTAAGCTCAGCTCAGCCCAGCTCAGCCCGGTTTAGCTCAACATAACCCAGCCCAGCTCAGCTCAGCCCAGCCAAGCCCAGCTCAGCTCAGCCCGGTTTAGCTCAACCTAGCCCAGCCCAGCTCAGCTCAGCTCAGCTCAGCCCAGCCCGGCTCAGCTCAGCCCAGTTTAGCTCAACCTAGCCCAGCTCAGCTCAGCTCAGCCCAGCCCAGCCCAGCCCGGCTCAGCTCAACCTATCCCAGCCCAGCTCAGCTCAGCTCAGCTCAGCCCAGCCCAGCCAGGCTCAGCTCAGCCCAGCCCAGCCCAGCCCGGTTTAGCTCAACCTAGCCCAGCCCAGCTCAGCTCAGCTCAGCCCGGTTTAGCTTAACCTAGCCCAGCTCAGCTCAGCCCATCCCAGCCCGGTTTAGCTCAACCCAGCCCAGCTCAGCTCAGCTCAGCTCAGCCCAGCCCAGCCCAGCCCGGTTTAGTTCAACCTAGCCCAGCTCAGCCCAGCTCAGCCCAGCTCAGCTCAGTTCAGCCCGGTTTAGCCCAGCTCAGCCCAGCTCAGCCCGGTTCAGCTCAGCCCAGGCCAGTTCAGCCCAGTTAAGCTCAGCCCAGCCCAGCCCAGCCCAACTCAGCCCAGCTCAGCCCGGTTCAGCCCAGCCCAGTTCAGCCCAGTTCAGCCCAGCTCAGCCCAGTTCAGGCCAGCTCAGTGCAGCTAAATTCAGCCTAGCTCAGCCCGGTTCAGCTCAGCCCAAGCTCATCTCAGAAATGCCAGCTCAATCTGGTTTAGTCCAGCTTAGCTGAGGACTGCTTTGGGCAGCCCAGTGTAGTCCTGTACAGTGTAGTCCCAAAAGCCCAGTCCTGGGACTGGCCAGAAAATTTCAGGCCACCAGACCGGCGTGCCTTCGCCAAAGCCATCTTATCCAGGAATCCTGTACAGCTGAGCCTAGCTCAGGGTCAGTGCCTTCTGGTGCCCATCCCTACCTTTCCCACCCTTGTGTGTCCTTGGGGATTTCTCCAGTGGCATCCCCTATTTTTCCATGGCCCTGTCCAGTCTCAGCCAGCTCTTGGCCCCCAAGCATTATCAGTCACTACCACCTCAGTTTCCTGGGTAAAATACTTCCCGGCAAGTTTAAATTCACCAAGACATTTTATAAGGACTGAGGAGTGTTTGCCGTCATCAGAGTGAAAACCCGTCTTTGCCTTAGAATAGGCAGAGACTTTGCTTCAGAAAACTGTGCTGGGGACTCTCCCCATGGGGCCTTCACTGTCCTGGGTACATGCCCTTAGCTGGTCTCCTCCCTTCCGAGTCTAAAGTAGGCCCACAACTTTAAATTTCCTCTAAATAAAAATCATCATTAAACATGACCAAAAACGCATCTCATCTGAATTTGCGCATATAATGCTGCTCTTTGTCCTGAAGCTTTTCACAAGGCGAAGGCTACTTTCAAATGCACAATAATGACCTCAAATCTGAAGCTGCGTTTATGACTCAAAGATGGCATGAAAGGCACTTTGTTTATGTTAGAGCATCTGAGCCATAGAATCCATAGTTAAGAAGCCAAGACAATGGCCACTCAGGATTCATACAAATAAATCTCATTGTTTCCCTGAGCGATCTTAAAAAATGACTCCTCCTCAAGCAGAAACCAAAACACCACACACAAACTTTCCGGAGCAGCAAATTTGGCAGCCGGGACTGCCTCCCTCTTACCATTTTGGCTCCCTGGTCACCAGACAGTCCCGTGGGGGTCTTTGGTATTGAAGAATTCCTTCAAATCCATTAAAATTGGCTCTTTGATGAATAGCCAGTTGGCAGAAGTCACGGCAGCCCCGGGGGGGGTGGGCAGGTGGACCCTCCACTGGGGCTCCTTCAGCTCAGGAGCCAGCCCGAATTCCTTTCTGATTTGAGACCTGACTGGGCTTCCTCTTACTCCAACAACCAACACTCTTCACTGAAATCATTCAGGACAATCAGCACATACGCTTCGCCTAAAACATGTCTCAACAAGAGTGCTCGAAAAGCAGTCTTGAAAGTGCTGACATGAATGAAGGCCACTTTATCAGGATATCTAAACGCTTCTTAATCACGAAGAGAAAATCAACCAACTTAAAATATTTAGAACACAGTAATTATGAAAACAATGCTTCGGGGTGTTAGAAAATGTTTGAGATTAATGACCGTTTGAGGAAATAACTAATTTAAAAAGTTAACATGAATGCATTGATAAACTGTCCTCCAGACTTCTCATTTCTTACATGTCTTAGTTTCAAAATGAGTATAAATGAGATGTTGGCAAGCGAAGACTGACGAATTAAATTCAAATCGTTAAAAAAGGAACTGTTCCAGCTTCTGCCAGCATCTCGGTCTTATTTTAGAAATGCAAATTATGCAGGTGTTGTTTTTCAGACTCGCAGGGCTGAGCAAAACCTCCCGAAAACCATTTCTTCATAACCATAAGCTATAAATTTGCCAAGTCTGTTTACTTGTTTCCCGAAATAGACCGTCCCTGTGACCTGTTTCCGGCCACCTGGTGCAGGTGTCCGGCCCCACACGCCGCCCCCTGGCCAACTCCACAACACCACTTCCAGAATAGCTGAATTAAATAAAAAGTAAACTAATTCAATACTGTCAGAACTCAGCTCTGGGTAGGGGGGGCCACAACACCGTGTTGCTATGTCCTGTATCTACTCCAGAAAGACATGATTCATGCTTGCTAATTGACTGATAAGATTAAAAAGTTTGGCATGCTCGAAAATCTCTCACATTTTAAAGTCTCAGTGGTCTTAATTATTTTTCTCAGGAGCCACTTCAGACATACCCTGTCCTTTGATAGTTATCGCGCCTCTCACAGGGAGCAAGCTGTCTTCTCCCAGAAGCTGCCCGCACTGAGCCGAGCTCGGTGGCCCCAGGCCTGCCCTTCCTAGGCGCCTAGTCCTTGCAGTTGACCAAGAATTGTAAACACAGTCTGCACAGAACACCACTCCTCATTCCAAAAAAAGTCTTTCACGGCGCGCTCTCTGTGCGGCATTCTTGTGGCGCTCCAAACACAGCTGCCCACACACACTCGTGAGCCGACACCAGGATCCAGATAGCGAGACCTCTCCTGCCGCAGCCACACTGTCCTGTGGCCATGGGGGTCCTGGCAACTCACCCACACATGGCCTGTCCAGCCTCCAGCCCCTCTTCAGGGGCTCAGTTACTGCCCTGGACATGCTGGCACTATTCCAGTTTTAGAAAAGCATCAGATAATCAGGAGGCTCTGAAATCCCTAAGGCACCCAGCTCTCGTCCCCTCCCGGCCAGCCTGCCCCTGGGGGACAGTCCTGAGGACCAGCCATCAATGCCCAGAAAACCCCACAGACAAGAGTAGAAAATAAAGGCCCCAGCAGGGCCACTCTTACCTGAGGACACTGTGACTATGGTTCCATGGCCCCAGAGATCGATACCGTAGTAATCACAGTGGTGAAATCTCCATTCGCACCCACCAAAACCCTGGGGGCCTCACCTGGCATCACCCCCTCTGGAGGCCTGCACTTCCAGGCCGCACGGAGGCCAACCCTCCAAGTCACTGTTATCTGGAGGGTCCTGGACTCCCTCACTGGCCCTGCTCCCCACACCCCACTGCCCCTGAGACCCCATGTCCTGGCCTGGCCCCTCAGAAGCCAGACCACCTCCTGCCTGGGCCACCCGACTACAAACCGCAGCCCCGAACAGGAACTCAGAAGTCCAATCAGCCCCAAGGGCCACTGCCCCGGACGGCAGGTGCATCAGGGCCACAGACCCCAATTATGTTGATTATACCACAGTCATGGGGACCCCCCAGGAGGCTTCAGTTACGTGGCCAGGCCACTCAAAGGAGCCGCCTCGTCCCCAACTGTGGAAAGGTGATCTGCAGCCCCGTGTCTGGGGGACCCTGTCTCTGCCTCCATTTCCTGGCCTCCAAAATGCCCAAACCCCAGATCCCCCCAAGTGCAGCCAGAGTGGGAAGGGTGAGGACCCACCTGAAGACACGGTGACCGGGGTCCCGGGGCCCCAGTAGTTGAACCAGTTGTCACATTGTGACAATGTTGGTGGGGCCCCAGACAAGAAGAGGGGCCTGGCTAAGGCCTCCATCCACCTCAGATCACAGCCAGTGGGGCTGAGAGGACCAGGTGGCCCCCCAAGCTGAGGGTGGCTGAGGTCCCCGAATAGCCTGGCCACCAAGCCAGCCCTAGATCCGAGACCCTGGCACCCTCCGTTTTCTCCCCAAATGCAGCCAAAACCTCCCGACAGAGAGAGGAGAGGAAAGCCGGGAGGACTCACCTGAGGACACCGTCACCAGGGCTCCTTGGCCCCAGAAGTCAAAGTAGTCACATTGACACGGGCCCCGCTAAGGGGTGTACAAAAACTTCACCCCCTGACCACTGCCTGGCTTCCTGAATCCTCAGGTGTGAGCCCCCTCAAGCCCTGGACACGGAGCCCCCTCTGCCAGCCTGCCTTCCACAGGCCAGAGGCCCCGCTCCCTGCAGAAAGGCCATCGGCAAGGTGGGAACCTCACAGCCTCAGAAGCAGCCCTCTGGGCTCCCCGAAGGCCCCACACAGACCAAGGAGCCTCCGGATATTTCTTCCCCAGCCCCGAGACAGAAGGAGCAGACAGAAAGTCATCTTACCTTGGGAGACAGTGACCCGGATACCTTGGCCCCAGCTATCAAAAGTATTGCACAGGGATACAGTCCCTGCTTCTCCCCAGACAAAAATCTTCCCTGGCCCCTTGCACGGGCTGGGACTCATTCCCCAAGGATGCAGCGGACACAGCTGGCTTCCCTGCCCCCAGCCACCCAACCCCAGGGCCACGAGGGAGGCAGGCAGGGGTGCAACTACTCGAGGAGATGGTGACCGGGATGCCCTGTCCCCACATGTCGAGCTAATAGCCACACTAGTGTGCCAGGCCAGCCCCTAGCACACAAATATCCAGGCCCAGCCCCAACCCTGCTCTGCCACAACTTCTCCTTCCAGCCAACACCTGTCCCTGGGGCTTCTCTTCTCTCTGCCAGCTCTCAGCTTGCTTACCAGCGGGGGCCCTGTCAGCTCTAAAGGCTAGTCCATAATGGGGCCGGGGCCCAGCAGGCCTCAGGCACTCAGCCCATGGTGGAGCTGTGACCGGCCCAGGGACCTGGCCTGAGGCCCCCAGAGCAGGTGCAAGGGGGACTCACCTGAGGAGACGGTGACCAGGGTGCCCTGGCCCCAAGGCTGGAAGTAATCATAGGCACAGTGAGCTGTCCCTGTGCTGGGGACGGCAGAACCCCCCACAGCCAGGGTCCCCAGGGAGCCCCAGGAACTAGAAAGTCTGTTTTCTGCTTGAAGAGATGATCCACCCTGGGCCCTGGCATGTTCCTTCCTGACCTCAGTCTCCTGGCCCGGGCTTTGGATGTCCTTCCCGACACCCGACTCCCTTTGGTCCCGAGGTCACGTTCTCGCTGCTCTGCCTTCCGATGACCTTCACTGCCTGGAGCCCAGTGTTGCTCTCCCTCCCTGAACCACTGGCCAAGCTGCGCCCCAGCACCCAGTCCGCTGCATACACCATGCCTCCCCCGGGGCCTTGGCGACCCAGTCCGTCCCTCTGGCTGGAACGCGTCTCTCTGTCATGACCACTTGGGAAATCCCCTGGCCTTCTGTGACCAGCTCAACACCACTCCCTCCCCTCCCCCGGTTTCGTTGGGTTGCCCAGCGACTCCCGCCCCTGGCCCTGCAGTGAGCCCCAGAGAATGAGCAGCTGGCCGCCCTGGGAGTGCTCTGGCACTGGGTTTCTGTAGAGCTGTTGGTCATGGTGGCCCTGATTAGCACTATGGTTCCTGGCTTAGCCAAAACCCCACGGGCTGTAAGGCAGGCGAGGGGGAGCTTGGTGGTGGGCCACAGGGCACACAGGAGACCCGGACCTCCATCCGCCATCATTCCTGAGTCACGAGCACACAATGATCAAAATGTTGAAGGCCTCCCCTGCACATTTTCCTTCTTTCTTTCAGAAATAAGAGCAGATCCAAGGCTGGGTCCATGGGCCACCTGCATTTGAGCTGTGTTGTCTGAGAACATCCCCAGTGGTGGCCCGTGGGCCCTACCCAGGCTCATGGCTGACCAGAGAGGTGGGCCCCATGGGGCCAGAGTCTCAGTCTGTGAGACTGAGACTGTGAGTCTCAGTCTGTGAGACTCAGTCTGTGTGCCTCAGCTCACACAGGTAGAGGCAGCAGCATCTACATCGTTAACTCTGCCCACTCATGTCTTCTGTGGACCAGGACTCTCAGGAGGCCAGGGCCACACCAAGCCCTTCATGCCCCCGCGGGGAGATGTCTGTGTTCCCACCCATCAGACCTGGGGCTGAGTGCCGGGACCCACAGGCTCCCATGGGCCAGGTGTAAGTGTGGTGGGTGTGTGTGACAGGGCGGGGGGAGACAGAAGGGAGACAACCAAGGACTGGGAGGGATGATGAGACCCCGAGGCTTGTGGCCGAGCAGGTGAGGGAAGGGCATGCTAGAAGCACATGTGTCTGTGTGCCTGTGGGTTTGGGTGCATAACTCCAGGCACAGGGACAACCAGAGCCCTGATCCAGGCTGGGCTGTGGGCCTGGAGAAGAGTGGCAGGTGGCTTGGTTGTAGATGGACTCAAGATGGCCTATGTGCCCTTTGAAGAAGCTGAGGGTCTTTCTCTGGAAAGTTCTGTCTAGTATGGCATGGAGGATGGATGTGGGCTGGACTGGGGCCACCAGGAGTAGGAAGGCTGTGGGGCTGTGGGAGGCAGAGGGCAGGGACGGCAGGCGTGTCTGAGGTGGGGCTCCCAAGAAGCAGGACCAAGGCTGGGGCTCCAGGTCACTGGCCTGGTCTTTGGGAAATGGGGACAATGCTGGAGGTGTAGGCACAGCAGTGGTGCAGGTGGTGATGTCAGCCTCAGGTGTGAGGTGCCGAGGAGACCCTGCTGTGATGCTGGGGTTCAGGACCTCTCCAGAAACAGCTGGACCGCAGCACGTGGACAGTGTCCGGGTCTGGGGCAATGAGGGTGAGCCTGGGGAGTGCTGTGGGGATGCCCTGTGTGAAGGCGGATAGGCTCAGTGGCCTGGAGGTGTCTGTGGAGAAAGCAGCCGGGGGAGGAGAGGCAGGGGTGAGGCGGGGAGAGTGGAGCAGGAACAGGGACTCTGTAGCCTGAGTGAGAACTGGCCAGCCCTGGGGACCCGGGGGCCAGGGCAGACTGAGGAGTGGGGCATGGCCTGTGCCTTCTCCCCACCCCCATGCCCAGCCTCCAGTGCCTGCCTTCCATGGCCCATGGGGGTGGCTCCTGGCTTGCAGACCAGGCTTCCTGCAGCCCCAGCCCCTTTATGGAGGCTCTTTGTGCTGTGGTCTTGGCTCTGGGGCCTCCTGTCTCCTTTTAGGGACCAAAGGGCAAGGTCTGCTTCTGGCCCTTGAGGAAGCACCTGCTCTGGCTTTCTAGGGCCTTCCGTTCCTGGCTGGGGCAGGGAAGGTGCCCTTCATGCCCTGCTGGCCCTCCCCCACAGTAGAGAGCCAGCCAGGCTGCAGGCATCGTCTGGCCTGCAGAGGACCCAGTTCAGCTCTTGTAGACCAGTGTGTCCTATCGGGCCCCTGGGCAGGGTAGGAGCTGACCTCAGCAGAGCTCTTTGAGCCTTCTAGAAAGATCTCTGACCTGTCATCCCTGGTTTTTCCTGGCAATCCATGTGGAGTTTGGGTCGGGGCAGCTGTGGTGGGTCCTGAGCCTGCAAACCATGCTGCTGGCTGTGGTCATGCCCAGGCTGGGCTCCTTCTGCAGCATCCCACAGCCCAGTTCCAGGAGCCTGCCCTTGCCCCTCTCTCCACCACAAGCACATGTCAGGGAAAGGACATGGGTGTCACAGGTGGGTGCCCCAGTGAGTGCCGGGCATGGTGTCTGGATCGGTGTAATGAGGTGTCCAGAATGGGGCTATCTGCTCAGTCTTCCAGGCTTTGTCCATAGCTTCAGCCTCCAGGGGCCCTACCCCTTCCAGAATGGAGACTGAGAAGGTGTCTCCTGGCTCAGCTGCTTACAAGCAAGACTCCAGTGGAGCTGAAGGCTGAACCCCTGGGATGGGAGGGGAGGGCACCCTGTCACTCAGCTCCCCTGTTAGTCATGGCATGTCCATGCAAGTGCTTCTGAAAACAGCCAGTGAGCTAAGAGTGGCTAGATGGGGCCTTGAGGTCCTTCCAGGCCTTGGTGGGCTAATCACACTCTAGGGTCGCATTCCCCCAGGATCGGACACTGTGGTAGACCAGATGGCCAGAATGCAAGTAGTTGAAAACATTCCTAATGTGCACAGGGAGAGGCTTTGTGTCTGAGATTTGCCTTGATGGCCTCTGCCATCAGGGAACTTACTCCTGAGCACTTTCCCCCAGAAGGAGGTCCTTATACATGAGAAACATGACAGGAAAGTCCTTCTTGCTTCACTTGTTAGACCAGAAGCAGCACAAGAGCAAATGGCTGCTGCCGCTGATAAACCAACAGTTGTGAGAAGCCACCAAAGGGAATAGAAAGGAACGAGAAACTGAATTTCCCTCCTCAAATACCCTATGATGAGCAAAAAAAGAGTAAAAACCAGAAAGAAGGCAAGAGCTTACAAACAAACAAACAAACAAACAAAGAAACAAAATGGGTGGGAACACAAACTCATGCTACGGTCAAAGAAAGAGCGAGAGTCCAGCGGCTGCTGGCACGCTCCCCACTTCACCCCTACAGCCCACAAGATGCAGTGGGGAGTTAACAAAGCCCGGAGAAGGCCCATATGTTCCTCCCGTTCCTGAGGGAAGGGGCTGGCCAGGGGGTCCGCGTGCCACAGGACAGAGCACTTTCAGTGCACGGGACAAAGGATCCACAGCGTCAGTCTTCTCAGTGAGTGAGGAGTCAGGACAGGAGTCTGCCCAGATGCCGAGGCTATGGGGTAGTGGTCGGGGGCCTCTGTGGATGTCTGGCTGCTCCTCCGTGGTGGGAGAGGGGCTGCTGCCGGCACTGGCTCCTGAAGCAGGAGGGACGGCCAGGAGCAAATGCACTCTCATTGTCAGTCTGGCTTTTTGTTCAAGAAAGGAAGCCCCAGCTTCTCCTGAATCTCCTTGTCCAGACCATATCCTTGTGTCCATCTGGGGCCTCCATCATGGTCTTGTCCCCTGGACCTAGGGGTGTTGGTTCTCTTTTCGCTGGGGTCCAAGAGCACATACTGCTGGATGGACACCTCATTTCAACCTGCTCTCTGGCTGGCATGGGAGCTGCCACAAGGACGGGGAGGGCGGCCACAACGGGCCATTAGTGATGGAAGCAGTGGCTCCAAGGCTCGGGTACTCAGGGCAGTACCCCTCCCCCCAGAGTAGGACAAGCCTGTCCCTGTGGTCAGTCCCTGCAATGACCTGGACATTCACAGAACCTCAGAAATAATGACATCTCCTTCTCCCCTTCTTTTCCTGAAGGCTGGGCTGAAGCAGATCAGGCCAAGCTCAATCCTCAGCCAATGGCACTGAGGGGTGTCTGTGGCACGATGTCCCCCTTGCCGTTCCCTCGCCATTGCTGGCATGCTCTCGCGGCAGCGGGGGGGGGGGGGTCCAGCTGTATGCACTTTTGAGGCAGTGTTCAAGCTTTTCTCTTGCGGGCTGTCCTGACTTGGCCTCAGAGGCTCTCACCCCTTTCCCACTGTCCCCACAGACTCCTGTCATCAAAGGCTCCCAGCGAGGAGTGAGTGAATGGGAAGAGCCAAGTAGCCTCGGAATTCTTGGGGCGCTCCCAATGGCCATCGGTCAAGGCTTGGCACCTAAACTGTATTAGAGAAAGTGGATGCTCTTTGGATAAAGGGTCTGGGTAGACAGAACCAGGAATCATGGCTCCCTCAGTTACCAGAGCATGAAGACAATGAGGGGCCGCCACCACAGCCACTGACCCACCAGAGTTGGCTCCTGTGTGGTGAGTTGCTTTCCTGTTGGTGGCTCCCTAAGGCCCCTGCAGTGGGTAGACCAGTTGGTTTTCTTGGAGTAGGGAAGAGGCAAAAGTGTGCAGAGGTGCAGCTATGTCCTGCTCCACATTTACCACAATTTTCCTTGGTAAGACTCTTGAATGCTCTGAGGCTTAAGATCCCTCATATGCAGAAACACAGGTAATAGCATCTTGCTTACGAGAGTCTTGTGGGGTTAAGAGGTAGTGATGCATAAGAGGCCCCTGGTGACAGGAACTCACAGAGAGAAGATCTAAGGAGAGTCATCAGCTATGACATGGAGGCTGAAATATTTGCCTCCATAAAATTTAAAAGTCATTTTATTTTACTTTATTTCATCACGATGAGTGCATTCCTATCTCACCTGCCCCCCCCCCCCGCCCTTCTGTAACCATCACTTTGCTCTTTATAGTTAAGAGTGTTTTTTTTTTTAATTTAGGGAGAAAGGTTAGGGGGAGAGGCAGAAGTGGGGGGGGAGAGAGAGAGAGAGAGAGTGAGAGAGAGAGAGAGAGAGAGAGAGAATCCCAAGCAGGCTCCATGCTGTGCATGGATGTGGGGCTTGATCCCAGGACACTGGGATCTTGACCTGAGCCAAAATCAAGAGTCGGATGCTCAAGTGACAGAGCCACCAAAGGGCCCTAAGAGTCTGTTTTTTGGCTTGTCTCTTTTTCTTTGTTCCTATGTTTTGTTTCTTAAATTCATATATGAGTGAAATCATATGATATTTGTCTTTCTTTGATTGACTTATTTAGCTTAGTATAATTCATTCTAGCTCCATCCACATCCTTGCAAATGGCAAGGCTCCATTCTTTTTCATCACTGAGTAGTATTCCATTGTATACATATACCACATCTTTATCTGTTCATCAGTTGGTGGACATTTGAGCTCTTTCCATAATTTGGTTATTGTTGATAGTGCTGCTATAAACATTGGGGTGCATGTGCCCCTTTAAATTAGTATTTTTGTATCCTGTGGGTAAATACCCAGTAGTGCAATTCCTGGATCATAGGGTAGTTCTATTTTTAACGTTTTGAGGAATGTCCATATTGTTCTCCAGAGTGGCTGCACCGGTTTGCATTCCCACTGACAGTGGAAGAAGGTTCCTGTTTCTCCACATCCTCGACAACACTTGCTGTTTCCTGAGTTGTTAATTTTAGCCATTCTGACAGGTGTGAGGCGAGGTGGTACCTCATCGTGGTTTTAATTTGTATTCCCATGATGACGACTGATGTTGAGCATCTTTTCATGTGTCTGTTGGCTACCTGTAGGTCTTTGGAGAAATGTCTGTTCATGTGTTCTCCCCATTTTTATATTGGATTATTTGTTTTTTTTTGGGTGTTGAGGTTAAGTTCTTTATAGATTTTTGATACTAACCCTTTATGAGATATGTCATTTTCAAATATCTTCTCCCATTCTGTCAGTTGTCTTTTAGTTTTGTTGATCATTTCCTTCACTGTGAAGAAGCTTTTTATCTTGATGAGGTCCCAATAGTTCATTTTTGCTTTTGTTTTCCTTGCCTCTGGAGACATGTCTAGTAAGAAGTCACTGTGATCAAGGTCAAAGATGTTGCTGCCTGTTTTCTCTTGTAGGATTTTGATGTTTTCCTGTATTACATTTAAGTCTTTTATCCATTTTGAGTTTATTTTTGTGTATGCTGTAAGAAAGTGGTCCAGTTTCAATCTTCCGCGTGTTGCTGTCCAGTTTTCCCAGCGCCATTTGTTGAAGGGACTGTCTTTTTCCTATTGGATATTCTTGCTTGCTTTGTTGAAGATTTGTTGACCATATAGCTGTGGATCCATTTCTGGGCTTTGTATTCTGTTCCATTGACCTAACTGTCTGTTTTTGTGCCAGCACCACACCATCTTTAAACTTTTTTTTTTTTTAACGTTTATTTATTTTTGGGACAGAGAGAGACAGAGCATGAACGGGGGAGGGGGGAGAGAGAGAGGGAGACACAGAATCGGAAACAGGCTCCAGGCTCTGAGCCATCAGCCCAGAGCCCGACACGGGGCTCGAACTCACGGACTGCGAGATCGTGACCTGGCTGAAGTCGGACGCTTAACCGACTGCGCCACCCAGGCGCCCCTGCACCATCTTGATGCTTGCAGCTTTGTAATGCGGCTTGAAGTCTGGAATCATAGTGTTTCCAGCTTGTCTTTTCTTTTTCAAGATTGCTGAGCATATTTGCCGTCTTTTGTTGTTCCATACATATTTTAGAATTATTTGTTCCAGCTCTGTGAAGAATGCTGATGCTTTCTTTTAATATAATTTATTGTCAAATTGGTTTCCATACAACACCCAGTGCTCATCCCAACAAGTGCCCTCCTTCAATACCTATCACTCACTTTACCCTCTCCCCCACCCCACATTCACCCTCAGTTTGTTCTCAGCATTTAAAACTCTCTGATGATTTGCCTCCCAATCTCTCTGTAACTTCCTTTTCCCCTTCCCCTCCCCCATGGTCTTCTGTTAAGTTTCTCAAGATTCACATATGAGTGAAAACATATGGTATCTGTCTTTCTCTGCCTGACTTATTTCACTTAGCATAACACTCTCCAGTTCCATCCATGGTGATGCAAATGGCCATATTTCATTCTTTCTCATTGCCACGTAGTATTCCATTGTATATATAAACCACATCTTATTTATCTATTTGTCAATTGATGGACATTTAGGTTCTTTCCATAATTTGGCTATTGTTGAAAGTGCTGCTATAAACATTGGGGTACATGTGCGCCTATGCATCAGCACTCCTGTATCCCTTGGGTAAATTCTTAGCAGTGCTATTGTTGGATCATAGGGTAATTCTATTTCTAATTTTTTGAGGAACCTCCACACTGTTTCCCAGAGAAGCTGCACCAGTTTGCATTCTCACCAACAGTGCAAGATGGTTCCCGTTTCTCCACATCCTCGCCAGCATCTATAGTGTCCTGATTTGTTTATTTTAGCCACTCTGACTGGTGTGAGGTGGTATCTCAGTGTGGTTTTGATTTGTATTTCCCTGATGAGGAGTGATGTTGAACATCTTTTCATGTGCTTGTTGGCCATCTGGATGTCTTCTTTGGAGAAGTGTCTATTCATGTCTTCTGCCCATTTCTTCACTGGATTATTTGCTTTTCGGGTGTGGAGTTTGGTGAGTTCTTTATAAATTTTGGATACTAACCTTTTATCCTATATGTCATTTGCAAGTATCTTTTCCCATTCCATTGGTTGCCTTTTAGTTTTGTTGATTGTTTCCTTTGCAGCACAAAGGATTTTTATCTTGATGAGGTCTCAATAGTTCATTTTTGCTTTTAATTTCCTTGCTTTTGGAGATGTAAGAAATTGGAGGTCTCAATAGTTCATTTTTGCTTTTCAATTTCCTTGCTTTTGGAATAAGAAATTGCTATGGCTGAGGTCAAAGAGGTTTTTCCTGCTTTCTCCCCTAGGGTTTTGATGGTTTCCTGACTCACATTCAGGTCCTTCATCCATTTTGAGTTTACTTTTGTGTATGGTGTAAGAAAGTGGTCTAGTTTCATTCTTCTGCATGTTGCTCTCCACTTCTCCCAGCACCATTTGTTAAAGAGACTGTCTTTTTTCCATTGGATATTCTTTCCTGCTTTGTCAAAGATTAGTTGGCCATACATTTGTGGGCCCAATTCTGGAGTCTCTATTCTATTCCATCGGTCTCTATTCTATTCCATGTTTCTGTTTTTGTGCCAATAACATACTGTCTTGATGATTACAGCTTTGTAGTAGAGGCTAAAGTCTGGGATTGTGATGCATCCTGCTTTGGTTTTCTTCTTCAATATTACTTTGGTTATTTGGGGTCTTTTGTGGTTCCATACAAATTTTAGGATTGTTTGTTCTAGTTTTGAGAAGAATGCTGGTGCAATTTTGATTGGGATGCATTGAATGTGTAGATTGCTTTGGATAGTACTGACATTTTAACATGTTCTTTTGATCCATGAGCATGGAAAGTCTTTCCATTTCTTTGTGTTATCTTTAATTTCTTTCATCAGTGTTTTATAGTTTTCAGCCTACAGATCTTTTAACTCTTTGGTTAGGTTTGTTCCTAGGTATCTTACTGTTTTTGGTGCAATTGTAAATGGTATTGATTCCTTAATTTTTCTTTCTGTTGTTTCATTATTGCTGTATAGAAATGCAACAGATTTTTGTATGTTGATTTTATATTCTGCAACTTTGCTGAATTCATGTATTAATTCTAGCAATTTTTTGGTGGAGTCTTTTGGGTTTTCTACATAGAGCATCATATTGTCTCCAAATCGTGAAAGTTTGGCTTCTTCCTTGCCAATTTGAATGCCCTTTATTTCTTTTAGTTGTCTGATTGCTGAGGGTAAAGATTCCCACACTATGTTAAATAGCAATGATGAGAGTGGGCATTTCTGTATTGTTCCTGACCATAGAGGAAAAGCTCTGTTTTTCCCGATTGAGGATGACATTAGCTGTAGGATTTTCATATATGGCCTTTATGATGTTGAGGTATGTTCCCTCAGTCCCTACTTTGTTGAGGGTTTTTATCAAGAATGGATGCTGTACTTTGTCAAATGCTTTTTCTGCATCTGTTGAGAGGACCAGATGGTTCTTATCCTTTCTCTTATTAATATGATGTATCATGTTGATTGATTTGTGAATATTAAACCACCATTGCATTCTGGGAATAAATCCCACTTAAACATGGTGCATGATTTTTTAAACATACTGTTGGATTTGGTTTGCTAGAATTTTGTGAGGATTTTTGCATCCATGTTCACGAGAGATGTTGGCCTGTGGTTCTCTTTTTTGGTGGTGTCTTTATTTCATTTTATTATTAGGGTAATGCTGACATCATAGAATGAATTTGGAAGTTTTTCTTTCTCTTGAATTTTATGGAACAGTTTGAGAGGAATGGGTATTAACTCCTCTTTAAATGTCTGGTAGAATTGGAGACTGAAATCTCGTCACGAGAAAATGGCTGCCTTGGCTCAAATGTTTCTGCTTCTCCTTTTCTGTGTGATGCTCATGAGCTGTTTGTTTTGTTTGTCATCTTGTCCACAAGTGCTTCCCCTCAGTGGACACAGTAAGACCACTCACACTTGCTGAGAGGACAGACATGTTAGTCTCCATCCTATCCTAGCTGTTCATGTCATGATTCCTGCTTTTCAACTCCCAAAAGAAGTTTTCCATTTCAAGCTGCCCTTCTCTGCTCTTTGAGTATGCAGTGGTTGCTCTGTTGTGACAACGTCCCGCAATGTGTGGCCTCCGCTCTGCGAGGTGTGAAAGCCCTGGCTCCTTGTCATGCCCACTTCCTTCCCGCCTCTGGTCACAGGGTCCTCCTCGGACCTCTGCTCTCTTACTAAACAGTGTACCTGGCTCTGCCTCCACCCCTCCCACCTGGGTCCACCTCATTGACGTCCTTGGGCACCTAGCTCTCCGCGTGCAGCCGCGGCTGTCACCTGCCCTGACCTGGCACTTTTGCTGGTGGGGAAATTTCTGCTTTGTCGGGACAGAACCCATCTCCTCTCTGTTCAGTCTCCCCAGCCGCTTGGGTCTCAGCCTCATGTTTTAACCACATTAGTATTTCCCACGGGTTTTGTGGCCCCAGCTTCTCCGTGCATCTATTGGTGGCTGACGTCTTTTCACGAGCAATTTTGCCATGTGGGGGTTACAGAAACCTATTCACTGGATTCTTGAATGTTCAAACTGTGTTTCAGCAGTGTTACTTTTTCTTGTTGATAAGGCACTTTATTTCTAAAACTGAGACATAATTGACAGATAACGATGTGTAAGTTTAAGGTGTCCGCGTATGATTGTTATGGCAGAGCTAGCTAACACCCCATGGGGGGTCACATAATTATCATTTCTTTTTCGTGTTGGGAATAATTAGGATGTGGTCTCTCAGCAAGTAGGAAGTTTACCATACAGTATCGCTGACTGCACTCCCTAGGCTGTGCATCGGACCTCCAGAACTGTTACATCTACTAGTCCTAAGTTTACACCCCAAACCACGTCTCCCCTACTCCCCCACCTCCAGCCCTTGGTTGCCATCTTTTGACCTTCTGTTTCGAGGAGTTCGGCTTTTTAAGTTTCTGTACATAAGCGAGATCACACAGCGTCTTTCTGTGGCTCGTGTCACTCTGCATAATGCCCTCGAGGCCCACCCGTGTGGGCCGACAGCAGGATTTCCTTTGGGTGGCTGAGTGACACAGTCCACAGTGTGGACTCCACGTCTTCTCTATGTGTCCGCCCGAGGTGGACACTTAGCTTGCTGCCACGTCTTCAGTGGCCTTATTCTGGAAGGACAGACAGGCTCCCGCCTTCCCCTGTGACCTGTCGTGCTGCTCACGGCTGCCTGGCGCTGATCGTGGGGTCAGAAGTGGAGGAGCCTGTGTCTCCCCTTTCTGAGGAGTTCGTCTTTTTGAATCCTGCCCAAGTCGATTCTTTCCAACGCTAACTAACGAAAGAAGAGGAGGGAAGATGTATTTTAAGGTGGAATTCATACGCTCCCTCCTGGCACAGGCACAATCTGCGGCCGACAGGGAGCCTCGCGCGCCCGAGACGAGGGACCCAGCGTGCAACGGCCGGCACGCGGCGTCGCGGGGGTCCCGGAGGACGCTGGGCACGTGTGCGCCCGTCCTCCGGTGCGCGTCACCGCCGCGCGTGCAGCGTCTTCCTTCGTCCCCGAGGCCGGACAGTGCGTGTGTCTGACGGCCGTCGCGGGCGTTGGGTTTCCCGTCCCAAGTCCCGCTGCTCCGTTCATTGCGTTCCACTGGTGACGGGTGATCGGGTGGACGTGTCCTTCTGTGGCCCGGTTTCCCTGGGGACTCCTCCTCCGGTGCGGGTGCGGCTCGCTGCTGTTCTCCCAATGCCGATACTGTGCCAGTTCACTCGTCGTCTCCCGAAGTGACCCCCTGGACGCGCTCTTTTTGTAGCGTCTCGTCGGAGGGAGGACGGGGCGGACGCAGGGGCGCGGCAGCCTCGGGAGCTCCGCGGCCCGGGGACGGGGGACGGGGACGGGGTGGGCGGGCGGCTGGGGTGCCCCGCGCTGGGCACCGAGGGGCCCTGCGGACCGCGGTCCCCGCCCCCCCCCCCCCCCCCCCCCCCCCCCCCCCCCGCGGGTCGTGGCACACTAGGCGCTGGGACCAGGGAGAGGTGTTCGTGGGCAGAACGCCGGGCCTTCTCGGCTGTCCTGGGGCCTCCGTCACGTGGGCTCTGCAGGTGTCAGCGGCTCGTGGCTCCTCCCTGCGTCCTGCGCATTCGCGTTACCTCAGCCTCCCTAGGGTCACTAAAAATGGACGTTCCCCTCGCCACGATTCTACATGTGTGTCTCCGCCGATTCTGGGAAGCTGAGGAGCAAGTGCTGGGGGGGGGGGGGAGGGGGGAGGGGGAGAGGGGGAGGGGGGGGAGGGGGGGAGGGGGGGTCCCGGAAGGAGGCAGTCACAGGCGGTGGGAACTGCGAGCCTCTACCACGCCCAGGAGCTCCTGGGACTCAAGCTGCTTCCCCTCCTTCTCCACTCGGCTCTGCGTCCCCAGAGGGGACCTGTATCCAGTACCTGGCCCGGCTCTCCGGCCTCCGGTCCAACCAGCTCCGGGCCCCACCCCCGCCCCCTCCCCCCGGAACATCCCCAGGGGGACCTGCTGCTCCCCCAGCTCCCCGCCTGCCCGCCCGCTCGTGGCCTGGCCGCATTCGTGCCTCTCTCCACCCTTTACCGCTGCCTTTGGGGCTGGTTAATTAAACAATATTTTCAGTATTTCATTTATGCTCCTCTGTTGGCATCACAGCTCCTTCTGCCTGACAGTGACGACCGTACGCTCGTCGGACCGTGTTCAGGGCTCCCGCACATGCACACGCCCCCCCCCCCCCCCCCCCCAGCAGGCTCTTTTACTTAAAATGGGTATGTCTTTTGCATGAAACCTTCCAACTGTCTATTGGTTGGATAAAGTTTCAATTAAGTTGAAATTTAATTGAATTTATTATTTCAAATAAATAATTTTATTTCCAACAGTCTGTATTATCTGTATTGAATGTTGGTTGTATATGTGTGTACATTCATATGAAGATTTTCATTATTCAGCTTGTATAATATAGACTCGAAAACATACTTTTTATAATTAAATATTAATGTCTTACATATGGATTTACTCTGTAAGGAAGAATTGAAGGGGTTAGTCCCCCAAGTTCATGCACATGGAAAATATATTTGAATGCCCGTGTTTTGGGTCATAAAATTCTTGAGTCATATTTTCTCTCCAACAGAGTTTTATGGGCATAAATAAGCTTTCATTTTCTTTTGAGAAATCAGGTCAGATTGGTTCTCCTCTTGTCAATGATCTGATCTCCTTCTGCTTATTTCGAAGTTGTCAATTGCAAAATGAACAAATCTTTTAGAATTTCTGATGTTTACTCTTGAGAGAGAGAGAGAGAGAGAGAGAGAGAGCAGGGGAGGGGCAGAGAGAGAGGGAGACACAGAAACCGAAGCAGGCTCCAGGCTCCGAGCTGTCAGCACAGAGCCCGACGCGGGGCTCGAACTCATGAACCTCAAGATCATGACCTGAGCCGAAGTCGGCCGCTTAACCGACTGAGCCGCCCAGGCGCCCCTCCTGCCTTTTAGAATTTCTAAAAGAAAGAAGAGTTTTGCCAGAGCGCAAGTGAAGCCACTACTGGGACCCACACTCGCTCCGGAAGCAACCTTTAGTGTGGGGGATTCTCACGTGAAGAGATACAGATCTTCATGAACGAAGAACATTCCAGAAAGTCACCGACTCATGTCCTGTTTCCAGTACGTTCAAGGCTGCAGTCTCCAACCTTATGGGAACGTGGGGAGGTCTTACTCTTATCTTTCTGTTTGCAATGTTTCCTGCAGGTTATTTGCCACTGAAGTAGACGTGTGGCATGTGCTCAGGGCAGAGAAGGAGCCCCTGCTGGGAAGTCTGGTCGTGTCGTTCTGGCCTTGGTCAAAGTAGAGCCTTCCTGGGCACTCAGGAAGAGCCTTAAAGCTGAATATCTCCTGTATTTTATTGAGCCCAGTAACTGTATTGACTGCTCTGGGTTGTTTTTTTCCTGAGAAGTTTAATAATGTTCTGGAACACTGTTTGAACACTGTTTTGAATTGTGTTGGTTGGTTTAAGGTTCCCTATCGTCTTTCTGCAACTGGCGGGACTGGTGGGACTGCAGTGAGGGGCAGCCCCCAGGACCCCCAGGTGTGAGCATGTGTGAGGTGTGGTGACGGGCTTCCACAGGTCTCTGGCGTTGGGGGTGTGTGACCTCTGAGGTTTCCATGCAGACGACCCGCAGGGTGACACTGACTCCAGGGAGGAGGCTTCTGGGTGGAGGGACCCCCCCCCCACACACAACAAGGCCCCCCTCAGAGCCAGTGTGGGCCTCGTGAGTGACTGTGGGGTTTTCTCTGAGAAGGGGAGGGCTCTGGGAGGGTTTCCAGCAGGTGCATGGGGTGGGGGAGGGTTCAGAGAAGGTCTTGGAAGGCCTGCTGTTGCCACCTAGGGCGGTGGGGTGCACCGGGAGGTGTGGGGTGCACAGGCGGGCCATGGGCCCCAAGCAGGCCATGCACAGTGGGCTGTGTGGTGTCCTCTGAGTGTGTAGGGCTTCACAGTGGAGCCTACAGGGTTTGGGGTGGATTAGACATGGGGAGTGAGACAGAGCAGCCGTGAGTGTGGGCGGCCACGGAGAAGGAGCAGAGGGTGTGCAGTGGTGGGGCAGGAACCCGCAAGCTCCAGGGAGGTGCCAGTGCCCAGGTGGCGTGTGGGCATCTGGTCCATCCAGGGCCAGGACCATCAGTGTGTAAATGGTGTTTGAGCCGGAGGACCGGAGGACGTGGAGGGATGCATGCAGGAGGACTAGGACCCTCGTCCCGGGTCCTCAGTCAGGAGTTGGGGGGAGGGCAGGAGCAGCGAACGGACACCGGCCAAGGAGGAGAGGCCAGATTGCAGACGCCTCAGAGGCCAGGAACGTGCCTGAATGTGCGGGAGGAAGGTGGGGGTCACTTGTCTGTAGCTCACGGGCTTGGGCATCCCGGAACCATTAACCAAACCCAACTTACCTGGGACCCGACTTTGATTTCTCTGACTTAAATGGTCTCCATGCTTTCAAACCATTTATTATTTTTTTTTTGAGTCTTTTAAAGCATTTTTATTTAAATCTGTAAATGTGCACAGAGGACACAGGATGTCCCCCGGCCTCTGGCTCTGCACAGGAGTATGCTGGAACAAGGAAACAGAGTGAGAACATCTTACTGCATTGTGGGACAGAGACATATCCTCATTATAGCTATTAAATGTAGGTAACATCTGTCTAATTAGCCTTATTGTAGGGGCGTCTGGGTGACTCAGTCTGTTAAGTGTCTGACTTCGGCTCAGGTCATGATCTCACGGTTCTTAGGTTTGAGCCCCACATCGGGCTCTGTGCTGACAGCTTGGAGCCTGGAGCCTGCTCCAGAGTCTGTGTCTCCCTCTCTCTCTGCCCCTCCCCTGCTCACACTCTGTCTCTTTCTCAAAAAGAAATAAAAAAAATTAAAAAATGAATTAGCCCTACTGGAGTTGCATTCTCCTTTTACAAAATCTTGCATTTATGCATCTAACCTACAAAATGTGAAAAACGCTCTAGAGAGTTGAAGAAAGGAGTTGGAATGAATCACCGTCAGAAGACAGGAGATATATTTTAAAAATAGAGTTAGGTGTTTCCACGCACACCACATAAAGGTCCTGCTACCGGTCAGTCCTAACTGCAAATAGTCCTGTTTGATTAAGTAACAAGATTCATGCAACAGAAAAGAAAGTAGCACCATATAATCTGTAAGTTCAAATAAACATCCGTTCTTGTTTTTGTGTGATGGTGACAGGTATGTGTGCACCTATGTGCTTCCCGTCCCAACATGGTGCCGTCTTTTGTTTGGTGTGACTGTGTCCTTGTTGGCTGCCTGTGAAGGCGGCCTCTTTGGGGACCCACACACATGCAGGCAGGTGGAGGGGGGGCAGGCTTTTCTCTTATTCTGATCAAAATAGGAGATGACCTCAGCTGGGCAAGCAGGTAGGGAGGGAGCCTCAGACTGGGGAGACTGGATGGGACCCACAGCATAATCCCAGTGGGGGTGGTGGCTGGGAAGCTCCTCCATGGGGATCAGTCAGGATGCGTAAAATAGAAACCCCACTGCACCAGCTTAATCCTCCCGTGTGAGAACAGAGGAATCTGTCAACACCACTGGGGGCCAAGATTCCATCTATATTTTTGGCCCACTATCTTTAGTAGGTGAGCAAAGGGGCTGCTCACCTCTGGGCCTTGCATCTATATCCCAGGATAGGCAGGCAGCAAACAGCAAAGTATACTCTGGAAGCCTCCTTCTTCCCAAGTACATCTCACTGGCCTCTGTGGGTCCTGTGGCCACTGGGCCGCAGAAGAGACTGGGAGGTGCCGGGAAGTTGAGGGGAAAGTGGATATCAGCTGGGTGCTAGGGTGGCCTGCCCCACGCAGACTGTGTGGTGAGGGCCTGTAAGAGCTAAGCCCAGCAGCCTGCAGCCCCCTTCAGCATGTGGCCACCAATTCAAAATGGTGCCAGGGAGCATTGGGGTCATGACCCCTGTGTGTCCAGGCCTGGCTGTGGAGAGTTGGGCTCACCTGGCTGGGTCGTGGGGGTGGCTGTGGGTCGAGGTCACGGGTGCCATGCCGGTGAGCTGGAGGGTCCTGAGGGGGCCCTGCAGGTGAGAGTAGGGGAAAGCAGCAACAACCCCAGGAAGGGTGGGCCAGGAGGGGGCAGGGTGACCACGGGTGAGTGTGCATGTCACCCTGAGGCTGCTGGGCTCGAGGACCAGAGGGGAGAGTGTTTGGGAGGTGGGGGTCCCTGTGAGGGCCTTCTCAGTAATCAGTCTTGTGGGGCTGGGGAGGGAGATCTGTGGACTGTCGTCTTCTGGAAGGTGGGGAATGGTGTGGCCTCCTTTCTGGCCGCTGGCCGATCAGTGCGCCCTGGCAGGAGTGCGTCCTCATCCAGGGCTGCATGGGGTTCCCTGAGACCCTCCCCAGAATGGTTGCATCTGGATCTGCAGATCAGTAAGATTCCTGGGGTAGGGAGTCTGTGTGCACTGAAGCTTGAGGGTGCTGACCTTAGGGACCTGGAGAAGTGGGGCTTTTGTCCCCTGCCTGGGGACAGGAGCACTGACTTGTTGGTGTCCTATACTGCTGGGGGCTCCAGGACTGGGGCGTGCTCCTCTGTGCCTGGACCTTGCACATCTGGGTCCCTGTGTCCCCTTTGCCTGCTGCATCACCGCCTGGGACCAGGGCTCCTGAAGTGCAGCCCAGCTCTGTCTTGGGCTCCAGCTTGTTCCTGAATGACTCAGGCTCCCCCATCTGAGGCTCCCTGTCCTCCCAGAGGGCATCCTTGCTAGCCCCTCGGTCCCCATTGCCAAAGTCCCGGACGCTTCTCCTCTCCACCTGCAGCTAGAGTGCCTGGTCCTCCAGGAAGGGGCCCTGACTGACCCACACACTCCAAGCCACACCCTGTGCCTCCCCTTCTCAGTGTCACCTGTACGTGTGCAAACGTCTGCATACCCTCAGGGCCGTGTGTGCCTGCTGTGTCACACCCCAGGGCCTGGCTAAGTTCCCTGGGCTGATGAGTGAGGGAGTGAGCGAGTGCAGTATTGTGGTGCTGGGAGTGAGGGAAGAAATATAGAGTTGACCAGAGGAGAGAAACTGCAGGGAAATCCATGGAGGGAAACCCCAGCTTTAAGGTAAAGTACCTGAAAACCTCCCAGGCCTGAGTGCAGGGAGGGCAGGGAGGGGAGAGGAGGGGTGTGGAGGAGTGGGGTGGGACAGGAAGGGAAGGCAGGAGGGGGTTTGCTGCCCTGGAGCTTATCTGCTTCCTGCCTGGGACATGTGGTGCTGAGCCCAGGGAGCTGCGTGGGAACAGGGTGCCTGGCGCCTGGCTGGCTCTGCCCCCAAGACCGGTGCTGGCCAGTGGGGACCTGGGCTGGATGAGCCTTCACCCAGGAAGGGAGGCCTCTGAGTTGGGGGCTCCAGGCCCTCTGGAGACTGGCTCACAGGTGACAGGTGGGTGGGTGCAGGCTGGTGGAGGGCCCCAGTGAAGGCAGAGCTCCTCTTCCTTGCTCCACATGGTGGGCTCGGGCTTTTGGGAGTCCTGTTGTGGGCTGGGGGACCCTGGCTGCCCCGTGTGGCCGAGTCCTCAGTGCTGGGACAGGGGCTCTTGAGGACCCAATGGCTGCAGCATGGGGGCCCCAGGGAGAATGCTGCCTGGATGGCCGTCCCCACAGGGGAGGGCACTGGGCTCAGGGGTGATGGGCAGAAGGGGCGCATGGGTCCTTCTGGGTGGTCTTCCTGGTGCTGCCTGCTTGGCGGCCGGTGGCTGACGGGCACCCCATGTGCTGGCCGCCAGCCGGGCATTCCTAAAGGGGCCTGAGGCCCGGCTGGACTCTGTCCAGCAGTGGCGCCTGGATGACCGACGTGAGGGGTCATGCCTGCTGACCCCTGCCCAGGGCAGCAGTGGCAGGAGCAGATGCTTGTGTCTCCCTGAGGGACACAGGCCTTGAAGGTCTGCTCTGGAGGGTGAGGACAGGGCCCAGCCCCCCCGACCCCCCGCCCGGCCCAGCCTCTTGTCCTAACCCGGAAGCGGGGAGGCTGAGGGGCGTCCAGGGCTATCTGGTTACCCCAGGAGCCCGCGGACACCTCCTGGCTGGGGGCGGGGCTCCCCTGTCAGACCGCTAGCTCCAGGCTGGGCCCCCAGAGCCCATGGGGACAGTTTTGGCCACATCCAACGTCTCAGTGCTAGTTCCCACCGGACACAGTGACCCCGGGCTGCTCAGAATACTCCAGGCTCCTCCTTGGCCGTGAGGCCCCCGCAGGGAGGGATGGGCTGCTGGGTGGAGGTATTCTGTCTGGCGGGGCCTGTGGGTGGGTTTTATGAATGGCCTGAGGCACTGTGAGCCCATCCGCTACTACCCACTCTGCCTCAGGCCTGCACAAAATCCACCAAGGACCCCTAGGTGGGGAGGCTGCACTGGGCAGCCTGTCTCCTGGAACAGGACCCTCCTCAGGCTATCACTGACCCCCTGAACTGGGTGGGAGGATGCAGACCTCAGGCCGGGAGGCAGGCCCTTCTGCTGGTGGACCCACTTGGGGGCAGGGGTTTCCGGCCTGGAGGGTGTCACTGTGGGACCAGCTTCCGCTATACCACCATGACACAGACTGACTCATAAACCTCTTGGCTGCTGGGGGCTCAGCCCCTTCCTGGGTCTTGTCTGATGGACAGGTGCTGGGGGCTCAGCCCCCTCCTGGGTCTTGTCTGATAGACGAACGCTGGGGGCTCAGCCCCCTCCTGGGTCTTGTCTGATGGACGGATGCTGGGGGCTCAGCCCCCTCCTGGGTCTTGTCTGATGGATGGATGCTGGGGGCTCAGCCCCCTCCTGGGTCTTGTCCCATGGATGGCGGGGGGTGGGGGGGTCTTCTCCATGCTGGACACTCCCCCTGAGCTCTGGAGTCTGGAGTTCCAGTGCGTGAGGATTCTGGGGCACGTTCAGCCCAGTCTGGGTGAGCCCCCTATGGGTGGGTGGGCTCTGAGGCAGAAGCCAGCCTCCCCCAGCCCACCCTGCGTGGAGCGGGGCTGCAGCCTGAGCCCGGGTCTGGTGGGCTGGCCTCCTGCTCCTTGGGCTCTGTGCCCCCGGGCATGTTGGGTCCGTCCTGTCTGTGAGGGGTCTGCTGCTCAGCCATGCTGGCTGGTCAGTGTCAGCCAGAACGGGATGCCTGAGGGCAGAGGGGCAGAGGGCTCAAGGAAGGGCTTTTGGGTCTATCCTGGGCCACTGTGGGGGTTGTGACACCTTGAGAGGGTCCGTACAGAATCTCCCCTCCCTCCCGTTCCCCCTGGGGTAGGGGTGTGGCACCTCAGCCCAGCTCCCCCTGCACTGGCAGTGCCCTGTACACCTGCCCTCCACTGGCAGGTGCGGGGTCACGGGCGCCGGGACTTGGGAGCCGGGCCAGCACCTTGGGCTCGGCCCCGGGCTCACAGAGCGAGCGCTTGGCAGGGGGTCAGCTCAGATCTCGGTCAGGTTCCGGGCCTGAGCTGCCCCCGCCCGTTGCTGTCTGGTCCTCTCTGCAGGAGTCACAGTGCTGTTGGATATCATGGTGGGGGAGCCCGGCTCCCCATCCTCTGTGGCTTCCCCTCCCCGGAAGGGTCTTAGCACAGCACGTGGAGGGAAGAGGAGGGAGAGCTCAGGGAACAGGGAGAGGAGGTGAGGGCTGGGGGCCATGGGGAGGGCTCCCTGCAGAGGGCCTGCCAGCTGACTGTCCCCCGACCACGTGCCCAGGCCCGAGCCCAGGGTGCAGGAGGGCCTCCTTGGGTGTGCAAAAACCCCACGCCATCCTCTTGTTCTCAGAGGGGGAGCCTCCCAGGCAGTGAGGCCGGGCGGCTGGGAGGAGAGGGGCCGGCTCTGGAGGTCAGCGCTGTCCATACCCTTTCCTCCCAGGGTGCTTGCGCTGGACCCCGGTGCCCAGACCACAGTGCCCCAGCCCTGCCTCAGGACAGCACCGGCTTGAGGTCTGCAGCCTCTGATGACAACTGGGGGGACAGCATGAGGGGACAGGGCCCAGCCCCTAGCAGGAAGCTGTGGGGCCCAGGGAGGGAGGCTGGTTTTGAGCATAAGCCGTGTCGCCGTGGGAGGTAGTACCCTGGTACCCACAGTGACAGAGGCTCAGACAATATGGCCTGTCCCTGGGGCCCAGAGGCGGGCCCTGCTCACAGCTGCTCAGCCTGTCCTGGCCGAGGCCATGGCCCCTCAGCCTGCCTCCGAGGGACATGCTGAGGCAGGTGTCCCCCGGGGAGGTTGAGTGTGGGCTGGGCTGGGAGCTGGGGCTTGGTCGAGGGGCCCTGGGTCCCCCTGGGTCCTGACCCTGGAGTGGCTCATCTATAGTTTGTGGTGAGGAGCTGGGTGTCTAGGACTGGTCCCTGTGGCCTGTGGACGGGGTGCTGATGGAGCCTCTGTGGAGGGGAGGACTGACAGATGGACGTGGGGTGACCTGTGCCAGCCTGGGGGCTCTGTGCTCACTGTCCTGGTGAAGGCAGGGCGGCTGCTGGGCCTGGGCTCTGTGACTTACAGGCCTGGTCCCTCTGCCCCTGTGTGCACCCAAGCCTGTGGTTTCCTCCTCCCCAGGCCCAGCACAGCCCCTCTGGCTATGGATGTGCCTCCTCATTTAGAATCAGTCAGCCCTGGAGACCCCTTGAAGCACAGACCCCAGCATGAGGGGCCCATCCCTCCAGGGCCAGAGGCTAGAGGTGAATGCCTCAGACTGAAAAGGGTGAGCTGCCAGGCCGGGGGTCAGGTGGTGCTGGGCCTGGTTGTTGCTATGAGGGGCATCACTGTGGTACCACCCGTAGTTATAGACACTGTCTGATGCCCCATGACAATAACCAGGGCCTGGCCCCTGCAGGCGGAGCTGGTGGGAGGAGCTTCCTCAGGACGGGGAGGGCCCAGGGGCCATTAGGGCTGTGGAGGAGGCTTGGATCTGCCCTGGGACCAGGATGCATGCCAGTTGCCGCTGTGGGTGCCTGGAGGCCGCAGTCTGCAGCCCTGGGTGGGCTGGGACGGGAGAGGACGTGCCCAGAATGCCTGGGCTGGTAAAGGTAGATGTAAGGACTGTGGACTCCTTGTTCGTGGATGCCAGGACTGGGAGGCACTGGGGCAGGCTGGAGATGCAGGTGTGGGTCTGCTGCATTGCTGGAGCTCGAAACAGTTGCTCCAGGGTGGGAACAGCGGCCTCAGGGGCCGTGGGCTGGCCAGTGAGGAGCTGCCCGCTTGTGGGAGTCTGCGGTGGGCTGGCAGGGACCTGGGGCTCGGGCTCAGGTCCGAGGGGCACTGGATGGGGCGGGCAGTGGGGGAGGAAGGTAGTGGCTTCCAGACAGGCCCTGTGGAGGGGACAGTCTCCAACGCCACTGCCCTTTGCCTTTGCCTGCCCATCCGGGAGATTCGGGCTGAGCTTCGCTGCTGTAAGTCATGCAGTAGATGCGGTCCTACCCCAACCTCCCCCCCCCTCACCCGCAGTTAAAATCCCTGCTGTCCTACAGCCAGTCTCCCAGGAAGGTCCACCCATGGGGATGCCCCTGCTGGGAACAGAAGCCTGGACGTGGGCAGGGGCAGAATGTGTTTAGGAAGGCCCAAGATGTGCAGCAGAGGGCCGGAGCTAGGGGGCCACGTGGCTGGGAGCTGGATGAGGCGCTGGACAGCATCCTTCCCCAGGAGCCTGGCGGGTACGGAGGGGAGTGCAGCTCTGGGCCCCTAGCAGGGCCTGGGCTGGGCTGGGTTAGGCTGGCTGCTCGGAAGGGCTTTCCCTGGAGGGCACTCACTGTGGGTGGGTTTCTAGCCTCCCGGCAACGACCAGAGCCCGCACCGCCCGTCTCCTGCGGGACAGGCCCCAGGAGCCCCCGCTGGCCCGTCCAGGATCAGGACCCATGTCCCTGAGGACGGCACGGGCTGTGAGGTGCCCCACTCCCTGAGAGCCTGTCCTGCCTCCAGCATCAGTGAGCTCCTACGCAGCCTAGTGTAGGCCTAGCTCCAGTGTCCACTCCTGCCAGCCCCGCAACGGTCTCTGGGGGTCCTGCCCACGGGGAGTTTGCCCAGGGTAGACTCTGTCCTTCCTGCTCGGTTCCGCTGTGGTGTTGAGAGCAGATCTGTTTCTGCCAGTGGGGATTGTGCGGCCACCTCAGAGCCCTTTGAAGCCCCCAGCTGCGGGTGGTTGTTGTACCTGGACACAAGCCCACAGGCCGAGCTGGCTGCCGGTGGCTCAGGAGGCCTAGGGTCCTGCTCTGGCCCTCAGGAGCCGGGCTGGAGGGCCCTGCCGCTCTGGCTGGTTTTTGCTGCTGGGTCTGTCACCGTGGGCATAGTCACTATCGTAGTAACACAGTGGAAAGTTCCCCGTCAAAAAGCCCCCGAGCGTGGCAGAGGGGCCCCTTCCCTGCCAGAGCCCCAGGCGCCCAACCGGGCATGTCTGCACAGGTGTCCAGAGCTGCCCCACGTGGTGGGCAGCTGGCGTGGTCCGGCTGCCCTGTCTCCCCAGGGACACCTGCTGCAGGGGTGGGTGGAGACTGAGCTTCCACGGGCGTGGGCACAGGGGGTGTGGGTGGTGGCCCAGGGTGTGTGCCCACATCTGTGGCCCAGGCCACGGGGAGAGTGTCCACTTCGGGGATACTGTGTCTGCAGCGTGTCTCCAGGGTCGCTGGCAGCCTCCTGGTGAGGCCAGGTTTGGACGAGGCCAAGGGGACCACAGAGCATGGGGTGGATGGACCAGCCAGACTGGTCGAGGGGCACGTGGGTCTAACCGTCCTCCCAGAAGAAACGTTTCCCAAATCAGGTTCAAACAGCCGTCCCTGAAGGGGGGAGTCCCGCTCACCTTCCTGGGTCCCACGGGGCAGGCCCCCAGTCTGCTTGGGGAACAGGTGCTGTGGGGTGACGTGGGGTTGGGGTGATGTGGGGTGTGGTGGGGTTTAGGTGATGTGGGGTGTGGGGTGACGTGTCCGGGTAGCCCAGTGGCTATAGGGTGGGGCAGGGCCCGCTCACCAGGGCAACCCCTGTGCTGTCCCTGCCCAGACAGGCAGGTCTGGCTGGGGTTTGGGGTGGCTTCCGCTGGTGGGTTTCAGGGTCTGATGGAGTCAGCAGGCAGGGTCCTGGTGCGGCGTCCCGGAAGCCCTGTTCCTTCCGTTGTGCCTGCTGCGGGTGGGTTTGGGTTACAGGCTGCACTGCCCTGGTGACACCATATGCATGGTGATGTGGCCCCACTCAAAATCCGGGGGAAGGTGTCGCTGCTGCGCTGAGAGCAGGGCCACAGCTGGGACCCCCCAGGACGGGGTTTTGGATGGGTGCTGTAATGCTGTGGTAACACAGCTACTCCCGATACAGTAGTCACCACAGTGACACAGACCCACCTCCAATCCTTCTTCCCAGGGGGGCTGCGGGGCTGGAGGGGGAGGAGCCTGGGATGCCCAGGGCTGATCCGAGGGCGGAGGCGGAGCCCGGGGAGGCTCCTTGCCAGAACACGGCACTGGGCGGCCGCCCATGCCACATGGTGGGGCGTTGTGAGGGGTCACTCTGGGGCCAGCAGGTGGTTCCCACCCGGGGAGGCTGGAGCGGACAGGGGTCAGTCCTGTTGCCACTGAGCCTTGCACTCGGGGTCTGAGTTGTGCTCAGACCCGCGAGGGCGTCTGGCTCTGCCTCACCGGCCCCTGTCTGGCTGTCTCCCTTTGCCATCTGCCTGTGGACCCATCTACCTTAGAGCCACCTGGGATTGTGCCATTGTGGTGACGGGCCTCAGTGACCAGCCACTGCCGGAGCACCTGCTGTCCTCGGATGCAGTTTCAATTCCCCCTGGTTCTAGCAGGACCTGGGGCACATGCAGGTGAGGAAGTGCAGGTGTGGGGAGGCCCAGGTGCAGGGGAGGCCCAGGTGCAGGGAGGCCCAGGGGAGGCCTAATCCTGGTTTAAGTCTTAGTTCAATGAGCTGGACGGAATTTGCCCTCCTCGAGGGCCCTTCATGTTAGTATGAAAACGGGCCTGCGTTGCTCTTTTGGGGCTCTTTGGAGCATGATTCACTTACAGAGTCCAGGAGCAGGTCTGCGTGGCAGTGACCGCGTCTGTGGAAGTCTGAAGCCCCGTCCACGAAGCCATCCGGGCCGGGGATGTCGGGTCTCTGGACGGCTCCCACCGCAGTGTCCGCCTGCTGAGCCGTCTGGCTAAGCTTCATTGCTAGGAAAGGAAACGTGACGCCTATTCTGTGCTAACAAGTGCATTCTGCTGGGTCATCCCCAGCGTGAGCTGCTGCGATACCCTGAGTGGGGGAGTCCACACCCGCACCTGGCGCCTGCCCCACCTGAGCCACAGGAACAGCAGTCATTTGGGGGAGCAGGGGTGTGGACATGCCCTCAGCCGACCACTGAGCCTCCAGTGTCCCAGGTCCCCTCCTGGGGCCGGAGAGGGCAGGGCCGTGGCCCCAGGAGGCCTGGCAGCTTTGCGGGGGTGGGGCGCACATTTGTACAGCAGATGATGGATGCTGGGACGGGGCACGTGGTCGTGGGCTGAGTGCTCGCTGTGGCTGCAGGCTGCAGCCTGGTGCCTGTCTTCACGTGGTCCTCAGCACCCACCCCGCGGGGCTGTTGTTATTACTGTTATGACTATGCCACTGTGCGGTGGGCGTGCTGAGGCCCAGGCCTCCACACATCTACCTCCCCCCTGCTCCCTGCTGGTAGAGGTCGCTGGGATGAGAAGGAGGGAACAGAGCTGGGTGGCATCTGGCCAGATGCACGTGTTCAGGGGCTGTGTGGATGGTGCAGTTTGAGGTCCACCCTGGTCCATGAACCCTGGGCTGGTGGCCAGTGCCCATCGGTTCCCCACTGGGACCACCACGGGGTCTGGGAGAGTGGCCTCTCCCCTCATGTCCTCCAGGCCACTTCTGGAGCCACGGCAGACAGCGTCGTGGGATGGCAGCTCTCCCGGCATCCGAGTAGCCCCTCTGCCTGACATCTAGGCCCCAGGGTTAGGGTCTGCTTTCCTGTGGGGCTGTAGCCTGACGAGGGAGCCCCTGGCTGTCCCTGGCCCATGTCCAGCCACAGCAGCCACAGTGCTGGGCCCCAGAGACCAGGGTGCCCATACTCCTCCTAATTTTGAGGAGTGGTCTTGGGGGAGTGAGGGGGACAAAGTTGGGGAGCCCCTTCTGGAACGTTCCTCCTCCCCAGCTCCTCCCCCTCACCCCTGGGACTCTCACCTCTTGGAGCCATGGTGGTGTCGGGTAAGCATTTCTGGAAACGTCCATCTCTGAGCTTTAGAAACCATTTGTGGATTTTAAGGCCTTTGATCCCCAGGAAAGGTGGAGAAATAAGTCAGCCAGGCCAAGTGCTGAGGACAGACGAGCCTGCAGGCGCAGAAGCCTCTCCTGCAGCCTCCTCGCTGTGAAACACGTGTTCTTGTGTGCAAGAACACATCTGACGACGGAGCAGACACACGTGCCCTCTTCCACGCGCACACAGCCGTGTCCGTGGTGCTGTCCTCAAGAAGCGGCAGGACGTAGTCGGAAGGAGAAAGCGCGCATCCGTGCCTGGTCCGTGGGTCGCCCACAGGAAGCCTGCTTGCCCCAGACCTGCAAGGGTCCCAGCCTCCCTGGCTGCCGGTGGGCAGCCCTGTGGGGTGGAGGGTGGTTAGGGGCTTTGGCTGCATCCTGCGTCCCTGCGCTCAGGGGTCCTGGGCGCCCCTGTGGTTTCGTCCTGGTGGTCCATGTTCTGCTGTGTCCAGGAGCTCGGACTGGGGCTTCGAGGACATTCTGCAGCTGGGCCCTCCCAAAGAGCTGGCAGTGACCGGGGGCTGCTGAGGGGGCAAAGGTTAGGCTCGCTGCTGCTCTGCCCTCGGCAGAGACCAGTCAGACCCCTCCCCAGCAGAGCAGACTGCACTGGGCCTTGGCCTGAGGGGGGTGGGGGGTGGCTGCTGCCCCAGCTCCCTTCTCGGTGCGACAAACCGTCCGAGGCCTCTCTTGGGTCACATCACAACTTGCATCTGCTCTCCTGGCCTCTGTGTTCATGTGGGGGCTGGGGACGGTGCCGCCTGGTGCCAGCCTCCCTCAGGCAGTCCTTAAAGGGCCCCTCTGCCAAATACACGTGTCCTTTCCCAATTCCGGCCTCCCTGGGAGTGCTGGCCCCTCGCCCTCGCCAGGCTAGGCGCTCAGGAGCACAGCCCGCGTCACCGGCTCCGTGAGCACAGGCTCCAGGACATGATGCAGGGCCCCCTGGTCTAGGGGAGCACTCACTCTGGTTCTCGTCGCTTCACCAGGGCGGACAAAACACTTTTTCCTGCACCTCCCTCCGCACCAGTTACAAGCCCCGTGCCTGCCAGTGGTTCAGGCCCAGGGCTCTTCGTCATCCCCAGCTGGGCAGGGGCCCAGGCGAGGCTCAGTGACAGATGCCTGCCTGCTGCTGGGAAGGACATGGCTTCCTCAGTGCCCCCAAGATGTCAGCTCGACTCTCTGGATCTTCGCTTTGCCCCAAGGGCGTGGTGGAAATGTGTCTAGTCCTGAGAGGGGGAGCCCAGCCGCAAGAGGGGTGCTCTGATCCCAGGAAGCAGTACCTGGCCCAGAGAAAAGGATCCAGAAGCATCCAGGGCCACACCCTGCACGTCGCTTGGCTGAGGGCCCCTCCTTGTGTCCTCAGAGCTGGAGGGGTGGTGTCCTCTCTCTCCTGTAAGGATGTTGTGATGACATTTAGGGCTTTGATAATAATCCAGGAGAACCTCCCCATCTCGTGACCTTAACTAAATTCATCTGCACAGACCCCTTCTCCATATAAGGTGACAGTCATAGGCTCTGGGAATAAGGACCTGGATATTTTTTGGGGGCCACTTGTGAACCCTTCACTCCACCCACTCAATGGGCATTTATGGAACACTGACTGGAAGCCAGACCCGCCTTCTGGGACACGCCAGTGATTGGTGGATTCCAGAAGCTTCTGCTGCTTCAAGTTTAGAACTTGAGCCCCAGGACTCACCAGGTATCACTTGGTAGACGACAGGCAGGTGACAGCTTCTGTCCTGCTCAGGCTTGATCTGCCAGGGCATCACAGCCCAGGGACAGCCCAGGGCTGATACAGTTCCCGGCTGCCTCTATCTGACCCTGGGTGGGTTCGAGGGCCTCTCCATCCCTCTGGGCCCCAGGTCCTTCCACCCCAGGGTCCCGGCCCCAACCCAGCTGGTCACCTGGGGATTTGGGTTTTGTGTCACCCCCTGGCTTGGGTCACCTGGTCCACCTGGCCTTCACACATCTCCTCCACCTGGGACAGAGGCACCCTCACCCTTCCTCTCTGAGCTGTCAGCCCACACAGCCTTCCCTGGGCTGTGATGCTAAGCCCCCCATGTCCAGGCCTGTGCAGGGAACTTTGCTGTCAGTGGGTCTAGGGACGTGCCCCGTGGGGCTGCAGGTGGCAGTGAGGACAAGGTGGGAGGCAGTGGGTGCAGGTGCCTGTGAGTCTGTGGCCGCCCTCTGCACCTGCATCCACTCCCCTGTCACCTCCATTTTTAGGGGGACAGGCAATGCAGGTGAGTGCTTGGAGCTTGGCCTTCCCTAAAGCCAAGCCCTAAGTTACACACCAGAATCTTCCGCACCACTGTGTGTGACAGACCTCAGACACTGTGGCCTGGGTCCGTTGATGACAACTTTCTTGTTCTGGCCCTGCTTAGCCCTTCAGCCTTGTGGGGTCCCAGCTTGTGGCTACCTGGGGTCAGTGGGCCTGGCCTCCCGGCTGCAGAGATGCCACTGACCACCTACACTTCCCCACAGTTAGCAAGCCCAGCCGCCCACCTGTCCCCACTCCGTGGGCACACCCACTTAGGTCATCCAGTAACTGGCATGGCTGCCGTCACACCCTGTCAGGTGAGACCCTCACCAGCCCTCCCTGGGGCCTGGGAGACGCAGGTGTGGGCTGGCCTCCTACATTGAGCTCTGTTGAGCTCGGTGGTTTCTCGGGACTGGTATTCTCCCCGTAGACCCAGGCCTGCCCTGAGGTTGGGGTCCTGCAGACCCAGAGGGAGGACCCCTCAGAGCACCCCCCCCACCCCCAGACTGGGGCAGCTGCCTCCCTGGGCGAGGTCCCCAGCCTCAGACAGAGGACCCTGGGGAGCCCCGGGGGGACTGGTGCTGCAGGGGCGCCTTCTGGCCTTCCCCTGAGGAGTCCCTGGGGTCTCTAACATGGTGGGTCTTCAGGGAGCTGTGCCCGCCCAGCCTGCACGTCCTGACCACACTTCCCGGGTCCCTGGGCCACACCTTTTCTAAGGAACGGCCCCGCCCCAACTCTGTGACTGTGGTGGGTCACCAGTGTGAGGACCCTTGTCTTGTCCACCCCCCCAACAGGCCTGGGCAGCCCTGCTGGGGCACCTGGCCCCCGTCTTTCCTGTTGGGAGACAGAGATGCAGCAGAGAGAGACCTGGAGCAGAGCATGGGTGGCTGCAGAGCTTATATTTTGGGGGCCCATGGCGGGGAGCCCATAAGGGGGCCCACAGGAGGGAGCTTACAGGGGGGGCCCACAGGAGGGAGCTCACAGGGGGACCCATAGGAGGGAGCCCACAGGGGGGGCCCACAGGAGGGACCCCACAGGGGAACCCACAGGAGGGAGCCCACAGGGGAACCCACAGGAGGGAGCCCACGGGGGGGGGGGGGTTGCGCACAGGAGGGAGCTCACAGGGGGGCCCACAGGAGGGAGCTTACAGGGGGGGCCCACAGGAGGGAGCCCACAGGGGGGGCCCACAGGAGGGAGCCCACAGGGGAACCCACAGGAGGGAGCCCACAAGGGGGGCCCACAGGAGGGAGCTCACGGGGGGGGGGGGGGTTGCGCACAGGAGGGAGCTCACAGGGGGGCCCACAGGAGGGAGCTACAGGGGGGCCCACAGGAGGGAGCTACAGGGGGGCCCACAGGAGGGAGCTCACAGGGGACCCATAGGAGGGAGCCCACAGGGGGGGCCCACAGGAGGGACCCCACAGGGGAACCCACAGGAGGGAGCCCACAAGGGGGGCCCACAGGAGGGAGCTCACGGGGGGGGGGGGGGTTGCGCACAGGAGGGAGCTCACAGGGGGGCCCACAGGAGGGAGCTACAGGGGGGCCCACAGGAGGGAGCTACAGGGGGGCCCACAAGAGGGAGCCCACAGGAGGGAGCCCACAGGGGAACCCACAGGAGGGAGCCCACGGGGGGTGCGCACAGGAGGGAGCTTACAGGGGGGGCCCACAGGAGGGAGCTCACAGGGGGACCCATAGGAGGGAGCCCACAGGGGGGGCCCACAGGAGGGACCCCACAGGGGAACCCATGGGAGGGAGCCCACAAGGGGGGCCCACAGGAGGGAGCTCACAGGGGGGCCCACAGGTGGGAGCTACAGGGGGGCCCACAGGAGGGAGCCACAGGGGGGCCCACAAGAGGGAGCCCACAGGAGGGAGCCCACAGGGGAACCCACAGGAGGGAGCCCACGGAGGGGGGGCGCGCACAGGAGGGAGCTACAGGGGGGCCCACAGGAGGGAGCTACAGGGGGGCCCACAAGAGGGAGCCCACAGGAGGGAGCCCACAGGGGAACCCACAGGAGGGAGCCCACGGGGGGGGCGCACAGGAGGGAGCTTACAGGGGGGGCCCACAGGAGGGAGCTCACAGGGGGACCCATAGGAGGGATCCCACAGGGGGGGCCCACAGGAGGGACCCCACAGGGGAACCCACAGGAGGGAGCCCACAAGGGGGGCCCACAGGAGGGAGCTCACGGGGGAGGGGGGGTTGTGCACAGCAGGGAGCTCACAGGGGGGCCCACAGGAGGGAGCTACAGGGGGGCCCACAGGAGGGAGCTTACAGGGGGGGCCCACAGGAGGGAGCTCACAGGGGGACCCATAAGAGGGAGCCCACGGGGGGGCCCACAGGAGGGACCCCACAGGGGAACCCACAGGAGGGAGCCCACAGGGGAACCCACAGGAGGGAGCCCACGGGTGGGGGGGTTGCGCACAGGAGGGAGCTCACAGGGGGGCCCACAGGAGGGAGCTACAGGGGGGCCCACAGGAGGGAGCTACAGGGGGACCCATAGGAGGGAGCCCACAGGGGGGGCCCACAGGAGGGACCCCACAGGGGAACCCACAGGAGGGAGCCCACAGGGGAACCCACAGGAGGGAGCCCACAGGGGGGGCCCACAGGAGGGAGCTACAGGGGGGCCCACAAGAGGGAGCCCACAGGAGGGAGCCCACAGGGGAACCCACAGGAGGGAGCCCACGGGGGGGGGGATTGCGCACAGGAGGGAGCTCACAGGGGGGCCCACAGGAGGGAGCTACAGGGGGGCCCACAGGAGGGAGCTACAGGGGGGCCCACAAGAGGGAGCCTACAGGAGGGAGCCCACAGGGGAACCCACAAGAGGGAACTCACAGGGGGGCCCACAGCAGGAGCCCATAGCGGGGAGCCCACAGGGGGGCCCACAGGAGGGAGCCCATGGGCGGTCCCATAGGAGGGAGCTCACTGAGGGGCTCACAGGAGGGGACCCACGGGGGAGGGGCCCATAGCTGGGAGTCCATAGTGAGGAGCCCATGAGGGGGCCCATAAGAGGGAGCTCACAGGGGGAACCCACAGCAGGAGCACATAGCAGGGGGCCCACAGCGGGGAGCCCACGGTGGAGGGGTCCAAAGGAGGGAACTCACAGAGGGGGCTCACAGTGGGGGCCCACAGCAGGGGGCCTATAGCAGGAGCCCACAATGGGGACCCCACAGTAGGGTGTAGACGCCTTGTTGACCAGAGCACCTCAGCGTGCATGAGTGCGTGCATGCTGTTCCAGCTCACAGTGAGTGAGCGGCTCCCTGGTGGCTTCTCGGCATCACAGGCCCAGGGGTGTGTCTGTTGGCTCCACAGTCAGCTTCAGCCACCCCCTTGCTGCCTGGGGGCCAGGACTCCAAGAGCATCCTGGCTGCAGGGCTCCCGATCCAGGGCCTCTTCTGAGCCCAGGCCCGTCACTCGCACCCATCCCATGTCGCTGTCCTGAGACCATCAGCCAAGGCACAACTGCCTCGCTTCAATCCAGCTACTGGGCCTGGGAGAGCCTCCACCTTTACAGATGTGCCGAGTACAGCGGCCCTGATACTGAGATGAAGGCCTTGGAGACCCAGGACACTCAGCCTCGGGTGGAGGCTCAGGGACCTGGTTGTTTTGGTGGCGGTGGCTCCTCGGGGGGTCTGCCTCACCAGCTGCAGGGGGTAGAGACACCTGGGTGGTCCTGCTCTGTGGAGAGGACCTGAGCCTGGAGGCCTCACCCTGTCCAGGGCCCTGGCTCCCCCACCTCCTGGCTGTCAGCCAAACTGCCCGCGGGGTTTAGTTTATTTGCTGTTCCCTCGTGTGGCTGTTGAATCAGGAAGGAGAGAGGGGCCAGCAATGCACTGGCTCACAGACCCTTGGCCTCTGTCCCTGGGCAAATAAGTGCACAAAGGAACCTTGAGGAACCCTTAGCGCTTTGCCAAGTCCCTACATGCAGGATTCCAGGCAGGCTTGCTTTTAGGAAACCTGCGTGTGTCACGTCCACATGGATGACGCGTGGGGGAAAGAACATGTGACATGTTCAGAATACAGAGAAGCAGCCAAAGGGCTTAAATAACTTAATGAGGTTTCCTTGTAACACAAAAGCCAATCAGATTTTTAATTGAGAAGCGACGTGTTCTCTTTCGGACATACGAGTTTGCAGCCCATTGTTTGCTTACCTTCGTGTGCCATCGGAACCGTCATTATTATCCTGTGAGCCGAAGCGGCACAAACGGGTTGTCAGAGCAGATGCTGGTCGGTCGCTGGGTCATGTGAGCTTCTGAGGTGAGTTTGCTTTTATTTCCAACATTATCTTGTTTGGGATGTAGCTCACCCAGCTACTGTGAGCTTGGGAAGGACTGGGTGTCCCAGCCACACACGGGGCGGGGGTCCTGCTTAATGCTCCTCCCACACACACACTTCTTTCTTTAAAATATTTTTTAAATTTAAAGTTTATTTTTTTTTTGAGAGGGAGAGAGAGAGAGACACATCAGAGAGAGCATGGGAGGGGCCGAGAGAGAGGGAGACGGAGAATCCCAAGTAGGCTCCACTCTGTCAGCACAGAGCACAATGTGGAACTCGAACTCACAACCATGAGATCATGACCTAAGCCAAGATCGAGTCAGATGCTTAACCCACTGAGACCCCCAGAGGCCCCCCACATGCTCACTACTTTGGGGTTTATGTCCTCCAATAATGCCAGAAAGACTCGTGGGGAAGAAATAGCTGGGGTCAGAGGCTGTGGCCAGCCTGGTGGTGCTCATGGGCGGGTTTGCGTCTCTACACACTGCTCTCTGCATTGACACACTCACACACAGCATGCACGTGCCACACTGGGTATTTTTGTGCATAAACGGGACACACACACACACGTATGTGTGACTTGTTTTTCCCACGTAGGAGCGTCCCTTAGAGCTCCTTCAGTGCGGTGTCCCTGTGAGCAACAGCACATCTCTCTAACCTGTTCCTTTGAATGGTCCGTGCTATCAGGCTGGGTGTGGCATCATTATTACTTGGACCATACGCACTGTTTTCATTTTCCGGCTGCTCTTGTGTATTTTACCATCCGTGGGACGTATTTGTATTACACTGAATATACAGGTTACCGAAACAGGATTGTCTGCCTCTGTGGTAGGAAGTTTTCCCACTGAGGATGATGAGGTGGTCTCTATTCATGCTTTCTGTGCCCCTGATCTACTGAACCCTTGCTGATCTCCCAGGACCTGTGAGAGACTGGGCCCCCAGACCCACAGCCTGGCATCAGAAGGCAGCACAGCTAGGCTCTTTCCTCCCCCGTATATCAGCACCAGAGGGAAGACTCCTGGAAAAGAGGGTGAGTGGGACAGGAGCTGGGAATGGGGCCCCACAAGCAATTAGGGGCCAGGCTGAGACACTCCATTTCCCCAGAGACGACCAGGGCTGGTGGGGGGAGCTGGTGGGGGCTCACTCTCATAGCAGCCTGTCTGGAGACCCTTGTTGTCTCCAGGGGTTCAAGAGCTCAAAGCTGGCAGGGCAGCCGGGACGCCATCCCGGGGGACCCCACCCCAGCCTGCCTCCCACCCTCCAGGCAACACCTGTCACAATAGGCATGCCACAGTGGCAGGGATGCAAACGCGCCAGTGGAACAGACACCCCGCCTGAACAGTACATGGTCCACGGCCTGCAAAAGTACCCCGGGCCTGACACTCAACTAGAGATGTAGAGGATGAAACCTCCAGGATGCAGTAAAACAGTGCCCATCATTCCAGCAATCAAGACAATCTAACTTGAGGAAAAAACCAGTCAAATGACAGCAACAGTCAGGTGAATTCCATGTTTTAATTATATGGCGATGTTTTAGAGCCAGAGAGCCAACTGGTGGTCGCCAGAGTGGAGGTGGTGGTGGTGGTGGGGTGGGGGGAGGCGGGGACAGGTGACAGGGATGGAGCAGGGTGGTGTAGGGAGGTGCTGAACCACTGCGCTCACTCCTGAAACTAATGGGACACTGTACGTTAACTACACTTCAGTAAAACACACACACGAGATGCCTCAAAAATTAATCACAAATTTTATTGAAGCAAATGAAAAAAATCAGAAAATGGAAGCAAAGAAGTAGAATCTATAAAAAAGAATCAGAACTTACAGAACAGGAAAACACAGTCTGTGCTGGGCGGACACTAGAGCAGAGACAGAGTGCCCAGTCGGCGGACTTGGGGATGGGACAGTAGAAACGACAGAGAAGAAGAGACTTCCCAGAGCAGCCTGGTGGGGACCTGAGGCAAGAACAGAGGTGTCACCCGGTAGCACTGGAGCCCCAGAAGGAGGGAAGGCAGTGGGCGGGAAGACTGAGGAAATAATGACTGAGAAGTTAACACATTTGGTGAAGGATACAAACTTCCAAAAAGCAAAACCGGATAAGCTCGAAGAAATCACGACAAGACGTTTCGCAACAAAGCCTTTGCAAACCAGAGTCCAAGGAGTGGTCTCGAAAGCAGCGAGAGAGAAAGGACATGTCACCTGGGGAGGGTTTCCCACCTGAGGCCGTGGGGGCCACGAAGAGGCTGCACAGGCTTCCCAAGTGCTGGACGTAGAAGGGCTGCTAGTTGTGGGCACCACATCCAGGGAACACGGCCTCTGGGAGCAGAGGGAAGTAGGCATGTGCACGTGTGAAGAGACACTACAGGAATTGCTTGCAGACGTTTCCGTGAGGACCGGCTTTGTGACGTGTTATGTAGCGTTCCTCAGACAGTCGGCAAATCAAAGGAGAAAGACTCAAGGGGCTTCATGGAGGAGCAGTGGTGAGACCGGGGGTGTCCACACAACAGGCTTTCTTTTCCTCGAGTTCTACAAATCATATTTGACGATTGAAAGAGAAACCAAACGTTTAAGACAATGTTCTCCACGGGTGGGGAGGGTACAGGGACAGACGGAACGGGTGGTGACCGCTTGCTGGAGGATCTCCCAGTGTCTGTGATGATGCACCTGCTATGAAAAGTTCATGCAAAGACACACGTTTCGCTGCAAAGATTTGAAGGCACGTAAACCCAGATGGATCCTAAAATATGTTCAGGTGCCACAGGAAGGCAACAAGGGTGAACAGAGAAATGAAAACTGCAGGAACCAAATAGAAAGCACATGTAAAGAGATTTAAGGCTAATGTGTCAATAATTAACTTTCAATGCACGGTCAGACAGACCAATTAGAAGATAGGGTGGCAAAATGGATCAAAGAGGTGACCTGACTATATACTGCTTGTAGGAAACTCACTTCAGGGAAGTCTGGGTGGCTCAGTCAGTTGTCTGACTCTTGATTTCGGCTCAGGTCATGATTCCAGGGTCATGGGATCGAACCCCGTGTCAGGCTCCGTGCTGAGCGTGGGGCCTGCTTGGGATTCTCTCTTTTCCTAGCTCTTTGCCCCTCCCATGCTCATGCTCTCTCTTTCTCTCAAATTAAAAAAAACTCATTTCAAATTCAATGACAGATGGAGATAGAAAGTGGAGGGTTAGAGAAGGTGCATCACATGCCCGGTGAGTATGAGTCCCAGTGGCTGTATTAACATCTGGGAAAGTAGTCTTTGGAGCAGTAGAAGTTACAAGGGTGCAGGGTGACCCTGCTTAAGTCCTTAAGAGGACCCTGCAGAGTGACGGGTCCTCTTACCCGTCCACGGGAAGGCACAACACCCTAAAAGTGCAGCCTCAAAACTGATGAAACCACAATTTTATTATGATCAATAATATCAATGTTATTACCAAATTCTGGTTTAATTTTCTGCTCTTAAGGGACATTGGAATGATGCCATTGAATTTTTATTTACTTACCTGCCATCAACATCCTTCTAAGGGATCCGCATCCCATTCCCTGTGGTTTTTATGTTCACTGGCGCATTATGATTTTGTTCTCTGTCGAAGACACCACGGATCCCAATCCAGAAGTGGGGGTGGCAATGACAAAGTGTTTCCCAAATTTTTCTTGTGTTTATGCAAGAAACAATTTGGAGGGGTGCCTGGGTGGCTCAGTTGGCTAAGCGTCTGACTTCAGCTCAGTCACGATCTTGTGGTTCATGATTTCGAGCCCCATGTCAGGCTCCGTGCTGACAGCTCAGAGCCTGGAGCCTGCCTCAATCTGTGTCTGCCTCTCTCTCTCTGCTCCTCCCCTGCTTGCACTCTGTCTCTCTCTGTCTCTCAAAAACGAACAAATGTTAAAAAAAAGAAACAGAAACAACTTGGAGAGGTGTATTTTCTACCTGTCTTTGGATTCCTTCTCTCCTACACATGGTCTGGTGGCTTCTAGTGTTGACCTTCTGGCAGTCTCCTGTCTTGTGCACAAGGAGGACGGAGGCTGGTGTCTGAGGTTAGACCAGGGAGACCTGCGATGTGGAGGAAACATCTGTTGGGGATGTGAGGGGGACCACGTGTTTGCGAAGGAAGGCCTGGCCAGTGGCCTCACCTGCCAGAGAGTACCTCCTGGGATGAAGCCCGGTGACATTGGGTGTCTTGGTTCAGTGCTATTGTGATGACAGAGGATGGCAGAGATGGTGTCACTGGGAAGGTGGAAATTCATGCGACAAGTCAGCATGAGCTCCAGCAGGGGACTTGGAGGGGATGCGTGGGGTTGGGTACAACCAGTCTGCTGTGTGCTTGTCTGGCAAGGGACATGTGCACCCTGTGTTTATAGCAGCACTATCGACAATAGTCAAAGTATGGAAAGAGCCCAGATGTCCATCAACAGATGAATGGATAAAGAAGATGTGGTGTATATATACACAATGGAGTATTACTAGGCAATCAAAAAGAACAAAATCTTGTCATTCACAACTATGTGGATGGAACTGGAGGGTATTGTGCTAAGTGAATTTAGTCAGAGAAAGACAAATATCCTGTGACTTCACTCATATGAGGACTTTAAGATACAAAACAGATGAAACATAATGGAGGCAAATATAATATAAAAATAGGGAGGGAGACAAAGACATAAGAGACTCTTAAATATGGAGAACAACAGAGGGTTGCTAGAGGGTTTATGGGAGGGGGTATGGGCTAAATGGGTAGGGGGCATTAAGGAATCTACTCCTGAAATCAGTACTGCACCATATGTTAACTAACTTGGATATAAATTTAAAAAGCAAAATAAAATTTGAAAATTAAAAAAAATAAAAAAGAATTGAAGGGAGGGATGAAGAGTTTCCCAGACAAACAAAGCTACAGAAGCTCATCACCACTAAAATAGTCCTGCAAGAAATATTAAAAGGACTTCTTTAAGCTGAAAAGGAAGAGTGCTAGTTAGTAATAACAAAACATATGAAAGTATAAATCTCACAGGTAAAGAAAAATATATATTAAAGGTAGTGGGATAATCACTTATAAAGCTAGTAGGAAGTTTGAAAGATGAAAGTAGCAAAAATAACTGTAACTACATAATTACTGGGGGGACACACAAAATCAAAAGACGTGAAATGTAACATCAAAAACATAAAACATCGGGGTGCGGGTGGGTGGCCCAGTCAGTTGGGCATCCAACCTCAGCTCAGGTCATGATCTCACAGTTGGTGAGTTCTGTGCTGACCATGCAGAGCCTGCTTGGGATTCTCTTTCTCTCCCTCTTTCTCCACCCCTCCCCTGCTCATGCTCGCTTGCTCTGCCTCTCTCAAAATAAATAAATAAACAAACATTTTTTAAACACATAAAACATGGGGGAATAAAAATATAGACTTAGAATGTGTTCAAGCTTAACCTTGTCATCAACGTAAAATAGACTTATAAATACAGCTTTCATATGTAAGCCTCAGGGTAACCACAAAGCAAAAACCTGTAGTAGATACACAAAAAGCAAAGAAGGGGAATCTAAACGTAACACTAAAGCAAGTCAACAAGCCACAAGGGAAGGGAGTAAGATAAGATGAAATGAAAAAAGAACTACAAAAACGACCAGAAAACAACGAACAAGATGGCAATAAGGACAAGTCTATCAATAATCACTTTACAGGTAGATGGACGACTCCGTATTTCCGAGGTGACAGTTTTCTTCAGACTGCTCTTAGCTCTGCTAGGTAGAAACCAGACACCAGCAGTGGAGGGAACACCCTGAGGTGGAGCCCTAAGTCCTTGAGTGGACAGAGAGGAGCTGCAGGTGAGAATGCACGAGCTGCACATTAACACCCCAGGGTCAACATCGTGACCTTGTTGCTCCCAAGACCTGGAGGCTGACAAAGAGCCACAGGTGCAGAGCTTGTGATGTCCTCCTCCACCTCCACCCTAAGGTAACCCTTAGATTCATCACAATGCATTTGCTTTGTGGGACAGCCCCTTCCCATGGAGAAAGCCTGCCCTGAGGTTCCCTACAAACCTTGTAGGGTCAAAAACTCCCCCTCCCAACCTGTGGAGTGATTGGAAGCATCTCCATTAAAGACCACCCCTCTGTCCACCCCAGCCCCTCCCAGCCCAGAGAGACCCATATCCAACCCAAAGTAACCTGGGACCAATCTGCACCTTGAGAATGCACTTTCCAATTAATAAACTGCTTTGCACTTGCTGCTTTCCTCCTGGCCGTCTTTATTTGAGCTCAGATCCCCATGTAAGGAATCCAAGGACCCAGATCTCCATCCACAAAACACTGACTACCACACCAGTAACAGCTCCGATGTGGTCAAAACCAAAATCTCAAAAGAATTTTAACTGTATGGAAATTTAAAGGCCAGTTCTAAAATTTATAGGAAAGTGTACATAGCTTAGACTCTTCGGGACAATCCTGAAGAATGTCGGGTTAGTCGTGCAGATGGATTCCGGAACATACCAAGAGCATGTGGTATGAAGACTGGTGTTGGCAAGAGGCAGACACAGAGTTTGTTTTTCTTTTGCTGTGTTTAAAATTTTTTAAGTAGGCTTCATGCCCAGCATGGAGCCCAATGTGGGGCTTGAACTCACAACCTTGAGATCAAAGCCTGAGCTGAGATCAAGAGTCAGATGCTCAACCGACTGAGCCACCCAGGCACCTGTCTTTTGCTGCTTTTGAGTCTCTCTTTAACTTTTGACATTTTATTTATAATGTGTCTTGGTGTGGACCTCTCTTGGTTCATCCTATTGAAGATCTCTGTGCTTCCTGGACCTGGATGTCTATTTTCTTCCTTAGATTAGGGAGGTTTCTAGCCAATATTCCTTCAGAGAAGTTCTTGGCCCCTTACTCTTTCTCTTTTTCCTTCTAGAACCCCTAAAATGTGGATGTTAGTCTGCTTGATATTGTTCCTATCTTCATTCTTTCAAATTCTTTTTTTTCTTTTTGCTTCTGTTTGAGTGAGCTCCACTGCCTTGCCTCTGGTATCTACTGTTCCTCCTCGTCTGCTGTTGAACCCACTAGTGTATTTTTCCGTCCAGTTACTGTATTCCTCACTCTGTGACTTCTGTTTGGTATTTCCTACATTTTCCCATCTCTTTGTTGAAGTTCTCCCTGTGTCCATCCATCCTTCTCCCTGGTTCAAAATCTTTATGACCATGACTTTGAACTCTGTCAGGTAAATTACTTATCTGTTTCATTAAGGTGGTTTTTTTTCTTGAGGTTTTATCTTGTTATTTCATTTGTAAAATTTTCCTCTGTTTTGTTTTGCTTTGTTTTGCTTTGTTTTGTTTTTGCTTGACTCTCTGTGTTTGTTATTATATATCAGGGAAAACAGCCATCTCTCCCACTATCCAAGGAGTGGCCTCATGTAGGAGAAGAAACTTATCTTTAAATTCTGCCCAGCTCTTGGTTGCTTCTTCAGCCTTTGTGATAGTCCAAGCAGTCAGATTTATTCTTGGTAGTCCCCAGTTGCTGATGATAACTTGAGACCTGTGAGTGCTCCCAGGACAAGACCTCAGTCAGCACCTAGTTTCAGGCTGAATGGAATCCAGGCACTCAGGCAAACAGCTTTTGAACTTTGTAAATACATACTGTCCTGTGGGACTACAATTGTACACCCTGCTGTTCTCCAGACTACTGTCCCCTGGATGACGGTACAGATGTGGAGCTCCAGATGAGTGTATAAGCTCCCTTCTAAGAGATACTGGTGAGAGCTGTAGCCTCCAGACATGTGGGGGTCCTGAAGCCTGGTCCTCACACTGAGGCTTCCGGACAAGTAGATAGATCTCTTGCACAGAGAGACTTGGGGTGTGTTTCAATCTGCTGTCTGTGTGGTGCCCTGGTATGGTAATATGCCAAGACTGTTCTCATTGTTATGGTCCCAAGGGACCCAGGAATGCAAACCCTCTGGCTTCTTGTGCTCATGGGGTGTCCCCTGTGCTGCTGCTGCAAACATTGGGGACTAGACATAGGTAAAGGTTCCCCTCCAGGAGCTCCCGGAACTGTGGAGCGTGGCAGAGGGAGGGTGTGTGCACCCATTGGCTTGTGCAAGGTGCAGAGAGCACACAAGGGACTCAAAGGGACTTCCTTCATGCCTCTGTCCCGGGAGAGAATCCCCACAGGGCCCTGTCCCATCACCAGGTGCCTTAAGATTAGCAAATGAATCTCCTACACATGTGTTTTGGACACTTTCCAGGCTGCTGGTTCTGTTCTGCACTTGGGGACAAGTGAGTCTATGCACCAAATACTTGCTAAGATTTGGAGAAACTGGGTCTCTCATACACTGCTAGTAGGGATGCAAACTGGTGCAGCCACTCTGGGAAGTAGTTATTTTTTATTATTTATTTATTTATTTATTTATTTATTTATAAAACAAAACAGGCCATTATCGTTTGACCCAGCATCCAGCTCACTGGCATTAATTCCAGAGAAAGGAAAACTTATGCCCATAAAAACCCTATACACTAATGTCCACAATAACTTTGTAATAGTTTCAAACTGGAAACAACCCGGATGTTGTTCACTGGCTGAAGGGTTAAGGATGCCCCAGTGTATCACACAGCGGAACACAAGTCAGAAATAAATAGAACTGCTGGTTCATGCAGCAGGCTGGATGGATCTTGAGCACGTTATGGTGAGTAAAGAGAAACAGTCCCCAAGTGTGAAATACTATATGAGTCAGCTTACATAACATTTTGGAAATCACAAAATTATGTGTATGGAGAACAGATTAGTGGTTACTAAGGGTTAGGAGTGGTGGTGGGTGGTGGGAGAGGGGGCAGATGTGACTTTAGAAGGATAGCATGAGGGGTGCCTGGGTGGCTCAGTCGGTTAAGTGTCCGACTTCAGCCCAGGTCATGATCTCACAGTTTGTGAATTCGAGCCCTGTGTCAGGCTCTGTGCTGACAGCTTGGAACCTGGAGCCTGCTTCAGATTCTGTGTCTCCCTCTCTCCCTCTGCACCTCCCCAGCTCCTGCTCACACTCTGTCTCTGTCAAAAATAAATAAACTTAAAAAAAAAAAAAGAAGGATAGCATGAGGGGGATCTTCCTGGTGATGATCTTCTGCACCTTGTCTGAGGTGGTGGCTACACAAATCTACACATGTGTAAACATGACATAGAAACACACACACACACACACACGAATAAATCATTACATTACTCAAATTTCAGTCATGAGATTCCTCTGAGAGACTTGGGAGTTATCAACTGATCCTCACTTCAGTAGACCCTAGTGCCTCAAAGTTTACAATAAATGTTATCACTTTACTCTCCAGGTTGCTTAAACTTTGCTAAGAATTTAAAGTGAATACGAAGTATAAGTGAATAGGGATATTCTCAGAAGTAACAAATTATTATACCTTGCCTACTCCCAGAAGGAATTATTCAAATATAATAAATATTCCTTGAAATTGAATGGAACTCATTTTGGATTGGCTTTTAGAAAATAATATGAGCTAATATAAATTTAAAATAAAGATTTCAAGAACAAAAAAAACTTGCTGTTTAAGCTATAAAAAACACTGGTCTTGAAGAAAAATTATGCTTGCTCAACCTTAACTTGGGAAGAAAAGAAATGACTTAATTATGATTTAAACTAATCACTTAGCTTACCAGGTACAAGATAAGAAGTGGTAGAATGGAACAGAACTGTATTTTTAACAACTTAAATTAGTTACAAATAAGTTTTATAATTTTACAGAAAAACATGAACACAATAATCCTACTCAGGATGAGTCTTTCGGAAAGTTGAGCTAGTTGAATGGCTCTGGTTTAGGAAGAGACCTCAGCCTTCTTGATTTTAATACATCATAAAAATAGTATTAAATTCCTATTGGGGTTCATTGAGGTGCTTGGATTTATAGATTCATGTCATATCAGTTTGGGAAGTTTTTGGCCATTATTTCTTCAAATATTGCCCTGCCCCTTTTTCTCACTCTTCTCCTTCCATAATGCACATGTTGTTTCTTTTGAAGGTGTCCACAGGTCCTTAGGCACTGCTTACTTTGCTGATCCACGGACTTGATGATGTCAATGATCTTATCTTCAAATTCATGGATTCTTTTTTCTGTCTGTTCAAATCCACTCTTGAACACTTCTAGTAATTTTTCATTTCTGTCATGGTATCAGCTCCAGAATTTGATTTCTTTTTACCATCTCTCTCTCTTTTCTTGATTTCTCCTTTCATTCACACGTTGTTCTCCTGTTTCCTGTAGTTCTTTGTTTATGTTTTTCTCTTGTTCGTGGATTATATTTAAGTTGTTTTAAAGTCCCTATCTGGGAAGTAAACCAATATTTGGACTTTCTTAAAGACAGTCTGCCAATTTATTTTTTCCTGTGAGTGGGCTATACTCTTCTCTTTCTTTACATACCTTGTGATTTTTTTTTTTTTGCCTTTGAAAGCCAGACTGAATATTATAATATGGTAATTCTGGAAATCAGATTCTTTGCCTTCCCTTTGGTTTTCTTTTTTCCCCTTTGGATTGCTTAAGGATGTAGTAGTCCATCTGTCTAGTGAGTTTTCCAAGCTGTCATTATTATTATTATTAATTTGCAAAGACCATATTCCTTGTCATGTGTGGTAGCTGAAGTTTCTGTTTCTTTAGCTCATGGTCCACATGCCAGGAGCTAAACAAACATTTGAAAAAAAAAATAAACAACCAGAAAAAGAGACTGATGAAATAAAGAAACATATCCCCAAACATCTCTCTCTCCCTTTGCAGATTGGCTCTGTCTTGGGTTCTCCAACACTTAGCTGGTGAATCTGCCACTGAATCTAAGGATTAGCCCAAGGTGAAAACTTGGCATCTTGTCAGGACTTTTCTGAGCATGCATTTTGCTTTGGTCATGCATGCAGCTTTCAAAATTCCCTCATATACATGGGTGCCTTTTAATGGGTGCTTTTGAATGTCCTAATTCCCCAAAGACTCTCCCCAGATTTTCTTCCTATACCTTAGACAGTCTATTGTATGTTTTGACCATATCTTTTCTCCAGGCATCTGCAAGTCATTGGTTGTCTTGCAGTGTTTTCGAGTAATGCCCACTGCTTTTAGGGCCTGAGTTTGTGTCAGGTGAAACAGAGATAAGCTCTCCATGTCTGTCCTTCCTGTGGCTCCAGATGCATTAGAACAGGCAGAATATGCTTTGTTCTGTTCTTTCTGGAATCAGGGGCCAGGGACTCACACTGGGAACATGGATCACTCTTACTTCAAAATTGCTGTTATGCTGGTATGGGCAAGTAGAAACACTACAAAGCTTTACTTCTGTTTCTGAGTTTCCTTATATTTGATTCAGTGTTTTCCTGGGTGCTTCAAATCTTTGACAGTTTTCAAGTCTGACAATGGTAGTTTTGACCGTTTCTGCTTGCTTTTTTGATGTTTTTGTAGGAGAATGAGAGCTTACTCTACTATTCTGTCACTGTCATTCACTCTCAGTGACTCACTTTGAACAAATAGAGACTGGAAAGGGAAAGTCATAACACTATTAGACTCATACTATCTATAGAAGAAGAGGTGAGAAAGTGGAAGGTGAGTGAGCAGAGACAGAAACAATGGCCCAGTTTCACTCAGTTACTTTGGTATATGGTAAGATGATCTCGGGTTCTAAGGAAAATAAGATTTCTGTTATCTGGAAGATCACAAGACACACACATTAAAAAGAGGTGATTTTTCCTTGGCTTAATAGATGTGTTCCAGGAGTCTTTGTTTAGCATCCGACCCCAGACCTCCACATCCCAAGCGTGCTGTTTCTGTGACTCTGGGAATTCTACTTTAATTTTTTTTAAAGATTTATTTATTTTTGAGAGAGAGAGAGAGACAGAGCATGATCAGGGGAGAAACAGAAAGAGGAAGACACAGAATCTGAAGCAGGCTCCAGGCTCTGAGCTGTCAGCACAGAGCCTGATACGGGGCTCAAACCCACGAACTGTGAGATCGTGACCTGAGCCAAAGTCGGACACCTAAACTGACCGAGCCACCCAGGTGCCTCTGGGAATTCTGGTTTAAAAGAATCACAGATTAATGGTTGTCAGGGACTGGGAGGAGGAGGGAATGGGGAGTTAAAGTTTGATGGGTATGGGGTTTCTTTATGGGATGATCAAAATGCTTTGGAACCAGAGAGAGGTGATGGTTGCACAACATAATGAATGTACAAAACAGCACTGAATTGACACTTCAAAGTGGTTAATTTTCTGTTGTGAATTTTATGTCACTTAAAAAAAGGAACAAACACAAGTTCTGCAGGTGGAAATCGGCATTGATAGGAAAGTCCCATTCCTAAAAAAGAGAGACTTAAGCCAATCACAGACCAAAAGGGAATGCATTTTTTCTTTAACACATAAAACCTTTTAAAAAGCCATATTTGCTGAAGTGGCAAGTTTTTAATAATTGTGTGCACTCTCCTCAACACATGTATTATTTTTGTTTTAAATTAAGCAGTACAACCGCTACAACCGTATATTCAGTTTCCTGTGAGCTCTGTTAATGAATCTCGGCGCAAAAGCAATCTAAGACACAGCAGGAAACTCTGCCTTTGCTCACTTCTGCACCTGCTTCTGGTCTGAGCCTTGCGCTTGTGTTCTGGGCGCCCCGTGGTGGCTCCTCACTGCTCTCTGGTGACCTGAGCGCCCCCTGTTGGTCCTGAGTGACCCCTGGTGACCTGAGGGCACCCTGGAGTTCTGAGCCCCCCAGTCACCTGAATGCCCCCTTGTGGTGTGAGCACGCCCTGGTGACCTGAGTGCCCCCTGATGTCCTGACTTCCCCTGGTGTCTGGAGCACCACTTGGGAAGGTTGCATCTGAGCAGCCCTTCATGACCTGTGCCCAGCCCCTCCTGTGTCCCTGCAGGGAGGTTTGTGTCTGGGCTCACAATGATGCCCACTCTGTCTCTTGCACAGTAATACATGGCCGTGTCCTTGGTGGTTGCTGAGCTTAGCTGCAGGGAGAGCTGGTTCTTGGACATGTCTGAGTCCATGACTAATCGACCTTGGAGAGATGGTGGGTAGTCTTTATACCATCTGGGCATGTAGTACATCCTCCCTGGCCACTGGAGACCTTTCCCTCGAGGCTGCCTGAGCCGGTTCCAAGTAACACTCTTGCTGGAGATAGTGTCCCCAGAGATGGCACGGGTGAGGGACAGGACCTGTGAGGGCTGCACCACACTGGAGCCCGACTCCTGAAGATGCATCTGGGACAAGACAACTGGGGACAAAAGGAGGCAAGGTTAAATACCACATCGTTCTGTCAATGCTGCTGTGAACCATTGAATGCCCCCGATACCGACCCCACGGGAGACCCAGCATGGGGAGGAAAATGAGGAAGAAGATAGGCATTTTGCTGGGTCAGCCAGGTGCCAGCAGGCTCTGTGGCCCCTTGCAGGGATGCTATATTTAAACTGGAAACCACACCTGGCATTTGCTTGAACATCACTAGCTGATATAAGGTCCCGGGCTCCCATCACCTGCTGAGGCACAAGGCCTAGCAATTCTATGGCTGGGTTTCTCCAGAGGCATGCGCTTAGTTCAGTGACTCCCAGATTCCGTGCATGGAATCTTCCATTTAATGCTATTTATTTTGGAGAGAGACAGAGAGAGAGAGAGAGAGAGAGAGAGAGAGAGAGAGAATCTGAAGCAGGCTCCAGGCTCTGAGCTGTTGGCACAGAGCCTGATGCAGGGCTCAAACCCACAAACTATGAGATCATGACCTGAGCTGAAGTCAGATGCTTAACTGAGCCACTCAGGTGCCCCAGATCTTCCATTAATACTGGAGTCTGGGGGCGCTTGGGTGGCTCCGTCAGTTGACTGTCCGACTTCAGCTCACGTCATGATCTCATGGTTCACAGGTTCGAGCCCCATGTTGGGCTTTGTGCTGAAAACTCAGAGCCTGGAGCCTGCTTCAGATTCTATCTCCAGCTCTCTGTGCCCCTCCCCTGCTTGTGCTCTGTCTCACGGTCTCTAAAATAAATAAACATTAAAACAAAATTAAAAAACATACTGGAGTCTGTATGCCCAGATCCCATTCATTCATTCACTCACTCATTCATTCAACAAACAAACCCTGAGGGCCAGTTACACAGCAGCATCCCTGCAGGTCCTAGGACCTATCAGCCAACAAGACAGATGCAGCTATTCCCTGGGATCACACCTGGGTCCTTGTGACTGAGACACAAAACAGCCACCCTGGCCCCAGGAAGCTCATGAGTGGAAGGACAGCCAGTCAGTGTTCTCATCCCTGAGGACCTACAGAGCCAGGGACATAGGCCTGGGTTTGTGTTTTGCATCCAAATGGTGGGGTGCAGTCAAGCCAAGCTAAGTGGACTGTGGCTCTCAGCATGGAACCATAGACAGGAACAGGTGTGACCCAGACACCCGGGATGGTGGACACGGCCCAGGATGGGGGGTTGGGGTGAGTGGGCAGGACCCCTTCCTCTCAAATCACCCCCAGTTGTCAATCAGCAAATAGTGATGGCTAATGACAGATACATGCTGTATGAGGGTCTTTGAAGAGACTCCCTGTTTGGTGACACATGGATACAGGTGCTAGGTGTCTGTCCTGGTACTTTCCTGAGCAGCTCCCAGCTGGCCACATTCTGAGCCCCACTGTCCTTGGGCCTGTGGTCTTCAGCAGTCAGACATGCTGCATCCATGGTGTGAGGACAGGGGGTGCCACCATTTCTCACCACATCCAAGAAGCCTGTAGGCTGGCTGACTGCTAGGGCCTGCCTACCACTGCTGGTCCCTGGAAAATGCTGACCTGCAGAGGGGAGGGCAATGGGGTGGCCATCTCCCACGCTACTCTGGTTAGTGGGAGGAGGACAGGGCAATATCTCTCAGCTTTGACACCCTGTACAGTTAGGCCTTCATCCCTGGCCTGGAGAGGTGTGCCTCTATGTGGAACACACATGGGAATGACCTGGGAACAAGCACAGGCGTGACCGGGGAACACACACGGGCATGACCTGTGAACTCCATCCAGGGGCAGGTTCCCCAGACCTGAGGTAGTCTCCAGTGGAGCTCACTGGCTGGCATCACAGTGCCTGAGACTGGAGACCATGCTGGGGGACTAACCTCCAGCAGCCCCACAGTACCACCATGGGGGGTCCTGCAGAGCCAGAAAAGAAGAGCTCTGAAGGTAGATGGGAAGGCTGGTCCTCATGCCATTTGTGCTGACGATCGGGGCTGGGATCTCTGCAGCCCCCACGGTGAGTCGGCCAGTGTGACCTCATCACAGAGAAGGGCCTGAAAGCTGGGAGGCTGTTTTCCTATAATTGGCACACTCAGTGCCCTCACCAACTTATTCACTGGGACTTTTCTTAATTCACTTTAAGGTCTGACTGTGGCCCAGAGAGGGAAGAAACTTTCCTGCCTGAGTTGCTCATCTCATTGTGGTTTCTGCCAGGGCACCTGCCCATCGCCGGGGTCCAGGCTTGCCTGCACAGGAGGAAGACGCTGCTTGATCGGGGCCACAGCAAGTGTAGTAGGGCTGCTGTGGCAAATCAGAAACCTCTAGGCTGTCAAATGTGTGGCCAGCTTCCTCCTGGGGGCCTCATTTCCTGGGCAGGCTGTTTCCTGTGCTGGGTGCCGAGGAGTTCTGATGCAGGATGGGGTAGTGTCTAACTGAATTTTCTACGAGATGGACAGAATACCCCTAGGCCTGTGGCACTTGGGAATGAGGACCTCCCTGAGAGGGGATGAAAATGTCCACCCCAAGTTCTTTCCAGGGCCCATGGTGCAGCTTTGGAACAGGAATCACGGCTGCTATGGATGTTTCTGTGGGAGGTGCCATAGCTGAGGTGCTGTCTCAGCCCCTTCCCTCCCCAGAACCATCCCCGAGGCCAACCACAGCGGCTCACCCTCACCCACAGCCCTGCCCTTGCTGTGGCTCCCCCTGAAAGCCCACCCCGGGCTGCAAGGAAGAAAAGTAGAACGGTGTCTGTTCAAAGATTGCACCATTATACGTGTACAGAGTCTTGAGGCATCTACAAAGAAATCTATTGAAACTAAGTAATCAAGGATTCTTTAGTATACAAGCACCCAACACGTGGAAAATGAGTCTGGGAAGAAAAATGAAAACAGCAATAACATGAAAAACAACCATGAAATACCATGGTAGAAATCTAAAAAAGGTGCAAGGTGCTTGTGCTGAAAATTATGAAGCAGTGCTCAGAGAGTCTAAATACAAGAAGAGATAAGCCATACAGTACATTTATGGGTTAGAAAACTCAGTGTACTGAAGGTGCCAGTTGTCCCTGAATAACACCCAAGTTCCAGTTCAATCCCGGCAAAAATCCCGGTGGGTTTTGAAAATTGACAAGACGCTTCTAAGATTGCAAAGGAGCTAGAATAGCGAAGCATTTTGAAGGAGAACAAATTTGTAGTAATCCACTGCCAGAGATGAAGATTCACGCCAATCCACAGCGATTAGGACCACACTGGTGTTACCACACAGTGTGCACAGTCAGCCCTTCATGACAGCAATGCCCATGCGATTCGGTGGGGACAGCACAGCGGAGGGAGTCTGTGCCCTTCAAATGGAAACAACGTTGATCTGAACCGTATGCCATAACAACAATTAGAGAAGTTTCACACACCTAAATATAAAAGATAAAAATAAAACTTGCAGAAGAGAACAGGAGAATATTTTCATGAACTTGGGATATTTAAATATTTCCTTCAAAGGAACAACTAAAAAAATGATATAAAATTGGACTTCTTCAAAAGGAAGCTTTAGAAGAAACTAGCGAGGGGAAAGTAGGCAATCTACAGGCTGAGAGAAGAATTTACACTTACATTTATATTTATATGCATATTTAAATTTAATACATACCCCTAAAAAGAACTCCTTCTATCATACATATTTTAAAGAGTGTAAATTAATAAAAAGAGACAAATCGATAGAAATGGACAAAAGACTTTGAAAAGCACCTAAAAGTTAGACTATCCAAATGGCCAATAAATGTGGGAAGAGGCCTGAGCACCATTATCCACCTGGGAAATGCAAATGGACCTACACTGACCTACCATTAAAGAATGGTGAGCTGAGGGAGGCTGGCTTGGCCAGGAGAGTGAGCATGTGGAGCAACTCGACCTCAGGCAGGCGGGGCAAAGACAGTGGGTTCAAACACCAGTCGAGGATGGTTGGCAGTCTCTGACAAGTGATGCACTTCAGTTCTGCCCCAGGAATCCCAATGCTGTTACACACCCAAGAGAAATGGATGTATTTCTTCAGCAGAAGGCATTGCCGAGAAGTCTATACCAGCTGTATGAGTTTCCGCTGGCTGCTGTAACAAATGACCACAAACACAGAGGTTTAAAATAGCACACATCTCACTCAGTCTGAAGCCTGGTGCTGTGGGGCTGACATGAAGGTGTTGGCTGAGCCATGTTCCTCTGGAAGGCTCTTGAGGGGCTGCCTGCATCACATGGCTTGCAGTCTAATAGACGTCTAATTCTGCTGTCATGTCTCCTATTTAACTGACTCTCCTGCTTCCTTCTTACAGTGACTTTCGTGATTATTCTGGGCCCAGGGTGAGTCAGGACAATCTCTCCATCTCAAGAGTCTTAACTGTGTCTGAAAAGTCTCTTTCACCATGCATGGTCACATACTCACAGCCCTGGGGGCCATCACTGTGCTGACCACAGTGGTTTACTTGATATCAGCTCCACGTTGGGAGTAATGCAGTTACACACCAATTTGAGGACAGATAAATAAACTGCTATATATCCTTGAAATTTAATATCACACAGTAATTAAGAAAAGAACAAACTGTGTAAACAACAATACAGATGCATCTTTTGAATGAAATCAAAGACATAAGTAAAAAGTACATGATTTCATGTATATGAGGCTGCAGGAGAGGGTGTTCCCTTGTTATGGGAGCCGGAATAAAGTCATCTTTGGCAAAGTGGGTGATGAGGGGTGAATGTCAAGATGCTGTGCTCTGTGGCAAAATTCTAGATGCTGATATGTGCTGTGGTCACAAACATATACATATATGATTTAAAGATTAGTACCTTTTGCACATGATACTGTGTGCACGCATCTACACATACCTGTGTATTCATTATACCTAAAAAATTTAAAGGCAAAGAGATAGAAAAAAAACATACAGAAGGGGAAATAATGCTTAGAGTTTAATTTGTGGAAAAGCTTAATAAAATTAATACAAACCGAGTGTGACAGAGGGAAAAAGAAAGAAAGCAGAAATTACCCCTAAGGGGAAGGAAGGGGACACCATGAAAGATCCTACAGCTAGATATTAAAACAGTAACAAAGACATAGTCTAAGTAAACTTAAGGAACTAAATTGGAACAATTAAATGAAACAGACAAAAACATTCATGAAACTTTGGAAAACTGACACAGGAAGCAACAGAAAATATGAACGGTGCAGTGTCTTCTAAAGAAATTTAATCCAAAAGTATGATATTTATCATCAAAAAAGGGAAACACACTTCATCTCAGTTTTACTGGCACATCCCCCCAGTTACTTAAAAAAGAAATAATGCCGATCTCACACAGCCGTGCAAGGAACACTGCCCAGTTTGCTCCAGGACAACACTGCAACCTTGATGCTGAAATCTAGGAGAGTATCACAGAGGGAATAATTACAGACTAATCGTGTCTCATAAACAATAAAGCAAAAACAAAACAATGTGTTAAATAGCAAATCAGTCAACATACTAAAAGGAAAATACAACATGACCAGATAGGATTTTTTTATGGACAAAGGGATAGTTTAACATTTGAAAATCAATGTTGTTCACCATGTTAACATGCAAGGGAGAAAAAAAAAAGTCAGTAGGTGCAGAAGAATCGTTTGATAAAACTTAAGATACATTTATGACTAAAATCCATAGCAAATGTGACTAGAAGCTAATTCCTTTAGGAAAGGGCATATATGGGGACCTGACTCTGGTACCACTCTTCTTTTAAAAACTGGGATTTATTTGACATACAGCAACATTCCTAATGGTGAACTATTGAGCGCTTGTTTCAAGGTGTTTGGTAAGACACTATTTCTAGTCACACTGTTTGGACTTCCCAGTCAGAGCACATGGGCAGCTGGGTCTCAGCAGGTAAACAAATGCTCCTGGAGACTGCCAGTGATGGGCCACTCCTGGAGATGACTCCCACAGGTGTGGCAGGACTAAGAACACGACTTCGGGACAGAGAGGCCCCTGGAAGAGTGTCTGTGGGTGCCAGGATCACTGGGGCAAATGGGAATCTGGAGCCTACCCCCAGAGAGTTGGTGAGGCAGTGGCAAGAACTCCCGACCCCCTCTGATTGTTCTGCCACCACCTTGCACCTGCAGCCAGCTGGCCAGGGAACAAGAGGTATCAGGACAAATCCAAATCCAAATTGAAACAAAAACAGTCAAGGGTCCGACTCTTGATTTTGGCTCAGGTCATGATCTCATGGTTCGTGGGATCGAGCCTCCCATCTGGCTCTGTGCTGACAGCTCAGAGCCTGCTTGGAATTTTCTCTCTCTCCTTCCCTCCCTCTCTGCCCCACCACTGCTCGTGCAAGTGCTCATCTATCTCTCTCTTCCAAAAAAAAGTCATTTTTCCTAGTGCAAGAGAGATAAAGAGATCTCCTCCCCCCGTTTCCTTAGAGACTTTGGGATTATGAATTCTTTCTCTGCTTCTCTGAAATGTATGTAAGACTTTATAAGCTAAATTGACCTGTTGCCAGCGGGATCACCCAGGCATGTTCCCTCAAGGACCTGGGAGCCATGGCTTTCAAATGTCATCATCTGGGAAGGCAGCGCCCCATCGCCCAGTTTCTGTGAGACAGAGGGAGCCTAACTTCACGGGCACCTGACTCCAAGTTGCATGCCTACTTCCTGTCATAAAATATGGGAAATTTACTTTTCCTTCGGATAAAGGCAATTAGTGAGCACAGACGTCCACCCTAATTTCCAGGTGAATTTGTGATAAACAGTGCTGTCAACTTCTTGAGGCTGGTTGCATCTCTGTCAAAAACCTATTGGCCATGTTTGTGTGGATGGTTTTCCACACAGAACTCTGTTCTGTCCCATTATCTATTCCTTTGCTAGGATCACACAGTCTTTATTGCTGTAATTGTATTGAGACTTAAGACTGTGTATGATCCCCCCAACTTGGTTTTCAGCACTGTTTTGGATGCTTCAGTTCCTTTGTCCATATAAATTTAAAACTCAGTTTGCCCAGATCTACAAAAAAGTTTGCTAATAGTCTGATTGACATTCTGTTAATTCTGCAAATCAGTTTGTGGAGAACTGAAATCTTTCCTATGATACACCTTGCAATATGTCTCCATTTATTTATTTATTTATTTATTTATTTATTTATTTATGTCTTCTTTGGTTTATTTTACCTAGAGCATAGGTCCATTTACAGGCTTTGTTAGATTTATATCTAAATATTTAATCCTTTTGGGGGGGATATTGCAAATTGTATTTTTACTTTATATATTTTTAGAACGTTTATTTATTTATTTTGAGAGAGGGAGAGTGAGCAGGGGAGGGACAGAGAGAGAGAGAGAGAGAGAGAGAGAATCCCAAGCAGGCTCTGCACCATCAGCACAGAGCCCTATGCAAGGCTCGAACTCACAAACCATGAGATCATGATCTGAGTTGAAACCAAAAGTTGGATGCTTAATGGACTGAGCCACCAAGGCATCCCTTACTTTAATTTTGGATTTTATTTAGACATTGGTAGTATATAGAAATAGATTAATGTTTTGTTTATTGACCTGTGATCTTTCTAAAGTCACTTATTAAATTATGGATGATTTGGGGGTAGATCCCTTTGATTTTTCTTTCTCAGAGGTACAAATATTGTCTACAAATACGGACATCTCTTTTCCTTTCACATTTGCACATCCTTCTGTATTTTTTAGTCTTATTGCCATCGTTAGAGTTTCAAGTAAAATGTTGAATAGATGTGGGAAGACTGGATATCCTTGACTTTTTCCAGATCTGAGGGGGAATCACTCAGCTTTTCACCATGAAGTATGATGTTAGCTGTATGTTTCTCCTTGTCAGACTGAGGAAGGACCCTTTTATCCCAAACTCTCCAAGAGTTTTTATCGTCATTGGATGCTGTAATTTGTCAAATAACTTCCTCTCTCAATTTACATAGTCATGTTAATACTCTCCTTTATGCAGCTGACATGTTGGATGAAATTGATTAATTTAAAAGTGTGGAAGCAGGGTGCCTGGGTGGCTCAGCCAGTTAAGTGTCTAACTCTTGATTTTGGCTCAGGTCATGATTTCATGGTTGTGGTATGCTGACAGCATGAAACCTGATTGAGATTCTCTCTCTTCCTCTCTTTCTGCCCCTCCCTCTTCCCTACCTCAAAAGACAAAACAAAACAAAACAAAACTGAAGCAGGCTTGACTTGTTGGGATAGTTCCTGCTTTGTCATGGCATGGTATTATTTTCATATGTTGCTGATAGGATTTGCTGATACAGTAACACCTTGGATTGTGAGTAACTTGTTCATTGAGTGTTACACAAGAAGAGAAAACATTGCTAATAAATTTTAACTTGATAAACAAGTGATGTTTTCCAATACGAGCAGTATGTGATGTCAAACATCACATAATCACAACTGAGTCAATGGTTCCTCTCTCTCTCTCTCTCTCTCTCTCTGCAGGACTGTGGGGGATTGTCTCCCATGCTTGGATGCTTGGTCTCAGGCCAAAGTGTTTGGCAGAAATCAGTGATTTTTAAGAATGTTGGAAGGTGTCCACAACTGGCACTCGTGTATTTTTGTCACTTCAAAGCACCTATGGGAAGTCCTCTGCTTCCAGACAAGAGTAAATTTAGGAAAGCTTTGCATCATTCTAGGTTAATCTGCCTGCAGATAGAGACCCTCTCCTCTGCTGCCTTATTGCTGGTTACATTAAATTCAGTAAATGACAAGAGTTCATTAATTCTTTACTGTAGTCAACATGCGTGTGAGCATATACAATGGCCTCCATGCAGGAAAAGGTTGAAAAGAAAGGCAGTAAAGAAAAAGGAAATGATTATGGTGCAAGTTAAGAAGGAAATCATCGAGAAGTACAAACGAGGTATATTAGTGGCCAAAATTGCAAGATTTTATAAGACGTCTACATCGACTATTTGTACAATATTAAAGAAGAAAGAAGAAATAAGGAGGCTAGATGCAGCCGAAGGAGTCATGAGAATATCAAAGCAATCGCCATGTGTTCTGGAAGATGTTGAAAATATGCTTCTGGTTTGGATAAACAAGAAACAACTAGCAAGTGATACTGTGACTGAGAACTTTACCTGCAAGAAGGCAAAGGCCTTGTACACTGACCTTGCAAGTAAACTGCCAGGTACACCAAAGGAAAATGAAAAAGGCCTCAAGGCAAGCAGGGGATGGTTCAATAACTTTAAGAGGAAAAGTGGCATCTGTAGTGTTGTGAGGCATGGAGAGGCTGTGAGTTCAGATGCTGAGGCAGCTGAGATGTTCGCTACTGAGTTCCAGAAGCTCATGGCTTCCGAGTGTTACCTGCCAGAGCAAGTTTTTAACTGCGATGAGACGGGGCTTTTTTGGAAAGAGATGCCAAAGAGGACGTGCATTACAGAAGAGAATGCAGTGCCTGTCACAAGCCCATGGAAGACCATCTCGCCTTCTTGTTTTGTGCTAATGCAAGTGGGGGTTTCAAAGTCAAGTCCCTGCTCATGTATCATTCTGAGAATCCACAAGCCTTCAAGAAATACAAGGAGAGCCAGTTAAATGTTCTGTGGAGGTTCAAAGGCAAGGCTTGGGTCACTCGTATCTTGTTGAGTAGATCAATGAGGTCTTCAGTCCTGCAGTGAAGAAATACCTTTTAGAGAAGAATCTGCCTTGGGTTATGGGTGATGCTCGTGCTCGGCCTCCAGGCTTTGAGAACGACCTGCTGGAGGAATTCGAGTTCATTAAGGGCAAGTTCCTTCCTCCCAACACCACTCCAGTCCTCCAGCCCATGGATCAGCAGGTCATTCAGAAGTTTGAAAGGCTTTACACCAAAGCACGATTTCAAAGATGCTTCGAAGTGACCGAAGGAACAAATCTTGCCCTATGAGAGCTTGGGAAAAATCATTTCCACATTGTGAACTGCCTGAAGATCATCGATAAAGCCTGGGATGGGGTCACCAAGAGAACCCTCAATTCTGCTTGCAGAAAACTGTAGCCTGGTTGCGTTCTTGGACCTGACTTAGAGGGGCTTGCTCATGAACAGCAGCCGCCAGTTGTTGATGAAGCTGTGTCCTTGGGGAAGGCCAGGGGACTGGAGGTGAATGAGGACGACATTCAGGAGCTGGCAGAGGAGCATGGCCAGGAGCCGACACCGACGAACTGATGGGTCTGCATCGTGAGCAGAGGTTATTGGGGAGATCTCGTCTGCAGAGGAGGATAAAAAGGCCAAGGAATCCCTCACTTCAAATGAGATTTGGGAGATGTGTAAAATGTGGGAAACAGTGAAACATTCTATAGAAAAGCACCACGCAAACAAGGCTGTAGCAGTGCGAGCAATGAATCTGTTTATTGACAATGCAATGCCACATTTCTGCAAAATCCTCAAAGGGAGATGAAAGCAAGTGTCATTAGATAGGTTACTTGTTAAAGTTGCACAAAAAGAAAAAAGATTCCATGGAGCCAATAGACAGCAGTGATTCTATTAGTGAGAGTGAAAGTTGGCCTACACAGTAACCGTCCTCTCTCTTGTCTCCCTCACACCAGCCACAAAGGTTTTCAAAGTAAGTGAAGGTTACTTTGTTTCTTTTTTTTATATTTTGTATTTTCATTATTATTATATTGTGGCATTGTAATCATTTTTTATGTGTATCTTTGTGATATGAATCGTCTGAGTTTCTGTTATTTCTTATGGGGAAATTCACTTTGATATACAAGTGCTTTGGATTACAAGCATGTTTCCAGAATGAATTATGCTCACAAACCAAGGTTTTACTGTATCTTGTTAAGGATTTTAGCATCTATGTTAATAAGGAATACTGGTCTGAAGTTTTCTTTCTTTGTACTGACTGTACAGAGAATGTGGTCTCATGAAACACAGTGTGGAATGTTTTTATATCTCCTCATTAGACTTTGTTATTGATGATTTGTCTCTTTTTCCTTTGTCAGTCTTGCCAGCAATTGGATTGATCTTTTCAAAGAATCTGCTTTTGCCGTTGTTCATTTTCTTTATTGTTTTTCTGTTTTCAATTTCAATGATCTCCATTCATCTTTATTTTCCCTTTCTTCTGATTGATTTTAGTTTATTTTGATTTTCCTTTCCTAATTTCTAAAGTGGAAGCTTAGGTTATTAACTTAAGATCTTTATTATTTTCTGGTGTAAGCATTTAATGCTATGTGTTTCCTTCTAAGCACAGATTTTGATATTTTGTAATTTTGTTTTCAGCCAATTTTGCCTTAAAATTTGGAATATAGTTTCACTTAGTTTAGAATTCTAAGTTAATGGCTTTAAAATTTTCCTTCAGCACTTTAAAGTTCTCACCCCTTGCCTTCTGCTTTGGTTGTTTTTCATGGAAAGTTTTGATGTTGTTATTAACCTTGTTCCTGTCTTCATAATATGTTTTTTTTTCTTTGCTGCTTTTAGGATTTTCCTCGGTTTTCAGGAATTTTATTTTGATGTGTCTTGATTGAATTTTCTTTAGTTTTATTCTTCTTGGGGCACTTTGGTCTCCTTAGATCTGTTGATAATTTACATCAAATTCTGAAAATATTTTCCTTGATTCCAGTTATATATTATATTTACATACACATATGTGTGTATGCATGTGGAGATACATGTATACACACATATGTATGTATATGTTAGACTGCTTCTATTGTCTGTTACATTACAGGCACTTGGATTTTGTTTTTGGAGACATACATTATTCTGTGCTAAATTTTGGATGGTTTTTATTACTCTTCTTCAAGTTCACTCATGTTTTAATATGCAGTGTTAATCTTATTACCCGTATTTTTCATTTCACGTATTGTATTGTACTTTTTTTAACTCCTGGAAGTTCAAAATACAGAACAGTGCTAATAAGATTCTTTTTGTGTTACGTAAAAGTATTGTGTGTTTTATTCAACACAGGCAGGTTGTGAGTGGACCATAGCCAGAGGTCACTGGTCACCTGGGCTGCAACATCATGCCCTTGGCCACTGCCCAAGGGATTTCTCAATTGCCTCCTTAAAATGGAAAGATTTCCTGGAGTAGAGAACCAAGGAAGTATTAAGGACTCCTGACTATTTAAATTAATTGAGCAGAGGTGGTAAGTGACTTTACCTGTGGGGTGGTGTTAAAAAAATGCAACACATGAAGAAAGACAGTGAGTCCTTGGGGGAGGCATACACTCATAGGGAATAAAATCACACACCAGACTAATGGAGGACATATACTCCCATGCATGGGCTCAGGAGCTGGTCCCTATGCTGTGTAGTCCTGAGCACCCTCTGGTGTCTTGAGTGACCCCCCGCCATGTGACTGACCTGAGCAACTGCTGGTGACCTGAGCGCCCCATGGTGGATCCTGAGCGCCCCCTTGTGTCCTTAGCTCTCCCTGGTGACCCAAGTGCCCTTTGGAGACCTGACCATGCGCTGGTGTACCCAGTGCCCCCTGGTGACCTGAGAACCCCCTCATGACCTGAGGTGCCCTGCAGCCCAGCACCTCCTGTTTCCCTGCAGGGGGGTTTGTGTCTGGGCTCACAATGTCCACTAGCTGTGTCTCTTGCACAATAATATATGGCCATGTCCTTAGTGGTCACTGAGCTCAGCTGCAGGGAGAGCTGGTTCCTGGATGTGTCAGCAGTGATGGAGATGCGGCCCTGTGTCTCCGTCTCTCTGTCTCTGTCATCTCTGCATCTCTTTATCAGTTTAACACATGCTTTTAGTTTTGTCTACTGTGCTGAAACTTTCCTTTTAGTAACCAACCAGTATATTTTAGAGAATGTTTTGTCCACCTTGCTACAAAATTTTGTTATTATTTTACTGCAGGGTGGATTTTAAATATGGATGCACGATTTTTGGAATGGAAGATTGTTATCACTATCACAGTGTTTCATAAATGGTGTTTCCCCTGGGGTATGGGCCACAGGAATGGGAGTTTTCATTAAAAGGGTCCGTTGCTCTTTTGGGGATATAGCTATACCAAAGCACATGCAATCGCCCACGTTAAGGTAGCTTTCTCCCCACGTGTCTGATAACATTTAAACTCATATTCTCGGGGTGCCTGGGTGGCTCAGATGGTTGAGCGTCCAACTTCGGCTCAGGTCATGATGTCGCAGTCCGTGAGTTCAAGGCCCGCGTGGGGCTCTGTGCTGACAGCCCTAATTCAGATTCTGTGTTTCCCTCTCTCTTTGACACTCCCATGTTCATGCTCTGTCTCTCTCTGTTTCAAAAATAAATAAACGTCAAAAAAATAAAAAATAAAATCATATTCTCTCTAATACTTTGAATTATAGGAAGATAAATGGATCATTATTTCAAATTAAGTTTTCTCAGAATTACCATAAACATTATGTAAGCTTTTCATATGTGTACCAGCATTTTGTATTCAGTGTCTTGTGGGTTTCTTATTAACAACATGTGGCCACATTTTTGCTTTTTCTTCTAGATATTATACTTCTTAATTCCTTTCCATTGTGAGGAACCCAGCCAAGGGGAGGATTCTCCTTCCTGTACCATATATACTGGAATGGCTGGTGGAATACTATAACATTTGAAACAAAAAATGAGCTTGGACGTAAGAGTCCAAGCTCTTGTCAGCATCCAGAAATAGACTAAAACTAAAGAGCATTTGAACTGAGAATGAAATCAGAATATCCCTCTGCATTTCCAAAGTGGCTTTCATGCACCCAGGATGGGAACAGCCACACAGCTTGTGAGGCTGGACTTAGGTGGGATGCTGTAATTCATTCAGACCAAGAAGCCAGGTGGGAGACGCCCACTCCCTGGAAGCAGTTGTGGACATAGTGGTAACCCAGACACTGAGCCCCTGCTGTCCACGAAGTGGTCTGAGTGTTTCACTCGCCAGGTTGGAGCTCAGAAATTACCCTCGCGGAATGTCAGAGAAGCAAGTGGACCCTAGGAGGAAGGAGCAAGATGCCACCCTATACAATGTGCCCTGACCAGGGGTGAGGGCTCCTGTGATGATGTCTTGTAGTTAGAAGCCATATCATACACCAAGGAAAGAAGGGCTGTGGGCAATCTGAGGACCAATAAGGGAAGGTAACCCTGTAGAGATGGCAGAACATTTCAAGTATAATTTTCTAATATTATAAAATGGATAATATCTGTGGGTTTCAGTTAATGCCAGCGTTTCTATTTCCGATGAGCTACCAGGGGTCTGACCAAGAACGTGTCGGAGAAAGAAGTAAGGGGAGACACAGCACTGATGCGTTGACCTCTTGGAGCACTTCCCACACATTGTGAAAAATGGCATCATCTACATGGTCCAAACATCACACTGGGACTGAAACAAAAGGGAACGCAAGCAAGAAAGAAAGGGAGGTCCCCATAGGATCAGAGTGCCAGGAAGAGAAAGCTCCAGATACTGACAGTGGGGACCTCACTCCTGCTCTGCCCCTGTTTCTGGGCTGGTCCCTGTGGTAAGGGGCCCTAAGCACCCCCTGATGCCCTAGTTCCCCTGGTAGGTCCTGTGTGCCCTCTTGTGGATCCTGAGCACCCCTGCAGCCCAGCCCCTCCAGGTCCCTGCACCAAGGTTTGTGACTGAGCTCACACTGACTTTCCCTCACTGTGCTTCTTGCACAGTAGTACACGGCCGTGTCCTCGGTGGTCATGGAGCTCAGCTGCAGGGAGAACTGGTTCTGGGCTGTGTCAGCAGTGATGGAGATGCGGCCCTGGAAAGCCGGGTTGTAGCTGGTGCTACCTGACCAGTACCCCAGCCACTCCAACCCTCTCCCAGGGCGCTGGCGGATCCAGTTCCAGTAGTAACTGCTGGTAACAGAGCCTCCGGAGACAACGCAGGTGAGAGAGAGGGATTGTGAAGGCTTCACCAGTCCTGGGCCGGACTCCCGAAGTGTAAGTTGAGATAGGACACCTGGGGGGTAAGGAGAGTCATGGTGAGTCTGTCTCATCCCACAGAAAGGCCCTAGTCTATCCCAGAGCCCCCAGATCCTCACCCAGGGGAGCTGCCAGCAGGCAGAGGAAAGACCACAGCATCTGCATTTCTGTCTTCTGGATGGAGACCCAACACACTGGCCTTGGCCTGTGATGCGGGTCTTTTCTGGGAGCACCTCAGGTGATTTGCATGTGGGTCCCGTGGAGCAGGGGAGGCATTAAAAATGCTGAACCCGGGTGACTGTCGCCAGTTCCTGGTGTCCTGGTGTTGGGTGGTGTGGGGACCCACTGAGGCTGGTCCTAGTGATCTGGGCTCCAGTTCTGCCTGTGCTGATTTCTGGCCCTGTTTGCTTGAGAGGGTTAGTGTTGCAGTTGATGAAAATTTGGAAACCTTACCAAGTTTCTCTTATATTCTATTGTCAGGCTGTGCAACTGTGGACTAAGTTTCAAGCTCCAGGGCTAACTGTTCACAGAAATGGAGGATGAGGCAGTGGTCCAGAGTCCAGGCCCTTGACTGCCTTCCTGGTTTGGGTCATTCTCCTTCTCCATTCAGATATGGGGTCCTGGAAATGATTGTAATGGATAGGATCTCCAGTGCTCCATCTATAGGAGGGGGCATTAGGAGATATACTCCAGAATTTACATAAGAAAAGGAGCTCATCCATATGAGGAGCAGGGCAGAAGGATTGGTGGCTGTGTCTGGACTCAGGTCATGAAGTTTCCCTGAAGGTGGAGAGGAGACACCCCACTGGAAAGGAGGTCTAGTAGACCTCTGCGTGTGGACATTGGCATTCCCATTCTATTTCCACTCTAGAGAGTCAAGAGAGTTGGCAGTCAGACCATTACCTGCCAGGAGTAAAATGAATATCTATTCAGGTGAGAAACATGATATTTTATTTAAAAGTTATAACTTTGCCTGAAAAGTGGGGTCCCCAGTTAAAAAGCCAACTTCCTTCAAGATATCTCTATAAGCCACAACATACAAAGATTCTTTAGTCAGAATTCTTGTGAGTCATTCCTAAATATGAACACTCTACTATAAGTAGTAGAAGAGATCTCCAAAACAACTACACAGAGAAGAAGAAAAGGAAACAAAGACTTGGACAGGAAATCTGTACAGAGAATGGAAGAGGGAAATAAACAATCTATGTAATACATTATCTGAGGTAGAAAAATACGTTAATAAAATGAAGGTATGAATTCAACCAATATGAGTAGAATGTTGTTAAAAGGGGGAATGCATATAGGAATGAAAAACCACCTGGGAGTTTCTAATAAAGTTGAAATTATGTTTTAGGCTTAGAAGACCAAGTTGATATGATACCGGAGAACAATGAGAATTTCTATAGAAAGAGCAACACGATTAGTAAATACTCCATTGTGTTGATGTCCCACATTTTCTTTATTCATGCTCATATTAAGGACATTATGAATGAAGCTGCCATAAACATTCATGTGCAGACTTTAATGTGGGTATTAGTTCCAATTTAGTCCCATAGATAAGTAAGAAGACATTTGCTGATTTGTGTCCTAAGTTTGGTTCAGATCTGTAAGAAACTGCCAAGATGTCTTCCAAAGTACTTATACCATTTTGGATTTCCACTAGCAATGAGTTAGCTTCTTTTCCATCTACATATACATATTCCTTGGTGAGGTGTCTGTTCAGATCTTTTCTCCATTTTTACACAGGGTTGGTTTCTTATGGTCAAATTAAAGAATTCCCTGCATATTTTTTTTCAAATTTTTATTTAAATTCTAGTTAGCTAACATATAGTGTAATATTGGTTTCAGGAGTAGAATTTAGTGATTTGTCACTTACATGTAATGCTCATTATAACAAGTGCCCTCCTTAATACCCATCACCCATCTAGCCCATCCCCCACCCACCTCCCCTCTAGTAACCATCAGTGTGTTCTCTATAGCAAAGAATCTGTTTCTTGGTTTTCCTTTCTCTTTTTTCCCAATGTGATTGTTTTTTTTCTTAAATTTCACACATGAATGAAATTATATGGTATTTGTCTTTCTCTGATTGAGATATTTTTCTTAGCATTATACTCTCTAGCTCCATCCACATCACTATAAATGGTAAGATTTCATTCTTTTTTATGGCTGAGTAATATTCCCTTATATATATAATATTCCATTATATATGTGTGTGTATATATATATATATATATATATATATACATACACACACACATATATATCTATGTCTCACATCTTCTTTATCCATTCATCAGTTTATGGACACTTGGACTTTTTCCTTAATTTGGCTACTGTCGATAGCGCTGCTATAAACATTGGGGTGCATGTGCTCCTTCACATCTGTATTTTTGTTTCCTTTGAGTAAAAACTTAGAAGTACAATTGCTGTATCAGAGAGTAGTTCTATTTTTAACTTTCTGAGGAACCTCCATACTGTTTTCCAGAGTGGCTGCACCAGTTTGCACTCCCACCAACAGTGCAAGAGGGTTTCCCTTTCTTTGCATCCTTGCTGATGCCTGATAGTTCCTGATTTGTTAATTTTGGCCATTCTGACAGGTGTGAGGTGGTATCTCATTGTGGTTTTGATTTATGTTTCCCTGATTATGAGTGATGCTGAGCATTTTTTTCATGTGTCTGTTAGCCATCTGGATGTCTTCTTTGGAAAAGTGTGTATTCATGTCTTCTCCCCATTTCTTCCCTGGATTATTTGTTTTTTTGAGCATTGAGTTTGGTAAGTTCTTTATAGATTTCGGATACTACCCCTTTATCATATATGTCATTTGCAAATATCTTCTCCCATTCTGTAGGTTGCCTTTTAGTTTCCTTGATTGTTTCTTTCACTGTGCAAAAACGTTTTTATCTTGATGAGGTCCCAGTAGTTCATTTTTGCTTTTGTTTCCCTTGCCTCAGGAGACATGTCTAGTAAGAAGCTACTAAGGCTGATGTCAATGAGGTTGCTGCCTGTGTCCTCTTCTAGGATTTTGATGGTTTATTATCTCACATTTAGGTCTTTTATACATTTTGAACTTATTTTATGTATATTGTAAGAAAGTGGTCCAGTTTCATTCTTCTGCATGTTGCTGTACAGTTTTCCCAACTCCATTTGTTGAAAAGACTGTCTCTGTTCCATTAGATATTTCCTGCTTTGTTGAAGATTAGTTGACTGTATAGTTGCGGGTCCATTTCTGGATTTTCTATTCTGTTTCATTCATCTGTGTGTCTGTTTTTGTGCCAGTACCATACTGTGTTGATGATTACAGCTTTGTAGTATAGATTGAAGTCTGGGATTGTCATGCCTCCAGCTTTGGTTTTCTTTTTCAGGATTTCTTTGGCTATTTGGGGTCTTTCATTGTTCCAGAAAACTTTTAGGACTGTTTGTTCTAGCTCTGTGAAAAATACTCAAACATCTACTCAAAGAGCAGTATTAAAGGCCACTATTATGGGTTTACAACAATTTCCTAACCAACCTATTAATATTGTAGTAGATTCTCAATATGTAGTTTATGTGATAGAGAATATAGAACAGGCCTCTGTTAGGGAATTAACGGATCCCTCCTTATTGTCATTATTTTTAACTTTACAAGCCTTACTAGGTGAACAAGCATACCCTCTTTCTATCACTCACATAAGAGCACATTCAGGTTTACCTGGACCTTTAACAGAAGGAAACGAGTTTGCAGACCAATTTGTTGACTACAATATAGCTTTTAAAACTGCTTGATTATCTCATGACTTTTTTCATCAAAATTATAAGTCCCTTATTAAACAATTCCATCTCACAGTTACTCGAGAGAAACACATTGTTGCTGCTGGCCCTCATTGTCAATAGCAATCAGGAGGACACAGCAATGGGAATAAACCCCACAGGTCTAAATGCAAATAAGCTTTGGCAAGCTGATATGACATACTATGCCCCATTCGGGCATCACAAATATATCCGCATGTCTGTGGAAACCTTTTCAGGATTTATAATGGCCTCTATTCACACTGGAGAAAGTGCAAAAAATATCATTCTTCATTTTTTTTACATGCACTTTCACAAGCCAGTAAACCTCAACAAATTAAAACTGACAACAACCTGGATACCTTTCCTCCATGGTAAAGGCATTCTTCCAAAGTTGGAATATACAACACATTATGCGCATACCATATCACTCTACCAGACAAGCTATTATAGAATGTACACATGCCACTTTAAAACAAATGCTTCACAAACAAAAGAGGGAAAACACAAAATGCTTCCCCATGGAATTCACTATATAAAAACTTCTACATTCTAAATTTTTAGAAATTGTGATTCCCATGGCCTCACAGCTTCCCACCAGCATTTTGCACCATCTTCCAGCTCAAATATCAGAGCCAAGGTGCTACTTAAAGACATATATTCATGGAAAGGACCATATGAACTGATAACATGGGGACGGGCATATGGATGTCTTCTTCTCCCATCAGGATCCCATTGGGTTTCTGCCTGTCTGATTAAACCATACCAGGAGTTGATTCTTCAACTCTCTTCCTCAGATGGCCAATTTGTCCTTACAAGGACAACAGGGGAGACAATGCCCGAAAATGACCAAGGTATATGACGTCACCTGGGACAACTTAAGAAGCTCCATCGACATGCCACCAAAGTCATGCACTGTGTCAGAGCGCCATCTACCATAGAAAAAAGGTTTGTAGCATATATTTAGCTGTGGTTTCTCAGAGTTTGGGTAAGGTAATGATTTGCTTAATCTTTTTCTTTATCCAGACTGCTACTACTTTTTCATCACTGTGTTGGCCTCACATCATAGATCCTCCTTTCTTTAAGTCAGTTAATATAACATTTGACAACCCACATTATGTTTTTGAAGTATCTCCTCTGTCTTGGTACATACACAGCCTGTATCAGCCATCATGTTACCAAACTTTCTATCTCACAATGTTTATCCTAAAAAGACAGCCTCAAATTTGGCTGCCAGTAAATCTAATAAGGCCCTGGGAAGGGTCCAGTGGCCTCTGAATTAGCTGAATTATCCCAAGCCATTTCTTTTTTAAATAATTTTATTTTTTTTATTTTTTAAAATTTACATCCAAATTAGCATATAATGCAACAATGATTTCAGGAGTAGATTCCTTAATGCCCCTTACCCATTTAGCCCACACCCCCTCCCACAACCCCTCCTGTAACCCTCTGTTTGATCTTCATATTTATGAGTCTCTTCTGTTTTGTCCCCCTCCCTGTTTTGATATTATTTTTGTTTCCCTTCCCTTATGTTCATCTATTTTGTCTCTTAAAGTCCTCATATGAGTGAAGTCATATGATTTTTGTCTTTCTCTGACTGACTAATTTCACTTAGCATAATACCCTCCAGTTCCATCCACGTAGTTGCAAATGGCAAGATTTCATTCTTTTTGATTGCCAAGTAATACTCCATTGTGTGTGTGTGTGTGTGTGTGTGTGTGTGTGTGTATCACATCTCCTTTATCCGTTCATCCATCATTGGACATTTGGGCTCTTTCCATACTTTGGCTATTGTTGATAGTGCTGGTATAAACATGGGGGTGCATGTGTCCCTGTGAAACAGCACACATGTATCCCATGGATAAATGCCTAGTAGTGCAATTGCTGGGTCATAAGGTAGTTCTATTTTTAGTTTTTTGAGGAATCTGCATACTGTTTTCCAGAGTGGCTGCACCAGCTTGCATTGCCCCCAAGAATGCAAAGAGATCCTCTGTCTCCGCATCATCAACAACATCTGTTGTTGCCTGAGTTGTTAATGTTAGCCATTCTGACAGGTGTCAGGTGGTCTCTCATCGTGGTTTTGATTTGTATTTCCCTGATGATGAGTGATGTTGAGCATTTTTTTTGTGTGTCGGTTGGCCATCTGTATGTCTTCTTTGGAGATGTGTCTATTCATGTCTTTTGCCCATTTCTTCACTGGATTATTTGTTTTTTGGGTGTTGAGTTTGATAAGTTCTGTGTAGATTTTGGATACTAACCCTTTATCTGAGATGTCATTTGCAAATATCATCTCCCATTGTGTTGGTTGCTGTTTAGTTTTGCTGATTGTTGCCTTCACTATGCAGAAGCTTTTTATTTTGATGAGGTCCCAGTAGTTCATTTCTGCTTTTGTTTCCCTTGCCTCCAGGGATGTGTTGAGGAAGAAGTTGCTGTGGGTAAGATCAAAGATGTTTTTGCCTGCTTTCTCCTCGAGTATTTTGATGGATTCCTGTCTTACACTGAGGTCTTTCACCCATTTTGAGTTTATTTTTGTGGATGGTGTAAGAAAGTGGTCCAGGTTCATTCTTCTGCATGTCACTGTCCAGTTTTCCCAGCACGACTTGCTGAAGACACTGTCTTTATTCCACTGGATATTCTTTCCTGCTTTGTCAAAGATTAGTTGGCCATATGTCTGTGGGTCCATTTCTGGATTTTCTATTCTGTTCCATTGATCTGAGTGTCTGTTCTTGTGCCAGTACCATACTGTCTTGATGATTACAGCTTTGAGGTATAGCTTGAAGTCTGGGATTGTGATGCCTCCTGCTTTGGTTTTCTTTTTCAAGATTTCGTTGGCTATTCGGGGTCTTTTCTGGTTCCATACAAATTTTAGGATTATTTTTTCTAGCTCTGTGAAGAATGCTGATGTCACTTTGATCGGGATTGCATTGAATATGTAGATTGCTTTTGGTACTATCGGCATTTTAAGAATATTTGTTCTTCCTATTCAGGAGCATGGAATCTTTTTCCATGTTTGTGTGTCTTCTTCAATTTCTTTCATAAGCTTCCTATCGTTTTCAGCGTATAGATTTTTCACCTCTTTGGTTACGTTTATTCCTAGGTATCTTATGGTTTTTGGTGCAACTGTAAATGGGATCAATTCCTTGATTTCTCTTTCTGTTGCTTCATTGTTGGTGTATAGGAATGCAACCAATTTCTGTGCATTGATTTTATATCTATTCAACTTTGCTGAATTCATGAATCAATTCTATATAATTCTATATAAAATAAAATCAATTCTATATAATTCTATATAAAACTATAAATAGATTTATATCTATTCAACTTTGCTGAATTCATGAATCAATTCTAGCAGTTTTTTGGTGGAATCTATTGGGTTTTCCATATAGAGTATCATGCCATCTGTGAAGAGTGAAAGTCTGACCTCCTCCTGGCCAATTTGGATGCCTTTTATTTCTTTGTGTTGTCTGATTGCAGAGGCTAAGACTTCCAATACTATGTTGAATAATGGTAGCGAGAGTGGACAACCCTGTCTTGTTCATGACATTAGGGAGAAAGCTCTCAGTTTTTCCCCATTGAGGATGATATTAGCGTTGGGTCATTCATATATGGCTTTTATGATCTCGAGGTATGGTCCTTCTATCCCTACTTTCTTGAGGGTTTTTATCAAGAAAGGATGTTGTATTTTGTCAAATGCTTTCTCTGCATCTATGGAGAGGCTCATATGGTTCTTGTCCCTTCTTTTATTGATGTGATAAGTCACGTTAATTTTTTGCAGGTATTGAACCAGCCCTGCATCCCAGGTATAAATCCCACTTGGTGGTGGTGAATAATTTTTTTAATGTATTGTTGGATCTGGTTGGCTAATATCTTGTTGAGGATTTTTGCATTCATGTTCATCAGGGAAATTGGTCTATTGTTCTCCTTTTTAGTGGGGTCTTTGTCTGGTTTTGGAATCAAGGTAATGCTGGCTTCATAGAAAGAGTTTGGAAGTTTTCCTTCCATTTCTATTTTTTGGACCACCTTCAAGAGAATAGGTGTTAACTCTGCCATAAATATTTGGTAGAATTCCCCTGGAAAGTCATCTGGCCCTGGACTCTTGTTTTTGGAAGATTTTTGATTACTAATTCGATTTCCTTACTGGTTATGGGTCTGTTCAAATTTTCTATTTCTTCCTGTTTCAGTTTTGGTAGTGTATATGTTTCTAGGAATTTGTCCATTTCTTCCAGATTGCCCATTTTTTGGCATATAATTGCTCATAATATTCTCTTATTACTGTTTTTATTTCTGCTGTATTGGTTGTGATCTCTCCTCTGTCATTCTTGATTTTATTTATTCGGGTCCTTTCCTTTTTCTTTGTGATCAAACTGGATAGTGGTTTATCAATTTTGTTACTTCTTTCAAAGAACCAGCTTTTCATTTCATTGATCTGTTCTGGGTTTTGTTTTTTTTTGTTTTTTTTTTTTTTTTTTTTTGGTTTCGATAGCATTAATTTCTGCTCTAATCTTTATTATTTCCTGTCTTCTGCTGGTTTTGGGTTTTATTTGCTGTTTTTTTTTTCCAGCGCTTTAGGCCTAAGGTTAGGTTGTGTATCTGAGATCTTTCTTCCTTCTTTACGAAGGCCTGGAATGCTAGATACTTTCGTCTTATGACCGCCTTTGCTGAGTCCCAGAGGTTTTGGGTTGTGGTGTTATGTTTTTCATTGACTCCCATATACTTTTTAGTTTCCTCTTTAACTGCTTGGTTATCCCATTCATTCTTTAGTAGGATGTTCTTCAGTCTACAAGTATTTGTTACCTTTCTAAATTTTTTCTTGTGGTTGATTTCGAGTTTCATAGAGTTGTGGTCTGAAAATATGCACGGTATGATCTCGATCTTTTTGTACTTACTTAGGGTTGATTTGTGTCCCAGTATATGGACTGTTCTGGAGAACATTCCATGTGCACTGGGGAAGAATGTATATTCTGCTGCTTTAGGATGAAATATTCTGAATATATCTGTTAAGTCCATCTGGTCCAGTGTGTCATTCAAGGCCATTCTTTCCTTGTTGATTTTTTGATTAGATGATCTGTTCATTGTTGTGAGTGGGGTGTTGAAGTCTCCTACTCTTATGGTATTCTTATCGGCGAGTTTCTTTATGTTTGTGATTAATTGATTTATATATTTGGGTGCTCTCACATTTGGCACATAAATGTTTACAATTTACACGTTTACAAATGTTTACAAGGTCTTCTTGGTGGATAGACCCCTTTATTATGATATAATGCCATTCTGCATCTCTTGATACAGTCTTTATTTTAAAGTCTAGATTGTCTAATATAAGTATGGCTACTCCAGCTTTTTTTTTTTTTTTTTTTGCTGTTGGCCATTAGCATGATAGATGGTTCTCCACCCTCTTATTTTTAATCTGAAGGTGTCTTTAGGTCTAAAGTGGGTCTCTTGTAAACAGCATATAGATGGATCTTGTTTTCTTCTCCATTCTGTTACCCTATGTCTTTTGATTGGAGCATTGTGTCCATTGATGTTTAGAGTGAGTACTGAAAGATATGAATTTATTGCCATTATGATGTTTGTAGAGTGGGACTTTCTGGTGGTGTTCTCTGGTTCTTTCTAGTCTTTGTTGCTTTTGGTATTTATTTATTTATTTATACAGATATATTTTCATCCTTTCTCCCCTCAGAGATTCCCCCTTAAAATTTATTGCAGGGCTGGTTTAGTGGTCACAAGTTCCTTTAATTTTTGTTTATCTGGGAAACTTTTAATCTCTCCTTCTATTTTGAATGACAGCCTTGCTGGATAAAGAATTTTTGGGTGCATATTTTTCTGATTCAGCACACTGAATATATCCCACCACTCCTTTCTGGCCTGCCAAGTTTCTGTGGGTAGGTCCACTGCAAACCTGATCTGTCTTCCCTTGTATGTTAGGGACTTTGTTTCCCTGTTGCTTTCATGATTCTCTCCTTGCCTGAGTATTTTGTGTATTTGACTATGATATGCCTTATTGCTGATTGGTTTTTGCTGAATCTAATGGGGGTCCTCCGTGCTTCCTGGATTTTGATGTCTGTGTCTTTCCCCAGGTTAGGAACATTTTCTGCTATAATTGGCTCACATAACCTTTCTACCCCTATTTCTCTCTTCCACTTCTGGGACCCCTATGATTCTCATGTTTTTCCTTTTTAATGAGTCACTGATTCCTCTAATTCTTAAATCATGCTCTTTTGCCTTAATCTCCCTCTTTTTTTCTGCTTCATTATTCTCCATAAGTTTGTCCTCTATATCACTGATTCTCTGTTCTGCCTCATCCATCTGTGCTGCCGCTGCATCCATCCGTGATTTCAGCTCAGTTATAGCAGTTTCAATTTCATTCTGGCTATTTTTTACTTCTTGTATCTCTGCAGAAAGGGATTCTCATCTATTTTTGACTGCAGCTAGTATTCTTATTATTGTGATTCTAAATTCTGGTTCAGACACCTTGCTTGTACCTGAGTGGTTAAATCCCTGGCTGTCGTTTCTTCGTGCTCTTCCTTTTGGAGTGAATTCCTTCATTTTGTCATTTTGAAGGGAGAAAAGGCATTAATGAGGTAGAAAAATTAAAATTAAAAAATATTAAAATTAAAAAATTAAACACACACACACACACACACACACACACACAAATCAAATAAATGATGCCAGATCCTAGGTGTGTTTTGGTCTGGGTGTTGAAAGTGATTTGACAGATTAGAGAAAAAAAGGGTGGGGGAAAGAAAAAAAGGAAATCTTTTGAGAATTTTAAAAAATGAATACACTGAAGTAGACTAAAATGAGATGATGGGAATAAAAAAGAAAAAATAAAAATAAAATTTGAAAAAAATATACACAAAAGTAAAGAATATAGTAGAAAAAATAAAGAAAAATATTTTAATAAAAATTAAAGATAAAAATGAATTTTTTCTCTTTCTGTATTCAAGAAAAAGAAAAGAAAGAAAAAATAGAAATAAGATTAAAAAAGAAAAAAAGGAAATCATTTGAAAATTCAAAAAGTGAATACACTGTAGCAGACTAAAATAAAATGATGGAAGTAAAATAGAATTTGAAAAAAATTACATAAAAGAAAAAATATAGTAAAAAAATTAAAGAAAAATATTTTTAATAGAAATTTAAAGTAAAAATGAAGTTTTTCTTGGGGAGCCTGGGTGGCTCAGTCAGTTGAACCTCTGACTTCGGCTCAGGTCATGATCTCACAGTTCATGAGTTCAAGGCCTGAGTCGAGCTCTGTGCTGACAGCTCAGAGCCTGGAGCCTGCTTTGGATTCTGTGTCTCCCTCTCTCTCTGACCCTCCCTCATTCATGCTCTGTCTGTCTCTGTCTCAAAAATAAATAAACATTAAAAAAATTTTAAAAATGAAGTTTTTCTCTTTCTGAATTCAAGAAAAAGAAAAGAAATAAAAAAGAGAAAAAAGAAAAAGAAAAAAAGGGAATCGTTTGAAACTTTGAAAAGGTGAATACACTGAAATAGACTGAAATAAAATGATGGAGGTAAAATAGAAATTGAAAAAATTTACACACAAGTAAAAAATATAGTAATAAAAATTAAAGACATATATTTTTAATAAAAATTGAAAATAAAAATTAATTTTTTCTCTTTCTGTATCAAGAAAAAGAAAAGAAGTGTAAAAGAGAAGAAAACAAAAGAAAGAAAATTGAATAGATGGACTTGCTAACAGATTGAAGTAGGACTGAAATTACTTCGTTTTCCCCTCGAAGTCAGACTATGTAGCACTTTATAGTCCACAAACTAAGCTGGCAGTGAGACTTGTGTTCTTGAAGAGTGAAGTTGGCCCAGTTGGGCGGGGCTCAGTGTAATGGCTCTGTTCTCCACTAGATGGTGGTGCTAGCCTACTGGTGTGGATTGTTGTGGCGCTCGTAGGTGCATATGTGCATGCGCGGGAATGGTGAAAATGGCGCCAACCAGCTACCTGGTCTGTTCTCCCGGATCAGTAATCACGCACCCATCCTTTGTCTTCAGCTCTTGTCCACTCACTGCTCCTTCACTCTCTGTGACCAGGCCCCAGGCAGTACCTTGCTCCTGAGTTTTGTCTCAGATGCGGCTGTTTTCTCCAGACCTTTACTTCCAAAGGACTGTGGCTTTGACCCCCTCCTTCCCTCTGTGGGAGGGTCTCACCCAGCAATGGCTGAATGAGCAATGGGCAAATGTCAGCTGCAGCCAGGAACGCTCGCTGGACCCTGTTGTTGCTGGTGCCCCAAGACTGTGGACAGGTGCCAGCCCGTCCCAGAAAATGTTCGCGAGACAGTGTAGCAGCAGCTTTTCAGAGATTATGGAAAATCACAACACACATCTGGTAGTAGGCTTCACCCTTAATGACGTTGTTCCAGCACCAGTGAGTGTGGCCATTTTATGGGGTCTGCTGGGACCAGGTGGCTTCAACAGTCTCTACCAAATGTCCTTCTAGCAATGGAACCGCTTTTCTCCGTGTGGCCTGAGAACCTCCTGGACCCCACTCTGCTCCTGGGGATTCGCCCTTCCCACCAGAGCACCGCCAGGTATCAAGCTGTGGAGTTGCAGCCTTTGCGCCCCCCTTGTTTACAGTCTTAATGGAACTTAAACCCTCTCCTTTCTCCTTTCTCCCTTTTTAGTTTAGTCCCTGTGGCTGTTTCTAATTTTCCAATTTCTCTCCAGCTGCTTTTGGGGAGGGGTGTTTTTACTGTATTCTCTCCACCCCCGCCAGTCTCTGTCCTCTGCTCACAAAAGACCTCCCTTCCTGCTCCCTCTTGCTCCCCAAGTTCACCTCTCCGCACTGCGTACCTGCTGAATTCAGGTGGTTCAGGTTGTGCAGATTGTTGTGTTAATCCTCCAATCAGTTTTCTAGGTTTGTAGGATGGTTTAGTGTTGGTCTGGCTGTGTTTCACGGACACGAGACACACAAAATTCTTCCATGCTGTTCCGCCATCTTGGCTCCTCCCTCCAGTCCAAGCCATTTCTAAGTGGAGGCCTAAAAGATTTGTTGGATGGCTTGTTGTCTTCCTTATCTCATTGGTTGTCATCTTACCACAGCCTCTGTTGTAGTTGTCTCCCTGACAGAGTCTATCCATACTTCTAAAGTAGTCAATCACATAATGACTAACATCACCCAAGCAATGAGGAGTCACAGATTGATCATGGTATCATGCAGAGACCGCAAGCTGCAGAAGCAGCACTCCAATGGATGGGGGACTGCCAACAGGCACTTGCTGATCGTCAAAATATACAATGTGACTGGCAACATGACAATATTTGTATCACTCTCTTACAGTATAATACGTCTCACCACTCCTGGGATTTAGTGAAAAAACACTTACAAGGATTTTTCCACCAATTTATAGTCTGAGATTAATGCTCTGTCTTCCCAGCTGCATCAACAACTGTTAGATACTCAACAGGAAACACAGATATAAGTGGAACATGAGTTATTTGACAATGTGATATGGTTGAATCCAACCTACTGTTTCCTTGGCCTCAAGTTACATATTTGGATTATTGGAGCTCTTTGCTTATTAATCTTGATTGTATTTCTCATAGCCCTCTGAATGATCTACTCAATAGTGGTCTCCTCAAGAGGTCATGAATGACAACTGATTGCCCTCCTCAACTCCGATGAACAAGAAGATTATTCAAACAAAAAAAGGGATATGTGGGAAATCAAATAGCTATTTTCTGGGTTAAGAGATTATAGGGAACAAATTACACTGCTTTCTGGCCATACTGAAAACAGCTAACCAGTATCTGGTTAAAGTGTATTTAGGGGTTGGTTCCTGCCTGTGCTCATGAATTCCTTAGACCATGTTATCTATGGAATATTTTATCTTGTTATCCACCCTGTTTTCAGCATCTGCTCTTTTGTAGTCTTGGGAATGCTTTGTTTTTTTTTTGTTTGTTTGTTTGTTTGTTGCCTGCTTTCTATGCTTTCTGTGTTCTTCTGGCATGTAACCACGAACATATTGTGTGATGTTTTCCTTATAAATTGTGCCTAATAAATACAGAAGCTTGAGAGCAGCTCAGGGAGATTTCCCTTAGCCTCCATCTCACCTCTCTTGACTTGTGGAGTCTTGAGTAATCCTTTCTTCCATCTTTGGCTTTGCTGGACAAAGCCAAAAGCTGAACCCACAGTTTATATGTTTTACTGGGGTTTTTTTTGTTGTTTCTATATCATTGATTTCTGATCTTTAAAAAAAATTTTTTTTTCAAGAGAGAGCACCAGTGGGGAAGGGGAAGAGAGAGAAGGGGACAGAAGATCCAAAGCAGACTCTATGCTGACAGCAGCTAGCCTGATGCGGGGCTCGAACTCACAAAATGTGAGATCATGACCTGAGCTGAAGTCAGATGCTCCACCCACTGAGCCACTCAGGTGCCCCTCTGCTCTAATCTTTTTTATTTCCCTTCTTCTCCTGGATTTAGGCTTTATTTCCTTTTCCTTTTCTAGCTCCTTTAATTGTAAGGTTAGGTTGTGTATTTGAAATGTTTCATTCTTTTTGAGGTAGGCCTGTATTACTTCCCTCTTAGGACTGTCTTTGCTGCATCCCAAAGGTTTTAGACTGTCATGTTTAATTTTCATTTGCTTCCCTGTATTTATTTCTTCTTTAATTTCCTGGTTAACCCATTCATTCTTTAGTATGATGTTATTTAACCTTCATATATTTGTTGTCTTTTCAAATTTTTTCTTGTGGTTGACTTCAAGTGTCATAGCATTGTCATCTGAAAATATGCATGGTATGATTTGAGTCTTTGTATTTGTAGATGACTGATTTGTGACCTAGTATGCGATCTAATCTGGAATGTTGCATGTGAACTTGAGAAGAATGTATAGTCTGCTGCTTTAGGATGGAATGTTCTGAATATGTCTGTTAAGTATATCCAGTCCAGTGTGTCATTCAAGGCCATTATTTCCTTATTTATTTTCATCTTAGATGATCTGTCAATTGTTGTAAGTGGGATGTTAAAGTCCTCTATTATGATGATATTATTATCAATAAGTTTCTTTATGTTTATTATTAATTGATTTATATATTTTGGTGTTCCAAGTTGGAAGCATAAATATTTATAATTGTTAGACCTTCTTTTATAATTGTTAGACCTTCTTGATGAATAGATCCCTTAATTATGATATAATGCCCTTCTTCATCTCTTGTTATAGTCTTTGGTTTAAAAGTGAGTTTTATGATACAAATATTGCTAATCTACTTTTATTTTGGCATCCATTCATATGGTAGATGGTTCTCCATTTCCCCCACTTTCAATCTTCAGGTGTCTTTAGGTCTAAAATGAATCTCTTGCATGCAGCATATAGATGGGTCTTGTTTTTTTTTTTTTTTATCTGTTCTGATACCCTATGTCTTTTGATTGGAGCATTTAGAGCATTTGGATTCAAGGTGATTATTGATAGATATGAGGTTGGTGCCATTGTATTATCTGTAAAGTTGGTGTTCCTGGTAATGTTCTCTTGTTCTTTCTTGTCTTTGTTGCTTGTGGTCTTTTCTTCCCCTAACCAAAGAGTCCCTTTTAATATTTCTTACAGGACTGGTTTAGTGGTCAAACTCCTTTCTTTAGTTTTTTTTTTTTTTAATCTGGGAAACTCTATCTCTCCTTTTATTCTGAATGACAGAGAGCTTTGCTGGATAAAGAATTCTTGGATGCATATTTTCCCCATTCAGCATGTTGAATATATCATGGCACTCCCTTTTGGCTTGCCAAATTTCTCTGGACAGGTCTGCTGGGAACCTGATCTGTTTTCCCTTCTATGATAAGGAGTTTTTTTTGTCTACTTGCTGCTTTCAGGATTCTTTCCTTGTCTGTGTATTTTGTGAATTTGAGTATTATGTGTCTTGTTGATGGTTGGATTTTTTGAATTTAATGGGAGTTCTCTACTTCTTGGATTTTGATGTCTGTGTCTTTCCCCAGATTAGGGAAATTTTCAGGTATAATTTGCTGAAAGAAACCTTCTGCTCCTTTTTATTTCTGTTCTTTTTATCAGACTCCTATGATATGAATGTTACTGTGCTTTAAGGAATTGATGAGTTCTCTAAGTCTACATTAATAATCCAATTGCCCTTCTTTACCTGTTCTTTTCAACTTCATTATTTTTCATAATTTAATCTTCTATATTACTAATTTGCTCCTCTGCTCATTCATCTTTGTTTTTATTGCCTCCATTTAGGTTTGTATCTTGGTTATAACATTTTTAATTTCAACCTAACTAGATTTTAGCTCTTTTATCTCTGTAGCAAGGGATTCTCTGGAATCTTCTATGCTTTTTGAAACCCCAACTAGTATCCTTAAGATTATTGTTTTAAATTCTCATTCAGGCATCTTACTTATATATTGATCAAATCCCTGCCTGCGACTTCTTCCTGTTTTTTGTTTTGGGGTGAATTCCTCCACCTTGTCATTTTATCTGGATCACCTTTTTGTGTGTGTGGTTGTTGGGAAAGACTGTTTTATTCCTGCTCCTGAGAGAATGCCTATATTAAGAAGAGGTCCAAGGGGCTCCTGGATGGCTCAGTCGGTTGGGTGTCCAACTTCAGCTCAGGTCATGATCTCACCATTTCTGAGTTTGAGCCCCATGTCCTGCTCTGTGCTGACAGCTCAGAGCCTGGAGCCTGCTTTGGATTCTGTGTCTCCCTCTCTCTGTACCTCCCCTGCTCACACTCTGTCTCTCTCTTTCAAAAATAAATAAACAGGGACGCCTGGGTGGCGCAGTCGGTTAAGCGTCCGATTTCAGCCAGGTCACGATCTTGCAGTCCGTGAGTTCGAGCCCCGCGTCGGGCTCTGGGCTGATGGCTCAGAGCCTGGAGCCTGTTTCCGATTCTGTGTCTCCCTCTCTCTCTGCTCCTCCCCCGTTCATGCTCTGTCTCTCTCTGTCCCCCCCCCAAAATAAATAAATAAACGTTGAAAAAAAATAAACATTAAAAACAATTTTTTTAAAAAGAAGAGGTCCAAAAAAGGGGAAAAAAAAAAGAAACTAGACCCTGTTTCCCTGAGAGGTGAAGCTTTGCAGCACCATATGATTAGTCAACTTGGTGCATGCAGGGGGGTTGTGCTGGCTTCCTTGGCAGGGTTCTGCTGCTCTGATTCTCAGGAGGACTTGCCCTAGTGGAGATGCACCTGTAAGGTGCAGGGGGTGGGGCTTGGTGTCAGCAGGTCTGGCCTCCACTGTCTAGAACTGTTTTGCTCACTGAAGTTGGTAAGTTCTGATGGGCTGGAGGGAAAATGACATTTCTCTGCTCTATTGTCCTCAATGGGGAGCTCAACCCCACCACTGTTCAGAAATCCCCCACAGAAGAGCAATCACCTCTCTTGTATTTCCACCTTCTGCCAGATCCCTGACTTCATCCTGCCTGCATCAGAGTTTCCCACATGCCAGGTGGCACAGTGCTCCTGTAGTTTATCTCAGGTGTATGGCTGAGTTTCAGAACTCCAAGCTCCAAATTTTAGGGACCCACATGATGCAGACCCATGCTGATCCTCTGGGGGAGGGTCTCACTTTGCCTTTGCTGTTTGCTGATTTGTCCCCAAAAGAGCAGTAGCATGACTATGAAGAGGTTTGGAGTTTATGGTAAAGTGTAGCACAATGCTGATGCCAACGTTTGCTGCCCTCAGTCAGTGTCTTCGTTCCAATGCTAGGGAACAGGGTGGCTGTTGGCACCTCCAGTTCTTCTGTCTCCGGAGAGGCCATGCTTCCTCTCCAAAATGCAATTCAAGATGGGAAACTGTCTCTCCCCGTGCAAGTCAAGGGATCTTCAGACCACACTGCCTGCTCCTGGGCCTCTGCCCTTCTTCCCCACAGGAGCACCACTAGGTCCACCTATATGATGCTAGCAGTGGTGGACTTCTAAAACTTCAGACTTTGCTGCTTATAAAAACTTGTAGTAGTTAGCCCCTCTAATTTTCCCAGTCAATCATTTTGGGGAAGAATTTTTCTTGTGCAATCCCCTATGTGTGCTGTCACTCTCTTTCTCCATGATTCTGTTTCCCTCCCCTTCATAGCACCTACAGTTCTTTATTCCCCCAAATCAACTCTTCACAGCTCCTATCTTACATGATGTGGGCGTTTTTTCCTACCTCTAGTTGTGCAATTTTGCTCTTTCAGTCCTCAGATAAATTTCTTGGGTGTTCAAAAGTGATTTGATATTTATGTAGCCATGAGCGGGCTGGGGCACAGAGAGGGGGAGAGAGAGAATCTCAACAGGCTCTGTGCTCCACACTGAGCATGATGTGGGGCTCAATCCCACAACTGTGAAATTGTGATCTGAATTGAAACCAAGAGTCAGATGTTTAACTGAATGAGCCAGCCAGGCACCCCATTGGTAAAAGAAACTTTTTATGTGTAAGGAAACCTCCATAATTAGCAGATTTTGCACCATGGACTTTGCATGCTTGAAGGGAGCAGCATCATATATTCAAAGTGCTAAAATAAAAAATCTGTCGACCAAAAACACTCTATCCACCAAAGTTGTCCTTCAGAATTGGAAAAGGGATGACAGTTTTGCAGACAAGCAAAGCTGAAGGAGTCAATCACCACCAAACTGGCCTTAAGAGAAATGTTAACAATAATTAATACCAATCTTCTTGAACTCTTCCAAAAAACAGAAGAGGAGAGGATAATTTCATCTAATTTTATGAAGTCAGCATTATCTTGAGACCAAAACCACAGAAGACAAGAAAAGACAATTACAGGCCAATATCCCTGATAAACATAGATGCACAAATGCTCAACAAAATATTAGTAAATAAAATATTTATTGAGCACAAATGCCCAACAAAAGATTAGTAAACCGAATTCAACAATACATTTAAAGGGCCATACACCATGGTCAAATGGAATTACCAGAGAGATGCAGGATGGTTCAACATCCAGAAATAAATCAACGTGGTACACCACGTTAGCAAAAGGAAGATGAAAATCATGATCGTCTCAATAGATTCAGGAAAGGCCTTTGACAAAATGCAACATCCTTTCATGATAAACTCAACAAACTGGTTATAGAGGAAACATCGCTTAACATAATCAAGGCATATATATGACAGGTCTACAGCTAACATCATACTCAATGGTAAAAGGTTGACAAGTATTTCATCTAAGATTAGGAATAACACAAGGATGCCCACTCTTGCCATTTTATTCTGTATAATGGAACTCCTAGCCATTAGTGTCTGAGCAGTTAAGCAAGAAAAAGAAATAATACATATCCAAATCATAGTAGAAGTGAAACTGTTTTTGTTTGCTGATGGCATGATCTTGAATACAGGAAACAGGAAGAAACCACCAATAACTGTTAGAACTAATGAGCAAATTGAGTAAAGTTGCAGTATACAAAATGAACATGCCTAAGTCCATTGCATTTCTATACCATATCAAGAAATGATCTGAAAATAAAGACTACAACCCATTTATAATTGTATCAAAAGGCCAAAACACCAAGGAATAAACTTAAACAAGGAAGTGAAAGATCTAAACATTGAACACTATAAGACATTAAAAAAATTATTTATTTAAATTCAAGTTAGTTAACATACAGTGTAGTGTTGGTTTCAAGAGTAGAATTTAGTGATTTATCATTTATATACAACCCCCAGTGCTCATCACGAGTTCCCTCCTTAATGCCTATCACCCACTTAGCCCACCCTGCCTCCAGAAACCTTCAGTTTTTTCTCTGTACTTAAGAGTCTCTTATGGTTTGCCTCCCTCTCTGTTTTTATCTCATTTTCCTTCCCTTCTCCACTGTTCATCCGTTTCTTAAATTCCACATATGAGTGGAATCATATGGTATTTGTCTTTCTCCGACTGACTTATTTCACTTAGCATAATACACTCTAGTTCCATCCATGTCATTGCAAATGGCAAGATTTCATTCTTTTTCATCATTGAGTAGTATTCCATTGTATACATATACCACATCTTAATCTATCCATAAGTCAATAGACATTTGGGCTCTTTCCATAATTTGGCTATTGTTGATAGTGCTGCTATAAACATTGAGGTGCATGTACCCCTTCAAATCAGCACTGCTGTATCCTTTGGATAAATACCTAGTAGTGCAATTCCTGGGTCATAGGCTTAACTTTCTAAGGAAACTCCATAATGTTTTCCAGAGTGGCTGCACCAGTATTCCATCAGCAGTTCAAAAGTGTTCCCTTTTTTCTGCATCCTCACCTACACCTGTTGATTCTCATGTTATTAATTTTAGCCATCCTGACAGGTGTGAGATGGTATCTCATTATGGTTTGGTTTGTATTTCCCTGATGATAAGCGATGTTGAATATATTTTCATGTGTCTGTTAGCCATCTGTATGTCTTCTTTGGAAAAGTGTCTATTCATGTCTTCTTCCCATTTCTTCAGTGGATTATTTGCTTTTTGAGTGTTGAGTTTGGTAAGTTCATTATAGATTTTGGATACTAACTCTTCATCCGATATGTCATTTGTAAATATCTTCTCCCATTTTGTCGGTTGCCTTTTAGTTTTGTTGGTTGTTTCCTTCAGTGTGCAGAAGCTTTTTATCTTGATAAGGTCCCAATAGTTCATTATTGCTTTTGTTTCCCATGCTTCCAGAGACATGTTCTTAGTAAAGAGTTGCTGTGGCCAAGGTCAAAGAGGTTGTTGCTTGTGTTCTTCCCTAGGATTTTGATGGCTTCCTCTCTTGTGAACACATAAGACATTGATGAAAGAAATTGAAGACAGGAATAAATGGGAAGATATTCTCTGATCATAACTGGAAGAATTGATATTGTTAAAATGTCCATATTACCCAAAGAATCTGCAGATTTGATGTAATCTTTATCAAAATCCCAATGGCTTTTCCACAGAAATAGAACAAACAGTCCTCACCATTGGGTAGGAGCACAGAATACCCCAAATAACCAAAGCCACAAAGGTAGAGGCATCACACTTCCTTATTTCACATTACATTAAAGCTATAGTAATTAAAACAGTATGGCGCTGGGGATGTCTGAGCGGCTCAGTCAGTTAAGCATCTGACTTCAGCTTGGGTCATGATCTCACAGTTTGTGGGTTTGAGCCCTGTGTTGGGCTCTGTGCTGGTAGCTCAGAGCCTGGAGCCTGCTTCAGATTCTGTGTCTTTCTCTCTGCCCCTCCCCCACTTGTATTGTCTCTCTCTCTTTCTTTGTCTCAAAAATAAAGAAATACTAAAAAAATTTTGAAACAGTATGACACTGGATTAAAAATAAATATGTAGAACAAAGGAACAGAATAGAGAGTCCAGAAATAAACTGTCATATATAAGGTCAAATACTATTTGACAAGGGAACCAAGAACACAGAATGAGGAAATTATAGTGTTTTCAACGCATGGTGTTGTTATAACAGGACAGTCACATATAGAAAAATGAAATTGGACTTGTATTTTGCACTACTCACAAAATTTAACTCAAAATGAATTAAATACTTAAATGTAATATCTGATAACATAACATTCCTAGAAGAAATCATAGGGAAGAACCTTGATAATGGACTTGGTGATGATTTTTTGTCTACAACACCAAGATCACAAGCAACAAAAGCAAAAAATCAAGTGAAACTACATCAGGTCAAAAAGTTTCTGAACAACAAAATAGTCAACATGAAAATTCAACCTGTGGAATGGGACAAACTATTTACAAACCATATATCATACATGGGCTAATACACAAAGTGTGTGAGGAACTCAGAAAACTCAATTTAAAAAAACAAAATATTTTATTAAAAAATGGGAAGAAGAACTACATTGACATTTTTTAAAGGATTATACCAGGCAGCCTCTGGGGGGTTGTGAACCAACAATTGGTGAGCCAGCCAGGAGACAAATGAAATGGGAATGAGGCATTTGTGGGAGAAATCCCAAATCTGCAAATGACTTCTATATAGTGAGGGATGGCCCATATATTTAGATGCTTGGAGACCACCTCACGAATACAGGGACATCCCCCAAATTCCAGCCAATCTAATGCACTTATTTTAGAAACTGCAGCAAAAGAGGGAAATGAATGAGTGCCTCAGTGGGCTGGCCTTCACAACAGGCAGATCAACTGGCCACCAAAGTCCAAACAGAGGCTGAAGCTCAAATTAAAAAGTTGGAAGAAGAGCTGAGAGTAGAGAAGGACATGAGGTTGTCCACCCCTCTGCTAGCCTCGGGCCTAGCAGACAGGATGGGAGAGCAGGAAGATAAGCCAGTGTGCTATTGTGCAAAGCAAGGAGGGTGTACATTGGGGCAGGTTAAGGTCTAAGCACTTGTGACAAAGCTTGATTGATGTGTTAAGAGGTAGAATCCATGGAAAGGTGATAAAAATAAAGAGCAGGAAGCTGTGATGATTCACCAGAAAACAGATGAAATGACCCATGCCGTCTGGCCCCTCATACAAAGGAAAGCAAAAGCACAGCACAACCCCAGCCAGTAGGGCAGCACCCAGCTGAGGAAATGTTCCTGATGAGAGAGCACACTCCTGCTGAGCTTATTGACATAGTTGGTGAGTCCCAGCAGAAGGGCAGGGAAAGTGCCCAGGCATGTTTGGTGTAGCTATGCAATATCTGGGGCAATGGCACTTCTCTGACCGGCAGGGGGCAGAGAAGAAGAGCAACATCACCACACAGCTGCCCACCAGCAGCTCCTGCATAGCTCTCAGGGGATCCAAAGTACTCACTTCCTTATAGGTTGGGTGATCTTAACTTTCAGTGAGGCTTTGCCCAATGTGGGGGATGTTCCTGGGCACATGGGACCCTAAAAACCTACAGGTGTGACATAAAAAAATCCTTAGGAAACTGGGAACAAAACAGGTAATCCACACTCCTGTCTTTGAAAGTCTTGATCAGGCCACACTCACTGCAGGAATAAAAAAACAAGATTATCCAGTCCACCCCCAGCACCTGATATGGGATGCTGATATCCATGCTGAACCCAGTTGTGGGACAAAATATTTAAGATATTGGGAAATCCACTGCTATCTGGGGGAAATGGATAGACCCCAGGAATGGGCATGGCTATGGGAAAGGCCCAACATAGAGAAGGAGTTTCAAAAACCAAGGACCCCTCCCCACTGGCTGCAAAAATACCCTGGAGGCAATGTGGTTTGACCTCACTGCTGCTGGGACCTAAAGAGATAGACCAACAACCCAACACTGTGTTGGTTGGCTTGTGGAAAGCCATAAAACCTGAATAACAGTCTGCCCCTACCGTCCCTAATGCTCCACCTGTTCTAGCAGAAGCCTCAGGGACACAGTCCTATTCAGGGTGGGTGCCTCCTACTCCCCAGGTAGAGGATGTAGAACAAAACCACTTCCAGGTGAGGGCCATTGGGATTGACTAGAAGCCCCATGTTGAGCTCACTAAGTCCTTCAGAAATAAACACAACATGATGGCTCTGGTGGGAACGGGAACAGAATGCATTCTAATCCAAGGTAACCCTCAGAAGTTTTCTGCCCCCCTCAGTGCCATCGGTGGCTACAGAGCCAATCAGTTATGGTCAGGAAGGTCCCTTCTGACACTGCAAGTTGGGCATTCTGCTTCCTGAGAATATGAGGTTTTTAATCTGCCCCATACCAGAGAACATACTGGGCATTGATAATCTACAAAGTCGAACTCTGCAGGCCTCTATTGGTGAATTCTGCCTCCAAGTTAATCAAACCAGTGCTAATGGGAAACTCCAACTGGAAACTGGCAAGTGTGTCAGCCTTGCAAAGTGTGGTTAACAGTCAAACAATATAACTTGCCTGCAGGCATAAAGAGATGGAACTTATCTGAGACCTGCACCAAGCGGGTTTTATGTGCCCTGATCACAACACTTTCAACAGCCCAGCATGGCCAGTAAGAAAGCCAGATGGGTCACAGTGGACAATGGTGGACCACTGAGAACTGGGCAAGGTGGTGGCACACCCATATGACCATGTGGCTGTGTGCAACATTGCCAGCATCTTAGATGCCTTAGTCATGATCCTGGGAGGGGAGCATGCTGATCTGGACTTATCAGATGCCGGTGCCATTTCCAAACAGAATGCTGTGTGTTCATACCTGTCAGGTTGGCTACTATGTCATATTTATGAATCACATAGCTCACAAACAATGCCTTTTATGATCTACCCCCAGCCTAGAGAAATTAATAGATCAATGATTTGGATCATGGGGATCTTGATGGAAAAGTTGTCAATGATTTTGGGAATCATTGCTTAATCTGTATTTTCTCTGCTGGCCTGTGTCAATATGTTCCATATTGTAGATGTGGCATCTGCCTCCAATGCAGCCAGACATCCACCACAGGCGCCACCCCCATGCTAGTGAAACCCCTTTGCTGACTGCTCAGGGTACAGTCTGGAAGAGGGGCCCATGAAATTATAAGAGCTGATCACAAAAGGTAAACTTTGGAGGAAGGTCATTGAGAGGATGTGACCACTGGTTGCCCCAAGGGCTAAACCACCCACTAGGAGGCCCCATGCCTCTTCTCCTGTCCTTGGAATGTGTGTTCCCTGTAGCTTGAGTGCTCTTAGAAGCTGCTCCAAGGTTATAGCCTTGAGATAGTGATGTGGTGCTGAGATTGTCTGAACAGTATGCATGACTAAATCCAGTTTTGGCTTCCATAGGAAAACTATTAGGATTTGGCAGGTGGATACAGAAACCACTCATCTCGTGGATGCCTGAGACAAACCTTGTAAGTAAGTTCCTTTGCTCATTAAAACTGCCACCTCCCAACCTGGAGGGTCTTGCCCCTGTCTTTGGTCTCTGAGTACAGGGTCCAGGTTCAGGTTATACCAGGGAAGCTCCTGAGAAGCTTGTAAAGCAACAGACATCCATATGGCTAATAGGTACACTAAGAGATGCTCAGTACCACTGATCAAATGCAAATCAAAACCACCATGAGGTGTCCCTATGCACCTGTTAGGATGGCTATTATCAGAAACACAAGAGATGTTAAGTGTTGGTGAGGATGTGGAGCAAAGACACCCTCTTGCACTGTTGGTGGGAATGCAAATTGGGGCAGCCACTGTGGAAACCAGTTGGAGGTTGCTCAAGAAATTCAAAATATAACTGCTACATGACCCAGCAATTCCACTTCTGGGTATTTATCTAAAGAAAATAAAAACAGGATCTCAAAGAGGCATCTGTACCCCCATGTTTGCTGCAGCATTATTCACAACACCCAAGGTGTGGCAATAACCTAAGTGGGTATGGGTGGAGATGTGAACACAATAGTGTTCAACCATGAGAAAGAAGGTAACCAAGCCTTTTGATGCACCATAGATGGACCTTGAGGGCATTATTCTAAGAAGAAGACAATTACTGTGTGATATCATTTGTATGTGGAATACAAAACTCCTGGTAGCCAAGGGCTGGGAAGTGGGGGTTTGGGGAGATGTGTAAGGGTACAAACTTGCAACTAGTAGATAAGTCCTGGAGATCTAATGCAGAGCATAGAAATTATACTCAATAATACTGGATTATAAACTTGAAAATTGCTACGAGACTAGGTCTTAGCTGTTATCACTGCAAAAAGAAATGATAGTTATGTGAGGTGATGGAAGTGCTCTCTAACCACATGGTGGTAATAACACTGTAATATATAAATGCGACAAATCAACACCTTGTATGTCTTAAAGTTATGCAATATCTGAAAAATAATATTTTTTTAAAGAATATATTTAGGGAAGAGATAAAACAAACCTAACTCTAGCTTTCCATAGTCTGGGGTGCAGATTAGGTCAATTTGGACCTGATGGGCTTTTGAGGAGAGACAGCCCAGGCTGTCACCTGGGCCACTGCAAGCCTGTACCCTGTGAATAAGAGAGCTGCCTTCACACATCAGTTCCTGACAGAGTATTGTGACCTGCTTGCACGTTGACTCTGGGTGGCATGGCAGTGATGTCATTCTTCTCTGGAGAAAAGTCACATTGCCCAGAACCTTCACACTTCCTCATACACTATCTTGGGACTGCCGTCATAAGCTATTAGTTATGTCAGGAGACATGATGGGATGATGATAAATCAGAAAAAGAAAAACACAGAAAATAGAGATTCCTATGCGACGAAGACTCATCACCCAACAGTGCATTTGGAGTGTAGATGAGCCCTAAGGAGGAGGGAGGGGACCTTACAGAGAGACCTTCCCAGCCACAGGGGATGTCTGCATGGGAGGGACAGAGAGGAGTACAGGAACAAGGTTTGAGGAGTCATGTCATTAACCATCAACACTTAAAGGACATGGCAGTGGGGCACCTGGGTGGCTCAGTCGGTTAAGTGTCTGACTTTGGCTCAGGTCATGATCTCATGGTTGGTGAGTTTGAGCACTGTGTTGGGTTCTGTGCTGGCAGCTTGGAGCCTGCTGGGGATTCTCTCTCTCCTTCTCTCTCTGCCCCTCACCTGCTCACACACACACCCTCTCTTTCAAAATAAATAAACTTTTGGGGGCACCTGGGTGGCTCAATCGGTTAAATGTCTGACTTCAGCTCAGGAGGTCATGATCTTGCAGTTCGTAGGTTCGAGCCCCGTGTTGGGCTCTGTGCTGACAGCTCAGAGCCTGGAGCCTGCTTTGGATTCTTTGTGTGTGTGTGTGTCTCTCTCTGCCCCTCCCCTGTTCATGCTCTGTATCTCTCTCTCAAAAATAAACAAACATTAAATTAAAAAAAAATAAAAAAGGACATGGCAGTGATTGAGTATCTGATTCGCCCATTTAAATTTGCCATTAATACTACTAAAATAATGGAATTATCTAGCACAAAAATGGACTGCAGTATCTTAAATGTAGATTGAATGTTGGAAATAGGAAGAAAGTTCAAGGATAGGTCATCAAAATATATTTGGAGAAGAGAGGGTAGGGTTCAACGATGTATTTGCAAGAGCACAAACTATATGCATTAAGGAAAGCACTGGAAACACACATTGCTATAGACTAAAAGTGGTTTTCTGTGGATGCTGAGAGAAGTGCAAGTCCTTAAGTTTGCGAGATTTTTGTTGCTGTTGAAAATACTGTACTTTGTACCTGTATTGCATCGGGAAAAAAAATAATATCATTACAAATGTCAGTTTAAAAAGTTTTGTCATTCATTTATACATTTTATTTTTGTTAATTTTACACTATACTCTAGAATTGAAAATTATTTAGCACTGAAAATTATTTAGATATGCATAGACTGGTTTTCCACTGGCACAATCCTGTTCTGAAGACTGCCATCTGACATTCACCATGGCTCAACTACAGTCACTGTTCAGCTCACTGAAAAGTAGGCAAAAGAAAGAGAGAGGGATTCACATTCACTGGGCTCTCTCTGGATGCCAGAGTCATCCATAGGCACTTGTGCCTACCTTTCTGGTTGATTTCATTGGGTGCTAGTTTCAGCCTCATGGTCTCAGTCTCCCACATTTGGAAATTTGCTCTCCAGGGAGGCACAGCTTGCGCTAGGTGGAACCTAACTCTGGTCCCCTTCCCTCACACCCACAGACACACCAGTGTGGGACAGGCAGTGTGGGTGGGTGGTAGCCCTCCATTACCCTGAACCCACATTGGGACCGGGGAAGGAGAGACTACCTGGAAAATGAGAAAAAGCTCAGTGTGCAAGAGCACAGTTTTGGAGAAAACTCATGAATTTGTCCCTAAAAGAGCTTGTGTCAAATTCTCTTAATTCTGGAACCAGACACCTCAGTTCAGGATACAGCTGCTGACTCAGGTCCTCTGCGCAGAGTCTTGGGCTCAGTTTGGGCTCTTACAGGCTTACAAGATACATAGAGGCCACAAGCATGCAGTTTTCAAGTTTTATTTCAGAGTGCTGGTCAGTGACCCATGAGAGACCTGGTGTCAGAGCCGTGATGTGCCTGGGGACCCCTGGAAACATGGATGTCAGCTTTGACTTCTCATTACTGTATTTTCACAGATGGACCAGGTGGTTTGCCTATAGTTGTTCAGGGGTCTGGAGGCTGATTTATGGATTGCCTTCACCAGCAATCTCTTCCTTAACTTTCACTGTCTTGACAGTTCTGACATTTGTGGCGATGCCAAAGAGGAATGTAGTGATTAAAGCATAAATTCGAGCAAAGATCACTCTGAGATATACCACGGATTCCTGACTTTGCCTGACTGACCGCATTCTTCTTGGAGGGGGTCCACTGTCTGTGCTCCCACCAGCACCTCGTAATTTGCAAAATGGAGGATCCCAACCTATGTGGCAATGGCAGTTTCTGTTATTGTTGCAAATCCCCCTACGATTGCATTTCTCAGGCAAACAGTTGTAATTTATTTCACCTATAGTAGCATTGCAGAGGGAATTCTGACAGAACTTTCCAGGAGCACAGGGGGTACCATGTCTCACATGACCAACATCAGTTGTTCCTGTGGCACGATGTTCATCTAGTCCCCAACACCAGACTCCTGAGATTTTAGACTGATGGAATCCAACGTGTTCCTGCAACCGAGGGAGGTGAGTGACATTGGTACACTGCAGCCTTCCACACTTGACATCTCGGTCATGACATTGAATAAAGCGTCTGGCTGAAAACTCTCTTCTGCAGTGTCCAAATCGGTGGCCTTTTTTATTAATCAGGTAGCAGACATCTGGACCCTCCACAGTGCTTGCACCAAAGATTTCTTTGCAGTGCATAGTACGGTCAGTGCAGTTTCCATGATAGCAGTAGCCTTCTTCACTGCACGGGGTTCCATCCTGCATGTAGAAATCATCAGGGCAGCCAGAAGATCCCCCTTGGCAGTACTCTGGAAGGTCACAGATATTTCGGATTGGTCTGCAGAGCGTCCCAGCAGCGGAGAAGGTGCAGTTTGTACAGCACAATCCTTTATCACAGAGAAATGTACTCTCAAATCTGCAGTCATTACTACAGCAGGGGTTGGCATTACACTCCTTGAAGGACCCACAGTCACACTGCTCCCTATCCTCCACTATAGAGTTTCCACAACGTATGTGTGTCAGGCTTGCGTTGAAGAACTTCAGGTGTTCACTAAATAGGCAATGCTTTTCAGTGCTCAGCATGTTTTGAATGTGCACAAAAGAACAGTTACTGAAGGAATCTGTCAACCCAGGGTATCTGTGCATGATGCAGCTGGACCTCCTCTGGCAGCTGCAATCATGATCATCAAAATACAGACCCAAGCTTCTTCCACAGAGATGAGATGTTACCACAGCTAACAATAAATAATGTCTACCTAGGTGACCAACCATATGTAGGCTTTGAGAAGAGCAGAAGCCAAACATTCTAGGGTTGTACTGATAATCTTCTGGTCCGTCTTTAACCACAATGAAGGATGCACTAGGTTGTATGACATTGTACAAGTGGGTATGGTGGAATTGGTAGTATTCACCACCTGGAATTCTATAATCATTCATGTTGACTGGATCTCTTACATCAAATACAAGAACTGCAGTAAGATGGTACCTTATGTCAAGACCTTTGTACATTGAGTCTATTAAACTAACCATATCTATCATGAATTTTATACACAATGTCATATTATTATATACACGATACATTGAATTGGAACTTTGAGCAAATCCTCTTATCATGCCTTTATGGGATGAAAATATCCTATTATTGATCCTGGGGGCTGTACTGGCAGTTTTCTGAGAGAACAGGGGGTCCCTATCCTCCTTATATCCCAGTTTATAAGTAGGTCCCGTTGCACTGATGTCTGCCACTATCTGAGAAACAATGTGTTCAAACCATTGGGAATCTCTGAGGGGTCTGATTTCATAGGCAAGGTCATCCAACTTCATGATACCTTCAAGGCCCCCATAGCACGTGTCCATGGTGACCATGGAAAGAGGAATCTCCTCCAGGTAGCCGAGGTAGTAACAGTCTGGAGGGATGAAGGGGTAGTCCATCTGCAAGGCTCCCTGATCATCCTGAGTCATCATCAGCAGATGTCTGGACCAAAACAGTTTCTTGCGTCGCATGTGGATAACATGTCTCTTGCCCCCAAAACGCAGGCTATAGGACAGCCAGCCAGGCATCTGAACGCCCTTGCCATGGTGAAGCTCCTTCTTGGGAATTACCACCTCAGAGGAGATGTAGCGCCATGAGGGATGCCCTTGAGAACCCTGCACAGGAGCCAGCACTGCCCAGAGTGCAAACAGCAAGAGGGGCGCCCTCAGGGTGACCTGGCCCTCTGCCAGCCTCATGCCCCTGCTCAGGGACATCTGCCAGTGAGAATGGATAAATGGAGGATCCTCAGCAAAGCCAGGTCTAGACCATCAGACAGAACAAAGGGCTGTGCCAGGTGGCCAGCACCCTGCACCTGGGAGCCACCTGTGGGGTTAGGTAACAGTCACAGGGTGTGGCATTGGGTGACCCTGCACATCCGTTCAGCTAGGACACATGTGGCAGAGGGAGGTGGGCCATGTCCAAGCGTGCTCACATGGACATAGTAAGGACTTGGACCCAGAGACATGGCTGTATTCAACACATTCCATCTTTCCTCCAGCTAGTGAATGTGGGATGTGCAATTTTAATACCCTGAACTTCTCTACCAATTCCATGTCCTGTGGTACTGCTGGGTCACTTTCCATGGATTACTGCTTATCCTCATTATGGAGACCAATGCTTCCTACTTCCTTGGGATGTAGAGGTAGACATTGTCAATTTTACCTTTGTACGTATTGAAAAACATTGCTTTGTAATTTTACATGTCTTCTGGTTGGCTATTAGTTTGCAAGCCATTTGATCCTTTTGGTTGTTGCTTTGAAGGTTCCTCTGAGTTTACTGAGGAAACATTTCCCAGTATTCTGTGTCATGATTGGTGAAGTACAAGGTTGTATTTTAGTATTTTCTTATGCCATCTGGTGAGAACAGAAAGTACTGCTGAACATGTGTGAGCCCCAGGGGTTTTCCCCTGTAATCCCTTATTGTGGTTCTTTCCTGGCCTCTGGCAGTCTCCTCCCATGCATGTGAGGTTCTCTCCTCAGCTGGAGATGCAGGGGAGTTGAGGTTACGTTGGCAGCTTGCACCATGGCAGGCTGCACATGACTGAAAGATGGTATCGACCATGGAACTCCCTTGTTTAAGTACCATCTAGTCCTTTAAAATCCCCTGAGTTGGGTAGAAACCCTCAGAGTTGGCTTTTGGAGAAGAGTCTGCCTTTTCTCCGGGTGGCTGGCCTCCTAAATAAAGCTCAACTTCTTTTCCCACCAAAACTAAAACTTTGAACATTGACCTTTCCAGAAATACTCAGCTGAATTTGGGATTTGATAACAATAAAATGGAGAGTGGAATGGCAGTTGTCAGGGGCTGGCAGGGTGGGGCAATGAGGAGTAGATCTCAAGGGCTATGATTTTCTGTTATGCAAGATGATTAAGTTCTAGAGGGGTCTCCACAACATTACACCTGTAATTACCAATACTGTACTGTACGGTTAAAAGATTGTGAAGCGTGTTGGTGTCATGTTCAGTGAGATCCTAACACAGTACGAAAGTGGAAACACTAATTTTGCTTCTCATATGACAGTATGATGAACTGCATGGACACACTCTCTACTGATAATGTGAAAATAATTTAAAAACATTTACATACTTTGAATACTAACCCTGAGGATATGTCATTTACAAATATCTTCTTCCATTCCATAGGTTGCCTTTTAGTTTTGTTGATTGTTTCCCTCACTGTGCAGAAGCGTGCTATTTTCAGGTAGTCCCAATAGTTCATATATGTATGTATTTAATTTTCTTGTTTTATTTTTAATTTAAATTCAAGTCTTCAGTCTTTGAGTTCCACGTTTACAGGAAGTTGACTTGTCATGATTAACTTTATGGGTTATCTTGACTGAGTCATGGGTACCCAGATTCACGACTGTTTCTGTGGATGTCTGTGATGAGTTTCCAGAAGAGATTGGCATTTTCATCCATGGTTTCTTTCTGCCTGGGCATCACCCATTCCATTATAGTTCTGAGTAGAATCCGATGCAGAGGGAGGAAGAATTCCTTCATTTTTACTTCCCATGTGCGTGTTTGAACTGGAACATTTGTCTCCTCCTATCCTTGTTCTTAGAGTTACTTCATCAGCTCCCCAAGTTCTGAGACTAGACACTAGTTCAGAATCAGACAAAAGTTAAATCACTGGTTTTCCTGGGTCTCCAGCTTGTGACAGTAGATCACGGGACTTCTCAACATATTTTGTCATGGAAACCAATGTGCTTTGGGTTCTGTTGCTCGAGGGAATCCTGACTAATACATGGAGACGATTTATGTCTTGTTTAGAGGAATTGAATAAAGCTGTAGCTCATTTAACGTCCTGAGTAGCAAGTGCCAGGAGGGAAGTCTCACGTTGTTTGATTGGGACAAGTGCTGGGTGAAGATAATGAGGAGCTGTGGGATCCTGTGGTCCTGGCTGCACAGGGAGCGCATCTGGGACTCTTGTAAAGGTTCAGCTTTTGTGCCTTAGGAAATATGTAATTCACTCATGTTGAGGGACAGAAGTAAGCAAGTGCAAACAACTGTGTCTTTGTGCATGTTAGTCTACTTTCCCTATGACAACCCAGTTGCTAATTCAGAGAGTTAATAGGTAAACACAGAAGCATATAACCAGGGAGGCTCCCTGGGAAAACTGCTGTGTGGAGAGGAAGCCCCAGACCCTGACAGGAAACCTGCCTGTAACCTCCATCTGCACATGCGCCTGGGAACAAAGCAAAATTGTGCATAGTGTGCGCCCCCTGGTGGTTCTGATCCCCTCCTGCAGGGAGGTTTTTGTGTGGGCTCCCAGTGATGTCCCCTCACTGTGTCTTTCGCACAGTAATATGTGGCCGTGTCCTCGGTCTTGAAGCTGTTCATCTGCAGATCCAGCGTGTTCTTGGCGTTGTCTCTGGAGATGGTGAATCGGCCCTTCACGGAGTCTGCGTAGCCTGTGCTACCTCCACTACCACTAATTGCTGAGACCCACTGCAGCCCCTTCCCGGGAGCCTGGCGGACCCAGTTCATCCAATAGCTCCTGAAGGTGAATCCAGAGGCTACACAGGTGAGTCTCAGGGACCCCCCAGGCTTCACCAGGTCTCCCCCAGACTCCACCAGCTGCACGTCACACTGGACACCTGCAGACACAAGACATCTTGGTCAGGAAACTGTCACACATCCACTGTTTCTCACTCATATCCATTCACATACTCAGTGTCCCTCGTTCACCATGAATTACCTTTTAAAAGAGCAACCAGGAAAACCCAGCCCAGCACAAACTCCATGGTGAGGTTTCTGTGTTCTGTGCTGATCACAGAATGGGAACACCTGGGACTCCTGGGGCTGGGGCTCGTCTCCCAGCTGCACGGTCGGGCTGGGTTGGTTTTATCAGCAAAGAGAGGGCCCCATTTGCATGTGCTCTGACATATATATTACACTCCAGTTTTAGATTTGATTCTTTAAAAGTGAAAAAGTTTAAGGATGCACTTGTAGTTTGTGTAGATGGCGCTGTGACAATATGAAGAATTCTAATCGGTGAACACAGTTATATTTGCAGGGACTTGTGCATTTTTACATGTCTTTCATCAACAAAGGTCATTTTCACTCTACAATTATTTTACATAATTTATAAAGTTTAATCCCAAGTACTTTATTCTGTCCCATTTTCAGTTGTATAATTTTGTTATTTGTTTTGTATTTATTTCCATGCTGGTGTGTAGAATCACAGGTGGTTTATTTTTATTCATTTTGTTTGTTCATTTTGCATCCTGCACTTTTCCTCATTTTAAAAAACTGGTTCTAATATTTTTTGTGGTATCTCTAGGGTTTTGTTATGTTTAAGATCATGTCATCTGCAAACAAGTAATTGTCCTTCCTCCTTACTGATTTAAATGTCTTTTATTTCTTTTTATTGCCAAAGTTTGTGGGTACTTCTTCCAGTTGTAGGAGAAGAATGCTTTTCCCTTCTTTTCTTCTGGGCTTTCATCCTGTCTAAGGATTCAATTGACATAAGACTGATCTAAAGGGGAGAATAAATTTCATTTTGCAAGTGCCTGGGCTTCCTAATAATATGGCACCCAGAGAATGAACAAAGCAGGTGGCACTTGTGACTTTCAGACAACGAAATATTGGATTTGGCAAGAGTCAAGGCAAAGGTGTGGTTTTCGGGTATTTAATTAGTCAACAAATAACTAGGTTTGTTTGCACAACCTTCTTGTCCCTGAGTTCCTTATTCTGGTGCTAAGGATGGTTCTCCCCTCCTGGTACAGGGAAGGGGAGTTTCCCGAGGGAGATTTATATCCTGCTGTCAAGGGACACAGGAGGGTCTGAGTGTCCTTGGACTGGCTGTTTCTCCCGTGACTTTCATCCAAATAAGGACTGTGACACGATGATATGGTTTGAGGCAGCACAGTTATTCTTCACGTTATCATGTGGAATACTTCTATTGGGATGAGCATCATTGCCTGGCTCCTGATGTGGCAGGAATGGTTTTAGTATTTTATGTTCAATATGCTGTCAGGTGTGGGCTTTCATAGTGGCCATGATCATGTGGAGGTAATTTCCTTCTCCTTTTTAATTGAGTTATTTTAAAGTGATGAAGATGTGTTTTTTGTTCATGAAAAAACTGTGTCTAATGATTTTATGAATAAATTAAGGATGGCTTTGATTCAATCATTCCCTCTGTTAATGGAGGACATCAGATTTTTGCATTTGTGTATGTTGAAGGATACTTGCATTTCAGGGATGCATCCCACTGGATTATCATGTATGATTTCAGTGTGCTGTTGAATTCAGTAGGCTCGTACTTAATCAAGGACTTTTGCATGTATGTTTATCTGAGACACTGGCCTGTAGTTTCCCTTCTTGTGGTGTGTTTCTCTGGCTTTGTTGTGAGCGTAAAGGTGTCCTCATAAAGTACATTTGGGAGTGGTCTTTTTCATCACTGATTTGTAATAGTTTGAGAAGTATTGGCATTAATTATTCTTTAAATATTGTAGAATTTTAATAACACCTTGTTTGTTTTGGAGGGTGAAAGTTTTATATTAAGGATATCTTCTTACTAATTTTTGGTTTGTTCCTCTTGTATTTTTGCATGAAAGAGTCTTGGTGGCTTACATGATGCTAGAAAATGTGTAATTTGTTCTTGGTGATCTAATTGTTGACTTATAAATATCTACGTTTTTCCTTTATGATCCTTTTCATGTGTTTAGTTCAGTTATGTCTCCTTTTTCAGTTCCAATCGCATTTGTTTGAATCTTACCTATTTCCCTAGGCTACCCGTGTTTTTAAAATTTCACTTATCTTTCCAAATTCAAATTTTTATGAAGTTGATTTGTTTTCTGTATTTGTGATAGTCTATATCTTTTCTAAGCTGTATCTCTTTATGTTAATTTTATATTTATCTTTTTATCTCAATGCAACTACCAATGACTTTTTTTAAAGGAATCTGAAAAATATACTAATTCATAGGGAACCACACAACACATGGATGTAATAAAACAATCATGAAGAGGAGAGAACCTGGAGACATCACACTTCTTCCTTCTAAATATATTGCAGAGGTACATTAACTCCCACAGTGTACTGCTGGCATGAAATGAGACATATAGACCAGTGGAGCTCATTACGGAGCCCAGAAGTAGAATTGTGCAGATGCAGTCAACAAATCCTCCATGAGATTTCCAACAATGCTCAGTGGGGAAAGGATCGTGTCTCTTAAACATGGTGTTGACTAGAGGCGCCTGGGTGGCTCAGTCGGTTAAGCATCCAACTTCCAGTCACGTACTGATGTCATGGTTTGTGGGTTTGAGCCCCACATCAGGCTCTGTGCTGACAGCCCAGAGCCTGGATTCTGTTTCTGCCTCTATCTCTGTGCCTCCCCTGATCATGATCTGTCTCTCTCCCTCAAAAATAAAAGAAACATTAAAAAATGGTGTTGATATATGCAAAATAATGCAAATAATGCAAAATACATGCAAAATAATGACATTTGGCCATAATCTTGCATCATACATATATGTCAACACAAAAAAATCTCAAAATGGATTAAAGATTAAGCAGAACACCTGACCAAAAATGCCTTCGAAGAAAACACACAGGATAAACATCATGATATTCACTTGACAATGATTTATTTTATACAAAAGCAAAATCACAGAGAGCCAAGGCAGACAAGGGGGACTACATCAAACTAGAAAGGGGGCAAAGAAAATAGTAGCAGAGCGAGAAGGCAGTCTATGAAATGGGAGACATTACATTAAAAATATTGAAAAGGAGTTAATATCCAAAATACAGGAGGGACTTCTTAACATCAATAGCAAAAATCACAATTATAATCATAACAATAAACAAATCACCTGATTAAAATTTGGGTCAAGCATGTAAATATCCATTTGCTATTAAGGTTGAAAAAATGTCCATCCAGCATATGACTTGATGTTCATCATCACTAATCATCAGAGAATTCCACCCCCGATCCACTGAGATATCACCTCACACCGGTTAGCAAGGCTATTATAAAATAAGGCAAACACAATGAGAACATCTCAAGTGTTGCTGAGGATGTGGAGAACAGACAATCCTAGAATTCACTTGATGGGAGTGCAACATAGTGTAGCCACTATGGAAAACTGCGGTGAAATAACCCACTAAACTGAGTTCCTAATCTGCTCCCATACAGTTGACTTCATGTCCAGCTGAGTGTGAGGAGGGTCTGGGCCTCATGTTCTGTGGAGAGGAGGTGCAGAGACAGGTGGATCCAATGGATGATTCATTAACTCCTTCAGTAGAATGGACCCCTGGCTGACCGTTTTGTAAGACTTGACACAGTGTGCCTCCCCACTGGTTGTCTCTGGCTTCCTGAACTGGATGGAGAACAAAAGGAGTGAAGGGTAGAAACTACTCTTTTCTCTCACAGGAACGTGTATATACTGAGAATCCTTGAGAGAAAGTCGTGGAGTTGATGAAGAAGCTGTGGGGTTGCGACAACCACAAGAGTCTTTTTTTTTTTAAATTTTTTTTTCAACGTTTATTTATTTTTGGGACAGAGAGAGACAGAGCATGAACAGAGGAGGGGCAGAGAGAGGGAGACACAGAATCGGAAACAGGCTCCAGGCTCCGAGCCATCAGCCCAGAGCTCGACGTGGGGCTCGAACTCACGGACCGCGAGATCGTGACCTGGCTGAAGTCGGACGCTTAACCGACTGCGCCACCCAGGCGCCCCCACAACAGTCTTTACTCATGGTCTCTCTTCATGGGCATCAAAGGAAAACCTTAAGGAAAATAAAGGAGAGAGGAGCTGCTCAAATATATTAAATTTAGATCACTTGAATGAGTCAGTCTCCTCTGTTTGAAAATCACTTATATATATTTTAAATGGTGGCCCATGTACTTGTGAGTCACAGGTCTGTATATGAGTTGATTTATCCCCAAGCTTGGTCTCTGTCAAGGCCGGCACTACTATATGACTGTTCACTCTAAATGTTAGAAGACATCTGTGTTTATAAATGGTTTAGGAAACAGTGTGTACTGTTTACTGGTCAGGATGAAGTTTGCAGGGCGTGATGAGAAAGATGCTTCACAGGAAACCTGTCTCTGAAAGACTGGTTCTGGATATGAATTCTGAGATCTTGGGTGCCCCCTGGAGATCTGTGAACCCCCAGGTTACCTACGTGGCTCCTGGTGTCCTGTGTGTTCCTGAACCTGAGTGCCCCCAGGTGAACTGAGTGGCAACTAGTGGCCTCAAGCCCCATGGAGACCTGAGCATCCCCCTGAGGTCTGAGTGCTCCAGGCAGAACTGAGCGACCCTGGTGTCCTCTGCTCCCCCTGTTACCCTGAGCACCCCAGGAGATCTCAGTTACCCCTGTTGTCCTGAATGCCCCCTCATGACTTTTAGATAACCTAAGGGCAAATTGCAATTTTTGGGCCCATGCTCAGTTCTCAGAAGTCCTTTGTGGTGTTTGAGCCAGCTCTGTGGCTAGGCCTATCTTGTCCTGTTCACACTTAGAGGTGGTTCTGATTGTGTGGCTGTTAATCCTGGGGGAACCTCCAAGGGTGTGGCCAGCATCTGCTTTATCCCTCTTCCTCTTGCCTAACAAACTGCCTAACTGATGGACATATGGCTCTTGTGGTCTGGACCCTAGTATGTGATATAGAATATATGATAGTATGTGAACCATCCACTGCATCCACTCTGGTTGGTGGATCCAATTCCACCAGAAATTACTGGTTGAGATGGAGAACCCCAAGATGCTGCCAACGAGGTTCAGGGTGTGCAAGGCACTCACCAGTTGGGTGCGAACCCTGCAGCTGCACCTGGGACAGGACCCCTGGGGACAAGGAGACTCAGCCAGGGCCAGTCACCAGCAGTCACAACCATTCCCATCAACCCACATCTGACATCTGAAACCCTCACATTTGGGACCTCTCACCAGGCACAAGGAAGACCCTACAGTCTCTTCTGTTTCTCGAATACAGTTCTGCCTTCCTTAGGGACTTCAGCCCTGTCTGAGGAGAGAGCTGTGGGCTCCCACACCCTGAGATTGGAGTTTACTCTAGATCTAGAGAAGTTTGCCTGTGTGGGAGGGAGCATGTCCTTATAAGTGGACAAAAATTGAGTCAGGCTCCCCTGGTCCTTCCAGGTCCACCTGTGGGCATCTCTTTGTTGATCCACAGGCTTGTTGTTCCTTGGTCAAGGCAACACTTGGTCTATGAATTGTGTTGGAGGCAGGTCAAGTGATGGCCTCACCTTTCTGATCAGATAGTGAACAAATGAGTGGATCCACAAATGAGTGGAACAAATGAGTGGATCACTATACACTATCTGTCCAAAAGATATTTGAAGGGATCCATATTTTCTCCAGAAAACTTTCCAAATCAAGTCTTTAAATACATTCAATTTTAACAGTCATTCCTCACATAACTGCACAGGAAAAATCTATATTGATGTCCAGTCTGGTGTAAATACGACAAGCAAAGGACACTTGTTCCCAGGATCACATTTCTTTTAGTTTCCACACTGATGTATTAACCTCACCTGAAAACTACCTGCAAAGCATGGGCACACCTGGAGACTTCTGATCTTGATGGTTCTCTGCTGATGGGGTTTGCTTCCTCAGTCATCTGCAAAGCTTGGAAGCAGTGCCGACATCTTTAAGTGCACAGACACCAAGACATGGATACCTTTCTGCCACCTGCAGATATGATTCCCATGCATGGCTGGTGTCTCCATCTCCTGAGAAATCCCCATCCAACACAAGGGGCTGTTAACTCAGGGAGGAGGCACAGATTTCACAGAAAAGTTGGGGACTGTTCACTGATATGGCACAGAGACCATCAGTATCTGAGGTAAAAAGTTAATGGCACTAAAACAACCACATTAATGAAAATGGAATGGCTGACCTGGACATCATTGGAATCTAAAAATCCGGAGCCGGGGCGCCTGGGTGGCTCAGTTGGTTAAGCGTCCGACTTCGGCTCAGGTCATGATCTCGCAGTCTGTGAGTTCGAGCCCCGTGTCGGGCTCTGTGCTGACAGCTCGGAGCCTGGAGCCTGTTTCCAATTCTGTGTCTCCCTCTCTCTCTGACCCTCCCCCATTCATGCTCTGTCTCTCTCTGTCTCAAAAATAAATAAACGTTAAAAAAATTTTTTTAAAAATAAAAATAAAAAAAATAAAAAAACAATAAAAATCCGGAGCCTAAAGAAATTGTAGAAAATGTGTTCATAGTCCTGAAGGCATGTGCCAAGAGGATAAATGCTGAGTTAGCTGAATAGACTTCAAATAGAGATCAGAATGCTAGATAGTAGATAGATGATAAGTGGATAGGTGATGGATGATAGACGGTAGATAGATGATAGATAGATAATAGATACTTTTATGTTATATTAAAGTCATTATAGAGGAGTCACATCATTATGAATGTATTTGAATGAAATTACCCACTATTGGCAATATTTTTTAAAAGACCATAATTTCATACGGAAAAGAATATTTGACACCAACTTTAGATATACAAAAGAAATAATTATGACTTCAATATTTTCTGAATACAGCTTCCACATGGGGTAGCACATGCCTGCTTGTAGATTCCTCCTCCCTCTCGGGCTTTGGCTTCCATTCCCATTTGTTCCCAGGGTCTCCCTTCCCAGGATGTCCTGAGCTCTGGGATGTGCAGGGACAAGAGCTCTGTCCTGGATCTGGACCATCGTCCCTCTGGCCTAACATTTACAGCTCCTTCCAGGCCCTTGCTCAACCACCAGGCTTCTGCCCACCAGGCTCCATCCCTGCATCCACCACCTGCCAGCCTACTTTATTTCCTGTGGATTTAACAACAGTTTGTTAGGTTGGCAGGTCTCCTAATAATACTTCACATTGAGGAATGAACTGTATAGATAAAACATGACAGACTCTCTCCACAATAGCCTCGAGTTCATTCCCATGATGTTATTATTTTGCACCCCATCCCAGCCCCTTGACCCCACAGTCTTGCATTAGAAACGGTCACTTTCATGAACTGAACTAAATCTGTCCCCCCTACAAAACTGGTCCATCCTATCTATCTACTCTATATGGTCATGAGACAACCACCAAGCTAAGGAGGAACACAATACAGAGTGTGAAGACATAATTATTTATAGAAATAATTTTATAAAATTTTATCTAATAATCAAAGTAATGAGATATTTACAGAAGTAACTTAAATATGGTAAGTGACCATGTTTATTATAAGATTCTATGAGTTTAGATGAACATAATCAAGTTACAGGACAACTGAGTAACCACAGGTCAAAGAAATGTATCATTCTCAGGTCTATCCAAACCCTTTCCTTTGCACACCAATCAGTTTCCTATCTCTCCCTTTCTCTCTGGGCCTCGCGTGTTCTCTGTCTCAAAAATAAATAAACATTACAATTAAAGATACGTACTGGTCAGTGAGATTTAATGGAGAACCCAGAAATAATCCCCTTCATCTTTGGTCAACTGAATTTTGACAAGGGCAGACGACATGACATTGGGGAAACAATGGTCTTTTTAATAAAGGGTGCTAGTCAGCTGGCTATCCATGTGCAGAGGAATGAAATTGCGTCCATACCTCACATCATATACAAACATCAAATCAAAATGGACCAACAGTTTAAATGTAAAATTATGACCTCTGGAAGCAATATATCGAGATAAATCTTCATGACCATTGGGTTTAGCAATGCTGTTAGAGATGACACCAAAGCACAAGCAAGGAAAGAAAAAGTAGATAAATTTAGTTTTCTCAACATTAGAAACCTTTGTACACCAGAAGATGCTATCCCGAAACTGAAAAGACAAAGCCTAATGGAAGACAATATTTGCACAGTATTTGTCTGGTAAGAGTCTGTTATGCAGAATGTATAAAGAGTTTTTACAACTCATCAACAAAAAGAAACCCCATTTTTAAAATGGACAAAGGATTTGGATATATATTTCCCCAGTGCAATCATACAAATGGTGAATACCACTTGAAAAGATATTAAACATCAATAGTCCTTATGGAAATGAAGATTTAAACCACAGTGAGATACCCTTTTACACGCACTAAAAATGCTCTAATCAATACAACTACAAAATAACAAATGTTGGTAAAGATGTTGAGAAATTGGAACCCTTCAACCTTGCTTGTGGAAATGTAAAATGGTGGAGACTATGTGTAAAATAGTTTGGCAATTCCCCCCCCCCCAAAAAAAAAGATAAAAACATAGAATTACCATATGGCCCAACAATACTACTCCTAGATGTATATCTCGAAGAATTGAAAACAGTTGTTTAAACAAAGTGCATGTGCACATACATAGGAGCACTGTTCACAATAGCCAAATTGTAGAAACTATGCAAATGCCAATCGGTGTGTGAATGGATAAACAACCTGGGGCAGACCCTTAAACAGGAATATTATCCTGTCATACAAAGAAATAAAGTAAAATGTTGTGGCTGTAGAGAATACTGGTTTCTCAGAAAGCTATCACAGAACTCCACATCTGCACTTACATCTGGAAATTTAAAGCAAAGCCTTGAGCAGGTATTCATGTTCCCGTATTCATAGCCGCTTCTTCACAACAGCCAAAAGATGGAAACACCACAAGTAACTATTCACAGATGAGTAAATAAACAAAATGTAGTATATACACAATGGAATATGATTCAGCCTTAAAAAGGAAGAGAGTTCTGACACACACTAGCACACCGACTGAACTTGGCAGTCATTATGCTGAGTGAAATGAGCCAGTGACAGAAGGAAAATACACTATGGTTCCACTTAAGTGAGGTGTCCAGAAAAGTCATACTCAGAGACACCAAGTAGAATGTGGCTGTAGGGGCCGAGGGGAAATTGGAATTGGGATTTAGGGTTTAATAGATACAGAGTTTCCCTAGGGGAACATGACAACGTTCTAGAGATGGATGTACAACAGTGTGAATGCAGTTAATGCCAGACAACTGTATGCTTAAAGTGACTTATGTGGTAAATGTTATGTTACGTACATTTAATCAGAATTTAAAAATGAAGGACTGATACACGTCACACATGGGGCAATGCAGAAAACATCCTGAGTGACAGAAGCCATCCAGAAAAAGCCACTCAGGAACCATCTTGCTCTTTTTTTTTTTAACATTTATTTTTTATTGCTGAAAAAGAGAGACAGAGGTCATGATAGCGGGAGGGGCAGAGCAAGAGAGAGACACACAATCTGAAGCAATCTGCAGGCTCTGAGCTGTTAGCACAGAGCACAAAACAGGCGCTGGAACCCATCAACTTGGAGATCATGACCTGAAGTGAACTCGGCCTTTAGCAGACTGAGACCCCAGGCGCCCCAGGAACCACCTTGCTCTTTAAATCCCCCCAGGTTACACAGATAGGGGAAAGTTTCAGGAGCACTTCCCCAAAATAAACCGGATCAGAATGGGAAAAGACATTTCACAGTGGGGCAGGTGGGGACACTTGAAGTGGGCCTGTGGTCTGGGTTCTAAGGTGGAAACGCAGGGATTTCCTCATTTGGGGTTCTGTGGTGGTTTCTCGGGAGGGCGTCCCCGTTTGGGTTAAAAGACACCAAACTATCTCATGTGAAGTGGCAAACGCGGCAAAGAAACGAGCGTCCAGGTAAAGTGTATTTGCGCTGCTGTGACACGTTCACTGCACGTCTGAAATCACAGAGGAAGGTACTCCTCCAAACAACAGTGTCAGCCCCGCATGACAGAAGCAAGAGAGGGGTCAAACGCTGTGACGTAGGCCCACGCCCAGACCCAGCTCACCCAGGCGGAGAGGCCACGGGCCCTGCAGGAGGCAGCACGTGAGCCAGAGGCACGTGGGAGGGTTCAATTGGTGGCCACGTGTCTTGGGTGCAGCGGAAGCAGTGGGATTTGGGATTCCGGTTGTCCACAAGACGCCACGAATAAGCTGTTAGAACTGCGAAAAACAGTGAAGGGACATCTCACCGAAGTGGACCCGGGAGGCGGGGAGGGGAGGCTGGAAGGCGGAGTCCAGCACCCAGGGTCAGGCTCCAGAACAACGCACCGTTACAGACCCAAGATTAGAACCCTCCGCGGAGAGAAGCCCCAGGCTCAGGCCCCGCCAGGGGGAGCTGTGCCCTGCGGCCCCTACAGGAAACCCACCGCGCCTGCAGCCGGGCCGGGAGGCGCCTGGTCGCCCTGCAGCCCTGCTTTCCTCCTGCGGACCTCGCTTCAAAACCACCCTCCCAACTTCCTCTTCTCCGGAAACAGCGTTCCTCTCCGTGTGCTCCCCACCCGGCCGCGGTTCTGCCACAGCTTGCTGGGCCCCGATGGCAATTCTCCGCTACTCCTGAATAAACCCACTTTTGCTGGTAGCGTAACTGGCGGCGTTGTTTCCAAGGGCAACGGAAGGATAAACGAGGACACTCGCGGGATAGGAGATCAGCACGCACACACCACGTGCACGTCTGCACGCTCCTGAGGACCCGTCGGAAAGAGCAAGGAAGAGACGGTGCCATTTACAACCGCCGCAGAAGGAACGACGTGCCCCAGAGGAAATCTGAGCAAGGAGGTGGCAGGCCTGTTGTCCCAGGACAGGGCGCTGGGGACAGAAACGGAGGAAGACGCACGGGGGCGGAGAGCGGCTCTGTGCTCCTGGCCGCGGAGGAACCGACCCCGTGAGCACGTCTGTCCTGCTCGGAGCGACCTGCAGCTCCGGGGTGTCGCCCCGAACTCCCCACGGCGCCGTCGCAGACTCGGGAGGGACACGCCGCCCCGCGCGGAGGCTGAAGGGACCCGCGAGGCCAGAGCGGCGGGAGTGCAAGCTCCGCCAGGGGACCCCGCTCCTGGACCGCGAACCGCATGAGGAAGCGGCGGGAACCGAGTGGGCGCGGAGCAGGAACACGGCCGCGCGGCCCCGCCGCCCGGCGCCGGTGAGGTAAGCCCCGCGGGGGACACGGTGTCACCGCGCACGACGCCGCGCAGGGTCCTTTCCCCCCAGGGTCTGGGGAACACCGCCGCCCTCAGCCTCCAGGTTCCGGAAGCTCCTCCTCCCGGGGACTGGCTTTCTCCTCACCTGCTCCTGCCTTGGCGGGACGTGAAGAGACCGGGTTCTTGTCCGTGTGGACGCGGGGCCACGTGCCCCTGAATCCTCCACAGCGGGTCCTGAGGAGCCGGGTTCTTGACCGTGTGGACGCGGGGCCACATCCCCCTGAATCCTCCACAGCAGGTCCTGAGGAGACCGGGTTCTTGTCGGTGTGGACGCAGGGCCACGTCCCCCTGAATTCTCTAAAGTGGGTCCTGAGAGGACCGGGTTCTTGTCCGTGTGGACGCGGGGCCATGTCCCCCTGAATCCTCCATAGAGGGTCCTGAGGAGACCGGGTTCTTCTCAGTGTGGACGTGGGCACTCGTCCACCAGAAGCCTCCACACCGGTCCTGAGGAGACCGGGTTTTGTCAGTGTGGACGCAGGCCCAGGTGCTCCCAAATCCTCCACAGCGGGTCCTGAGGAGACCGGGTTCTTCTCAGTGTGGACACAGGTCCTCGTCCCCCCGAAGCCTCCACACCGGTCCTGAGGAGACCGGGTCCTTGTCCGTGTGGACGCGGGGCCACGTCCCCCTGAATCCTCCACAGCGGGTCCTGAGGAGACCGGGTTCTTGTCCGTGTGGACGCGGGGCCACGTTCCCCTGAATCCTCCACAGCGGGTCCTGAGGAGACCGGGTTCTTGTCCGTGTGGACGCGGGGCCACGTGCCCCTGAATCCTCCACAGCGGGTCCTGAGAGGACCGGGTTCTTGTCCGTGTGGACGCGGGGCCACGTCCCCCTGAATCCTCCACAGCGGGTCCTGAGGAGACCGGGTTCTTGTCCGTGTGGACGCGGGGCCACGTGCCCCTGAATCCTCCACAGCGGGTCCTTAGGAGACCGGGTTCTTGTCCGTGTGGACGCGGGGCCACGTGCCCCTGAATCCTCCACAGCAGGTCCTGAGGAGACCGGGTTCTTCTCCGTGTGGACGCGGGGCCACGTGCCCCTGAATCCTCCACAGCCGGTCCTGAGGAGACCGGGTCCTTGTCCGTGTGGACGCGGGGCCACGTCTCACTGAATCCTCCACAGTGGGTCCTGAGGAGACCGGGTTCTTGTCCATGTGGACGCGGGGCCACGTGCCCCTGAATCCTCCACAGCGGGTCCTGAGGAGACCGGGTTCTTGTCCGTGTGGACGCGGGGCCACGTCCCCCGAATCCTCCACAGCGGGTCCTGAGGAGACCGGGTTCTTGTCCGTGTGGACGCGGGGCCACGTGCCCCTGAATCCTCCACAGCGGGTCCTGAGGAGACCGGGTTCTTGTCCGTGTGGACGCGGGGCCACGTGCCCCTGAATCCTCCACAGCGGGTCCTGAGAGGACCGGGTTCTTGTCCCTGTGGACGCGGGGCCACGTGGCCCTGAATCCTCCACAGCGGGTCCTGAGGAGACCGGGTTCTTGTCCGTGTGGACGCGGGGCCACGTCCCCCTGAATCCTCCACAGCGGGTCCTGAGGAGACCGGGTTCTTGTCCGTGTGGACGCGGGGCCACGTGCCCCTGAATCCTCCACAGCGGGTCCTGAGAGGACCGGGTTCTTGTCCGTGTGGACGCGGGGCCACGTCCCCCTGAATCCTCCACAGCCGGTCCTGAGGAGACCGGGTCCTTGTCCGTGTGGACGCGGGGCCACGTCCCCCTGAATCCTCCACAGCGGGTCCTGAGGAGACCGGGTTCTTGTCCGTGTGGACGCGGGGCCACGTTCCCCTGAATCCTCCACAGCGGGTCCTGAGGAGACCGGGTTCTTGTCCGTGTGGACGCGGGGCCACGTGCCCTTGAATCCTCCACAGCGGGTCCTGAGAGGACCGGGTTCTTGTCCGTGTGGACGCGGGGCCACGTCCCCCTGAATCCTCCACAGCGGGTCCTGAGGAGACCGGGTTCTTGTCCGTGTGGACGCGGGGCCACGTGCCCCTGAATCCTCCACAGCGGGTCCTTAGGAGACCGGGTTCTTGTCCGTGTGGACGCGGGGCCACGTGCCCCTGAATCCTCCACAGCGGGTCCTGAGAGGACCAGGTTCTTGTCCGTGTGGACGCGGGGCCACGTCCCCCTGAATCCTCCACAGCGGGTCCTGAGGAGACCGGGTTCTTGTCCGTGTGGACGCGGGACCACGTGCCCCTGAATCCTCCACAGCGGGTCCTGAGAGGATCGGGTTCTTGTCCGTGTGGACGTGGGCACTCGTCCACCCGAAGTCTCCACAGCGGGACCTGAGGAGACCGATTCTTGTCCATGTGGACGTGGGGCCACGTGTCCCTGAATCCTCCACAGCGTTTCCTGAGAGGACCGGGTTCTTGACTGTGTGGACGTGGGCACTCGTCCACCCGAAGTCTCCACAGCGGGTCCTGATGAATCCGGGTTCTTGTTGGTGTGGACATGGGCCCTCGTCTCCCCGAAGTCTCCACAGCGGGTCCTGTGGAGACCGGGTTCTTGTCAGCATGGACACAGGCCCTAGTCCTCCCGAATCCTCTGCAGGGGGTCCTGTGGAGACCAGGTTCTTCTGGGTTTGGGTGTGGGCCCTGGTCCTCTTGAATCCTTCACAGCGGGTCCTGACGAAACCAGTTCTGGTCGGTGTGGACGCGGGCCCTCCTCCGCCGGAAGTCTCCACAGTGGGTCCTGAGATCAGGTTCTTGCCACGTGGACAGGAACCCATGTCGTCCTGTTCCCCCACTGTGAATGTAATGGCACAGACTTAAGATCAGAGTGGTCCTTCATGAAGAGCTCCTTAGATTGTGTTGTCAAGGGCCTGTCCTCCAGGTTGGAAATGGTCAAGGATCTTGGGCTCATGACACAAGGCAAAAACAAAAAACAAAAACCCCACACTCTTTGAATTGTCCCCATTCTGTCTTAGAGGTGGATTGGGTCTCTCCCAGTGGGCCTGTGCTGCCGTGCCATAAAAATCCAAGTCCCAGGAATCAGAGCTTCTTTCTTCCTACCTCTGTAGGCTCAGGGGGCTTGGGGAGCATCTTCCTCAGAGCCTTCCCCCCCTTTTTTTGTCTGTGTCTCCTGCCCTGTGCCTTGGCGTGCTTGTCATGGTCTTTTGATAGAGTGAAAAGTCTGGAGGCTCCTCTAGGGTGTCTCTGTAAACAGGCTGTGGATACCTTGAGTTTTTCAGTGAATGATGACTTTGGCGGTCTTGGACCAATCCAGTCAGCTGCAGCATGTCAAGTGCTGTAAGCAACAGTCGGAGCCAATGACAAAGACCCACAAAAGCCAATCAATGTCCTTGTCTCCCTCCCTTTGGACAAATGATTCTAGGAAGCCTTTAATTTCCATGATGGTATGGTGCCTGTCACCATTTCTGTCTCTCACGCTGGTCCTTGGACATGTAGGTGTAGTGGATCGTGACAGGGAAAATCTGGGATAGAAGTTATTTCTTCCCAGAGTTGTGTTCTGTGGCCTCCCACATGAGGTGTCCCACTCAACACCTGACAAGTGGGGAGCCATTGGCAACAGCAGCGAGGATTGCAGCCACTAGGGGGAGCTTGCCTTGGCCAAGTCCTCCACCCTGGGTGCCATGATGCTCCTTTTAGATTTGCCTCCATCACTAGCTAGGGCTGGCTAATCAAGGACAACACCACGTGCTGGCCGCAACACAGTGGACCAAGCAGCTGGCGTCTTCTTCGACACTAATCTAGGAACACTGTCCTCGGTGCCCACCTCCTTTAGAGGTGAATAGGAAATACACACCCCTGCACCCCCCAACTGGTGCCTGCTTGTTGGCCTCTGCAGGGAGTCTGACCTTTTATGGCACTGATAATTTAGGGTGAGGGTTTCTGGCAACACCTGGCATAAGCCCAAATCAAAGCTACAGACCACCAGCAAGCACCAGCTCCTTCCCACAGCAGCTGAGACGCGAGGGTGAGGAATGAGTGAGCCATTCTTAGGTCTAAGGCATTGTAGGGGGGCATCAGCTAGGCTCCCATTCCCATCCTTGGGGATAAATGTATTGTGGGACCTCAGCTTCTGTACTGAATTAAGAACATGTAGACTGTGACCTGCTGAAGGAAGTGGCAACAGCAAGTCACAGTGGGTGACAGGCAGCTCCGTAGGCATCTGAGCTCTCGCTTGGGGTACATGAGATGTGTGGGCCCCTTGTGACTGAAGGTGGGGTTTCAGTACACCCCCAACAAAGGAAATGGAAGCACAGGATTTATGACTTACAGAGCCCAGAACAAGAGGGCACAAGGACCCAGGGAAGGGCATGCCTCCATCCCACATTCGCAATGATCAGGACATAGAAAACAGGGTAGCAAGTACAGGATTTCTTGGGAGTGGATGGGGCTGAATTCGCTAACTTTCACAGGCTCACCTCTGTGTTATTCTAGAAGGTGCTTGGAAAACCAAAGCGGGTATCCTAGGCGGATTCTTATCTACAGATAAACTCACTGAATAGTAGGCAAGAGAAAGAGAGCAGGGATTTACATTTACCGGTCTCCCTCTGGATGCCAGAGTCATCCATAGGCACTTGTGCCTACCTTTCTGATTGATTTCATTGGGTGCTCCTTTCAGCCTCATGGTCTCAGTCTCCCACATTTGGAAATTTTGTCTCCAGGGAGGCACAGCTTGCACTAGGTGGAACCTAATGCCCATCCCTTTCCCTCACAGCCCACAGACACCCCAGTTTGGGACAGGCAGTATGGGTTGTGGTAGCCCTCTATTATCCTGAACACATGTTGGGACTGGGGGAAGACAGATTACCTGGAGAATGAGAAACTTTTCAGTCCACAACAGCGCAGTTTTGGAGAAAACTCATGAAGTTGCCAATAAAGGAGCTTGTGTCAACTTCTCTTAATTCTGGAAGCAGACACTTCCGCTCATGACACAGCTGTGACTCAGGTCCTCTTCCCAGAAACTAAGGCTCAGTTTGGGCTCTTACAAGCTTAAAAACTACATGAAGGCCACAAGCATGCAGTTTTCATGTTTTATTTCAGAGTGCTGGTCAGTGACCCATGAGAGACCTGGTGTCAGAGCTCTGATGTGCCTGAGGACCACTGTGTCTCCCGCAGATCCTTGGAAACGTGGATGTCATCTGTGCCGCCTCATTACTGTATTTTTACAGATGCACCAGATGCATTGTCTATAGTTGTTCAGGGGTCTGGAGGCTAAATTATGGATTGTCTTCTCCAAAAATCTCTTCCTTAACTTTCGCTGTGTTTATATTTCTGACATTTCCAGAAACAAGGAGGAATGCAGCTATTAGGGCATAAATGTGACCAAAAACCACTCTGAGATATACCATGGATTCATGACTTTGCCTGACTGACTGAATTCTTCTTGGAGGGGTCCACAGTCTGTGCTCCCATCAGTGCCTTGTCTGTGCACCATGGAGGATCCCAGCCTATGTGGCAGTGGCAGTTCCTGTTATGGTTGCACATCCCTCTGTGACTGCATTTCTCTGGGATACAGTCATAATTCAGCTGAGCCCCACTGCCATTGGAGTAGGTATCCTGACAGAACTTTCCAGAAGCACAGGAAGTACCAGTTCTCACATGACCAATCTCGGTTGTTCCTGTGCTACGATGTGAATCCAGCCCCAAAAATCAGAACCCTGGATCTCAGACAGATGGAATCCAACATGCTCTTGCAGCTGAGGGAGATGTGTGACATTCCTACACTGCAGCCTTCCACACGGCACGCCTGTATGGGAACAGGTTCAGTGTTGAATTCCCCGGGGTCGTCTGCAGTGTCCATGTCGACTGCCTTTGTGATTTATGGTATAGCAGACATCTTCACCTTTCCCAGAATTTCTGCCAAAGCTTTCTTGGCAGTGAATAGTGCGGTCAGTGCAGTTTCCATGATAGCAGCAGCCCTCTTCAGTGCACGCGGTTCCATCTTGCATATGGAAGTCATCAGGGTACGCCAAGGTCACCATATGGCAGGACTCTGGAAGATCACGTATATTTTGGATTGGTCTGCAGGGTGTCCAAGCAGCGGAGTTGGCTCAGTCTGTATAGCGTCTGCCTGTATTACATTTGCCCACAGGGGTTCAGATACAATCATGCATACAGCCTAGATTGCTATAGCACTGGTTGAATGAGCCACAGTCACACTGCTTTCCTGGATCCACTGTGTAGTTTCCATAATGATAGTGGGTCGGCTTTTATTTAAATGCACATTTCAGTGTTGAACATGCACTTGCCTGTTCCACAATTCATTATGTGCTGCATATGAATGAAGGAACAGTTACTGAAAGCTTCCATTATACCAGTTAGTTGGGTCCTAAGGCAGCTGGACCTTTTTTGGCAAGCACATTCATCAGTGTCAATGCACAAGCCACAATTTCTTGCCATCTGATGTGTTGCTATGACAGACAAGAGTAAATAATGTCTGCGTAAATAACCCAGAATGATGGCATATAACCCATTGGTGGATGGCGTATAGAATATACAACTGGAGTGCAATGAACCTCATGGGGCCCATCTCAAATCACATTAAGGGTGAATCTGTTTTAAGAAATTGAAAATACTTTGACTCATACTACTGAAGAGAAAAAAGGACTCTGATGCGACACATAATTGCCCGTGTGAGCTTGATGTCTCTCACTATAAATGACCATGAAACCAATAACTAACATCAATACCATGAAATATTGACTCAATTAAGCTAACTAGCCTTATTAGGAATTGGGCACCTTTTTCCACGTGCTTAACACACTATACATTGTTTTGAAACTGAGAACAAGTCCTTTGAAAATTCTGTGATGGTATGAACAGAACTTACTAGAGATCCTTGGGGCTGCACTGGCATTTCCTTGTGGAACAGGGGGTCCCCTGTCCTCCTTATATCCCAGGTTATAAGTAGGTCCCATTGCACAGATGTCTGCGACTCTCTGAGAAACAAAGTGTTCAAACCATTGGAAATCACCGAGGGGTCTCATTTCATAGGCAAGTTAATCCAACTTCATGATATCTTCAAGGCTGCCATAGCCTGTGTCAATTGTGACCATGGAAAAAGGAATCTCCTCCAGGTCGCCGAGGTAGTAACAGTCTGGAGGCATGAAGGGGTAGTCCATCTGCAAGGCTCCCTGAGCATCCTGAGTCATCATCAGCAGAGTCTGGACCAAAAGAGTTTCTTGTGCCGCATGTGCATAACAAGTCTCTTGCCCCCAAAACGCAGGCTATAGGACAGACAGCCAGGCATCTGAATGCCTTTGAGGTGGTGCGGCTCCTTCTTGGGAATTACCACCTCAGAGGAGATATAGCGCCATGAGGGATGCCCTTGAGAACCCTGCACAGGAGCCAGCACTGCCCAGAGTGCAAACAGCAAGAGGGGTGCCCTCAGGGTGACCTGGCCCTCTGCCAGCCTCATGCCCCTGCTCAGGGACATCTGCCAGTGAGAATGGATAAATGGAGGATCCTCAGCAAAGCCAGGTATAGACCATCAGACAAAACAGAGGGCTGTGCCAGGTGGCCAGCACCCTGTACCTGGGGGCCACCCGTGGGGTTCGGCAACAGTCCCAGGGTGTGGCATTGGGTGACCCTGCACATCAGTTCAGCTGGGGTGGATGTGGGAGGGACAGGTGGGCCATGGTCAAGAGTGGTCACTTGGACATGGGTAGGGATTTGGACCCAGAGGCATGGCTCTAGTCAACACCTTCAATCTTTCCTCCAGCTACTTGCATATGGGCTAGGCAGTTATAACACCCTGAACTTCTCTACCAATTCCATGTCCTGTGGTACTGCTGGGTCACTTTCTTTGGATGACTCCTTTTCCTCATTACAGAGACCACTGCTTTTGCTTCCTTGTGATGTGGAGGTAAACATTGTTAATTTTACGTTTATGGGTGATGCAAAAAATCGCTTTGTAGTTTTATGTGTCTTTTCTCCTTGGCTATTAGTTTGCAAGCCATTTGATCCTTTTGGTTTTTGCTTTGAAGGTGCCTCTGAGTTCACTGAGCAAAACATTTCTCAGTATTCTGAGTGATGATTGGTGAACTACAAGGTTGTATTTTAGTATTTTCTTATGCCAGCTGGGGAGAACAGAAAGTACTGGTGACCATGTGTGAGCCCCAGGGGTTTTCTCCTCTAATCCCTTATGGTGGTTGTTTCCTGGCCTCTGGCAGTCTCCTCCCATGTAGTTTGGTTCCCTCTTCAGCTGGAGATGCAGGGAAGTTGAGGTTACTTTGGCAGCTTGTACCATGGAGTCTGCCCATGATCAAAAGATGGTATTGACCGTGGCACTCCCTTGCTTGATTAAGTACCCTCTACTGCTTTAAAACGCCCTGGGTCAGGGAGAAACCTCAGAGTTGGCGTTTGGACAAGAGTATGCCTTCTCCCCAGTGTCTGGCCTTCTGAATATAGCTCAAATTCCTTTTCCACCAAAACTAAAACTTTGAACATTGACCTTTCCAGCAACAGGCAGCTGAATTTGGGTTTTGATAACAATGAAATGGAGAGTGAAATGGCAGTTTCCAGGGCCTGGCAGGGAGGGTCAATGAGGAGTAGATCTCAAGGGCCATGATTTTGTGTTATGCAAGATGATTAAGTTCCAGAGGGGACTCCACATCATTACCCCTGTAGTTAACAATACTGTAAGGTATGGTTAAATTTTGTGAAGAGTGTGGGCCTCATGTTCAGTGAGATCTTACCACAATATAAAAGTGGAAGACATGAGTTTTGCTTCTCACACAACAGTGTCCTGAACTTCATGGACACACTCTCTACTGATAATTTGAAAACAATTTAAAAAAACATATGTTTTGAAAACTAACCCTGAGGATATGTCATTTACAGATATCTTCTTCCATTCCATAGGTTGCTTTTTTGTTTTGTTGATTGTTTCCTTCACTGTGCAGAAGCTTGCTATTTTGAGGTAGTCTCCCTCTGTATATAATTTTCTTGTATTATATTAATGTAAACTCAAGTCTGTTAACATACAGTGTAGTACTGATTTTAGGGGTAGAATTTCGGGAACCATCGCATACATATAACACCCAGTTCTCATTTCAACCAGTGCCCTCCTTAATGGCCACGTGCCATTTAGCCCACCTCCCCCACTTCCCCTCAGTTTGTTCTCTGTATTTAAGAGTGTCTTCTGGTTTCCTCCCTCTCTGTTTTGATTTATTTTATTTTTCCTTTCCGTATGTTGTGTTTCTTCTATTCCACTAATGTGTGAAATCATAGGATTTTGACTTTTTCTGACTGACTTGTTCCACTTAGCATAATACACTGTAGTTCCATCCACATTATTGTAATTGGCAAGATGTCATTCTTTTTGATGGCTAAGTAGTATTGCATTATATATATTACCACCTCTTCTTTATGCTTTCATGTGTTGGTGAATATTTGGGCTGTTCCACAATTTGTTTTTTGTTGATAAGGCCGCCATAAAGATTGGGATGCATGTGCCCCTTCGAATCAGCATTTTGGTATCCTTTTGATACCTTTGGTATCCTTGGATAAATGCAATTGCTTGATCACAGGATAGTTCCATTTTTAATTTTTTGAGGAATCTCCACACTGTTTTCCAGAGTGGCTGCACCAGTTTGCATTACCATCAACAGTGTGAAAGGGTTTCGCTTTCTCTGCATTCTTGGTGACATTTTGTGTTTTCTGAATTGTTAATTTTAGTCATTGTGACAGGTGTGAGTTGGTGTCTCATTGTGGTTTTGATTTATATTTCACTGATGAAGAGTGTTGTTGAGCATCTTTATTCGTGTCTTTTTGCCATCTGGATGTCTTCTTTGGAAAAATATGTATTCATGTCTTCTGTCCATTTCTTCACTGGATTATTGTTTTTTGAGTGTTGAGTTTGGTAAGTTCTTCATAGATTTTGGATACTAACCCTTTATCTGAGATGTCATTTGCAAATATCTCCCCCCATTTTGTCAGTTGCCTTTTAGTTTTGTTGATTTGTTCTTTGCTGTGCAGAAGCTTTTTATCTTGATGAGATCCCAATAGTTTATTTTTGCTATTGTTTCCCTTGCCTCTGGGGACACGTCTAGTAAGAACTTGTTCTGGCCAAGGTCAAAGAGGTTGGTGCCTATGTTCTCCTCTAGGATTTTGATGGTTTCCTGTCTCACATTTAGGTCTTTCATTCATTTTGTATTTATTTTTGTGTGTACTGTAAGAAAGTGGTCCAGGTTCATTACAAGTTCATGATGCTGTCCAGTTTTCCCAACACCAGTGGTTGAAGGGACTTTTTCCATTTGATAGTCTTTCCTGCTCTGTCAAAGATGAGTTGATCATATAGTTATGTGTCCATTTCAGGGTTTTCTAATCTTTTCCATTAATCTATGTGTCTTTTTTTTTGCCAGTATCATCCTGTCTTGACGACTACAGCATTGTAATATAGCTTGATATCCATAATTGTGATGCCTGCAGGTTTTTTTCTTTTTCAAGATCTTTGGTTATTTGGGGTCTTTTGTGGTTCGATGATAATTTTAGAGTTATTTGTTCTAGCTCTGTGAAAAATGCTGGTAGTATTTGACAGGAAATTGAATTATTTGCATTGAATGTCTAGATTGCTTTGGATAGTATTGTCCTTTACCAATGATTTTTCTTTTATCCATGTGCATGGAATATTTTTCCATTTCTTTGTGTTTTCTTCAATTTCTTCCATAAATGTCCCAGACCTTTCAGAGTACAGATCTTTTACCTCTTTACTTAGGTTTATTTCTAGTATATTATGGTTTTGGTGTAATTTTAAATGGGATTGATTCCTTGATTTCTCTTTCTCCTGCGTCATTATTGGTGTATAGAAATGTAACAAATTTCTATATGTTGATTTTGTATGCTGGAAATTTACAGATTTATTGTACCAGTTCTAGCGGGGTTTTTTTTTTAGTGGAGTCTTTCAGGTTTTCTATATATGGTATAAAATTCAACTCCAGAACTGAATAATCCTATTAAAAAATGGCCAAGAGACATGAATAAGCATTTTTTCAAATGCGACCTACAGGTTGTCAATAAACACATGAAAAGATGGTCAACATCACTCCTCATCAGGAAAATATAAATCCAAACTACAATGAAATATCAACTCACACTGGTCAGAAAGGCTGAAGTCAACAGCACAAGAAACAACAGGTGTTGGTGAGGATGCAGAGAAAGAGGATCCTTTTCGAGGTGCTGGTGGGAATGCACACTGGCACAGCCACTATGGAAAACAGCATGGAGGTTCCTTAGAAAGCTAAAAATATAACTACGTTACGATAGAACAAATGCACTACTAGGTATTCACCCAAACAATACATAAATACTAATTGAAGGGAATTGTACCTCTATGTTTATAGCAGCTATTTCACAAACAGCCCAGGTATGGAAACAACCCAGCCCAAGTATGCATTGATTTATGAATGGGTATAGAATATGTGGTATATCTACATAACCCCGTCCACACACACTGGAATATTTCTCAGCCGTAAAAGGAATGACATCAGACAGTTGTAAGGACATGTATGGGTCTAGAGAGTATTATATTTACTGAAATAAGTCAGAGAAAGACAAATATATGATTTCATCCATATGTAGAATTTAAGAAACAACAAATGGGCAAAGGGACAAATAAGAGAGAAGAGGCAAACCAAGAAATAGGCGATTTTTTCAATGTTCACTTATTTATTTAGAGAGAGAATGGGAGTGGGGCAGAGGCAGATGGGAAGAGAATCCCAAGGAAACGTCGTGCTGTCAGTGCAGAAACCAAAGTGGGGCTCGATCTCAGGAACGATGAGATCAAGACAAGAGCCCAGATCAAGAGTCATGGGCCTAACCCATGGAACTATGTAAGCACCACGAAACAGATACTTAACTATAGGGAAAAAACTGATGGTTACCTGGGGTGGGGGGGAGGGATGGGAGGGAGTTTATGGGGATTAAGGGGAGCGCTCATAATGAACAGTGGGTGCTGTATTGCAATGTTGAATCACTATATTTTACACCTGAAACTAGTATTACATTGCATGTTAACTGACTGGAATTTGAAGAAAAACTCAAATAATGTATTTATAGTGCTTGCAAATGGCCATGTTGGTATACAGCCAATGAAGAAGCTTTTATTGCAGAAAATATACTACCGGAAAGTATACCTATGAATATTTGAACTAAGGTATGTTCTTTTCCTTTCCCATCCCAGATCAGCAAGTAGAAACTCCAGTGCAAGTAACTGGGACTATAGGCATGTGCCACTGAGCCTGGCTGCAACCTCCCCTCCAGACTGTTGTAGCCAATACACAGGATTCCCGGTGACCAGCTCCTGTTCAGAGGACTCTTTCCCAGAGGGACAGGATGTCAGTGACCCTAAGCTGTTTTCTGTTGAGGCCAAGCCCCAGCAGGTGCCACTGAGATGTGCAACTCACTCATTGTTGGCAGCCCCACTCCCTGGAAGGAAGCTCTGCCCTGGGCACAGTCCACTAGGGATGCTGGGAATCTGATCACCCCAGACCTGACTTGTATGGCAGGAGTCTCATGCCACCAGGACAAGCAAGCCACAAGGCAGTGAAGCTGCCAGCCACCCCTAAACAGAGCCCTCAGTTTCCAAACTGTTTGGAATCCTGTTTGTCCCCGATACGCCCTGCAGCTGCAGACCTTTGCCCAGAGTATTGCCCAGGGTAAGGGGGAGATGGAGCAATCCTCTAAATCAAGGAGCAAATCTGTTCCTATAGAACTGACTTCATTTCCAGCTAAGTGTGAGGAAGAAGGTCTGGGCCTCTTGTTGTGGGAGAGTCAGGTGCAGGAGACCAATAGTTTCAGTGGAGGATTCCTAACCTACTCCTGCTCACCTGCAGGAGTGAGCCAGAGCCAGGGACAGTGGAGGGAACAGCTCCTGTCAGAACACATATGAGATTATGGCCTCAACAACTCTCCATTCAGAGGAGTCCGAGGTTGTAGGGTTCAGTCTGTGGAGACTCCATACATCAGAGGGTGGTTGAACATAAGAGTGCTCTCAAATGAAGCAGAGTATCTCATCATGTGGTTTGGGAAAGAAAGAGATAAGGAATGCCCAACCAAACCAGTGTCACCATGGTCTGGCTGTGTGAATGTCCCAGGTCACACCACCTCCGTAATTATGGGACTACCGCCCTCCCCTCCACATCATGTCTTTGAGTTTCACCTGGTTTCAGGTGTGCATCAGTAGTGTCACATTTCTGTGGCAAAGCATCCCATTGATGGAAGTTTCGTAGTTGGTTTATTCCTTTATATTTAGAAAGACTTTTGCCTTATTCTGAGCTTCTAACACTAAGAAAGATGCTATAAATATTTACACACCATTTATTTTCTGAGCATGGGATTTCATTTTTTCAGGGGCAAATACTCAGGAGTGGTATTTCCAGGTTACCGTTTATGTCATCCATGTATAATTTCATAAGCAACAGCCAACGGTTTTCCAGAGCTGGTGTTTATTTGTCAATCCTTCCTGCATTGTTTGAGGCCCCACGTATGCTGGATGCTCACCTGGATGTTGCTGTCAGTGTTGTTTTCATTCCTGAGCCATTGGGATGTGTGTACAGGGCATCTTTTGCGTTCTTGTTTTGAATTTCCCTGACAGTCGATGGTGTGAAGAGTCTTCTCCAGTCCGTACCTAATGTGTCTATAACCTCAAGGATAGGATGTCTACTACACAAGGCTGTGCTTGTTTTAGGGAGGTTTGTTTCCTTTCTTCCTTTTGACTGTTGAGGGCTCTTAGCATATTCAAGATGCAGGTCCCTTGGTGGTTATGCAATTTGTGAATATGTCTCTTACTCTGTAACTTAATTTACTATGGGTATTCATGTGGGCAGATAAGCATATTTGATTTTCACAAAGTCTCTTTATACTATTTCTTTTTATGGATGTTGTGTTCTTAGCTATAGTTTTCATTTTCTTGATGATTGATTGCTTGTGACTAATATTTTTTTAAGATGTTTATTCTTTTTTTTAACGTTTATTTATTTTTGAGACAGAGACAGAGCATGAGCGGGGGAGGGTCAGAGAGAGGGAGACACAGAATCTGAAACAGGCTCAAGGCTCTGAGCTGTCAGCACAGAGCCCAACGCGGGCCTTGAACTCACAGACCACGAGATCATGACCTGAGCCGAAGTTGGCTGCTTAACCGACTGAGCCACCCAGGCGCCCCTAAAATGTTTATTCTTGATAGGGAGAGAGAGACAGAACATGAGCGGGGAAAAGCAGAGAGAGAGGGAGACACAGAATCTGAAGCAGGCTCCAGGTTCTGAGCTGTCAGCATAGGGCCTGACAACGGGGCTCAAACCCTCAAATCGTGACATCGAGACTGAGCTGAATTGAGACACTTAACCGACTGAACCACCCAGGCACCCCACTGATACCTTGACTTACAATGTAACTAAAAGTCTTGTTTTTTTCTGGTTTCTCTCAATGTTGACTTCTCTATTTGGTCTCTGGTGACTTAGAGTTTTGTCGTTTATTTTTAAATTTATAGACTCTAGCAAGTCATTTTCATGGCATGGTTTTTCATAATATATGGAAATTAGGCTCTCATGCTGAAATTGAAGTTCACATTTCACAAGAGTTGCCATTCTGTGTCTCTTTGGCCAGACTGCTCATCAGATTTGATAGATATGCTCCTGGGGTCAAAAACCACGTTTACCTTTTCAGGTGGCGGGCTTTCTATATGTCTCAGGAGCCGTTGAGCTCTGTGCACACAACCGAGTTCTTGACACAATTTTTCCTTCGCAATTCTATGTGAAACCCTCAAAATCCATTTTTTGCATTGCCAAATTTAGACAGTTCATGAATAGAACGCATTGAAGCTCTTGTATCATTTCCTAAAATTATTTTACTCTTGCGTGTTGGGACTGTAAATTTTCTTCTTCCTTCCAAGGGGAGCTCATATCTGCATTTGTGGAATTCTTCCAGGCTTCTCATCTCTTAATACTTTTCCAACGTGCTGTGCAGTTTTTTTTACCAAATGAATACTTAGGTTTATTTGTACTCTACCACATTGGGTGATAGGAGCCGTGAGACAGGCTGCATCACATGGGCTTTTTTTTGTCCCCTTGTATGTTATCTGTCATATTGAATGTTTATAGAACATCTAGCCCCTCACTTTCATGAACCACTAACAGGAAACATGGTTCTCTTCAAGACACAGGAAAGGAAGACAAGGAAGCTGAGACAGCAATTCGGGGAAGGAAACCCAGAGCTTCTCAGGAAGCGTCAGCTGTTCACACTTTCCAGTTCTGCAGATGTGGGTCCCTGCTGAGGCCCAACCTGGGTTCTTGTGCAGGAGTCTGGACAAGCTGCCCATGATGTGTGGGGACAGTGGAGTTGGGAAGGGCAGCTGTGGTTTGAATTCCAGCCCACCTGGCACTGCTGTGAAAATTCATGAGTATGTTAATTTATGTCCACCATCAGTTAGGGATATAATGAGTAAATGCAAGACGTTAGACTCACTACCTTAGATTCCATGTTCATGACAATTTGTGACAACAATTCTCCCTTCCTTTTTTCCACTTTTAAACTTTTTAAGTTTGTGTTTAAATTTTTGTTAGTTAACATATTGTGTAATATTAATTTCAGTAGTAGAATTTATTGATTCATCACTTACACTAACACCCAGTACTCATCACAACACGTGGCTTCCTTAATCCCCAACACCCATTATCCCATCCCCCACACACCTGCCCTCCAGCAACCCTCAGTTTGGTCTCTAACCTTAGACTTTTTTTTATGATTTCTTGCTCTTTTCCCCCTTCCCCTAGATCATCTGTTGCGTTTCTTAAATTCCCCATATGAGGAAATCATATGGTGTTTGTTATCCTTGACTGACTTACTTTGCTTAGCATGATACCCTCTAGCTGCATCAACATCTTTGTGAATGGCAAGATTTCATTCTTTTTTATGACTGAGTAATATACCATTCTAGACATATAGCAGATTAATCACATGGTGGACTTTTGGTCTCTTTCCTCAGTTTGTCTGTCATGGTTAATGCTGCTGTAAACATTGGGGTGCATGTACTTCCTCAAATCAGAAGTTTTGTATGCTTTGGATGAATTCCTAGTAGAGCAATTGCTGGTGTGTAAGGTTGTTTGATTTTTAGTTTTTAAACTGTTTTCTGGAATGGTCCGGGCCCTTTGCATTCCCACCAAGAGTATAAAAGGGTTCCCTTCTCTCCTCATCCTCATCAATATCTGTTGTTTCAACAAACAATGTTGTTAATTTTAGCCATTCTGACGGGTGTGTGGTCATCTCTCACTGTAGCTCTGATTTGTAATTCCCTGATGATGAGTGATGTTGAGCATATGTTCGTGTGTCAGTTAGCCATCTGAATGCTTTGTTTGGAAAAGTATCTCCTCATGTCTTCTGCCCATTTCTTCACTGGATTCTTTGTATTTTGGGTGTTGAGTTTGAGAAGTTTTTGTAGATTTTGGATAGTAAGCCTTTATCAGATATGTGGTTTGCAAATACCTTTTTAATTTCTGTAGAATGCCTTTTTGATTACTTGATTGTTTCTTTAGCTGTGCAGAAGGTTTTTATTTTGATGAGGTCCCAGTAGTTCAAGTTTGCTGTTGTTTCCCTTGCCTCTCAAGACACGTCTAGTAAGAAGTTGCTATGTCCGATGTCCAGGAGGTTGCTGCCTGTGTTCTCTTCTAGGATTTGATGGTCTCCTGTCTCACATTTAGGTCTTTCACCCATTTGGATTTATTTTTGTGTATGGAGTAAGAAAGTGGTTCAGTTTCATTCTTCTGCATGTTCTGGTCCAGTTTTCCCAACACCCTTTGTTGACAAGGCTGTCTTTTTTCCCATTACATAGTCTTTCCTACTTCATCCAAGATGAGGTGGCCATACATTTGTGAGTCCATATCTGGGTTTACTATTCTGTTCTCTTGATCTATGTGTCTCTTTTGTGCTTGTAGCTTACTGTCTTGTAAGTACAGCTTTGTAATATAGCATGAAATCCATAATCATGAAGTCTCCCGTTTCTTTGTGTAGCATAGACATTTCAACACTCCTTGCTCCTTAAATCCATGAACATTGAAGGTGTTTCCATTTCTTTGTGTCATCCTCAGTTTCTTTCACCGTTTTTAGAGTCTTTGGAGTATAGATATTTTAACTCTTTAGGTATCCTATTATATTTGGTGCAATTGTAAACGGGATGGATAGTTTTTTTATTTTTCTTTCTGTTTCTTCATTATTGCTGTGTAGAAATGCAGCAGATTTCAGTATGTTGATACTGTATCTTGTGACTTTGCTGAATTTGTGAATCAGTTCTTGCAATATTTTGGTGGAGTCTTGAGTTTTTTATATAGAGTGTCATGTTATCTGTGAAGAGGGAATATTTGACTTCTTCTTTTCCAACTGGAATGCATTTGTTTTTTGTTGTTGTCTGTTTTTGAGGATGTTTCCACTGTTTCCACTGCTGTGTTAAGTAGAATGATGGGAGTGGACATCCCTCTTGTGTTCCTGACAGTAGAGGAAAAGGTTTCTTTTCCCCACTGAGGATATTAGCTGTGGGGTTTTCATGTACGGACTTTATGATGTTGAGGTGTGTTTCCTCTACCCCTTGTTGAGGGTTTTATCAAGAGAGAATGATGTACTATGTCAATTTTTTTTTGCATCTATTGAGAGGGCCATATCATTCATATCCTTTCTCTGATTGATGGTATGTATTACATTGATTTATTTGTGACTATTGAACCACCCTTACAGCCAAGGAATAAATCCCACCTGGTCACGTTAAAGGATCCTTTTAATGTATTGTTGGATTCAATTTGCTTTTTTTTTTTTTAATTTTTTTCAACGTTTTTTATTTATTTTTGGGACAGAGAGAGACAGAGCATGAACGGGGGAGGGGCAGAGAGAGAGGGAGACACAGAATCGGAAACAGGCTCCAGGCTCTGAGCCATCAGCCCAGAGCCCAACGCGGGGCTCGAACCCACGGACTGCAAGATCCTGACCTGGCTGAAGTCGGACGCTTAACCGACTGCGCCACCCAAGCGCCCCTGCAAGTATTTTCTTGACAATTGTTGCATTCTTGCTCATTAGGGCTAGTGGCCTGTAAGTCTCATTTTTAGTGGGGTTTAATCTGGTTTGGAACCGTGAACATACTGATCTTATAGAATGAATTTGGAAGTTTTCTTTCCATTTCTATTATTTGGAACAGTTTGTGAAGACAGGAATATTCTATTCTACTTAAATCGAATATTTGACACTCTTCTTAAATATCTGGTAGAATTCATCTGTGAACCTATCTGGCCCTGGATTTTTGTGTGTCAGTATTTTTGATTAATGATTAGTTTCTTTGCTCATTATCAGTCTGTTCCTGTTTTCTATTTCTTCCTTTTTCAGTTTAGGTAGTTTACATTATTCTGGGAATTTATCCATTTCTTCCAGATTGCCCAATTTGTTGGCATATAAATCTCCAAACTATTTCTCATAGTTGTATTTCTGTGGTGTCAGCCGCGATGTCTCCTCTCAAATTCTGATTATATTTACTTTCGTCCTTTCCCTTGTTTTTGCCAAGTCTGCCCATGGGTTTATCATTTTTATTTATTCTTACAAAAACCAACTTATAGTTTCATTCATCTGTTCTACTGTTTTTTTTTTTTGTTTCTATATCATTTATTTCTGCTCTAATCTTTTTTGTTTACCTGCTCCTGCTGGCTTTAGGGTTCATCTGTTGTTCTTTTTCTAGCTCCTTTAGTTGTAAAGTGGTTGTGTGTTTGAGACCTTTCTTCTTTCTTGAGTTTGGCCTGTACTGCTATATATTTCACTCTTCCATCAACTTTGCTGCATCCAGATGGTTTGGAACTGGCATGTTTTCATTTTCATTTGCTTCCATGTATTTTTTATTGCTTCTGTAATTTCCTGAAAATCTCATTCCGCTTTTACTACAGTGTTCTTTAACCTAATGTATTGGTGGTGTTGCCCAAAGTTTTCTTGGGGTCGACTTCAAGTTTCATAGTGTTGTGGTTTGAAAATACGCATGGAATGATCTCAGTGTTTTTGTACTTGTAGAGGGCTGATTTGTGACATAGTATGTGATCTGTTCTGGAGAATGTTCCATGCACACTCAAAAAGAATGTGTCTTCTGGTGCTTTAGGATGGAATGTTGTGAATATATCTGTTAAGTCCATTCAGTCCATGTGTCTTTCAAAGCCATTGTTTCCTTATTGATTTTCAGCTTAGATTGTCTTTCCATTGTTGTAAGTGGAGTGTTAAATTTCTCTATTACTACTATTGTCTATTATCAATGAGTTTCTTTATCTTTCTTAGTAATTGAGTTATATATTTCAGTGCTTACATTTTTTGGGTATAAATATTTAAAGCTTCAGATCTTCTTGTTGGATAGACCCCTTTATGATGATATACTGCCTTCCTGATCTCTTGTAACAAACTTTGGTTTGAAAACTTTGGTTTGATATGAGTGTGGTACTACAACTTTCTTTTGACGTCCATTATCATGATAAATTGTTCACCCTCCCCTCACTTTCAATCTACAGGTGTTTTAGGTTGGAAATGAGTCAATCGTGTGCAGTGTATAGAAGGATCTTGTATTTGTTTTTATCCATTCTGGTATCCTATGTCTTTTGATTGGAGCATTTTGCCCATTTACATTCACAGTAATTATTGATAGATATAAACTTAGTGCCATAGTATTACCTCCAAAGTCATTGTTTCTGGAGATTTTTCTCTGTTTATTTCTAGTCTTTGTTACTTTTAGTCTTCCTTTCCCACTCAAAGGGTCCCCTGTAATTTCTTGCAGGGCTGATTTAGAGCCCTGAACTCCTTTGGTTTTATTTGTCTGGGAAATTCTATCACTCCTTGTATCTGAATGACTGCTTTCCTGGAGAAAGTATTCTTAGCTGCATAATTTTCAAATGCGCATGTTGAGGATATGATGCCACTCCCTCCTTGCATGAAGGTTTCTGTAGAGACATCTGCCATAGTTTTTTTTTTTTTTATCTTCCCTTGTTAGTTAGCAACTTCTTTTGTGTTGATGCTTTTATGGTTTTTCTTTATCTGGATATTTTGCCATTTTCCTATGATATGTCTCAGTGTTGGCCTGCCTTTTTTTTTAATTTTATTTTAATGGGTGTTCTCTCTGCCTCCTAGATGTGGATGTCTATTTCCTTCCGCAGCTTGTGGAAATTTTCACTATAATTCACTCAGCCCAAATGTATCCCACTTTTTCTCCCTCTTATTCTTTTGGGACTCCTTTCAAAAGAATGTTATTATAGTTTATGGAGTTGCTGATTTCCCTAAGTGTATGTTTGTGATGCAATATTTTAATTTTCCTCTTCTTTCCAGCTTCATTTCCCCCATACTTTTATCTTCTATGTCCCATCCTCATTCATCTGCTTCTTTCAGCCTTGAGGTCATTATATCCAATCAGTTTCACATCTCGGTTACAACATTTAAAATTTCATCCTGACTAGTTTTTAGGTCTTTTCTGTTTGCAATAAGGGAATCCCTCATGTCTCATATATTTTCCTCAAGCACAGATAGTATCCTTATGATACTTTTTGAAAATCCTGTTTCAATATGAGAGTTTTAGAAATTCTGTTTGAGGCACATTAGTTTATGTGTTTTAATTACATCCCTCACAATGACCTTTTATCATTTTTTCTTTTAGGATGAATTCCTCCATCATGTTGTTGTCTATGTCTCTGCCTTCTTAAGTGTTTTAGAAAATCCTGTTATCTTTTCTGCTTCTAGGGTAGTATCTTCATTGAAGAGTGTTCACATACTGTCCAGGGCCTGACACTTCATGAAGCATTTGTTTTATGTTCCGTGGCACTGTGCTGTCGTGTTTTGGCTGCTCTGTCCCTCAGGACAGTCCTCTGCAGAGTTTCTCCTTGCCTCCAGTGGGGAGTGTTGGACCTTGTGCCCAGTGTTGTGAGTTTTCACTAGGTGAGTTTGGTCTGCTTGTTAAAAGAGGCTAATTCCTATCTCCCCTAGAGTTGAGCATATGCCTCACTGTATGATCAGCTGACTTGGTGCGTGTGGGGGTTTACAATGGTCTTTGGACGAAGGGGTGCAGTGGTGGTCTGGTTGCCAGGCACTCTTCCCTAGTAAGCAAGCACTTGATAGGGGCTGGAGTAGGTGGAGCTTGGTGTTAGTGGCTCAGCTTCCACTGGGGATGCTGTGCTGCTGCGTGAAACCTGTCCACCCTGATTGGTGGGAGGAAATACTGGCATCAGCTCCCTCTCTAATCCCTGGAGTTGGATTTCCCAGCCTCCCCTGTTCAAGAAGCCCTCACACAGAGAGAACACTTGTGAGTCCCAGGCTTCTGTCAGAATTGCTTTCACCCTGTGTCTAAGCCATTGGCCCATCTGGTGGCACAGGGCTCTTATGTTTTATCTCAGGAGCTCTAGCTGGGTTTGAAAACTCCAAATTGTATGAACTCAATATACAGGGACCCCACTGATCCTCTGGGAGAGGGTCTTGATGTGCTGTGCCTGGAGCTGGTTTACCCCAGATGGGCAGTTGCATGAACACTAGGGGCTTGGAGTTCATGGTGAAGAAGAACCAGAAGGCAGCGTCCAGCTAGCTGCTCTCAGAAGAGGCTCCTGTGCTAATGATCAGGGAATTTTAATGGGGCCTGTCAGCTCTCCTGTCCTATGAGAGGCAATGCCCCGTCTCCCAAATGCACTCCACAAAGGGAATTGTCTCTCCCCATGTGACCCAGGGGATACTCAGACCACAGTTCCCCTTATGGTCCTCTGCCCTCCTCCACAGGAGCACTGCTGTGCCCACCAGACTCCACCCCAATGATGGGATCGACTTTTAAATCTTCAGTCTTTGAGCTCCACGTTTATAGGAGATTGACTTGTCATGATTAACTTCATGGGTTATCTTGACTGCATCCTGGGTGCCCAGATTCACCACGGTTTCTGTGGATGTCTGTGATGTGTTCCAGAAGAGATTGGCATTTCCATCCATGGTTTCTTTCTGCCTGGGCACCACCCATTCCATTAAGGTTTTGACTAGAATCTGATGCAGAAATGGGACGAATTCCCTCATTTTTACTTCCCATATGCTTCTTTAAACTGGAATATTGGTCTCCTCTGTCCCTTTTTCGGAGAGTTACATCATCAGCTCTCCACGTTCTGAGACTAGACACTAGTTCAGAATCAGACAAGAATTACATCACTGGTTTTCCTGGGTCTTCAGCTTGTGACAGTAGATCATGGACTTCTCAACATATTTAGTTATGGAAACCAATGACCTTTGGGTTCTGTTCCTCAGGGGAATCTTGACTAATACATGAAGATTGTTTGTCTCTCATTTAGAGTAATTGAATAAAGCTGTAGCTCATTTAAAGTCCTGAGTAGCAAAGGGCTATGAAGAAAGTGTCACATTGTTTGACTGGGACAAGGGCTGGGTTAGGATAAGGAAGAGCTGTGGGATCCTGTGGTCCTGGCTGCACAGGGAGCGCATCTGGGAATCCTGTAAAGGTGAAGCTGTTGTGCCTCAGGAAATCTGTAATTCACTCATGTTGAGGGACTGGAGTAAGCAAGTGCAAACAACTGTGTCTTTGTGCACATTAGTCTAGTTTCCCTATGACAACCCAGTTGCTAATCCAGAGAGTTAATAGGTAAACACAGAAGCATATAACCAGGGAGGCTCCCTGGGAAAACTGCTGTGTGGAGAGGAAGCCCCAGACCCTGACAGGAAACCTGCCTGTAACCTCCATCTGCCCATGCGCCTGGGAACAAAGCAAAATTGTGCATAGTGTGCGCCCCCTGGTGGTGCTGATCCCCTCCTGCAGGGAGGTTTGTGTCTGGGTTCGCAGTGATGTCCCCTCACTGTGTCTCTCACACAGTAATATGTGGCCGTGTCCTCGGTCTTGAGGCTGTTCATCTGCAGATACAGCGTGTTCTTGGCGTTGTCTCTGGAGATGGTGAATCGGCCCTTCACGGAGTCTGTGTAGTATGTGCTACCTCCACTATTACTAATATACACGACCCACTGCAGCCCCTTTCCTGGAGCCTGGCGGACCCAGCTCATTGCATAGCTGCCGATGTTGAATCCAGAGGCTACACAGGTGAGTCTCAGGGACCCCCCAGGCTTCACCAGGTCTCCCCCAGACTCCACCAGCTGCTCGTCACACTGGACACCTGCAGACACAAGACATCTTGGTCAGGAAACTGTCACGCATCCACTGTTTCACTCATATCCATTCACAGACTCAGTGTCCCTCGTTCACCATGAATTACCTTTTAAAAGAGCAACCAGGAAAACCCAGCCCAGCACAAACTCCATGGTGAGGTGTGTGTGTTCTGTGCTGATCACAGAATGGGAACACCTGGGACTTCTGGGGCTGGGGCTCGTCTCCCAGCTGCAGGGCCGGGGCTGGGCTGGTTTTATCAGCACAGAGAGGGCTTCATTTGCATGTCCTCTGACATATATATCAAGCTCCAGACTTAGATTTGATTGTGTAAAAGTGAATGACAGGGTAGGGACGCACTTCAATATTAGTTTGTGTGGAATGGTGTGTGACAATATGAAGAATTCTTTGTTTTTAGTTTTGGATTTTTACCTTTATTAATGGAGGCTTCGGCATAATCTTTAAGAAATATTTACCTCAACAGCATGATCGCGCATTATTTTCTCTTACAATATTTTAATTTTTTAATTTTTAATTAGTATTTATTTTTAGTTTTAAAAATTAACATCCAAATTAGTTAGCATATAGTGCAACAATGATTTCAGGAGTATATTCCTTAGTGCCCCTTACCAGTTTAGCCCATCCCCCCTCCCACAACCCCTCCAGTAGCCCTCTGTTTGTTCTCCATATTTATGAGTCTCTTATGCTCTGTCCACTCCATGTTTTCATATTATTTTTGTTTCCCTTCCCTTATGTTCATCTGTTTTGTCTCTTAAAGTCCTCATATGAGTGAACTCATATGATTTTTGTCTTTCTCTGACTGACTCATTTCACTTAGCATAATACCCTGTAGTTCCATCCACATAGTTGCAAATGGCAAGATTTCACTCTTTTTGATTGCCGAGTAATACTCCATTGTATATATTTACCACTTCTTCTTTATCCATTCATCCATCGATGGACATTTGGCTCTTTCCATACTTTGGCTATTGTTGATAGTGCTGCTATAAACATGGGGGTGCATGTGTCCCTTTGAAACAGAACACGTGTGTCCCGTGGATAAATGCCTAATAGTGCAATTGCTGGGTCGTAGGGGAGTTCTATGTTCAGTTTTTTGAGGAATCTCCATACAGTTTTCCAGAGTGGCTGCACCAGCTTGCATTGCCCCCCAGAATGCAAAAGAGATCCTCTCTCTGCATCCTCGCCAACATCTGTTGTTGCCTGAGTTGTTAATGTTAGCCATTCTGACAGGTGTCAGGTGGTATCTCATTAGGGTTTTGATTGGCATTTCCGTGATGATGAGTGATGTGGAGCATTTTTTCATGTGTCGGTTGGGCATCTGGATGTCTTCTTTGGAGAAGTGTCTATTCATGTCTTTTACCCATTTCATCAGTGGATTGGGTTTTGGGTGTTGAGTTCGATAAATTCTTTATAGATTTTGGATACTAACTCTTTATGTGAGATGTCATTTGCAAATATCTTCTCCCATTCTGTCAGTTGAATTTTAGCTTTGCTGATTGTTGCCTTCACTATGCAGAAGATTTTTATTTTGATGAGGTCCCAGTCGTTCATTTTGCTTTTGTTTTCCTTGCCTCTGGGGACGTGTTGAGTAGGAAGTTGGTGCGGCCAAGACCAAAGATGTTTTTGCCTGCTTTCTGCTCGAGGATTTTGATGGCTTCCTGACTTACATTGAGGTCTTTCATCCATTTTGAGTTTAGTTTTGTGTATGGTGTGAGAAAGTGGTCCTGGTTCATTCTTCTGCATGTCGCTGTCCAGTTTTCCCAGCACCACTTGCTGAAGACACTGTCTTTATTCCATTGGATAGTCTTTCCTGCTTTGTCAAAGATTAGTTGGCCATACATTTGTGGGTCCATTTCTGGATTTTGTATTCTGTTCCATTGATCTGAGTGTCTGTTCTTGTTTTTTTTTTAATTTTTTTGGCATTTATTTATTACTTTTCAGAGACAGAGACAGAGCATGAGCGAGGGAGTGTCAGAGAGAGAGGAAGACACAGAGTTCCAAGCAGGCTTCAGGCTCTGAGCTGTCAGCACACAGCGTGATGTGGGACTCTAACTCACGAACTGCCAGATCGTGACCTGAGTCAAAGTCGGATGTTTAACAGACTGATCCACTCAGATGCCCGTGAGTGTCTGTTCTTGTGCCACTACCATAGTGTCTCGATGATTACCGCTTTGAAGTATAGCTTGAAGTCTGGGATTGTGATGCCTCCTGCATTGGTTTTCTTTTTCAAGATTTCTTTGGCTATTCGGCGGCTTTTCTGGTTCCATACAAATTTTAGGATTATTTTTTCTAGCTCTGTGAAGAATGCTGGTGTCACTTTGATCGGGATTGCATTGAATATGTAGATTGCTTTCGGTACTATCAGCATTTTAACAATATTTGTTCTTCCTATTCAGGAGCATGGAATGTTTTTCCATATTTTGTCTTCTTCAATTTCTTTCATAAGCTTTCTATAGTTTTCAGTGTAAAGATTTTTCACCTCTTTGGTTAGATTTATTCCTGGGTATTTAATGGTTTTTGGTGCTACTGTAAATGGGATAGATTCCTTGATTTCTCTTTCTGTTGCTTCATTGTTAGTGTATAGGAATGCAACCAATTTCTCTGCGTTGATTTTATATCCTGCCACTTGGCTGAATTCATGAATCAATTCTAGCAGTTTTTTGGTGGGGTCTTTTGGGTTTTCCATAGAGAGTATCATGTCATCTGTGAAGAGTGAAAGTTTGACCGCCTCCTGGCCGATTTGGATGCCTTTTATTTCTTTGTGTTGTCTGAGTGCAGAGGCTAAGACTTCCAATACTATTGTTGAATAAAAGTGGCGAGAGTGGACATCCCTGTCTTGTTCCTGACCTTAGGGAGAAAGCTCTCAGTTTTTCCCCATTGAGGATGATATTAGCATTGGGTCTTTCATAGATGGCTTTTATGATCTCGAGGTATGGTCCTTCTATCCCTACTTTCTTGAGGGTTTTTATCAAGAAAGGATGTTGTATTTTGTCAAATGCTTTCTCTGCATCTATGGAGAGGATCATATGGTTCCTGTCCTTTCTTTTATCGATGTGATGAATCACGTTAATTGTTTTACAGATATTGAGCCAGCCCTGCATCCCAGGTATAAATCCCACTTGGTCGTGGTGAAGAATTTTTTAATGTATTATTGTTTCTGGTTGGATAATATGTTGTTGAGGATTTTTGCATCCATGTTCATCAGGGAAATTCATGTATAGTTCTCTTTTTAAGTGTTGTCTGTGTCTGTTTTTGGAATCGAGGTAATGCTGGCTTCATAGAAAGAGTTTGGAAGTTTTCCTTCCATTTCTACTTTTTTGGAACAGTTTCAAGAGAATAGGTGTTAACTCTTCCTTAAATGTTTGGTAGAATTCCCCTGGAAAGCCATCTGGTCCTGGATTGTTGTCTTTTGGCAGATTTTTGATTACTAATTCAATTTCCTTACTGGATATGTGTCTGTTCAAATTTTCTATTTCTTCCTGTTTCAGTTTTGGTAGTGTATATGTTTCTAGGAATTTGTCCATTTCTTCCAGATTGCCCATTTTATTGGCATATAATTGCTCATAACATTCTCTTCTTACTGTTTTTATTTCTGTTGTGTTGGTTGTGATCTCTCCTCTGTCATTCTTGATTTTATTTAGTTGGGTCCTTTCCTTTTTCTTTTTGATCAAACTGGATAGTGGTTTATCAATTTTGTTAATTCTTTCAAAGCATCAGCTTTTAGTTTCATTGACCTGACCTACTGTGTTTTGGTTTCGATAGCACTAATTTCTGCTCTTATCTTTAGTATTTCCTGCCTTCTGCTGGTTTTGGGTTTTATTTGCTGTTCCTTTTCCAGCTCTTTAGTCATAAGGTTAGGTTGTGTATCTGAGATCTTTCTTCCTTCTTTACGAAGGCCTGGATTGCTATATACTTTCCTCTTATGACCGCCTTTGCTGCATCCTAGAGGTATACGTTGTGGTGTTATCATTTTCATTGACTTCCATATACTTTTTAATTTCTTCTTTAACTGCTTGGTTAGCCTGATTCATTCTTTAGTAGGTTCTTCAGTCTCTAATTATTTGTTACCTTTCCAGATTTTTTCTTGTGGTTGATTTTGAGTTCATGGCATTGTGGTCTGAAAATATGCATGGTATGATCTTGATCTTTTTGTACCTACTTAGGCCTGATTTGTGTCCCATATATGGTCTATTCTGGAGAAAGTTCCATGTGCACTGGAAAAGAGTGCATATTCTGTTGCTTTAGGATGAAATGTTCTGAATATATTTGTTAAGTCCTTCTGGTCCAGTGTGTCATTCAAAGCCATTGTTTTCTTGTTGATTTTTTGATCAGGTGATCTGTTCATTGTTGTGAATGGAATGTTGAAGTCTCCTACTATTATGGTATTCTTATCGATGAGTTTCTTTATGTTTGTGATTAATTGATTTCTATATTTGGGTGCTCTCACAATTGGCGCATAAATGTTTACAATCGTTAGGTCTTCTTGGTGGATAGACCCTTTGATTATGAAGGATATAATGCCATTCTGCATCTCTTGATGCAGTCTTTATTTTAAAGTCTAGATTGTCTGATATCAATATGGCTACTCCGGCTTTCTTTTGTTGAACATTAGCATGATAGATAGTTCTCCATCCCCTTATTTTCAATCTTAGGTGTCTTTAGGTCTAAAATGGGTCTCTTGTAAAAAGCATATAGATGGATCTTGTTTTCTTCTCCATTCTGTTACCCTATGTCTTTCGATTGGGGCATTGAGTCCATTGACGTTTAGAGTGAGTACTGAAAGATAGGAGTTTATTGCTATTATGATGCTTGTAGAGTTGGAGTTTATGGTGGTGTTCTTTGGTCTTTCTAATCTTTGTTGATTTTGGTATTTATTTATTTATTTGTACAGATATATTTTCATCTTTCCTCCCCTCAGAGAGTCTCCCTTAAAATTTCTTGCAGGGCTGGTTTAGTGGTCACAAACTCATTTAATTTTTGTTTGTATGGGAATCTTTTTATCTCGCCTTCTATTTTGAATGACATCCTTGCTGGATACAGAATTCTTGGATGCATATTTTTCTGATTTAGCACACTGAATACATCCCGCCACTCCTTTGTGGCCTGCCAAGTTTCTGTGGATAGGTCTGCTAAACCTGATCTGTCTTCCCTTGTAAGTCATGGACTTTGTTTCCCTGTTGGTTTTATGATTCTCTCCTTGCCTGAGTACTTTGTCAATTTGACTATGATGTGCCTTGTTGATGGTGGGTTTTGGTGGAGTCTAATGGGAGTCCTCTGTGCTTCCGGGATTTTGATGTCTGTGTCTTTGGCCAGGTTAGGAAAGATTTCCGCTATGATTTGCTCACATAACCCTTCCACCCCTATTTCTCTCTTCCACATCTGGTTCCCCTATGATTCTCATGTTTTTCCTTTTTAATGAGTCACTGATTTCTGTAATTCTTAAATCTTGCTCTTTTGCCTTAATCTTCCTCTTTTTTTCTGCTTCATTATTCTCTATAAGGTTGTCCTCTATAACGCTGATTCTCTGTTCTGCCTCATCCATCCATGCCACCGCTGCATCCATCTGTGATTGCAGCTCAGTTATAGCATTTTAAATGTCATTCTGGATATTTTTTACTTCTTTTATCTCTGCAGAAAGGGATTCTAATCTATTTTTGACTGCAGCTAGTATTCTTATTATTGTGATTCTAAATTTGGGTTCAGAAATCTTGCTTGTATCTGTGTTGGTTAAATCCCTGGCTGTCATTTCTTCGTGGTCTTTCTTTTGGGGTGAATTCCTTCATTTTATCATTTTGAAGGGAGAAAAGGAATTAATGAGGTCGCAAAATTGAAATGAAAAGATAAAATTACAGAAATATTAAAATTACAAATTAAACACACACAAATTGAATGGAATATGCTAGATCCTAGGTGTGTTTTGTTCTGGGTGTTGAAAGTGGTTTGACAGATTAGAGAAAAAAATGGTAGGGGGAGGAAAAAAAGGAAATAATTTGAGAATTTGAAAAAATGAATACACTGAAGTAGACTAAAATGAGATGATGGGAGTAAAATAGAGTTTGAAAAAATATACAGGAAAGTAAAGAATATAGTGGAAAAAATAAAGAAAAATATTTTTAATAGCAATTAAAAATAAATGTGAGTTTTTTCTTTTTCTGTATTCTAGAAAAAAGAGAGGAAACAAAAAAGAGAAAAAAGATACAAAAAGGAAAAAAAGGAAATCATTTGAAAATTCAAAAAGTGAATACACCGTAGTAGACTAAAATAAAATGATGGAAGTAAAATAGAATTTGAAAAAATTTACATAAAAGCAATCAATATAGTAAAAAAATTAAGGAAAAATATTTTTAATAGAAATTGAAAGTAAAATGAAGTTTTTCTCATTCTGCATTCCAGAAAAACTATAGAAACAAAGAAGGGAAAAACAGAAAAAGAAAGAAAAAGTAAAAAGGAAACTGGAAATTTGAAAACGGGAGTACACTGAGGTAGAGTAAAATAAAATGATGGAAGTAAAATAGAATTTGAAAAAAAATTACAGAAATGTAAAAAATATAGTAATAAAAATTAAGAAAAATATTTTTAATAATAATTGATAATAAAAATAATTTTTTTCTGCATTCAAGAAAAAGAAAAGAAGTGTAAAAGAGAAAAAGAAAAAAAAGAAAGAAAATTGACTAGATGAACTGGCTAACAGATTGAAATAGGACTGAAATTACTTCTTTATCCCCTAGATGTCAGTCTATGTAGCTCTTTATAGTCCATAAAGTAAGCGGCAGTGAGACTTGTGTTCCTGAAGAGCCCTGTTGACCCAGTTGGGAGGGGCTCAGTGTAATGGCTCTGCTGTCCACTAGATGGCGCTTTTAGGCTCCTGGGGTGGATTGTTGCCGTGCTTGTAGGTGCCAATGCAAATGCGCGGGAGTGGTGAAAATGGCGCCACCCGGGTACCCAGTCTGTTCTCCTGGATCAGCAATTGCACACCCATCCTCTGTCTTCAGCCCTTGTCCCCTCCCTGCTCCTTCACTCTCTGTGACCAGGCCCCAGGCCGCACCTCTCTCCCAAGTTTTGTCACAGACACGGCTGTTTTCCCTGGTCCCTTATGTCCAAAGGACTGCGGCTCTGACCTGTTCTGCCCCTCTTTGGGAAGGTGTCACCAAGCAATGTCCGAATGAGCAATGGCCGAATATTGGCTGCACCTAGGAACGCTTGCTGGACCCTGTTGTTGTTGGTGCCCCGAGACTATGGTCAGGTGCCAGCCCGCCCCAGAAAAAGTTCGTGAGAGAGTGTAGCAGCAGCGTTTCGTGGATTATGGAAAATCGCAACACACGGCTGGCACCAGGCTTCACCCTAAATGACCTTGTTGCAGCACCAGCGAATGTGGCCGTTTTCCGGGGTGTGCTGGGACCAGACGTCTTTGGCAGTCTCCTCCAAATGTCCTTCCAGCAGTGCAACTGCCTCTCCCCGTGTGGCCTGAGAACATCCCGGACGCCACTCTGTTCCTGGGATTTTCCCTTCCCACCAGAGCACCTCCAGGTATCGAGCTGTGGAGTTGCAGCCTTTGCTCTCCCCTTGTTTACAGTCTTAGTGGAATTTACCTACTCTCCTTTCTCCTTTCTCCCTTTTTAGTTTAGTCCCTGTGGCTGTTTCCAATTTTCCACGTTCTGTCCAGCTGCTTTTGGGGAGGGGTGCTTTTCCTGTTTTCTCCCCCACTCCCCAGTCTCCGTCCTCTCTCTGCCTGCAAAAGCACCTCCCTTCCTGCAGTTTCTTGCTCCCCAAGGCCCCCTCTCCTCGCCACATACTTGTTGAATTCTGTGGTTCAGGTTGTGCAGATTGTTGTGTTAATCCTCAATCAGTTTTCTAGGTGTGTAGGATGGTTTAGTGTTGGTCTGGCTGTATTTCATGGATGTGAGACACACAAAAATCTTCCACATTGTTCTGCCATCTTGTCTCCTCCCCCATTGACTGCCTGATTTTCATTTGAACATTTGAGGGTATTATGCCACTCCCTTCTTTCCTGCAGGTTTCTGTGGACACTTCGGCCATAATCTTTTTTTTTATCTTCCCGTATTCGTTAGCAAACTCTTCTGTCTTCATGCTTATTGGGTTTTTTAATGTGTGTATTTTGTGAATTTTACTATGTTATGTCTCAGAGTCGGCCTGCTGTTTTTTTTTTTTTTTTATTTTAATGGGAGTTCTCTGTGACTCATAGATGTGGATGTCTGTGTCCTTCAGCATTTAGTGGAGATTTTCCACTCTAATGCACTCAGACAAAACTTTTTTCTCCCTCTCTTCTTCTTCTGGGACTCCTTTGAAAATAATTTTATTACACTTTATGAAGTTGCTGATTCCCTAAGTATACGTTTATGATGCAATATTTTAATTTTCCTCTTCTTTCCTGCTTCATTTCTCACAAAATTTTATCTCTCATGTCACTTACTCATTCATCTGCTTCTTTCTGCCTTGAGTTCATTATATCCAATCAGGTTCACATCTCGGTTACAGCATTTTAAAAGTTTCAGCCTGACCTGGTTTTAGGTCTTTTCCATCTGTAGTCAGGGTATCCTCATGCCTTCTAGACTTTCTCAAGCGCAACTAGTATTCTTATGATAGTTTTTAAAAGTTCTGTTTCTTTATGCTAGGTATTAAATTCTGTTTGAGGCTTATTATTTATATGTGTTTTAATTACATCCCTGGCAATGTCCTTTTATGGTTTTTTCTTTTGGAATGAATTCCTCCATCACTCTGTATGTCCATGTCTCCGCTTTCTTAAGTGTTTTAGGAAAATCCTGTTATGTTTTCTGCTTCTAGAGGAGTGTCTTTTTTGAGAAATGATTACATACTGTTGACAACCGGACATTCTGGAAGCATTTCTTGCATGTGCTGTGTGCACTGTGCTGTCATGTATTGGCTGCTCTGTCCCTCAGGTCAGTCGTCTGCAGAGTTCTCCTTGCCTCCAGGGGAGAATTTTTCAACTTTGTCCATAGTGTTGTGAGGTTCAACTAGGTGAGTTTGGTCTCCTTATTAAAAGAGGCTAATTCCTATTTCCCTAGGGGTGAAGCTATGCCTCACTATATGGTCAGTAGACTTGGTGCCTGTGGGGGTATAAGGTGGTCTTTGGAAGGAAGGGTGCAATGGTGGTCTGGGTTCTAGACACTCGTTCCCTAGTAAGGAAGCACCTGAGGAAGGAAAGGTGGGTATGTCTTGGTGTCAGTGGCTCAGTATCTACTGGGGGGTGTTGTGCTGCTCACTGAATTCTGTCCATGATAATTGGTGGGAGGAATATTGGCAAAAGCTCCTTCTCTAGTCCCTGCAGTTGGAGTTTCCAGCCACCCCTGTTCAGGAAGCCCTCACAAAGAGAGAACAATCTGTACTCATGGGTCCCAGGCTTCCTTCAGAACCCAGCCTTCACCCTGCCTTTGTCCAATCCATTGGCACACCTGGAAGCTTAGGACTCTTATGTTTTATCTCAGCAGCTCTAGCTGGGTTTGAATACACCTAATAGTTGAACTCAAAGTGACAGGGACCCCACTGATCCTCTGGGACAGTGTCTTGCTGTGATGTGGTTGGAGCTGGTTATCCCAGAAGGGCAGTTGCATGAACACTAGGAGCTTGGAGTTCATGGTGAGGAAGAACAAGAAGGGAGCGTTCAGTTAGCTGCTCTCAGCAGAGGCTCCTATGCTAATGACCAGGGCAGTGCAATGGTGCCTGTCAGCTCTCCTGCCCCATGAGAGGCAATGCCCTGTCTCCCAAATGCACTCCAAGAAGGTAACTGTCTCACCCGATATGACCCAGGGGATCCTCAAACCGCAGCAGTCCCTATGGGCCTCGGGGCTGCTTCTCCACAGGAGTACTGCTATGCCCACCAGGCTCCACCCCAGTGATGGCATGGACTTCTAAATCTTCAGGTTTTGAACTCGACAATTACAGCAGGTTGACTTGTCATGATTACCTTTATGTGTCATCGTGACTGCATCATGGGTGTCCAGATTCACAACTGTTTCCGTGTATGTCTGTGATGAGTTTCCAGAAGAGATTGGCATTTCCATCCATGGTTTCTTTCTGCCTGGGCATCACCCATTCCATCATAGTTCTGAGTAGAATCCGTTGCAGAGGGAGGAAGAATTCCCTCATTTTTACTTCCCATGTGCTTGTTTGAACTGGAACATTGGTCTCCTCCTGACCTTGTTCTTAGTGTTACATATTAGGCTCTGAAGGTTCTGAGACTAGACACTAGTTGAGAATCAGGCGAGAATTATACCACTGGTTTTCCTGGCTCCCCAACTTGTGACAGTAGATCATGGGACTTCTCAACATATTTTGTCATGGAAACCAATGTGCTTTGGGTTCTGTTGCTCGAGGGAATCCTGATTAATACATGGAGATGATTTATCTCTTGTTTAGAGGAATTGAATAAAGCTGTAGCTCATTTAAAGTCCTGAGTAGCAAAGTGCCATGAAGGAAGTGTCACGTTGTTTGATTGGGACATGGGGTGGGTGAAGATAATGGGGAGCTGTGGGAGCTTGTGGTCCTGGCTGCACAGGGAGTGCATCTGGGCCTCATGTAAATGCTCAGCTATTGTGCCTCAGGAAATCTGTAATTCACTCATGTTGAGGGACAGGAGAAAGCAATGCAAACAACTGTGTCATTGTGCATGGTAGGGTAGTTTTCCTATGAAAACAATGATCTAATTCACACAGGTAATAGGTAAACACAGAATCCTGTGTCCAGAGAGGCTCCCTGGAGAAACTGCTGTGTGGACAGGAAGCCCCAGACCCTGACAGGAAACCTGCCTGTAACCTCCATCTGCACCTGCTCCTGGCAACACAAAGCAGAATTGTGCATAGTGTGTGCCCCCTGGTGGTGCTGCTCCCCTCCTGCAGGTAGGTTTGCCAGTGAGCTCCCAGCGAGGTCCCCTCACTGTGTCTCTCGCACAGTAATATGTGGCCGTGTCCTCGGTCTTCAGGCTGTTCATCTGCAGATACAGCGTGTTCTTGGCGTTGTCTCTGGAGATGGTGAATCGGCCCTTCACGGAGTCTGCGTAGCTTGTGCTACCTCCACTACTACTAATATACGCGACCCACTGCAGCCCCTTCCCTGGGACCTGGCGGACCCACTGCATGGTATAGCTACGGAAGTTGAATCCAGAGGCCACACAGGTGAGTCTCAGGGACCCCCCAGGCTTCACTAGGTCTCCCCCAGACTCCACCAGCTGCACGTCACACTGGACACCTGCAGACACAAGACATCTTGGTCAGGAAACTGTCACACATCCACTGGTTCTCACTCATATCCACTCACATACTCAGTGTCTCTCGTTCACCATGAATTACCTTTTAAAAATGCAACAAGGTAAACCAAGCCAAGCACATACTCCATGGTGAGGTGTCTGTGTTCTGTCCTGATCACTGAATGGAAACACCTGGGACCCCTGGAGCTGGGGCTCTTCTCCCAGCTGCATGGTTGGGATGGGCTGGTTTAATCAGCACAGAGAGGGCCCTATTTGCATGTCCTCTTACATATATATCACACTGCAGACTTAGATTTGATTCTTTAAAAGTGAATGGCAGATTTGGGATGCATTTCTCCATTAGTTTGTGTGGATGGTGCTGCGACAATATGAATAATTCTTATCAGTGAGCACAGGTATATTTGCGGAACTTGTGCATTTTTACATGTCTTTCATCAACAAAAGTCATTTTCGCTCTACAATTATTTTACATACTTTATGAAGTTTAATCCCAAGTACTTTATTCTGTGCCATTTTCAGTTGTATAATTTTGTTATTTGTTTTGCATATATTTCCATGCTGGTGTGTAGAATCACAGGTGGTTTATTTTTATTTATTTTCTTTGTTCATTGTGCTCATTGTGCATCCTGCACTTTTCCTCATTTTAAAAAACTGGTTCTAATATTTTTTGTGGTATCTCTAGGGTTTTGTTATGTTTAAGATCATGTCATCTGCAAACAAGTAATTGTCCTTTCTCCTTACTGATTTAAATGTCTTTTATTTCTTTTTATTGCCAAAGTTTGTGGGTACTTCTTCCAGTTATAGGAGAAGAATGACTTTCCCTTCTTTTCTTCTGGGTTTTCACCCGGTGTAAGCATTCAGTTGACATAAGACTGATCTAAAGGGGAGAATAAATTTCCTTTTGCAAGTGCCTGGGCTTCCTAATAATATGACACCCAGAGAATGAACAAAGCAGGTGGCACTTGTGACTTTCAGACAACAAAACATTGGATTTGGCAAGAGTCAAGGCAAAGGTGTGGTTTTGGGGTATTTAATTAGTCAACAAATAGCTAGGTTTGTTTTCACAACCTTCTTGTCCCTGAGTTCCTTATTCTGGTGCTAAGGATGGTTCTCCCCTCCTGGTACAGGGAAGGGGAGTTTCCCAAAGGTGATTTATATCCTGCTGTCAAGGGACACAGGAGGGTCTGAGTGTCCTTGGACTGGCTGTTTCTCCCGTGACTTTCATCCAAATAAGGACTGTGACACGATGATATGGTTTGAGGCAGCACAGTTATTCTTCACGTTATCATGTGGAATACTTCTATTGGGATGAGCATCATTGCCTGGCTCCTGATGTGGCAGGAATGGTTTTAGTATTTTATGTTCAATATGCTGTCAGGTGTGGGCTTTCATAGTGGCCATGATCATGTGGAGATAATTTCCTTCTCCTTTTTAATTGAGTTATTTTAAAGTGATGAAGATGTGTTTTTTTGTTCATGAAAAAACTGTGTCTAATGATTTTATGAATTAATTAAGGATGGCTTTGATTCAATCATTCCCTCTGTTAATGGAGGACATCAGATTTTTGCATTTGTGTATGTTGAAGGATACTTGCATTTCAGGGATGAATCACACTGGAGTATCATGTATGATCCTTTCAGTGTGCTGTTGAATTCAGTAGGCTCGTACTTAATCAAGGACTTTTGCATGTATGTTTATCTGAGACACTGGCCTGTAGTTTCCCTTCTTGTGGTGTGTTTCTCTGGCTTTGTTGTGAGAGTAAGGTGTCCTCATAAAGTGCATCTGGGAGTGGTCTTTTTCATCAGCAATTTATAATAGTTTGAGAAGTATTGGCATTAATTATTCTTTAAATATTGTAGAATTTTAATAAAGCCTTGGTTTTTTTTTTTTTTTTTGGAGGGTGAAGGTTTTACATTAAGGACATCTTCTTACTAATTTGTGTTTTGTTCCTCTTGTATTTTGCATGAAAGAGTATTGGTGGATTATATAATGCTAGAAAATGTGTAATTTGTTCTTGGTGATCTAATTGTTGACCTATAAATATCTAAGTTTTTCCTTTATGATCCTTTTCATGTGTTTAGTTCAGTTAGGTCTCCTTTTTCAGTTCCGATCGCATTTGTTTGAATCTTACCTATTTCCCTAGGCTACCTAAGTTTTCTAAATTTCACTTATCTTTCCAAATTTAAATTTTAATGAAGTTGATTTGTTTTCTGTATTTGTGATAGTGTTTTTTCTCTGCTGTATCTTTTTATGTTAATTTTATATTTATCTTTTTATCTCAATGAAAATACCAATGCCTTTTTTAAAAGGAATCTGAAAAATATACTAATTCATATGTAACCACAAAACACATGGAAGTAAAAAACAAAATCATGAAGACGAGAGAACACTGAGAGGGAGAACACTTCTTCCTTCTAAATATATTGCAGAGATACATTAACTCCAACAGTGTACTGCTGGCATGAAATGAGTCATATAGACCAGTGGAGCTCATTACGGAGCCAAATGTAGAATTGTGCACATGCAGTCAGCAAATCCTCCATGAGATTTCCAACAATGCACAGTGGGGAAGGATTGTGTCTCTTAAACATGGTGTTGACTAGGGGCGCCTGGGTGGCTTAGTCAGCTAAGCATCCAACTTCCAGTCATGTATTGTTGTCATGATTTGTGGGTTTGAGCCCCACATCAGGCTCTGTGCTGACAGCTCAGAGCCTGGATTCTGTGTCTGCCTCTATCCCTGGGCCTCCCCTGATCATGATCTGTCTTGCTCCCTCAAAAATAAAAGAAACATTACAAAATGGTGTTGATATACACATGCAGAATAATGACATTTGGCCGTAATCTTGCATCATACATATATGTCAACACAAACAAATCTCAAAATCGATTAAAGATTAAGCAGAACCCTGACCCAAAATGCCTTCGAAGAAAACACACAGGATAAACATCATGCCATTCTCTTGACAATGATTTATTTGATCCAAAAGCAAAATCACAGAGAACCATGGCAGACAAGGGGGACTGCATCAAACTAGAGAGGGGGCAAATCAAACAGTAGCAGGGTGAGAAGGCAGTCTATGAAATGGGAGACATTACATTAAAAATATTGAAAAGGAGTTAATATCCAAAATACAGGAGGGAATCTTAACATCAATAGCAAAAATCACAATTATAATCATAACAGTAAGCACATCACCTGATTAAAATTTGGGTCAAGCATGTAAATATCCATTTTGTAATTAAGGTTGAAAAAATGTCCATCCAGCATATGAATGGTGTTCATCATCACTAATCATCAGAGAATTCCCCCCCCCCCAGATCCACTGAGATATCACCTCACAACTGATAGCAAGGCTAGTATAAAATAAGGCAAACACAACGAGAACATCTCAAGTGTTGCTGAGGATGTGGAGAACAGGCAATCCTAGAATTCACTTGATGGGAGTGCAACATCGTGTAGCTACTATGGAAAACTGCGGTGAAATAACCCACTAAACTGAGTTCCTAATCTGCTCCCATACAGTTGACTTCATGTCCAGCTGAGTGTGAGGAAGGTCTGGGCCTCATGTTCTGTGGAGACGAGGTGCAGAGACAGGTGGATCCAGTGGATGATTCCTTAACTACTTAAGTAGAATGGACCCTTGGCTGACCGTTTTGTAAGACTTGACTCAGTGTGCCTCCCCACTGGTTGTCTCTGGCTTCCGAACTGGATGGAGAACAAAAGGAGTGAAGGGTAGAAACTACCCTTTTCTCTCACAGGAACGTGTATATACTGAGAATCCTTGAGAGAAAGTCGCGGAGTTGATGAAGATGCTGTGGGGTTTCGACAACCACAAGGGTCTTTACTCATGGTCTCTCTTCATGGGCATCAAAGGAAAACCTTAAGGAAAGTAAAAGGAGAGAGGACCTGCTCAAATGTATTAAATTTAGATCACTTGAATGAGTCAGTCTCCTCTGTTTGAAAATCACTTACATGTATCTTAAATGGTGGCCCGTGTACTTGTGAGGCACAGGTCTGTATATGAGTTGATTTATCCCCGAGCTTGGTCTCTGTCAAGGTCGGCACTATTATATGACTGTTCACTCTAAATGTTAGAAGACATCTGTGTTTGTAAATGGTTTAGGAAACAGTGTGTACTGTTTACTGGTCAGGATGAAGCTTGCAGGGCATGATGAGAATGATGCTTCACAGGAAACCTGACCCTGAAACACTGGTTCCGGATATGAATTCTGAGATCTTGGGTGCCCCCTGGAGACCTGTGAACCCCCAGGTTACCTACGTGGCTCCTGGTGTCCTGTGTGTTCCTGATGACCTGAGTGCCCCCAGGTGAACTGAGTGGCAACTAGTGACCTCAATGCCCCATGGAGACCTGAGCATCCCCCTGGAGGTCTGAGTGCCCCATGCAGAACTAAGCGACCCTGGTGTCCTCAGCTCCCCCTGGTAACCTGAGCACCCCAGGAGATCTCAGTTACCCCTGTTGTCCTCAATGCCCCCTCATGACTTTTAGGTAATCTAAGGGCAAATTGCAATTTTTGGGCCCATGCTCAGCTCTCAGAAGTCCTTTGTGGTGTTTGAGACAGCTCTGTGACTAGGCCTATCCTGTCCTGTTCACCCATAGAGGCGGTTCTGATTGTGTGGCTGTTAATCCTGGGGGAACCTCCAAGGGTGTGGCCAGCACCTGCTTTATCCCTCTTCCTCTTGCCTAACAAACTGCCTAACTGATGGACATGTGGCTCTTGTGGTCTGGACCCTAGTATGTGATATAGAATATATGATAGTATGTGAACCATCCACTGCATCCACTCTGCTGGGGTCGGTGGATCCAATTCCACCAGAAATTACTGGTTGAGATGGAGAACCCCAAGATGCTGCTAGTGAGGTGCAGAGTGTGCAAGGCATTCAACAGTTGGGCACAACCCCTGCAGCTGCACCTGGGACAGGACCCCTGGGGACAAGGAGACTCAGCCTGGGCCAGTCACCAGCAGTCACAACCATTCCCATTATCCCACATCTGACATCTGAAACCCTCACCTTTGGGACCTCTCACCAGGCACAAGGAAGGCCGTACAGTCTCTTCTGTTTCTTGAATACAGTTCTGCCTTCCTTAGGGACTTCAGCTCTCTCTGAGGAGAGAGCTGTGGGCTCCCACACCCTGAGATTGGAGTTATCTCTAGATCTTGAGAAGTTTGCCTGTGTTGGAGGGAGCATGTCCTTACAAGTGGACAAAAATTGAGTCAGGCTCCCCTTGTCCTTCCAGGTCCACCTGTGGGCATCTCTTTGTGGATCCACAGGCTTGTTGGTCCTCGGTCAAGGCAGCACTTGGTCTATGAATTGTGTTGGAGGCAGGTCAAGTGATGGCCTCACCTTTCTGATCAGATAGTGAACAAATGAGTGGATCACAATTCACTATACTCTATCTGTCCAAAAGATATTTGAAGGGATCCATATTTTCTCCAGAAAACTTTCCAAATCAAGTCTTTAAATACATTCAATTTTAACAGTCATTCCTCACATAACTGCATAGGAAAAATCTATATTGATGTCCAGTCTGGTGTAAATATAACAAGCAAAGGACCCTTGTTCCCAGGATCACATTTCTTTTCGTTTCCACACTGATGTATTAACCTCACCTGACAACTACCTGGAAAGCATGGGCACACCTGGAGACTTCTGATCTTGATGGTTCTCTGCTGATGGGGTTTGCTTCCTCAGTCATCTGCAAAGCTTGGAAGCAGTGCCGACATCTTTAAGTGCACAGACACCAAGACATGGACACCTTTCTGTCACCTGCAGATATGATTCCCATGCATGGCTGGTGTCTCCATCTCCTGAGAAATTCCCATCCAACACAAGGGGCTGTTAACTCAGGGAGGAGGCACAGATTTCACAGAAAAGTGGGGGACTCTTCACTGATATGGCACAGCTACCATCAGTGTATGAGGTGAGAAGTTAATGGCACTAAAACAACCACATTAATGAAAGTGGATTGGCTGACCTGGACAACATTGGAATCTAAACATTAGAGCCTAAAGAAATTGTAGAAAATGTGTTCATAGTCCTGAAGGCATGTGCCAAGAGGATGAATGCTGAGTTAGCTGAATAGACTTCAAATAGAGATCAGAATGCTAGATAGTAGATAGATGATAAGTGGATAGGTGATGGATGATAGAGGGTAGATAGATGATAGATAGATAATAGATACTTTTATGTTATATTAAAGTCATTATAGAGGAGTCACATCGTTATGAATGTATTTGAATGAAATTACCCACTATTGGCAATATTTGTTAAAAGACCATAATTTCATACGGAAAAGAATATTTGACACCAACTTTAGATATACAAAAGAAATAATTATGACTTCAATTATTTCTGAATACAGCTTCCACATGGGGTAGCACATGCCTGCTTGTAGATTCCTCCTCCCTCTCGGGCTTTGGCTTCCATTCCCATTTGTTCCCAGGGTCTCCCTTCCCAGGATGTCCTGAGCTCTGGGATGTGCAGGGACAAGAGCTCTGTCCTGGATCTGGACCATCGTCCCTCTGGCCTAACATTTACAGCTCCTTCCAGGCCCTTGCTCAACCACCAGGCTTCTGCCCAGCAGGCTCCATCCCTGCATCCACCACCTGCCAGTCTCCTTCTGGACTCTTCCATTCATTTCCTGTGGATTTAACAACAGTTTGTTAGGTTGGCAGGTTTCCTAATAATAATTCGCCTTGAGGAAAGAACTGTATAGGTAAACCATGACAGACTCTCTCCACAATAGCCTTGAGTTCATTCCCATGATGTTATTATTTTGCACCCCATCTCAGCCCCTTGACCCCACTGTCTTGCATTAGAAACTGTCACTTTCATGAACTGAACTAAATCTGTCCCCCCTACAAAACTGGTCCATCCTATCTATCTACTCTATATGGTCATCAGACAACCACCAAGCTAAGAAGGAACACAATACAGAGTGTGAAGACATAAGTGTTTATAGAAATAACTTTATAAAATTTTATCTAATCAAAGTAATGATATTTACAGAAGTAACTTAAATATGGTAAATGACCATGTTTATTATAAGATTCTATGAGTTTAGATGAACATAATCAAGTTACAGGACAACTGAGTAACCACAGGTCAAAGAAATGTATCATTCTCAGGTCTATCCAAACCCTCTCCTTTCCACACCAATCAGTTTCCTATCTCTCCCTTTCTCTCTGGGCCTCGCGTGTTCTCTGTCTCAAAAATAAATAAACATTACAAAAATAAAGATACGTACAGGTCAGTGAGATTTAATGGAGAACCCAGAAATAAGCCCCTTCATCTTTGGTCAACTGAATTTTGACAAGAGCAGACAACATGACATTGGGGAACAAATGGTCTTTTTAATAAAGGGTGCTAGACAGCTGGCTATCCATGTGAAGAGGAATGAAATTGCGTCCAGACCTCACACCATATACACACATCAAATCAAAATGGATCAACAGTTTAAATGTAAAATTATGACCTCTGGAAGCAATATATCGAGATAAATCTTCATGACCATTGGGTTTAGCAATGCTGTTAGAGATGACACCAAAGCACAAGCAAGGAAAGAAAAAGTAGATAAATTTAGTTTTCTCAACATTAGAAACCTTTGTATACCAGAAGATGATATCCCCAAAGTGAAAAGACAAAGCCTAATGGAAGACAGTATTTGCACAGTATTTGTCTGGTAAGAGCCTGTTATGCAGAATGTATAAAGAGTTTTTACAACTCATCAACAAAAAGACAACCCAATTTTTAATATGGTCAAAGGGTTTGGATATATCTTTCCCCAGTGCAATCATACAAATGGTGAATACCAGTTGAAAAGATATTAAACATCAATAGTCCTTATGGAAATGAAGATTTAAACCACAGTGAGATACCCTTTTACACGCACTAAAAATGCTCTAATCAATACAACTACAAAATAACAAATGTTGGTAAAGATGTTGAGAAATTGGAACCCTTCAACCTTGCTTGTGGAAATGTAAAATGGTGGAGACTATGTGTAAAATAGTTTGGCAATTCCCCCCCCCTAAAAAAAGATAAAAACATAGAATTGCCATATGGCCCAACAATACTACTCCTAGATGTATATCTCGAAGAATTGAAAACAGTTGTTTAAACAAAGTGCATGTGCACATACATAGCAGCACTGTTCACAATAGCCAAATTGTAGAAACTATGCAAATGCATATCGGTGTGTGAATGGATAAACAACGTGGGGCAGACCCTTAAACAGGAATATTATTCTGTCATGCAAAGAAATAAAGTAAAATGTTGTGGCTGTAGAGAATACTGGTTTCTCAGAAAGCTATCACAGAACTCCACATCTGCACTTACATCTGGAAATTTAAAGCAAAGCCTTGAGCAGGTATTCATGTTCCTGTATTCATAGCCGCTTCTTCACAATAGCCAAAAGATGGAAACACCACAAGTAACTATTCACAGGTGAGTAAATAAACAAAATGTAGTATATACACAATGGAATATGATTCAGCCTTAAAAAGGAAGAGAGTTCTGACACACACTAGCACACCGACTGAACTAGGCAGTCATTATGCTAAGTGAAATGAGCCAGTGACAGAAGGAAAATACAGTATGGTTCCACTTAAGTGAGGTGTCCAGAAAAATCATACTCAGAGACACCAAGTAGAATGTGGCTGTAGGGGCCGAGGGGAAATTGGAATTGGGATTTAGGGTTTTACAGATACAGAGTTTCCCTCAGGGAACATGACAACGTTCTGGAGATGGATGTACAACAGTGTGAATGCAGTTAATGCCAGACAACTGTATGCATAAAGTGACTTACATGGTAAATGTTATGTTACGTACATTTAATCAGAATTTAAAAATGAAGGACTGATACACGTCACACATGGGTCAATGCAGAAAACATCCTCAGTGACAGAAGCCATCCAGAAAAGGCCACTCAGGAACCATCTTGCTCTTTTTTTTTTAACATTTATTTTTTATTGCTGAAAAAGAGACACAGAGACAGGTCATGATAGCGGGAGGGGCAGAGCAAGAGGGAGACACACAATCTGAAGCAATCTGCAGGCTCTGAGCTGTTAGCACAGAGCACAAAGCAGGCGCTGGAACCCATCAATTGGAGATCATGACCTGAAGTGAACTCGGCCTTTAGCAGACTGAGACCCCAGGCGCCCCAGGAACCACCTTGCTCTTTAAATCCCCCCAGGTTACACAGATAGGGGAAAGTCTCAGGAGCACTTCCCCAAAAGAAACCGGATCAGAATGGGAAAAGACATTTCACAGTGGGGCAGGAGGGGACACTTGAAGTGGGCCTGTGGTCTGGGTTCTAATGTGGAAACGCAGGGATTTCCTCATTTGGGGTTCTGTGGTGGTTTCTCGGGAGGGCGTCCCCGTTTGGGTTAAAACACACCAAAGTATCTCATGTGAAGTGGCAAACGCGGCAAAGAAACGAGCGTCCAGATAAAGTGTATTTGCGCTGCTGTGACACGTTCACTGCACGTCTGAAATCACAGAGTAAGGTACTCCTCCAAACAACAGTGTCAGCCCCGCATGACAGAAGCAAGAGAGGGGTCAAACGCTGTGACGTAGGCCCACGCCCAGACCCAGCTCACCCAGGCGGAGAGGCCACGGGCCCTGCAGGAGGCAGCACGTGAGCCAGAGGCACGTGGGAGGGTTCAATTGGTGGCCATGTGTCTTGGGTGCAGCGGAAGCAGTGGGATTTGGAATTCCGGTTGTCCACAAGACACCACGAATAAGCTGTTAGAACTGCGAAAACCAATGAAGGGACATCTCATCGAAGTGGACTCGGGAGGCGGGGAGGGGAGGCTGGAAGGCGGAGCCCAGCACCCAGGGTCAGGCTCAGGAACAACCCACGGCTACAGACCCAAGATTAGAACCCTCGGCGGAGAGAAACCCCAGGCTCAGGCCCCGCCAGGGGGAGCTGTGCCCTGCGGCTCCTACAGGAAACCCACCGCGCCTGCAGCCGGGCCCGGGAGGCGCCTGCTCGCCCTGCAGCCCTGCTTTCCTCCTGCGGACCTCGCTTCAAAACCACCCTCCCAACTTCCTCTTCTCCGCGAAACAGCGTTCCTCTCCGTGTGCTCCCCACCCGGCCGCGGTTCTGCCACAGCTTGCTGGGCCCGGATGGCAATTCTCCGCTACTCCTGAATAAACCCACTTTTGCTGGTAGCGTAACTGGCGGCGTTGTTTCCAAGGGCAACGGAAGGATAAACGAGGACACTCGCGGGATAGGGGATCAGCACGCACACACCACGTGCACGTCTGCACGCTCCTGACGACCCGTCGGAAAGAGAAAGGAGGAGACGGTGCCATTTACAACCGCCGCAGAAGGAACGACGTGCCCCAGAGGAAATCTGAGCAAGGAGGTGGCAGGCCTGCTGTCCCAGGACAGGGCGCTGGGGACAGAAACGGAGGAAGACGCACGGGGGCGGAGAGCGGCTCTGTGCTCCTGGCCGCGGAGGAACCGACGCCGTGAGCGCGTCTGTCCCGCCCGGAGCGACCTGCAGCTCAGGGGTGTCGCACCGAACTCCCCACGGCGCCGTCGCAGACTCGGGAGGGACACCCCGCCCCGCGCGGAGGCTGAAGGGACCCGCGAGGCCAGAGCGGCGGGAGTGCAAGCTCCGCCAGGGGACCCCGCTCCTGGACTGCGAACCGCATGAGGAAGCGGCGGGAACCGAGTGGGCGCGGAGCAGGAACACGGCCGCGCGGCCCCGCCGCCCGGCGCCGGTGAGGTAAGCCCCGCGGGGGACACGGTGTCACCGCGCACGACGCCGCGCAGGGTCCTTTCCCCCCAGGGTCTGGGGAACACCGCTGCCCTCAGCCTCCAGGTTCCCGAAGCTCCTCCTCCCGGGGCCTGGCTTTCTCCTCACCTGCTCCTGCCTTGGCGGGACGTGAGGAGACCGGGTTCTTGTCCGTGTGGACGCGGGGCCACGTGCCCCTGAATCCTCCACAGCGGGTCCTGAGGAGCCGGGTTCTTGTCAGTGTGGACGCGGGGCCACGAGCCTTTGAATCCTCCACAGCAGGTCCTGAGGAGACCGGGTTCTTGTCCGTGTGGACGTGGGGCCACGTGCCCCTGAATCCTCCACAACGGGTCCTGAGGAGACCGGGTTCTGGTCCGTGTGGACGCGGGGCCACGTGCCCCTGAATCCTCCACAGCATGTCCTGAGGAGACCGGGTTCTTGTCCGTGTGGACGCGGGGCTATGTCCCTCTGAATTCTCCACAGCGGGTCCTGAGGAGACCGGGTTCTTGTCCGTGTGGACGCGGGGCCACGTGCCCCTGAATCCTCCACAGCGGGTCCTGAGGAGACCGGGTTCTTGTCCGTGTGGACACGGGGCCACGTGCCCCTGAATCCTCCACAGCGGGTCCTGAGGAGACCGGGTTCTTGTCCGTGTGGACGCGGGGCCACGTGCCCCTGAATCCTCCACAGCGGGTCCTGAGGAGACCGGGTTCTTGTCCGTGTGGACGCGGGGCCACGTGCCCCTGAATCCTCCACAGCGGGTCCTTAAAGGACCGGGTTCTTGTCCGTGTGGACGCGGGGCCACGTCCCCCTGAATCCTCCACAGCGGGTCCTGAGGAAACCGGGTTCTTGTCCGTGTGGACGCGGGGCCATGTCCCCGTGAATCCTCCACAGCGGGTCCTGAGGAGACTGGGTTCTTGTCGGTGTGGACGCAGGCCCCGGTCCTCCCGAATCCTCCACACCGGGTCCTGACGAAACCAGGTTGTTATCGGTGTGGACACGGGCCCTCGTTTCCCTGAAGCCTCCACAGCGGGTCCTGACAAACCCGGGTTCTTGTCAGTGTGGACGCGGGGCCACGTGCCTCTGAATCCTCCACAGTGGGTCCTGTGGAGACCGGGTTCTTGTCCGTGTGGACGCAGGCCCAGGTCCTCCCGAATCCTCCACAGCAGGTCCTGACGAAACCGTGTTCTTGTCGGTGTGGACAAGGGCCCTCATCCCCCCGAAGTCTCCAGAGAAGGTCCTGACAAAACCGGGTTCTTGTCCGTGTGGATGCGGGCACTTGTCCACCCGAAGTCTCCACAGCGGGTCGTGAGGACACCGGGTTCTTGTTGGTTTGGACGCGGGCCCTCGTCTTCCCGAATCCTCCTCAGCGGGTCCTGTGGGGACCGCGTTCTTCTCGGTTTGGACGTGGGGCCAAGTCCCCCTGAATCCTCCACAGTGGGTCCTGAGGAGACCGGGTTCTTGTCCATGTGGACACAGGTCCAGGTCCTCCCGAATCCTCCACAGCGGGTCCGGAAAAGCCGGATTCTTGTTGGTGTGGACACGGGACCTTGTCCGCCGGAAGGCTCTACAACGGATCCTGAGGAGACCGGGTTCTTGTCGGTTCGGACGTGGGCCCTAGTCCACCCCAAGACTCCACAGCGGGTCCTGTAGAGACTGGGTGCTTGTCGGTTTGGACCTAGGACTTCGTCTTCCTGAATCCCCCACAGCGGGTCCTGATGAAGCCGGTTCTTGTCAGCATGGACACAGGCACTAGTCCTCCCGAATCCTCCGCAGAGGGTCCTGTGGAGACCAGGTTCTTCTGGGTTTGGACATGGGCCCTAGTCCTCTTGAATCCTCCACAGCGGGTCCTGACGAAACCAGCTCTGGTCGGCGTGGACGCAGGCCCTCCTCTGCCGGAAGTATCCACAGTGGGTCCTGAGATCAGGTTCTTGTCACGAGGCCAGGAACCTATGTCGTCCTGTTCCCCCACTGTGAATGTAATGGCACAGACTTAAGGTCAGAGTGGTCCTTCATGAAGAACTCCTTACATTGTGTTGTCAAGGGCCTGTCCTCCAGGTTGGAAATGGTCAAGGATCTTGGGCGCATGACACAAGGCAAAAACAAAAAACAAAAACCCCACACTCTTTGAATTGTCCCCAGTCTATCTTAGAGTTGGATGGCGTCACCTGGGCTTGACCTCTCCCAGTGGGCCTGTGCTGCCATGCCATAAAAATCCAAGTCCCAGGAATCAGAGCTTCTCTCTTCCTACCTCTGTGGGCTCTGGGGGCTTGGGGAGCGTCTTCCTCAGAGCCTTCCCCCTTTTTTTTGTCTGTGTCTCCTGCCCTGTGCCTTGGCGTGCTTGTCATGGTCTTTTGATAGAGTGAAAAGTCTGGAGGCTCCTCTAGGGTGTCTCTGTAAACAGGCTGTGGATACTTTGAGTTTTCAGTGAATGATGACTTTGGTGGTCTTGGACCAATTCAGTCAGCTGCAGTATGTCAAGTGCTGTAAGAAACACCTCGGAGCCAATGACGAAGACCACAAAAGCCAATCAATGTCCTTGTCTCCCTCCCTTTGGACAAATGATTCCAGGAAGCCTTGCATTTCCATGATGGTATAGTGCCTGTCACCGTTTCTGTCTCTCACGCTGGTCCTTGGACATGTAAGTGTAGTGGATTGTGACAGGGAAAATCTGGGATAGAAGTTATTTCTTCCCAGAGTCGTGTTCTGTGGCCTCCCACACTGAGGTGTCCCACTCAACACCTGACAGGTGGGAAGCCATTGGCGACAGCAGTGAGGATTTCAGCCACTAGGGGGAGCTTGCCTTGGCCAAGTCCTCCACCCTGGGTGCCATGATGCTTCTTGTAGATTTGCCTCCATCACTAGCTAGGGCTGGCTAATCAAGCACAACACCACGGTGCTGGCCGCAACACACTGGACCAAGCAGCTAGCATCTTCTTTGACACTAATCTAGGAACACTGTCCTCGGTGTCCACCTCCTTTGGAGGTGAATATGAAATACACACCCCTGCACCCCCAGACTGGTGCCTGCTTGTTTGTCTCTGCAGGGAGTCTGACCTTTTATGGCACTGATAATTTAGGGTGAGGGTTTCTGGCAACACCTGGCATAAGCCCAAATCAAAGCTACAGACCACCAGCAAGCACCAGCTCCTTCCCACAGCAGCTGAGACGCGAGGGTGAGGAATGAGTGAGCCATTCTTAGGTCTAAGGCATTGTAGGGGGGCATCAGCTAGGCTCCCAATCCCATCCTTGGGGATAAATGTATTATGGGACCTCAGCTTCTGTACTGAATTAAGAACATGTAGACTGTGACCTGCTGAAGGAAGTGGCAACAGCAAGTCACAGTGGGTGACAGGCAGCTCCCTAGGCATCTGAGCTCTCGCTTGGGGTACATGAGATGTGCGGGCCCCTTGTGACTGAAGGTGGGGTTTCAGTACACCCCCAACAAAGGAAATGGAAGCACAGGATTTATGACTTACAGAGCCCAGAACAAGAGGGCACAAGGACCAGGGAAGGGCAGGCCTACATCCCACATTCACAATAATCAGGACATAGAAAACAGGGTAGCAAGTACAGGATTTCTTGGGAGTGGATGGGGCTGAATTTGCCAACTTTCAGAGGCTCACCTCTGTGTTATTCTAGAAGGTGCTTGGAAAAGCAAAGTGGGAACCCTAGGCAGATTCTTATCTAAGGTAAACTCACTGAAAAGTAGGCAAGAGAAAGAGAGCAGGGATTCACATTTACCGGTCTCCCTCTGGATGCCAGTCATCCATAGACACTTGTGCCTACCTTTATGATTGATTTATGGCATGCTCCTTTCAACCTCATGGTCTCAGTCTCCCACATTTGGAAATTTGCTCTCCAGAGAGGCACGGCTTGCACTAGGTGGAACCTAATGCCAGTCCCCTTCCCTCACAGCCTGCAAAACCCCCGTGTGGGACAGGCAGTATGGGTGGGTGGTAGCCCTATATTATCCTGAACCCACGTTGGCACTGGGGGAAGACAGATTACCTGGAGAATGAGAAACTTTTCAGTCCACAACAGCGCAGTTTTGGAGAAAACTCATGATTGCCAATAAAGGAGCTTGTGTCAACTTCTCTTAATTCTGGAACCAGACACGTCCGCTCAAGACACAGCTGTGACTCAGGTCCTCTTCCCAGAAACTAAGGCTCAGTTTGGGCTCTTACTGGCTTAAAAACTACATAAAGGCCACAAGCATTCAGTTTTCAAGTTTTATTTCAGAGTGCTGGTCGTTCACCATGAGAGACCTGGTGTCAGAGCCAGGATGTGCCTGAGGACCCCTGTGTCTCCCACGGACCCTTGGAAACGTGGATGTCAGCTGTGCCGCCTCATTACTGTATTTATACAGATGCACCAGGTGCATTGTCTGTAGTTGTTCAGGGGTTGGAGGCTGAATTATGGATTGTCTTCTCCAAAAATCCCTTCCTTAACTTTCTCTGTGTTTATAGTTTTGACATTTGTGGAAACAACAAAGAGGAATGCAGCTATTATGGCATAATGTGACCAAAAACCACTCTGAGATATACCATGCATTCATGACTTTGCCTGACTGACTGAATTCTTCTTGGAGGGGCCCACTGTCTGTGCTCCCACCAGTGCCTTGTCCGTGCACCATGGAGGATCCCAGCTTATGTGGCAGTGGCAGTTCCTGTTATGGTTGCACATCCCTCTGTGACTGCATTTCTCTGGGATACAGTCATAATTCATCTGAGCCACACTGCCATTGGAGTAGGTATCCTGACAACTTTCCAGAAGCACAGGAAGTACCAGTTCTCACATGACCAATCTCGGTTGTTCCTGTGCTACGATGTGAATCCAGCCCCAAACATCAGAATCCTGGATCTCAGACAGATGGAATCCAACATGCTCTTGCAGCTGAGGGAGATGTGTGACATTCCTACACTGCAGCCTTCCACATGGCACGTCTGTGTGGGAACGGGGTTCAGCGTTGAATTCCCCGGGGTCGTCTGCAGTGTCCATGTCGACTGCCTTTGTGATTGATGGTATAGCAGACATCTTCATCTTTCCCAGAATTTCTTCCAAAGCTTTCTTGGCAGTGAATAGTGCGGTCAGTGCAGTTTCCGTGATGGCAGCAGCTCTCTTCAGTGCACGCGGTTCCATCTTGCATATGGAAGTCATCAGGGTACGCCAAGGACACCCCTTGGCAGTACTCTGGAAGATCAAGTATATCTTCGATTGTTCTGCAGAGTGTCCAAGCAGCGGAGTTGGTGCAGTCTGTATAGCATCTGCCTGTATTACATTTGCCCCCAGGGGTTCAGATACAATCATGCATACAGCCTAGATTGCTGTAGCACTTGTTGAATGAGCCACAGTCACACTGCTTGCCTGGATCCAGTATGTAGTTTCCATAATGACAGTGGGTCAGGCTTTTATTTACATGCACCATTTCAGTGTTGAACCTGCACTTTCCTGTTCCACAATTCATTATAATGAAGGAACAGTTACTGAAAGCTTCCATTATACCAGTTAATTGGGTCCTAAGGCAGCTGGACCATTTTTGGCAAGCACATTCATCAGTGTCAATGCACAAGCCACAATTTCTTGCCATCTGATGTGTTGCTATGACAGACAAGAGTAAATAATGTCTGCGTAAATAACCCAGAATGATGGCATATAGAATACACAACTGGAGTGCAATGAACCTCATGGGGCCCATCTCAAATCACAATTAAGGGTGAATGTGTTTTAAGAAATCGAAAATACTTTGACTCATACTATTGAAGAGAAAAAAGGACTCTGATGCAACACATAATTGCCCATGTGAGCTTGATGTCTCTCCCTATAAATGACCATGAACCCAATAACTTACATCAATACCATGAAATATTGACTCAGTTAAGCTAACTAGCCTTATTAGGAATTGGGCACTTTTTTCCACGTGGTTAACACACTATACATTGTTTTGAAACTGAGAGCAAGTCCTTTGAAAATTCTGTGATGGGATGAACAGAACTTACTAGAGATCCTTGGGGTTGCACTGGCATTTCCTTGAGGAACAGGGGGTCCCCTGTCCTCCTTATATCCCAGGTTATAAGTAGGTCCCATTGCACAGATGTCTGCAACTATCTGAGAAATAAAGTGTTCAAACCATTGGAAATCACCGAGGGGTCTCATTTCAGAGGCAAGTTAATCCAACTTCATGACATCTTCAAGGCTGCTATATCCTGTGTCAATTGTGACCATGGAAAAAGGAATTTCCTCCAGGTAGCCGAGGTAGTAACAGTCTGGAGGCATGAAGGGGTAGTCCATATGCAAGGCTCCCTGAGCATCCTGAGTCATCATCAGCAGAGTCTGGACCAAAAGAGTTTCTTGTGCCGCATGTGCATAACATGTCTCTTGCCCCCAAAATGCAGGCTATAGGACAGACAGCCAGGCATCTGAATGCCCTTGCTGTGGTTCGGCTCCTTCTTGGGAATTACCACCTCAGAGGAGATGTAGCGCCATGAGGGATGCCCTTGAGAACCCTGCACAGGAGCCAGCACTGCCCAGAGTGCAAACAGCAAGAGGGGTGCCCTCAGGGTGACCTGGCCCTCTGCCAGCCTCATGCCCCTGCTCAGGGATATCTGCCAGTGAGAATGGATAAATGGAGGATCCTCAGCAAAGCCAGGTCTAGACCATCAGACAGAGCAGAGGGCTGTGCCAGGTGGCCAGCACCCTGCACCTGGGGGCCACCTCTGGGGTTCAGCAACAGTCCCAGGGTGTGGCATTGGGTGACCCTGCACATCAGTTCAGCTGGGGTGGATGTGGGAGGGGCAGGTGGGCCATGGTCAAGAGTTGTCACTTGGACATGGGTAGAGATTTGGACCCACGCACCTGGCTCTAGTCAACACCTCAATCTTTCCTCCAGCTACTTCCATATGGGCTATGCAGTTATAACACCCTGAACTTCTCTACCAATTCCATGTCCTGTGGTACTGCTTGGTCACTTTCTTTGGATGACTACTTTTCCTCATTTCAGAGACCACTGTTTTTGCTTCCTTGTGATGTGGAGGTAAACATTGTCAATTTTACCTTTATGGGTGATGCAAAAAATCGCTTTGTAGTTTTATGTGTCTTATTCTCCTTGGCTATCAGTTTGCAAGCCATTTGGTCCTTTTGGTTTTTGCTTTGAAGGTTCCTCTGAGTTCACTGAGGAAAACATTTCTCAGTATTCTGAGTGATGATTGGTGAACTACAAGGTTGTATTTTAGTATTTTCTTATGCCAGCTGGGGAGAACAGAAAGTACTGCTGACCATGTGTGAGCCCCAGGGGTTTTCTCCTCTAATCCTTTATGTTGGTTCTTTCCTGGCCTCTGGCAGTCTCTTCCCATGTATGTTTGGTTCCCTCTTCAGCTGGAGATGCAGGGAAGTTGAGGTTACTTTGGCAGCTTGTACCATGGAGTCTGCCCATGATCAAAAGATGGTATTGACCGTGGCACTCCCTTGCTTGATTAAGTACCCTCTACTGCTTTAAAACACCCTGGGCCAGGGAGAAACCTCAGAGTTGGCATTTGGACAAGAGTTTGCCTTTTCCCAAGTGGCTGGCCATCTGAATATAGCTCAAATTCCTTTCCCCCAAAACTAAAACTTTGAACATTGACCTTTCCAGCAACAGGCAGCTGAATTTGGGTTTTGATAACAATGAAATGGAGAGTGAAATGGCAGTTTCCAGGGCCTGGCAGGGAGGGTCAATGAGGAGTAGATCTCAAGGGCTATGATTTTGTGTTATGCAAGATGATTAAGTTCCAGAGGGGACTCCACATCATTACGCCTGTAGTTAACAATACTGTAAGGTATGGTTAAAATTTTGTGAAGAGTGTGGGCCTCATGTTCAGTGAGATCTTACCACAATATAAGTGGAAGACATGAGTTTTGCTTCTCACACAACAGTGTGCTGAACTTCATGGACACACTCTCTACTGATAATTTGAAAACAATTTAAAAAAACATATGTTTTGAAAACTAACCCTGATGATATGTCATTTACAGATATCTTCTTCCATTCCATAGGTTGCTTTTTTGTTTTGTTGATTTTTTCCTTCACTGTGCAGAAGCTTGCTATTTTGAGGTAGTCTCCCTCTGTATATAATTTTCTTGTATTACATTAATGTAAACTCAAGTCTGTTAACATACAGTGTCGTACTGATTTTAGGGTTAGAAATAGGGAAACATCGCATACATATAACACCCAGTTCTCATTTCAACCAGTGCCCTCCTTAATGGCTACGTGCCATTTAGCCCACCTCCCCCACTTCCCTTCAGTTTGTTCTCTGTATTTAAGAGTGTCTTCTGGTTTCCTCCCTCTCTGTTTTGATTTATTTTGTTTTTCCTTTCCGTATGTTGTGTTTCTTCTATTCCACTAATGTGTGAAATCATAGGATTTTGACTTTTTCTGACTGACTTGTTCCACTTAGCATAATACACTGTAGTTCCATCCATATTATTGTAATTGGCAAGATGTCATTCTTTTTGATGGCTAAGTAATATTGCATTGTATATATTTACCACCTCTTCTTTATGCACTCATGTGTTGATGAATATTTGGGCTGTTCCACAATTTGTTTTTTGTTGATAAGGCTGCCATAAAGATTGGGATGCACGTGCCCCTTCAAATCAGCATTTTGGTATCCTTTGGATACCTTTGGTATCCTTGGATAAATGCAATGCTTGATCACAGGATAGTTCCATTTTTCATTTTTTGAGGAACCTCCACACTGTTTTCCAGAGTGGCTGCACCAGTTTGCGTTACCATCAACAGTGTGAAAGGGTTTCGCTTTCTCTGCATTCTTGGTGACATTTTGTGTTTCCTGAATTGTTAATTTTAGTCATTGTGACAGGTGTGAGTTGGTATCTCATTGTGGTTTTGATTTATATTTCACTGATGAGTGTTGTTGAGCATCTTTATTCGTGTCTTTTTGCCATCTGGATGTCTTCTTTGGAAAAATATGTATTCATGTCTTCTTCCCATTTCTTCACTGGATTATCTGTTTTTTGAGTGTTGAGTTTGGTAAGTTCTTCATAGATTTTGGATACTAACCCTTTATCTGAGATGTCATTTGCAAATATCTCCCCCCATTTTGTCAGTTGCCTTTTAGTTTTGTTGATTTGTTCTTTGCTGTGCAGAAGCTTTTTATCTTGATGAGATCCCAATAGTTTATTTTTGCTGTTGTTTCCCTTGCCTCTGGGGACACGTCTAGTAAGAACTTATTCTGGCCAAGGTCAAAGAGGTTGGTGCCTGTGTTCTCCTATAGGATTTTGATGGTTTCCTGTCTCACATTTAGGTCTTTCATTCATTTTGTATTTATTTTTGTGTGTACTGTAAGAAAGTGGTCCAGGTTCATTACAAGTTCATGATGCTGTCCAGTTATCCCAACACCAGTGGCTGAAGGGACTTTTTCCATTTGATAGTCTTTCCTGCTTTGTCAAAGATGAGTTGATCATATAGTTATGTGTCCATTTCAGGGTTTTCTAATCTTTTCCATTAATCTATATGTCTTTTTTTGCCAGTATCATCCTGTCTTGACGACTACAGCATTGTAATATAGCTTGATATCCATAATTGTGATGCCTCCAGGTTTTTTTCCTTTTGAAGATCTTTGGTTATTTGGGGTCTTTGGTGGTTCCATGATAATTTTGGAGTTGTTTTGGCTCTGTGAAAAATGTTGGTAGTATTTGAAAGGAAATTGAATTATGTGCATTGAATGTCTAGATTGCTTTGGATAGTATTGTCCTTTACCAATGATTTTTCTTTTATCCATGTGCATGGAATATTTTTCCATTTCTTTGTGTTTTCTTCAATTTCTTCCATAAATGTCCCAGACCTTTCAGAGTACAGATCTTTTACCTCTTTACTTACGTTTATTTCTAGTATATTATGGTTTTGGTGTAATTTTAAATGGGATTGATTCCTTGGTTTCTCTTTCTCCTGCTTCATTATTGGTGTATAGAAATGTAACAAATTTCTATATGTTGATTTTGTATGCTGCGAATTTACAGGTTTATTGTACCAGTTCTAGCGGGTTTTTTTTTGGTGGAGTCTTTCAGGTTTTCTATATATGGTATAAAATTCAACTCCAGAACTGAATAATCCTATTAAAAATGGCCAGGAGACATGAATAAGCATTTTTCCAAATGCGACTTACAGATTGTCAATAAACACATGAAAAGATGGTCAACATCACTCCTCATCAGGGAAATATAAATCTAAACTACAATGAAATATCAACTCACACTGGTCAGAAAGGCTGAAGTCAACAGCACAAGAAACAACAGGTGTTGGTGAGGATGCAGAGAAAGAGGACCCTTTTCGAGGTGCTGGTGGGAATGCACACTGGCACAGCCAGTATGGAAAACAACATGGAGGTTCCTTAGAAAGCTAAAACTATAACTACGTTACGATAGAACAAATGCACTACTAGGTATTCACCCAAACGATACAAAAATACTAATTGAAGGGAATTGTACCTCTATGTTTCTAGCAGCTATGTCACAAACAGCCCAGGTATGGAAACAACCCAGCCCAAGTATGCATTGATTGATGAATGGGTATAGAATACGTGGTATATCTACATAACCCCATCCACGCACACTGGAATATTTCTCAGCCACCTAAGAAATATTAGCCATTTGTAAGGACATGGATGGGTCTAGAGAGTATTATATTTACTGAAATAAGTCAGAGAAAGACAAATATATGATTTCATCCATATGTAGAATTTAAGAAACAACAAATGGGCAAAGGGACAAATAAGAGAGAAGAGGCAAACCAAGAAATAGGCGATTTTTTCAATGTTCACTTATTTATTTAGAGAGAGAATGGGAGTGGGGCAGAGGCAGATGGGAAGAGAATCCCAAGGAAACGTCGTGCTGTAAGTGCAGAAACCAAAGTGGGGCTCGATCTCAGGAACCATGAGATCAAGACAAGAGCCCAGATCAAGAGTCATGCGCCTAACCCATGGAACCACGTAAGCACCACGAAACAGATACTTAACTATAGGGAAAAAACTGATGGTTACCGGGCGGGGGGGGGGGGGAGGGTGGGTGGAGGGATGGGGAGGTAGTTGATGGGGATTAAGGGGAGTGCTCATAATGAACAGTGGGTGCTGTATTGCAATGTTGAATCACTATATTTTACAACTGAAACTAGTATTACATTGCATGTTAACTGACTGGAATTTGAAGAAAAACTCAAATAATGTATTTATAGTGCCTGCAAATGGCCATGTTGGCATACAGCCCATGAAGAAGCATTTATTGCAGAAAATATACTACCAGAAAAAATACCTAGAATATTTGAACTAAGGTATGTTCTTTACCTTTCCCACCCCAGATCAGCAAGTAGAAACTCTAGTGCAAGTAACTGGGACTATAGGCATGTGCCACTGAGCCTGGCTGCAACCTCCCCTCCAGACTGTTGTAGCCAATACACAGGATTCCCGGTGACCAGCTCCTGTTCAGAGGACTCTTTCCCAGAGGGACAGGATGTCAGTGACCCTAAGCTGTTTGCTGTTGAGGCCAAGCCCCAGCAGGTGCACTGAGATGTGCGACTCACTTATTGTTGGCAGTCCCACTCCCAGGAAGGAAGCTCTGCCCTGGGCACAGTCCACTAGGGATGCTGGGAACCTGATCAGCCCAGACCTGACTTGTATGGCAGGAGTCTCATGCCACCAGGACAAGCAAGCCACAAGGCAGTGAAGCTGCCAGCCACCCCTAAACAGAGCCCTCAGTTTCCAAACTGTTTGGAATCCTTTTGTCCCTGACACCCGCTGCAGCTGCAGACCTTTGCCCAGCGTATTGCCCAGGGTAAGGGGGAGATGGAGCAATCCTCTAAATCAAGGAACAAATCTGTTCCTATAGAACTGACTTCATTTCCAGCTAAGTGTGAGGAAGAAGGTCTGGGCCTCATGTTGTGGGAGAGTCAGGTGCAGGAGACCAATAGTTTCAGTGGAGGGTTCCTAACCTACTCCTGCTCACCTGTAGGAGAGATCCAGAGCTAGGGACAGTGGAGGGAACAGCTCCTGTCAGAACACATGTGAGATTATGGCCTCAACAACTCTCCATTCAGAGGAGTCCGAGGTTGTAGGGTTCAGTCTGTGGAGACTCCATACATCAGAGGGTGGTTGAACATAGGAGTGCTCTCAAATGAAGCAGAGTATCTCATCATGTGGTTTGGGAAAGAAAGAGATAAGGAATGCCCAACCAAACCACTGTCACCATTGTCTGGCTGTGTGAATGTCCCAGGTCACACCACCTCTGTAATTATGGGACTACTGCCCTTCCCTCCACATCATGTCTTTGAGTTTCACCTGGTTTCAGGTGTGCATCAGTAGTGTCACATTTCTGTGGCAAAGCATCCCATTGATGGAAGTTTCGTAGTTGGTTTATTCCTTTATATTTAGAAAGACTTTCGCCTTATTCTGAGCTTCTAACACTAAGAAAGATGTTATAAATATTTACACACCATTTATTTTTCTGAGCATGGGATTTCATTTTTCAGGGGCAAATACTCAGGAGTGGTATTTCCAGGTTCCTTTTTATGCCATCCATGTATAATTTCATAAGCAACAGCCAACGGTTTTCCAGAGCTGGTGTTTATTTGCCAATCCTTCCTGCATTGTTTGAGGCCCCACGTATGCTGGATGCTCACCTGGATGTTGCTGTCAGTGTTGTTTTCATTCCTGAGCCATTGGGATGTGTGTATAGGGCATCTATTGCGTGCTTGATTTGAATTTCCCTGACAGTCGATGGTGTGAAGAGTCTTCTCCAGTCAGTAACTAATGTGTCTATAACCTCAAGGATAGGATGTCTACTACACAAGGCTGTGCTTGTTTTAGGGAGGTTTGTTTCCTTTCTTCCTATTGACTGTTGAGGGTTCTTAGCATATTCAAGATGCAGGTCCCTTGGTGGTTATGCAATTTGTGAATGTTGTCTCTTACTCTGTAACTTATCTAACTATTGGTATTCACGTGGGCAGATAAGCGTATTTGATTTTCACAAAGTCTATTGATACCATTTCTTTTTATGGGTCTCGTGTTCTTAGCTATAGTTTTCATTTTCTTGATGATTGATTGCTTGTGACTAATATTTTTTTAAACTGTTTATTCTTGATAGAGAGAGAGAGACAGAACGTGAGCGGGGAAAAGCATAGAGAGAGGGAGACACAGAATCTGAATCAGGCTCCAGGTTCTGAGCTGTCAGCATAGGGCCTGACAACGAGGCTCAAACCCTCAAATCGTGACATCGAGACCTGAACTGAAGTGAGACACTTAACGGACTGAACCACCCAGGCCCCCACTGATATCTTGACTTACAATGTAACTAAAAGTCTTGTTTTTTTCTGGTTTCTCTCAACGTTGACTTGTTTCCTATTTGGTCTCTGGTGACTTAGAGTTTTGTCATTTGTTTTTAAATTTATAGACTCTAGCAAATCATTTTCATGGCATGGTTTTTCATAATATATGGAAATTAGGTTCTCATGCTGAAATTGAAGTTCAAATTTCACAAGAGTTGCCATTCTGTGTCTCTTTGGCCAGACTGCTCATCAGATTTGATAGATATGCTCCTGGGGTCAAAAAACACGTTTACCTTTTCAGGTAGCGGGCTTTCTATATGTCTCAGGAGCCGTTGAGCTCTGTGCACACAACCGAGTTCTTGACACAATTTTTCCTTCGCAATTCTATGTGAAACCCTCAAAATCCATTTTTTGCATTGCCAAATTTAGACAGTTCATGAATAGAACACATTGAAGCTCTTGTATCATTTCCTAAAATTATTTTACTCTTGCGTGTTGGGACTGTAAATTTTCTTCTTCCTTCCAAGGGGAGCTCATATCTGCATTTGTGGAATTCTTCCAGGCCTCTCATCTCTTAATACTTTTCCAACGTGCTGTGCAGTTGTATTTTTTTTTTTTTTTTACCAAATGAATACTTAGGTTTATTTGTACTCTACCACATTGGGTGATAGGAGCCATGAGACAGGCTGCATCATATGGGCTTTTTTTTTGTCCCGTTGTATGTTATCTGTCATATTGAATGTTTATAGAACATATAGTCCCTCACTTTCATGAACCACTAACAGGAAACATGGTTCTCTTCAAGAGACAGGAAAGGAAGACATGGAAGCTGACACAGCAAGTCAGGGAAGGAAACCCAGAGCTTCTCAGGAAGCGTCAACTGTTCACACTTTCCAGTTCTGCAGATGTGGGTCCCTGCTGAGGTCCAACCTTGGTTCTTGTGCAGGTGTCTGGACAAGCTGCCCATGATGTGTGGGCACGGTGGAGTTGGGAAGGGCAGCTGTGGTTTGAATTCCAGCCCACCTGGCACTGCTGTGAAAATTCATGAGTATGTTAATTTATGTCCACCATCAGTTAGGGATATAATGAGTAAATGCAAGACGTTAGACTCACTACCTTAGATTCCATGTTCGTGACAATTTGTGACAACAATTCTCCCTTCCTTTTTTCCACTTTTAAACTTTTTAAGTTTGTGTTTAAATTTTTGTTAGCTAACATATTGTGTAATATTAATTTCAGTAGTAGAATTTATTGATTCATCACTTACACTAACACCCAGTACTCATCACAACATGTGGCTTCCTTAATCCCCAACACCCATTATCCCATCCCCCACACACCTGCCCTCCAGCAACCCTCAGTTTGGTCTCTAACCTTAGACTTTTTTTTATGATTTCTTGCTCTTTTACCCCTTCCCCTAGATCATCTGTTGCGTTTCTTAAATTCCCCATATGAGGAAATCATATGGTGTTTGTTATCTTTGACTGACTTACTTTGCTTAGCATGATACCCTCTAGCTGCATCAACATCTTTGTGAATGGCAAGATTTCATTCTTTTTTATGACTGATAATATACCATTCTACACATATAGCAGATTAATCACATGGTGGACTTTTGGTCTCTTTCCTCAGTTTGTCTGTCATGGTTAATGCTGCTGTAAACATTGGGGTGCATGTACTTCCTCAAATCAGAAGTTTTGTATGCTTTGGATGAATTCCCTCTAGAGCAATTGCTTGTGTGTAAGTTTGTTTGATTTTTAGTTTTAAACTGTTTTCTGGAATGGTCCGGGCCCTTTGCATTCCCACGAAGAGTATGAAAGGGTTCCCTTCTCTCCTCATCCTCATCAATATCTATTGTTTCCTGAGTTGTTAATTGTAGCCATTCTGACAGGTGTGTGGTCATCTCTCATTTTAGTTCTGATTTGTAATTCCCTGATGATGAGTGATGTTGAGCATATGTTCGTGTGTCAGTTAGCCATCTGAATGCTTTGTTTGGAAAAGTATCTCCTCATGTCTTCTGCCCATTTCTTCACTGGATTCTTTGTATTTTGGGTGTTGAGTTTGAGAAGTTTTTGTAGATTTTGGATAGTAAGCCTTTATCAGATATGTGGTTTGCAAATACCTTTTTAATTTCTGTAGAATGCCTTTTAGATTCGTTGATTGTTTCTTTAGCTGTGCAGAAGGTTTTTATTTTGATGAGGTCCCAGTAGTTCAAGTTTGCTGTTGTTTCCCTTGCCTCTCAAGACACGTCTAGTAAGAAGTTGCTGTGTCCGATGTCCAGGAGGTTGCTGCCTGTTCTCCTCTTGGATTTGATGGTCTCCTGTCTCACATTTAGGTCTTTCACCCATTTGGATTTATTTTTGTGTATGGAGTAAGAAAGTGGTTCAGTTTCATTCTTCTGCATGTTCTGGTCCAGTTTTCCCAACACCCTTTGTTGACAAGGCTGTCTTTTTTCCCATTACATAGTCTTTCCTACTTCATCCAAGATGAGGTGGCCATACATTTGTGAGTCCATATCTGGGTTTACTCTTCTGTTCTCTTGATCTATGTGTCTCTTTTGTGCTTGTAGCTTACTGTCTTGATAAGTACAGCTTTGTAATATAGCATGAAATCCATAATCATGATGTCTCCCATTTCTTTGTGTAGCATAGACATTTCAACACTCCTTGCTCCTTAAATCCATGAACATTGAAGGTGTTTCCATCTCTTTGTGTCATCCTCAGTTTCTTTCACCGGTTTTAGAGTCTTCCGAGTATAGATATTTTAACTCTGTAGGTATCCTATTATGTTTGGTGCATTGTAAACGGGATGGATAGTTTTTTTATTTTTCTTTCTGTTTCTTCATTATTGCTGTGTAGAAATGCAGCAGATTTCAGTATGTTGATACTGTATCTTGTGACTTTGCTGAATTTGTGTATCAGTTCTTGCAATATTTTGGTGGAGTCTTGAGTTTTTTATATAGAGTGTCATGTTATCTGTGAAGAGGGAATGTTTGACTTCTTCTTTCCAACTTGAATGCCTTTATTTATTTTTGTTGTCTGTTTTTGAAGATAAGACTTCCAGTGCTGTGTTAAGTAGAATGATGGGAGTGGACATCCCTCTTGTGTTCCTGACAGTAGAGGAAAAGTTTTTTTTCCCCACTGAGGATATTAGCTGTGGGGTTTTCATGTACGGACTTTATGATGTTGAGGTGTGTTTCCTCTACCCCTTGTTGAGAGATTTATCAAGAGAGAATGCTGTACTATGTCAATTTTTTTTTGCATCTTTGAGAGGGCCATATCATTCATATCCTTTCTCTGATTGATGGTATGTATTACATTGATTTATTTGTGACTATTGAACCACCCTTACAGCCAAGGAATAAATCCCACCTGGTCACGTTAAAGCATCCTTTTAATGTATTGTTGGATTCAATTTGCAAGTAGTTTCTTTTTTTTTTTAACGTTTATTTATTTTTGAGACAGAGAGAGATAGAGAATGAATGGGGGAGGGTCAAAGAGAGGGAGACACAGAATCTGAAACAGGCTCCAGGCTCTGAGCTCTCAGCACAGAGCCCGACACGGGGCTCGAACTCACGGACCACAAGATTACGACCTGAGCTGAAGTCGGACGCTTAACCGACTGAGCCACCCAGGTGCCCCTGCAAGTATTTTCTTGACTATTGTTGCATTCTTGCTCATTAGGGCTAGTGGCCTGTAAGTCTCATTTTTAGTGGGGTTTAATCTGGTTTGGAACCGTGATCATACTGATCTTATAGAATGAATTTGGAAGTTTTCTTTCCATTTCTATTATTTGGAACAGTTTGTGAAGACAGGAATATTCTATTCTACTTAAATAGAATATTTGACACTCTTCTTAAATATCTGGTAGAATTCACCTGTGAAGCTATCTGGCCCTGGATTTTTGTGTGTCAGTAGATTTTTGATTAATGATTCAATTTCTTTGCTCATTATCAGTCTGTTCACGTTTTCTATTTCGTCCTTTTTCAGTTTAGGTAGTTTACCTTATTCTGGGAATTTATCCATTTCTTCCAGATTGCCCAATTTGTTGGCATATAAATCTCCAAACTATTTCTCATAGTTGTATTTCTGTGGTGTCAGTCGCGATGTCTCCTCTCAAATTCTGATTATATTTACTTTCGTCCTTTCTCTTTTGTTTTTGCCAAGTCTGCCCATGGGTTTATCATTTTTATTTATTCTTACAAAAACGAGCTTATAGTTTCATTCATCTGTTCTACTGTTTTTTTTTTTTGTTTCTGTATCATTTATTTCTGCTCTAATCTCTTTTGTTTACCTGTTCCTGCTGGCTTTAGGGTTCATTTGTTGTTCTTTTTCTAGCTCCTTTAGTTGTAAGGTGGTGGTGTGTGTGAGACCTTTCTTCTTTCTTGAATTTGGCCTGTACTGCTATATATTTCACTCTTCCATGAACTTTGCTGCATCCTGATGGTTTGGAACTGGCATGTTTTCATTTTCATTTGCTTCCATGTATTTTTTATTGCTTCTGTAATTTCCTGAAAATCTCATTCTGCTTTTACTACAATGTTCTTTAACCTAATGTATTGGTGGTGTTGCCCAAATTTTTCTTGGGGTCGACTTCAAGTTTCATAGTGTTGTGGTTTGAAAATACGCATGGAATGATCTCAGTGTTTTTGTACTTGTAGAGGGCTGATTTGTGACATAGTATGTGATCTGTTCTGGACAGTGTTCCATGCGCACTCAAAAAGAATGTGTCTTCTGGTGCTTTAGGATGGAATGTTGTGAATATATCTGTTAAGTCCATTCAGTCCATGTGTCTTTCAAAGCCATTGTTTCCTTATTGATTTTCAGCTTAGATTGTCTTTCCATTGTTGTAAGTGGAGTGTTAGCGTTCTCTGTTACTACTATTGTCTATTATCAATGAGTTTCTTTATGTTTCTTATTGAGTTATATATTTCAGTGCTTACATTTTTGGGGTATAAATATTTAAAGCTTCAGATCTTCTTGTTGGATAGACCCCTTTATGATGATATACTACCTTCCTGATCTCTTGTAACAAACTTTGGTTTGAAAACTAGTTAGTGTGATATGAGTGTGGTACTACAACTTTCTTTTGACATCCGTTAGTATGATAAATTGTTCACCCTCCCCTCACTTTCAATCTACAGGTGTTTTAGGTTGAAAATGAGTCAATCGTGTGCAGTGTATAGAAGGATCTTGTATTTTTTTTTATCCATTCTGGTATCCTATGTCTTTTGATTGGAGCATTTTGTCCATTTACATTCACAGTAATTATTGATAGATATAAACTTAGTTGCATAGTGTTACCTCCAAAGTCATTGTTTCTGGAGATTTTCTCTGTTTATTTCTAGTCTTTGTTACTTTTAGTCTTCCTTTCCCACTCAAAGGGTCCCCTGTAATTTCTTGCAGGGCTGATTTAGAGGCCATGAACTCCTTTGGTTTTTGTTTGGGAAATTCTATCACTCCTTGTATCTGAATGACTGCCTTATGGAGAAAGTATTCTTAGCTGCATAATTTTCAAATGCACATGTTGAGGATATGATGCCACTCCCTATTTGCATGAAGGTTTCTGTAGAGACACATGCCATAGTTTTTTTTTAATCTTCCCTTGTTAGTTAGCAACCTCTTTTGTGTTGATGCTTTTATGGTTTTTCTTTATCTGATATTTTGCCATTTTCCTATGATATGTCTCAGTGTTGGCCTGCTTTTTATTTTAGTTTTTATTTTAATGGGTGTTCTCTCTGCCTCCTAGATGTGGATGTCTATTTCCTTCCCCAGCTTGTGGAAATTTTCACCATAATTCACTCAGCTAAAATGTATCCCACTTTTTCTCCCTCTTATTCTTTTGGGACTCCTTTGAAAAGAATGTTATTACAGTTTATGGAGTTGCTGGTTTCCCTAAGTGTATGTTTGTGATGCAATATTTTAATTTTCCTCTTCTTTCCAGCTTCATTTCCCCCATAATTTTATCTTCTATGTCCCATCCTCATTCATCTGCTTCTTTCAGCCTTGAGGTCATTATATCCAATCAGTTTCACATCTCGGTTACAACATTTAAAATTTCATCCTGACTAGTTTTTAGGTCTTTTCTGTTTGCAATAAGGGAATCCCTCATGTCTCATATATTTTCCTGAAGCACAGATCGTATCCTTATGATACTTTTTGAAAATCCTGTTTCAATATGAGAGTTTTAGAAATTCTGTTTGAGGCACATTAGTTTATGTGTTTTAATTACATCCCTCACAATGACCTTTTATCATTTTTTCTTTTAGGATGAATTCCTCCATCATGTTGTTGTCTATGTCTCTGCCTTCTTAAGTGTTTTAGAAAATCCTGTTATCTTTTCTGCTTCTAGAGTAGTATCTTTATTGAGAAGTGTTCACATACTGTCCAGGGCCTGACACTCCATGAAGCATTTGTTTTATGTTCCATGGCACTGTGCTGTCGTGTTTTGGCTGCTCTGTCCCTCAGGACAGTCCTCTGCAGATTTTCTCCTTGCCTCCAGTGGGGAGTGTTGGACCTTGTGCCCAGTGTTGTGAGTTTTCACTAGGTGAGTTTGGTCTGCTTGTTAAAAGAGGCTAATTCCTATCTCCCCTAGAGTTGAGCATATGCCTCACTGTATGATCAGCTGACTTGGTGCGTGTGGGGGTTTACGATGGTCTTTGGAGGAAGGGGTGCAGTGGTGGTCTGGTTGCCAGGCACTCTTTCCTAGTAATCAAGCACTTGATGGGGGCTGGAGTAGGTGGAGCTTGGTGTTAGTGGCTCAGCTTCCACTGGGGATGCTGTGCTGCTGAGTGAAATCTGTCCATCCTGATTGGTGGGAGGAAATACTGGCATCAGCTCCCTCTCTAGTCCCTGGAGTTGGAGTTCCCAGCCTCCCCTGTTCAAGAAGCCCTCACACAGAGAGAACACTTGTGGGTCCCAGGCTTCCGTCAGAATTGCTTTCACCCTGTCTGCGTCCAAGCCATTGGCCCATCTGGTGGCACAGGGCTCTTATGTTTTATCTCAGGAGCTCTAGCTGGGTTTGAAAACTCCAAATTGTGTGAACTCAATATGACAGGGACCCCACTGATCCTCTGGGAGAGGGTCTTGATGTGCTGTGCCTGGAGCTGGTTTACCCCAGATGGGCAGTTGCACGAACACTAGGGGCTTGGAGTACATGGTGAAGAACTACCAGAAGGCAGCATCCAGCTAGCTGCTCTCAGAAGAGGCTCCTGTGCTAATGATCAGGGAATTTTAATGGGGCCTGTCAGCTCTCCTGTCCTATGAGAGGCAATGCCCTGTCCTCCAAATGCACTCCACGAAGGGAATTGTCTCTCCCCATGTGATCCAGTGGATACTCAGACCACAGTTCCCCTTATGGGCCTCTGCCCTCCTCCACAGGAGCACTGCTGTGCCCACCAGGCTCCACCCCAATGATGGGATTGACTTTTAAATCTTCAGGCTTTGAGCTCCACGTTTACAGGAGGTTGACTTGTCATGATTAACTTCATGGGTTATCTTGACTGCATCATGGGTGCCCAGATTCACCACGGTTTCTGTGGATGTCTGTGATGTGTTCCAGAAGAGATTGGCATTTCCATCCATGGTTTCTTTCTGCCTGGGCACCACCCATTCCATTAAGGTTGTGACTAGATCTGATGCAGATGGGGGACGAATTCCCTCATTTTTACTTCCCATGTGCTTGTTTAAACGGGAATATTGGTCTCCTCTGGCCCTTTTCCTGAGAGTTACATCATCAGCTCTCCATGTTCTGAGACTAGACTCTAGTTCAGAATCAGACAAGAATTACATCACTGGTTTTCCTGGGTCTTCAGCTTGTGACAGTAGATCATGGACTTCTCAACATATTTAGTTATGGAAACCAATGACCTTTGGGTTGTGTTCCTCAGGGGAATCTTGACTAATACATGGAGATTGTTTGTCTCTCATTTAAAGTAATTGAATAAAGCTGTAGCTCATTTAAAGTCCTGCGTAGCAAAGGGCTATGAAGAAAGGGTCACATTGTTTGACTGGGACAAGGGCTGGGTTAGGATAAGGAGGACCTGTGGGATCCTGTGGTCCTGGCTGCACAGGGAGCGCATCTGGGAATCCTGTAAAGGTGCAGCTGTTGTGCCTCAGGAAATCTGTAATTCACTCATGTTGAGGGACTGGAGTAAGCAAGTGCAAACAACTGTGTCTTTGTGCACATTAGTCTAGTTTCCCTATGACAACCCAGTTGCTAATCCAAAGAGTTAATATGTAAACACAGAAGCATATGAGCAGGGAGGCTCCCTGGGGAAACTGCTGTGTGGAGAGGAAGCCCCAGACTCTGACAGGAAACCTGCCTGTAACCTCCATCTGCACCTGCGCCTGGGAACACAAAGGAGAATTGTGCATAGTGTGCGCCCCCTGGTGGTGCTGATCCCCTCCTGCAGGGAGGTTTGTGTCTGGGTTCACAGTGAAGTCCCCTCACTGTGTCTCTCGCACAGTAATATGTGGCCGTGTCCTCAGTCTTCAGGCTGTCCATCTGCAGATACAGCGTGTTCTTGGCGTTGTCTCTGGAGATGGTGAATCGGCCCTTCACGGAGTCTGCGTAGCCTGTGCTACCTCCACTACCACTAATTCTTGCGACCCACTGCAGCCCCTTTCCTGGAGCCTGGCGGACCCAGCTCATTCCATAGCTACGGACGTTGAATCCAGAGGCCACACAGGTGAGTCTCAGGGACCCCCCAGGCTTCACCAGGTCTCCCCCAGACTCCACCAGCTGCTCGTCACACTGGACACCTGCAGACACAAGACATCTTGGTCAGGAAACTGTCACACATCCACTGTTTCGCTCATATCCATTTACAGACTCAGTGTCCCTCGTTCACCATGAATTACCTTTTAAAAGAGCAACCAGGAAAACCCAGCCCAGCACAATCTCCATGGTGAGGTGTGTGTGTTCTGTGCTGATCACAGAATGGGAACACCTGGGACTTCTGGGGCTGGGGCTTGTCTCCCAGCTGCAGGGTCGGGGCTGGGCTGGTTTTATCAGCACAGAGAGGGCTTCATTTGCATGCCCTCTGACATATATATCAAGCTCCATATTTAGATTTGATTGTGTAAAAGTGAATGACAGGGTAGGGACGCACTTCAATATTAGTTTGTGTGGATGGCGGTGTGACAATATGAAGAATTCTCTTTTTTTTTCATTTTTGGATTTTTACCTTTATTAATGGAGGCTTCGGCATAATCTTTAAGAAATATTTACCTCAACAGCATGATCATGCATTATTTTCTCTTACAATATTTTAATTTTTTTAATTTTTTATTAGTATTTATTTTTAGTTTTAAAGATTAATTTCCAATTTCGTTAGCATGTAGTGCAACAATGATTTCAGGAGTAGATTCCTTAGTGCCCCTTACCAGTTTAGCCCATCCCCCCTCCCACAACCCCTCCAGGAGCCCTCTGTTTGTTCTCCATATTTATGAGTCTCTTATGCTCTGTCCCCTCCATGTTTTCATATTATTTTTGTTTCCCTTCCCTTATGTTCATCTGTTTTGTCTCTTAAAGTCCTCATGTGAGTGAACTCATATGATTTTTGAATTTCCTGACTCATTTCACTTAGCATAATACCCTCCAGTTCCATCCACATAGTTGCAAATGGCAAGATTTCACTCTTTTTGATTGCCGAGTAATACTCCATTGTATATATTTACCACTTCTTCTTTATCCATCATCCATCGATGGACATTTGGCTCCTTCCATACTTAGGCTATTGTTGATAGTGCTGCTATAAACACGGGGGTGCATGTGTCCCTTTGAAACAGAACACCTGTGTCCCGTGGATAAATGCCTAATAGTGCAATTGCTGGGTCGTAGGGGAGTTCTATGTTCAGTTTTTTGAGGAATCTCCATACAGTTTTCCAGAGTGGCTGCACCAGCTTGCATTGCCCCCCAAAATGCAAAAGAGATCCTCTCTCTGCATCCTCACCAACATCTGTTGTTGCCTGAGTTGTTAAGGTAGCCATTCTGACAGGTGTCAGGTGGTATCTCATTAGGGTTTTGATTGGCATTTCCGTGATGATGAGTGATGTGGAGCATTTTTTCATGTTTCGGTTGGGCATCTGGATGTCTTCTTTGGAGAAGTGTCTATTCATGCCTTTTGCCCATTTCATCACTGGATTGGGTTTTGGGTGTTGAGTTCGATAAATTCTTTATAGATTTTGGATACTAACTCTTTATGTGAGATGTCATTTGCAAATATCTTCTCCCATTCTGTCAGTTGAATTTTAGTTTTGCTGATTGTTGCCTTCACTATGCAGAAGATTTTTATTTTGATGAGGTCCCAGGAGTTCATTTTTGCTTTTGTTTTCCTTGCTCTGGGGACGTGTTGAGTAGGAAGTTGGTGCGGCCAAGACCAAAGATGTTTTTGCCTGCTTTCTGCTCGAGGATTTTGATGGCTTCCTGACTTACATTGAGGTCTTTCATCCATTTTGAGTTTAGTTTTGTGTATGGTGTAAGAAAGTGGTCCTGGTTCATTCTTCTGCATGTCGCTGTCCAGTTTTCCCAGCACCACTTGCTGAAGACACTGTATTTATTCCATTGGATAGTCTTTCCTGCTTTGTCAAAGATTAGTTGGCCATACATTTGTGGGTCCATTTCTGGATTTTGTATTCTGTTCCATTGATCTGAGTGTCTGTTCTTGTTTTTTTTATTTTTTTTGGCATTTATTTATTACTTTTCAGAGACAGAGACAGAGCATGAGCGGGGGAGTGTCAGAGAGAGAGGAAGACACAGAATTCCAAGCAGGCTTCAGGCTCTGAGCTGTCAGCACACAGCCTGATGTGGGACTCTAACTCCCAAACTGCCAGATCGTGACCTGAGTCAAAGTCGGATGTTTAACAGACTGATCCACTCAGATGCCCGTGAGTGTCTGTTCTTGTGCCACTACCATAGTGTCTCGATGATTACCGCTTTGAAGTATAGCTTGAAGTCTGGGATTGTGATTCCTCCTGCATTGGTTTTCTTTTTCAAGATTTCTTTGGCTATTCGGCGGCTTTTCTGGTTCCATACAAATTTTAGGATTATTTTTTCTAGCTCTGTGAAGAATGCTGGTGTCACTTTGATCGGGATTGCATTGAATATGTAGATTGCTTTCGGTACTATCAGCATTTTAACAATATTTGTTCTTCCTATTCAGGAGCATGGAAAGTTTTTCCATATTTTGTCTTCTTCAATTTCTTTCATAAGGTTTCTACAGTTTTCAGCGTAAAGATTTTTCACCTCTTTGGTTAGATTTATTCCTGGGTATTTAATGGTTTTTGGTGCTACTGTAAATGGGATAGATTCCTTGATTTCTCTTTCTGTTGCTTCATTGTTGGTGTATAGGATGCAACCGATTTCTCTGCGTTGATTTTATATCCTGCCACTTGGCTGAATTCATGAATCAATTCTAGCAGTTTTTTGGTGGGGTCTTTTGGGTTTTCCATAGAGAGTATCATGTCATCTGTGAAGAGTGAAAGTTTGACCGTCTCCTGGCCAATTTGGATGCCTTTTATTTCTTTGTGTTGTCTGAGTGCAGAGGCTAAGACTTCCAATACTATGTTGAATAACAGTGGCGAGAGTGGACATCCCTGTCTTGTTCCTGACCTTAGGGAGAAAGCTCTCAGTTTTTCCCCATTGAGGATGATATTAGCATTGGGTCTTTCATAGATGGCTTTTATGATCTCGAGGTATGGTACTTCTATCCCTACTTTCTTGAGGGTTTTTATCAAGAAAGGATGTTGTATTTTGTCAAATGCTTTCTCTGCATCTATGGAGAAGATCATATGGTTCCTGTCCTTTCTTTTATCGATGTGATGAATCACGTTAATTGTTTTTCAGATATTGAGCCAGCCCTGCATCCCAGGTATAAATCCCACTTGGTCGTGGTGAATAATTTTTTAATGTATTATTGTTTCTGGTTGGATAATATCTTGTTGAGGATTTTTGCATCCATATTCATCAGGGAAATTGGTGTATAGTTCTCTTTTTAAGTGTTGTCTGTGTCTGTTTTTGGAATCGAGGTAATGCTGGCTTCATAGAAAGAGTTTGGAAGTTTTCCTTCCATTTCTATTTTTTGGAACAGTTTCAAGAGAATAGGTGTTAATTCTTCCTTAAATGTTTGGTAGAATTCCCCTGGAAAGCCATCTGGTCCTGGGCTGTTGTCTTTTGGCAAATTTTTGATTACTAATTCAATTTCCTTACTGTTTATATGTCTGTTCAAATTTTCTATTTCTTCCTGTTTCAGTTTTGATAGTGTATATGTTTCTAGGAATTTGTCCATTTCTTCCAGATTGCCCATTTTGTTGGCATATAATTGCTCATAACATTCTCTTCTTACTGTTTTCATTTCTGTTGTGTTGGTTGTGATCTCTCCTCTGTAATTCTTGATTTTATTTAGTTGGGTCCTTTCCTTTTTCTTTTTGATCAAACTGGATAGTGGTTTATCAATTTTGTTAATTCTTTCAAAGCACCAGCTTTTAGTTTCATTGATGTGTTCTAATGTGTTTTGGTTTCGATAGCACTAATATCTGCTCTCGTCTTTAGTATTTCCTGCCTTCTGCTGGTTTTGGGTTTTATTTGCTGTTCCTTTTCCAGCTCTTTAGTCATATGGTTAGGTTGTGTATCTGAGATCTTTCTTCCTTCTTTAGGAAGGCCTGGATTGCTATATTCTTTCCTCTTATGACCGCCTTTGCTGCATCCTAGAGGTTTGCTTTGTGGTGTTATCATTTTCATTGACTTCCATATACTTTTTAATTTCTTCTTTAACTGCTTGGTTAGCCCATTCATTCTTTAGTAGGTTCTTCAGTCTCTAATTATTTGTTACCTTTCCAAATTTTTTCTTGTGTTTGATTTTGAGTTCATGGCATTGTGGTCTGAAAATATGCATGGTATGATCTCGATCTTTTTGTACTTACTTAGGGCTGATTTGTGTCCCAGTATATGGTCTATTCTGGAGAAAGTTCCATGCGCACTGGAAAAGAGTGCATGTTCTGTTGCTTTAGGATGAAATGTTCTGAATATATTTTTTAGTCCTTCTGGTCCAGTGTGTCATTCAAAGCCATTGTTTTCTTGTTGATATTTTGATCAGGTGATCTGTTCATTGTTGTGAATGGGGTGTTGAATTCTCCTACTATTATGGTATTCTTATCGATTAGTTTCTTTATGTTTGTGATTAATTGATTTCTATATTTGGGTGCTCTCCCAATTGGCGCATAAATGTTTACAATCGTTAGGTCTTCTTGGTGGATAGACCCTTTGATTATGAATGATATAATGCCATTCTGCATCTCTTGATGCACTCTTTATTTTAAAGTCTAGATTGTCTGATATCAATATGGCTACTCCAGCTTTCTTTTGTTGAACATTAGCATGATAGATGGTTCTCCATCCCCTTATTTTAAATCTTAGGTGTCTTTAGGTCTAAAGTGGGTCTCTTGTAAAAAGCATATAGATGGATCTTGTTTTCTTCTCCATTCTGTTACCCTATGTCTTTTGACTGGGGCATTGAGTCCATTGACATTTAGAGTGAGTACTGAAAGATAGGAGTTTATTGCTATTATGATGCTTGTAGAGTTGGAGTTATGGTGGTGTTCTTTGGTCTTTCTAATCTTTGTTGATTTTGGTATTTATTTATTTATTTATACAGATACATTTTCATCTTTTCTCCCCTCAAGATTCCTGCTTAAAATTTCTTGCAGGGCTGGTTTAGTGGTCACAAACTCATTTAATTTTTGTTTGTATTGGAATCTTTTTATCTCGCCTTCTATTTTGAATGACATCCTTGCTGGATACAGAATTCTTGGATGCATATTTTTCTGATTTAGCACACTGAATACATCCCGCCACTCCTTTGTGGCCTGCCAACTTTCTGTGGATAGGTCTGCTAAACCTGATCTGTCTTCCCTTGTAAGTCATGGACTTTGTTTCCCTGTTGGTTTTATGATTCTCTCCTTGCCTGAGTACTTTGTCAATTTGACTATGATGTGCCTTGTTGATGGTCGGTTTTGGTTGAATCTAATGGGAGTCCTCCATGCTTCCTGGATTTTGATGTCTGTGTCTTTGGCCAGGTTAGGAAAGATTTCCACTATGATTTGCTCACATAACCCTTCCACCCCTATTTCTCTCTTCCACTTCTGGGACCCCTATGATTCTCATGTTGTTCCTTTTTAATGAGTCACTGATCTCTCTAATTCTTAAATCTTGCTCTTTTGCCTTAATCTCCCTCTTTTTTTCTGCTTCATTATTCTCTATAAGGTTGTCCTCTATAACGCTGATTCTCTGTTCTGCCTCATCCATCCATGCCACCGCTGAATCCATCTGTGATAGCAGCTCAGTTATAGCATTTTAAATTTCATTCTGGCTATTTTTTACTTCTTTTATCTCTGAAGAAAGGGATTCTAATCTATTTTTGACTGCAGCTAGTATTCTTATTATTGTGATTCTAAATTTGGGTTCAGAAATCTTGCTTGTATCTGTGTTGGTTAAATCCCTGGCTGTCATTTCTTCGTGGTCTTTCTTTTGGGGTGAATTCCTTTATTTTATCATTTTGAAGGGAGAAAAGGAATTAATGAGGTCGCAAAATTGAAATTAAAAGATAAAATTACAGAAATATTAAAATTAAAAATTAAACACACACACACAAATTGAATGAAATATGCTAGATCCTAGGTGTGTTTTGTTCTGGGTGTTGAAAGTGGTTTGACAGATTAGAGAAAAAAATGGAGGGGGAGGAAAAAAGGAAACAATTTGAGAATTTGAAAAAATGAATACACTGAAGTAGACTAAAATGAGATGATGGGAGTAAAGTAGAGTTTGACAAAATATACAGGAAAGTAAAGAATATAGTGGAAAAAATAAAGAAAAATATTTTTAATAACAATTAAAAATAAATGTGATTTTTTTCTTTTTCTGTATTCTAGAAAAAAGAGAGGAAACAAAAAAGAGAAAAAAGATACAAAAAGGAAAAAAAGGAAATCATTTGAAAATTCAAAAAGTGAATACACTGTAGTAGACTAAAATAAAATGATGGAAGTAAAATAGAATTTGAAAAAATTTATGTAAAAGCAATCAAGATAGTAAAAAAAATTAAGGAAAAATATTTTTAATAGAAATTGAAAGTAAAATGAAGTTTTTCTTATTCTGCATTCGAGAAAAAGTACAGAAACGAAGAAGAGAAAAAAAGAAAAAGAAATAAAAAGTAAAAAGGAAACTGGAAATTTGAAAACGGGAATACACTGAGGTAGAGTAAAATAAAATGATGGAAGTAAAATAGAATTTGAAAAAAAGTTATAGAAATGTAAAAAATATAGTAATAAAAATTAAGAAAAATATTTTTAATAATAATTGATAATAAAAATAATTTTTTTGTTTCTGCATTCAAGAAAAAGAAAAGAAGTGTAAAGAGAAAAAAGAAAAGAAAGAAAATTGACTAGATGAACTGACTAACAGATTGAAGTAGGACTGAAATTACTTCCTTATCCCCTAGATGTCAGTCTATGTAGCTCTTTATAGTCCATAAAGTGAGCGGCAGTGAGACTTGTGTTCCTGAAGAGCCCTGTTGGCCCAGTTGGGAGGGGCTCAGTGTAATGGCTCTGCTCTCCATTAGATGGCGCTTTTAGGCTCCTGGGGTGGATGGTTGCCGTGCTTGTAGGTGCCAATGCAAATGCGCAGGAGAGGTGAAAATGGTGCCACCCAGGTACCCAGTCTGTTCTCCTGGATCAGCAATTGCGTACCCATCCTCTGTCTTCAGCCCTTGTCCGTTCCCTGACGACCTGACATTCTGGAAGCATTTCTTGCGTGTGCTGTGTGCACTGTGCTGTCATGTATTGGCTGCTCTGTCCCTCAGGTCAGTCCTCTGCAGAGTTCTCCTTGCAGGTCTCCTTGCAGGACTCCAGGGGAGAGTTTTTCAACTTTGTCCATAGTGTTGTGAGTTTTAACTAGGTGAGTTTGGTCTCCTTTTTAAAAGAGGCTAATTCGGGGCGCCTGGGTGGCGCAGTCGGTTAAGCGGCCGACTTCAGCCAGGTCACGATCTCGCGGTCCGTGAGTTCCAGCCCCGCGTCGGGCTCTGGGCTGATGGCTCGGAGCCTGGAGCCTGTTTCCGATTCTGTGTCTCCCTCTCTCTCTGCCCCTCCCCCGTTCATGCTCTGTCTCTCTCTGTCCCAAAAATAAATAAACGTTGAAAAAAAAATTAAAAAAATAAATAAATAAAAGAGGCTAATTCGTATTTCCCCTAGAGGTGAAGGTATGCCTCACTATATGGTTAGTAGACTTGGTGCCTGTGGGGGTATATGGTGGTCTTTGGAGGGAGGGGTGCAATGGTGGTCTGGGTTCTAGGCACTCTTTCTCTTAAGGAAGCACCTGAGGAAGGAAAGGTGCGTATGGCTTGGTGTCACTGGCTCAGTATCTACTGGGGGGTGTTGTGCTGCTCACTGAATTCTGTCCATGATAATTGGTGGGAGGAAATATTGGCATCAGTTCCTTCTCTTGTCCCTGCAGTTGGAGTTTCCAGCTACCCCTGTTCAGGAGGCCCTCACATAGAACACTCTGTACTCATGGGTCCCAGGCTTGCTTCAGAACCCGGCCTTCACCCTGCCTTTGTGCAATCCATTGGCACACCTGGCAGCTCAAAGCTCTTATGTTTTATCTCAGGAGCTCTAGCTGGGTGCGAGTACACCAAATTGTATGAACTCAATGCGACAGGGACCCCACTGATCATCTGGGACAGTGTCTTGCTGTGATGTGGTTGGAGCTGGTTATCCCAGAAGGGCAGTTGCATGAACACTAGGAGCTTGGAGTTCATGGTGAGGAGGAACAAGAAGGCAGCATTCAGTTAGCTGCTCTCAGCAGAGGCTCCTATGCTAATGACCAGGGCAGTGCAATGGTGCCTGTCAACTCTGCTGCCCCATGAGGGGCAATGCCCGGTCTCCCAAATGCACTCCAAGAAGGTAACTGTCTCACCCGATATGACCCAGGGAATCCTCAAACTGCAGCAGTCCCTATGGGCCTCGGTGCTCCTTCTCCACAGGAGCACTGCTGTGCCCACCAGGGTCCACCCCAGTGATGGCATGGACTTCTAAATCTTCAGTTTTTGAACTCGACATTTACAGCAGGTTGACTTGTCATGATTACCTTTATGTGTCATCTTGACTGCATCATGGGTGTCCAGATTCACGACTGTTTCTGTGTATGTCTGTGATGAGTTTCCAGAAGAGATTGGCATTTCCATCCATGGTTTCTTTCTGCCTGGGCATCACCCATCCCATCATAGTTCTGAGTAGAATCCGTTGCAGAGGGAGGAAGAATTCCCTCATTTTTACTTCCCATGTGCTTGTTTGAACTGGAACATTGGTCTCCTCCTGCCCTTGTTCTTAGAGTTACATCATCGGCTCTGCACGTTCTGAGACTAGACACTAGTTGAGAATCAGGCGAGAATTATACCACTGGTTTTCCTGGCTCCCCAACTTGTGACAGTAGATCATGGGAATTGTCAACATATTTTGTCATGGAAACCAATGTGCTTTGGGTTCTGTTGCTCGAGGGAATCCTGACTAATACATGCAGATGACTTATCTCTTGTTTAGAGGAATTGAATAAAGCTGTAGCTCATTTAAAGTCCTGAGTAGCAAAGTGCCATGAAGGAAGTGTCACGTTGTTTGATTGGGACAAGGGCTGGGTGAAGATAATGGGGAGCTGTGGGAGCTTGTGGTCCTGGCTGCTCAAGGAGTGCATCTGGGGCTCATGTAAATGTTCAGCTATTGTGCCTCAGGAAATCTGTAATTCACTCATGTTGAGGGACAGGAGAAAGCAATGCAAACAACTGTGTCTTTGTGCATGTTAAAGTAGTTTTCCTATGAAAACAATGATCTAATTCACACAGCTAATAGGTAAACACAGAATCCTGTGTCCAGAGAGGCTCCCTGGAGAAACTGCTGTGTGGATAGGAAGCCCCAGACCCTGAGACGAAACCTGCCTGTAACCTCCATCTTCACCTGCTCCTGGCAACACAAAGCAAAATTGTGCATAGTGTGCGCCCCCTGTTGGTTCTGATCCCCTCCTGCAGGGAGATTTGTGTCTGGGCTCCCAGCGAGGTCCCCTCACCCTGTCTCTTGCACAGTAATATGTGGCTTTGTCCTTGGCCCACAGGTTGTTCATCTGCAGATACAGAGTGTTCTTAGTGTTGTCTCTGGAGATGGGGAATCGGCCCTTCATGGAGTCTGCGTAGCTTGTGCTACTTCCATCATCATAAATATATGTGAGCCACTGCAGTCCCTTTCCTGGAGCCTGGCAAACCCAGCTCATTCCATATCTACTGAAGGTGAATCCAGAGGCTACACCGGTGAGTCTTAGGGACGCCCCAGGCTGCACCAGGTCTCCTCCAGACTCCACCACCTGCACGTCACACTGGACACCTGCAGACACAAGACATCTTGGTCAGGAAACTGTCACACATCCACTGGTCTCACTCATATGCACTCACATTCTCAGTGTCTCTCGTTTACCATGAATTACCTTTTAAAAGAGCAGCCAGGAACACCCAGCCAAGCACAAACTCCATGGCGAGGTGTCTGTTCTGTCCTGATCAGAGAATGGGAACACCTGAGACTCCTGGTGCTGGGTATCCTCTCCCAGCTGCAGAGTCTGGGATGGGCTGTTTTTATCACCATAGAGAGGACCCCATTTGCATGTGCTCTGAAGCTCCAGTCTTAGATTTGATTGTTTAAAAGTGAACAGCAGGGTTAGGGGCGCACTTGTAGTTTAGTTTGTGTAGATGGTGCTGTGACAATTTGAGTAATTGTATTCAGTGAGTACAGGTATAGTTGCAGTCCTGTGTGCATTTTTACAGGTCTTTCATCAACATAGATCATTTTCACTCTACAAGTATTTTACATACTTTTTGAAGTTTAATCCAAAATACTTTATTTTGTGCCATTTTCACTTGTGTAATTTTGTTATTTATTTTGCATGTATTTTCATGCTGGTGTGTAGAATCACAAGTGGTTTATTTTTATTTATTTTCTTTGTTCATTTTGTGTCCTGCTCTTTTCCTCATTTAAAAAAACTGATTCGAATATTTTTTGTGGGATCTCTAGGGTTTTGTTATGTTTGAGATCAATGTCACCTGCAAACAAGTAATTTTCCTTCCTCCTTACTGATTTAAATGTCTTTTATTTTTTTTATTCCCTATTTTTTTCTGGTTACGTCTTCCAGTTGTAGGAGAAGAAAGCTTTTCCCTTCTTTTCTTCTGGGATTTAGCCAGTGTAAGGATTCAATTGACATAAGACATATCTACAGGAGAGAATCAATTTCATTTTGTAAGTTCATGGCCTTCCTAATGATACGACACCCAGAGAAAGGACAAAGCAGGTGGCACTTGTGATTTTCAGAAAACAAAACATTGGATTTGGCAAGAGTTAAGTTTGGGGTATTATGTTAGTCACCAAGTAAGTAGGTTTGTTTGCATAGCCTTCTTGTCCCTGTGTTCCTTATTCTGGTGCTAACGATGGTTCTTCCATCTTGGTACACGGGAGCGAGATTTATATCCTGCTGTCAAGGGACGATGGCGAGTCTGAGTGTACTTGGACTATTTCTCAAGTGACTTTCATCCAAATAAGCAGTGTGACAAGATGTCATAGTTTGAGGTAGCATATGTATTCTTCACATTACCATGGGGAATGCTTATGTTAGGGTTGACCATCATTGCCTGGCTCCTGATTTGACAGGAAAGCCTTCAGCATTTTACCGTTCAATATGCTGTCAGGTGTGGGCTTTTCATAGTGGCCATGATCATGTGGAGGTAATTTCCTTCAGTTCCTTTTTAATTGGGTTCTTTTTAAATGATGAACATGTGTTGAATTTTGTCTAATGTTTTTTTGAATCAATTAATGATGGCTTTGATTCAATCATTCCCTCTGTTAATGGAGGACATCACCTTTATGCATCTGTGTATGTTGAAGAATCCTTGCATCCCTGGAGTGAATCACACTGGATTATGTTGTATGATCCTCTCAATGTTCTGTTGAATTCAGTATGCTCTGATTTTGTGAAGGAATTTTGCATGTATGTTCATTTGAGATAGTGACCTGTAGTTTCCCTTCTTGTCGTGTCTTTCTTTGGTTTGGTGTGAGTGCAATGCTGTCCTCACAAAACGCATTTGGGAGTGCTGTTTTTTATCAGTGTTTTGTAATAGTTTGAGAAATATTGGCATTAATTCCTCTTTAAATACTTAGTAGAAGTTTTAATAAAGCCATGGACTCCTATGCAGATTTTTTGGAGGGTGAGGTTTTAGATAGAGAAATCTTGTTAATTTTTCTTTTGTTCATTTTGTATTTTTCCCTGAAACAGTCTTGGTGGACTACATTATGGCATAAAATGTGTAATTTGTTCTTGGTGATCTAATTGTGGGCCTATAAATACCTAAGTTTTTCTTTAATGATCCTTTTCATGTCTTTAGTTCAGTTATGTCTCCTCTTTCAATTCTGATTGCATTTGTTTGAGTCTTCCCTATTTCCCCAGGCTACCTATTTGTTTCAAATTTTACATACTTTTCCAAATACAAATTTTTATGTAATTGATTTGTTTTCTGTGTTTGTGATAGTCTCTATTTTCTGTCTGCTTTATCTTTTTATGTTATTTTTATGTTTATCTTTTTATGTCAATAAATGCCAATGAGTTTTTTAAGGAATCTGAAAAATATACAATTCATATGAAAGCACACAACACATGGAAGCAACAAAACAATCATGACGTCGAGAGAACCTGGAGACATCACACTTCTTTCTTTCTAAAGATATTGCAGAGGTACATTAACCACAACGGTGTGATGCTGGCATAAAATGAGACATTTAGACCAGTGGAGCTCATTACGGAGCCCAGAAGTAGAAGTTTGCAGATGTGGTCAGCAAATCCTCCACGAGATTTCCAACAATGGACAGTGGGGGTAGGATAGTGTCTCTTAAACATGGTGTTGACTAGGGGCACCTGTGTGGCTTGGTCAGTTAAGCATCCCACTTCCACTCAGGTCATGATCTCACGGTGTGTGGGTTCGGGCCTCACATCAGGCTCCTGCTGACAGCTCAGGGCCTGGATTCTGTTTCTGCCTCTATCTCTGTGTCTCCCTACTCATGATCTGTGTCTCTCCCTCAAAAACAAAGTAAAAATTAAAAAATATTACTGATATATACATGCAAAATAATAACATTTGGCCATAATCTTGCTTCATACGTATACGTCAGCGCAAAAAAATCTCAAAATGGATGAAGGATTAAGAAGAACACTTGAACCTAAATGCCTTCAAAGAAGACATGAAAGATAAACGTGATGACATTCACTTGAGAATGATTGATTTGATATAAAAGCAAAGTCACAGAGAACAAAGCAGGCAAGGGGGACTACACCATACTAGAAAAGGGGCAAGCAAATATTTGCAGAGCTAGAAGGCAGTCTAGGGAGGGTAGACATTACAATAAAAAATACTGAAAAGGAGTTAATATCCAAAATCCAGGAGGGACAATAAGGTGTTCTCATTTCCCGGCCATCAGACCACACCTCAAGCTTCCCCCTTTCCCTAATGGAGACCCACCTCCATTCAAAGTGCTCCTCAGAGGATGAGTCTTAAAGACGTGCCCACTAGTGTCTAGGCCTCACATGCACAAGAGGATGGATTGCCCCCAGTGCAGAGCCTGTGCTCAGGAGGCCTGAGAAAGGAGCTGCCCCCACCCATCAGTAGCCAGATGCCTTGTCTTGCTGCAGAGGGAGGACCTGACCCTGTGATAGACTCTGTTACCTCAGGATTATCTTGCTTTACCTCCTCACCGTGTAACACCCCGATCTTGTGAGTAAAGAAAGAACAGAATTTGATTCAGATGGCAATCAAAGCCACTGATTTGTACAATGTAGGAACCATAAAGTCTTTTGTCACCTTTTACCCCCCCCCCCCATCTTTTGTCCCTAACCGGGCTGCCACTCATGCCTCAATTCCTAGTGATGAAGATGCATTACTGGAATGAATATCTCTACTTTCTTGTCAATGCTATTGGGCTCTGATTCACAAGTTCTCTTTTCCTGTATGCTTGGGGGAGGCAACTAATTTGGGCTCAATATTACTCCAAGTTTTTGAAGCCAACTTACACTCTGTGCCTTCACCCAAGGCTGCACTCTTGTTTAGTATGTCCGTGACTTGTCACTCTATTACCAAAGGAATCAGGGAGCCCTTGCAGACTCGCCACCCTCCTAAAGCACTAGCCAGACAGGGCCATACACCCTCCTGTCTTCTTAATGTCCATGGTTGCAAACAGCTACTGCCAATGAGGACTATGTCACAGTGCTTCAAAACTCCCCACAAAGTGTCTTGTCAGTTTTTCACATCCCTCTCACTGGTACAAAAATGCAGTTGCATAAGCTTCTAAGGAAACCTGGCTACTGCTTCCCAAGGACCCCTAACTTCACTGTCTTTGCTCTGTCTCTGTGAGCCCCTCACCCCTACCTGATGCTGCCACAGATTTCTTTTCGTGGCTTTCAGAGTCATTAACCTACTTTAAAGTGTTAATATTAGCTCTGTGCACACCCAAACTCTCAACTGTCTGAATATCAATAACATGTTTCACCTCTCATTCCATGGAAATGGAGTGGCTACAGGTATCCTGCGACAACCTGGGCCTCTCAGATATGTCCTATAACTTTCTTCCCATGAAAATTAGACCTTGGGCCATCAGGCCCCACTGCATGCTTGCACCCCCACAACTGCTGTCTGGATACTTAGGATCCCCACTCACCTCTGTATGCCTCTCTGACAAGTTTGTAATTTCCAGGCCCACCACCTACCAACCAGCTGGCCACTGACCAACCCTTCCATCATCTTTTGTCATGTTAACAGTTTAAATCGGGCTATACCACTCCCCTCCCTAAAAAGGGAGATCCAGGGCACCTGGGTGGCTCAGTTGGGTGGAATCCTACATCAGCTCAGGTCATGAGTGCGTGGTATGTGAGTTTGAGCCCTACATCGGGCTCTGTGCTGTCAGCTCAGAGCCTTGAGCCTGCTTCAGATTCTGTGTCCCCCTCTCTCTCTGCTCCTCCCAACTCACACTCTTTCTTTCAAAAATAAATAAACATTGGGGCGCCTGGGTGGTGCAGTCGGTTAAGCGTCCGACTTTAGCCAGGTCACGATCTCACGGTCGGTGAGTTCGAGCCCCGCGTCAGGCTCTGGGCTGATGGCTCAGAGCCTGGAGCCTGTTTCCGATTCTGTGTCTCCCTCTCTCTCTGCCCCTACCCCGTTCATGCTCTGTCTCTCTCTGTCCCAAAAATAAATAAACGTTGAAAAAAAATTAAAAAAATAAATAAACATGAAAAACATTTAAAAGGGGAGACCCTACTTCATTCCACACGATTGCCCTCAGCTACAGGAATGGTTTCTGGGACATCTGGTGGTCAACCCTGAGTTCTATTTAAAAAAAAAAAAATTTTTTTTTAACATTTATTTCTTATTTAAAGACACAGGGCGTGAGCAGGGGAGGGGTAGAGAGAGGGGGAGACATAGAATCTGAAGTAGGCTCCAGGCTCTGAGCTGTCAGTCCAGAGCCCAATGTGGGGCTTGAACTCACAAACTATGAGATCATGACCTGAGCTGAGGTCCATAGCTTAACCAACTGAGCCACTCAGGTGCCCCGCCCTGACTTCTATTTTGTGACAGCTTCTGTATGTGGGGAAAAATAGGAACCACTCAGGCAAGTGTCCCTACTAGAAGTACTCCAGGCGTCCTGTCTGCCTGCTGTAAAATCAGTCTAAGCCACTGCGCTCCCAGGTTTTCCCAAGCTTGCACATCTGCAGACGGAACGACTGCCACTATTCACAGGCATTCCAGACATGCCCTGGAGTCTCAGGGCTGTTGGCACCCTCTGGTAATCCCACAAGTCCTAACCTCATGAGTTCCAGAGGACAGAGGACATTTTGTCAGCAGGCCTATAATTGCTGCCCCATTATACGCAACTGATCTTTCTGCTAAAATTGCTAACAGTCACTCTCCAGCCCAAACCGTGGGGAGACTGTCATTGTCTCTCCAGCGAGTGACAGAGCTCACAAGGCTGTCAAATACACAGCCAAGATCAGAGGCCCCTGTTCTTTCCTTCACTTTAGAAGCCTGCCTTTTTCCCTGACTTGGACTATTGTTTATCATGTAAGTTCCTCACAATGGGAATAGACAGGTGGACAGATAATGATCAGATGGGGTGTACATCGGGGTTGAGTGGGCCTCCTGAGGCCCCTTTCTTCTCTCATTTGGTCTTGTACCAACCCCATGAGATGGGATAATTAAGAAACTGAGAGACAGCGGGTTCTTCCCAGGCATCCAGTAAACCTCTGACTAAATTATTTCCCAGGGCACTACTTGTAAATCTCTCCAAGTTTTGTATAATATCAGCAGACCCCAGGGAGTCCCTCTCGCCCCTCCCTGCCCACTGGGGCTCTCCAGATGGATTTGACAAATTGGCTTCTTCTTTGGTTAATGGCTGCATGTTTGGTGGATGGACTGATGCTGTCTGACTGGACATGCCAATGCCACGACTGTGGTAAAGAATGTGATGCCTGAAATGGTTCCTGGATTTGCCATTCCATTATGGATTTAGCCAGACCAAGGAACTCACTTCAGCACATAGACAAACTACGTACTTGCAAAGACTTGGGGGTGATAATTAGAATTTCATGCCCCACATTATCCTTAATCATCACAGAAGAGGACGATGAGGATATGTGGATTAGGGGAACAGATATGGAACATGAAAAACTAGACACAAAATTCCTTCAGGAAAAATCCACCTGGAAACTGGCCTGGAACATCCAGAATCATTGTCCTTGGCCCTTAAAGAGATTTGGAATGCTCCAAATAGCAGGCAGGGACTGACCCCCTTTGCAACAGTATTTTCGAAAGGAGTCCTTAACCCTTTCTTACTGATTGAACTTCATGATAACTTATATGACCAAGTTGATGCCATGCATAGCCATGTCCAAGAACTAACAGGTACACTTGGGTCATATCATCCACAGACAATAAGGACATGGCCTCTGCCACTGACTAGCCTTGCCACCCTTTCTACAGAATATGGGACGCTCATCAGGTCTTCAGAGAGCACCCAGTGCCACCTCACTGAGAAGGACCTTATGACGAACTCCTAACCGACTACACTGCCATCAGAATTAGGGAAAGATTCCTCTGGATTCACGCAAGCTGCACAAAATAGTTCCGGATCGCCATTGTCAAGACCGTGGATGACCATCCCCATGATGACCATTGGTAAGGATTCCCAGAGCCAATTCCCAGGCTCTGGAAGCACATGGCATCACATAGTATGTCATGGATCAAAAAACTGCATTTCCACCTAGTTTCATTTTCCGGTTCTTTCCTGTCAGGAAAAAAAAAAACTTTTTAAAATAGAGCCTACCCTTTCCCCCACTATTAAAAGACTGACTACATTTCCTGCTCTCCCTCTGAACCTCTACGACTGTCTGTCTTCAGACTGCATCTGCCCCATTCACCTGTGTTGTTATCTCAGTAGGTCAGACACAGACCCTTACACCAGTTTTCCAAGTCCCGTCTACAGGAAATAATCGGTCTGATTGTCAATTGTTTTGACATCAGGATAGCAAGTAAGCCCCCAAAGTAGTGTTATTTCCTGCCAATGCAAGCAGGGAATACACCATGTGGATGGACAAATGGAAGGGTGTGGTATCCACAACCAGAACGACAATGTCACTCTGCCTTTCCTTCCACTGCGTTGATTGGGACCACAACTTTGATGGAAGCTTCAGGATGGTCCTTTGCTCAGGTGAAGTATTGAGAGAGAATATTTCTCTTTGTATGAAGACAGTCATGGTTCTGGGTTCTCTCTCTCGGTGACATAGCAAGGCAATCTGGTGCCAGATGGTCACTAGGTGCTCCAGCATAACCCCCATGGCACAAACACTTTCCAGTTCCCAAAATGTTTCATTGGCCCTCAGACTACCTGTGCATCAACTGGCATAGCTCAGCCACTTCCAGGTAAGGCTGCCTAAATGCACAAGTCATATGAAAGTAGACCGAAAATCTGGAGTAGCTCAGTCAGGTGACAAAACCCACCTATAGCTGCTGAAGGACTGCAGGCCTCCCATGTCTCACAAACTTTCAGGAATGCATGATAATTGACCAGTGACAGTGACCCTCAATTGTCCAGACGAGTGGGAACTCATGACAGGCTCTACATGAGCTGGTCAGCCTAACATCTTGGCACTCTTTGGACTGTTAGGAATTCCCAAAGCAGTAGGATAGAGATGTACAGGTTGAGAGCAGACTGTGGCTGGGACTCCTTGGTCATCGATGCTGAATGGGACATACTGCCTAGCTCAGTCATGACAGAGTCTCCCCTGTGGCCCTTTAGATACCCTCAACTGCCTAGACAGTCTTGGGAATCTAAGCCATCTTATGGAGAGCTGGGCATTTACATTTCAGTAGTCAACTGTAAAGTGCCACCTGTTAGGAGGGGGCTTTAATGCCCGTCAATTGGGCAGACTGAAAGGAGAAATGGTGTATTTCATGCCCCCGCTCCTTCACTAAATCTTGAATTATGGGCTGCAATTACTCAGTCCTCTATTGCACACAATATTGATGTACATATACTGTCTTAATTGGATGGGGGGGAGGGTGCAATTTGCAGTCCTTCAGACTCCTGATATGTAGCTCCCCTCAGGAAAGCCAGGCACTGGGTTTGTTCCCACTGGCCTTGATGGCATGTGAGGGCATCCACATCATTAACAAGACAATGCAGGGTCAAAGGGGCCACCATTGCTAAAAGAGATTCAGTAAAGATTCTTCCAATAGTGACATCAAAGGGATGTTGAGACCCTTCTATGATCCCTCCCTTTATACCTAGTAAACTAAAGGACACCACACTCACATTTGGAGGGGTTCCTGGGAAGCACTGTACCTTGGCTTCAGGGTCAGTGAGAGAAATAAAGTGTTGTCTGTGTCTGTGTCCTACAGGGTAATTACAGAAGTGTACAGGCAGTTGTCCCAGGAGGAACGACATACTCCACAAACTTCCGGGTCCCTAGGCAGGGGCCTTGGTATCTCCCCACCCACTGGGATCCCAGCTCCCCACTACCAGGGCTGTCATGTCCAGAGAAGTGATGGCACCCACCTGAAGGGCAGGAACAGCATTCTCTCGAAGATCCCAAAGAGTCTGATCAAAGTTTCTGACTTGTGTTCAGGCTGTCCTGAGATTAAGTCACTAGGGACCCCTCTTCTCAGAGCTGTGCATAAAGAGAAGTGTGGGAATGATCTCTAGAGCAAGAGATCTGGGTTGAAGTTCCACCCCTTGAATGGGGCACTGCTGGGACCCTCCTGTGGGCTCCTATCTATGGAGGTGGTGATCCCATCAGCATTTGCAGCAAAGAAGTCTTGGGCTTTTTGAAAATTCTCCTTTTCACATCTGACTATGGCATGCATGCTAATGCCTGCTACACTAAAGCTGGTATTTCCATGAATTGTATTGGCACAAGGCTTAAGATCAGAGTGGTCCTTCAAGAAGAACTCCTTAGATTCTGTTGTCAAGTGCCTCTCCTCCAGGTGGAAATGGACAAGGGCTCATGGGCGCATGACAAAAGGCAAAAAAAACCAAAAACCCAAATCCCACACGCATTGAATTGTCCCCATTCTATCTTAGAGTTGGATTGCATCACCTGGGTTTGACCTCTCCCAGTGTGCCTGTGCTGTCGTGCCATAAAAATCCAAGTCTGGAGAATCAGAGCTTCTTTCTTCCTACCTCTGTGGGCTCTGGGGCTCTAGGCAGCCTCTTCCTCAGAGCCTTCCCCTTTTTCCTTGGTGTGTGTCTCTTGCCATGTGCCTTGGGGTGATTGTCATAACCTTTTGATACAGTGAAAAGACTGGAGGCTCCGTAGGTTGTCTCTAAGTAAACAGGCCATTGATACCTTGAGCTTTTCAGTGATTTATGAATCTGGGGCACTTGGACCAATCCAGACAGCTGTAGTATGTCAAGTGCTTAAAGCAACAGCTTGGATCCAATTGTGAAGACCCACTAGAGCCAGTCAATGTCCTTGTCTCCCTCCCTTTGGACAAATGATTCCGGGAAACCTTGCATTTTCATGATGGTGTAGTGCCTGTCACCATTTCTCTCTTTCACACTGGTCCGTGGATATGTTGGTGTAGTGGTCTTGACAGGGAGGACCTGGGATAGAAGTTACCTCTTCCCAGACACGTGTGCTGAGGCCTCCCACACTGAGGTATTCCCCACAACACCTGTCAAATAGGGAGCCATTGTCAGCAGCAGTGAGGAATACAGCCAGTAGGGGGATGTTGCCTTGTTCCTGTCCTCTGCCCAGGGAGACATGATGCTCCTGGTCGAGTTGCCTCTGTCACTAGGTAGGCATGGCTAAGCAAACACAACACCAGGGTACTGGCTGAAAAGAGTGGACCCAGCAGCTGGTGTCTTCTTTGACACTAATCTAGGGAAACGGTCCTTGGTGTCCAGCAATATCTCACTTGGAGATGAGTAGGAAATACACACCTCTGGAACCCCAGGATGGTGCCTGATTTTTGGTCTCTGCAGGGAGTCTGACCTTTTATGGCACTGATAACTTAGGATGGGGTTTCTGGCAACATCTGGCATCAGCCCAAAGCAAAGCTACAGACCACCGGCAAGCTCCAGCTCCTTCCCAGAGCAGCTGAGATGTGGGGGTGAGGAACGAGTGAGCCATTCTCAGTGCTAACACATTGTTGGAGGGCACCACTTAGGCCCCCAATCCCATCCCTGGGGACAAATGTGTTGGGGACCCCAGCTGTTGTACAGAATTAAGAACATGTAGACTGTATCCTGCTGAAGGAATAGGCAAGAGCCATTGCTCAGGGGGTGGACAGGTGGCTCCCTGGGCATCTGAGCTCTGTCTTTGGGTACATGAGATGCATGGGGCCCTCCTGACTCAAGGTGCGGTTCAGTGCACCCCCAGCAAAGGAAATGGAGGCACAGGATTTATGACTCACAGGGCCCAGAAGCAAGGGTACACAAGGACCTTGGGAAGGGCAGGCCTCCTTCCCACATTTCCAGTGATCAGGACATAGAAAACAGGGTAGCAAGTACCTGATTACTTGAGAATGGTTGGGGCTGAAGTCCCTTACTTTTCACAGGCTCACCTCTGTGTGGTTATTCAAGAAGGCTCTCAGAAAACCAAAGTGGGAATCCTAGGCAGATCCTTATCTACGGTTAAACTCACTGAAAGGTAGGCAAGAGAAAGAGAGCAGGGATTCACATTCATCGAGCTCCAACTGGATGCCAGAGTCATCCACAGGCACTTGTGCCTGCCTTTCTGATTCATTTCATTGGGTGCTCCATTCAGTCTCATGGTCTCAGTCTCCCACATTTGGAAATTTTGTTTCCAGGGAGGCACAGCTTGTGCTAGGTGGAACCTAATGCCAGTCCCCTTCCCTCACAGCCCACAGACACTCCAGTGTGGAACAGGCAGTGTGGGTGGGTGGTAGCCCTCCATTATCCTGAACCCACATTGGGAATGGGGGAAAACAGATTACCTGGAGAATGAGAAAATGTTCAGTGTGCAACCGCACAGTTTTGGATACAACTCATGAATTTGTTCCTGAAAGAGCTTGTGTGAACGTCTCTTAATTCTGGAAGCATATACCTCAGTTCAAGACCCAGATGCTGACTCAGGTCCTCTTCACATAATCTGGGGCTCAGTTTGGGCTCTTGGAAGCTTAGATATATACGTAGAGGCCACACGCATGCAGTTTTTAAGTTTTATTTCAGCCTTCTGGTCAGTGAGCCATGAGAGATGTGTGTCAGAGCCTGATGTGCCTGTGGACCCCTGTGTCTCCTGCAGACCCCAAAACGTGGATGTCAGCTCTGCAGCCTCATTACTGTATTTTAACACATGTGTCAGTTGGATTGTCTATAGTTGTTCAGCAGTCAGGAGGCTAATTATGGATTGTCATCAGCAACAATCAGTCCCTTAAGTTTCTCGGGGTTGATAATTTGACATTTGTGTCGACACCATAAGGAATGCAGCTATTATGGCTTAAATGGGACCAAAAACTGCTCTCAGATATAACAGGGATTCTTGAGTTTGCCTGACTGGCCCCATTCTTCTTGGAGGGGTCCACTGTCTGTGCTCCCACCAGTGCCTCGTCCAGTGCACCATGGAGGGTCCCAGCTTATGTGGCAATGGCATTTCCTGTTATTGTCGCACGACCCTCTATGACTGCATTTCTCCGGGATACAGCCATAGTTCAGCTGAGCCACACTGCGACTGCAGTAGGTATCCTGACAGATGTTTCCAGGAGCACATGACATACCAGTTTTCACATGACCAATATCGGTTGTGCTATGACATGAATCCAGCCTCAAACACCAGAACCCTGAGATCTCAGACGGATGGAATCCAACATGCTCTTGCAGCTGAGGGAGATGTGTGACATTCCTACACTGCAGCCTTCCACACGGCACATCTGTATGGGAACAGGTTCAGCGTTGAATCCCCCGGGGTCTTCTGCAGTGTCCATGTCGGCTGCTTTTTTGATTTATGGTCTAGCAGACATCTTCACCTTTCCAGAATTTTTGCAAAGATTTCGTGACAGTGCATAGTGCGGTCAGTGCAGTTCCCATGATAGCAGCAGCCCTCTTCAGTGCATGGGGTTCCATCTTGCATACGGAAGTCATCAGGGCCCGACAAGGACACCCCACGGCAGGACTCTGGAAGATCACATATATTTTGGATTGGCCTGCCAAATGTCCCAGCATCGAAATCGGTGCAGTTTGTATAGCATCTGCCTGTATTACATTTGTCCCCAGGGGTTAAAATACAATCACTCATACAGCATAGATTGCTATAGCACTGCTCTAAGGAGCTGCAGTCACAATGCTTGCCTGGGTCAGCTAAGTAGTTTCCGAAATGATTGTGGGTCAGGCTTTTATTTCAATGCACCATTTAGATGTTGAAGAGGCACTTGCCTAATCTGCCACTGATTATGTATTGTGTATGAATGAAGGAACACTTCCTGAAAGCTTCAGGTATACAAGAGAATTGGGTCCTAATGCAGTTGGACCTTTTCTGGCAAGCATATTCACCAGTGTCAACCCACAAACCTATATTTTTTGCAATCTGATGTGTTGCTATGACAGACAAGAGTAAATAATATCTGCCTAAATAACCCATCATGATAGGGCTTTGTGGTTGGCATATACTACATACAACTGGGCTGAAATTAACTTCATGGGATCCATCTCGAATCGCAACTAAGGATGAATGTGGTTTAAGAATTCGAAAACCCTTGGACTCATAGTATCGAAAAAAAAGAACTCTGATGCAACACATACTTGCTGATGTTAGCTGGATCTCTCTCATTATAAATTATCATGAAACCAATATAGTAACTTACATGAATCCCATGAAACAATGAGTCAATTAAGCTAACTAGTCTTATTAGGATTTGGGCACATTTTGACCCGTGGTTGAACACACTATATATTGTTTTGGAACTGAGAGCGAAATTCCGTGATGGGATGACTACAACTTACTAGAGATCCTGGGCACTGCACTGGCATTTGCTTGAGGAACAGGGGTCCCTATCCTCCTTATATCCCAGGTTATAAGTAGGTCACATTGCATTGGTGTCTGCCACTCTCTGAGAAACAATGTGTTCAAATGTTGGGAATCGCTGATGCGTCTGATTTCATAGGCAAGGTCATCCAACTTCATGATACCTTCAGGGCCCTGATAGCACATGTCCATGGAGACCGTGGAAAGAGGAATCTCCTCCAGGTAGCCGAGGTAGTAACAGTCTGGAGGCATGGAGGGGTAGTCCATCTGCAAGTCTCCCTGATCATCCTGGGTGATCATCACCAGATGTCTGGACCTAAAGGGTTGCTTTGGCCTCATGTGGATAACAGGTCTCTTGTCCCAAAACACAGGCTACAGGACAGCCAACCAGTCATCTGAATGCCCTTGTCATTGTGCAGCTCCTTCTTTGTAATTACCACCTCAAGGAGATGTAGAGCCATGATGGACGACCTTGAGAACCCTGGACAGGAGCCAGCACTGCCCAGAGTGCACACTGCAAGAAGGACGCCCTCAAGGTGACCTGGCCCTCTGCCAGCCTCATGCCCCTGCTCAGGGACATCTGCCAGTGAGAATGGATAAATGGAGGATCCTCAGCAAAGTGAGGTCTAGGCCATCTGACAGAACAGAGGGCTGTACCGGGTGGCCAGCCCCCTGCACCTGGGATCCACTTGTGGAGTTAGGTAACAGTCCCAGGGTGTGGCATTGTGTGACCCTGCACAACAGTTCAGCTGGGGTGGATGTGGGAGAAGCAGGTGAGCCAGTTCAAGTGTGCTCACATGGACATAGTAACGACTTGGATCCAGAGACATGGCTGTATTCAACACATTCCATCTCTCCTCCAGCTAGTGAATATGGGATATGAAATTTTAACACCCTGAACTTCTCTACCATTTCCATGTCCTGTGGTACTGCTGGGTCACTTTCTATGGATGACTGCTTTTCCTCATTATGGAGACCAATGCTTCCTACTTCCTTGGGATGTGGAGGTGGACATTGTCAATTTTACCTTTATAGGCGACTAAAAGAATAGCTTTGTCGTTTTTCATGTCTCATTCTGGTTAGAGAGTACTTTTCAAGCCATTTGATCCTTTTGGTTTTTGGTTTGAAGCTTCCTCTGAGTTTACTGAGGAAACATTTCCCAGTATTCTGTCATGATTGGTGAAGTACAGGTTGTATTTTAGTATTTTTTTTATGCCAGCTGGGGAGAACAGAAAGTACTGCTGACCATGTGTGGGCCCCAGGGGTTTTCCACTCTAATCCCTTTTTGGGGTTCTTTCCTGGCCTCTGGAAGTCTCCTCCCATGCATGTGTGGTTCCCTCCTCAGCTGGAGATGCCAGGGAGTTGAGGTAACTTTGGCAGCTTGCACCATGGAGTCTGCACATGATCAAAAGACGTTATCAACCATGGAACTCCCTTGTTTGATTAAATATGCTCTACTCCTTTAAAACAACCTGCGTCAGGGAGAAACCTCAGAGTTGGCTTTTGGACAGGAGTCTGCATTCTTACCAGTGGCTGGCCTTGTGCATAAAGCTCAAGTTCCTTTCCTACCAAAACGAAAACTTTGAACGTTGACCTTTCCAGCAACAGGCAGCTGAATTTGGGTTTTGATAACAATAAAACAGAGAATGGAGTAGCAGTTGCCAAGGGCTGGCAGCGAGGCACAATGAGGGTTAGATATCAAGGGGTGTGATTTTCTGTTATGCCAGAGGTCTTCTCCACAACATTACACGTGTAGTTAACAATACTGTATTGTATGGTTAAATTTAGTGACGAGGGTGGATCTCAGTTTCAGTGAGATCTTACCACAATACACGAGTTTTGCTTCTCACACAAATTATGCATGGACACACACTCTGTACTGATAAGTGAAAATAATTTTAAAAAATGTACATACTTTGGATCCTAACCCTGGGGATATGCCATTTACAAATATCTTCTTCCATTCCATAGGTTGCCTTTTAGTTTTGTTTATTGCTTCCTTCACTGTGCAGAAGCTTGCTATTTTGAGATACTCCCAAGAGTTCATATATGTATGTATTTAATTTTATTGTTTTATTTTTAATTTAAATACAAGTGTGTTAACCTACAGTGTAGTATTGATTTCAGGTGTAGAATTTAGTAATTCATCACGTACATATAACACCCAGTTCTCATCTCAACAAGTGCCCTCCTTAATGCTTATCTCCCTTTTAGCCCAACTTCCCCACATCCCCTCAGTTTGTTCTCTGTATTTAAGAGTCTCTTCCTGTTTCTTCTCTCTCTGTTTTTCTCTTATTTTTCCTTCCCCTATGTTGTGTTTCTTATATTCCACATATGAATGAAATCATATGATATTTGGCTTTTTCTTACTGACTTATTTCACTGAGGTTAATACATTGTTGTTCCACACACATTGTTGTAAATGGCAAGATTTCATTCTTTTTGATGGCTGCGTAATATTCCATTATATATTTTTACCACCTCTTCTTTATGTGTTCATCTCCTGATGGATATTTGGGCTCTCCCACAATTTGCTTATTGTTGATAAGGCTGCTATAAACATTGGGGTCCATGTGCCCCTCCGAATCAGCATTTTGGTATCCTTTGGATAAATACCTAGTAAAACAATTGCTTGATCACAAGATAGTTCTATTTTTAATTTTTTCAGGAATCTCCACACTATTTTCCAGAATGACTGCACCAGTTTGCATTCCTACCATGTTAAATTTAGCCATCCTGACAGGTTTGAGGTGTTATCTCATTGTGGTTTTGATTTATGTTCCCTGAAGAGGAGTGACAATGAGCCTCATTACATGTGTCATTTCGCCATCTGGAAGTCTTCTTTGCAAAATGTCTATTCATGTCTTCCGACCATTTCTTCACCAGATTATTTGTTTTTTTTCAGTGTCGAGTTTGAGCAGTTCTTTATAGATTTTGGATACTAAGCCTTTATCTGATATGCCATTTGCAAATATCTTCTCCTATTTTGTCAGTTCCTTTTAGTTTTGTTGATTGTGTCTTTGCTGTACAGAAGCTGTTTATCTTGAGGTCCCAATAGTTCATTTTTGCTTTTGTTTCCCTTGCATCTAGGACATGTCCAGTAAGAAGTTGTTCTGACCGTGCTCAAAGAGTTTGGTGCCTGTGTTTTACTCTAGGATTTTGATGGTTTCCTGTCTCACGTTTAGGTCTTTCATCCAATTTTGAATTTGATTTTGTGTATACTGTAAGAAGGTGGTCCAGTTCCATTAGAGTTTGCTGTTGCTGTCCAGTTTTCCCAACACCATTTGTTGAAGGAACTGTCATTTTTCCATTTGATACTGTTTCCTGTTTTGTCGAAGATTAGTTGACCATTTATGGGTTTTCTACTCTGTTCCATTAATCTATGTGTCTCTTTTTGTGCCAGGAGCATACTGTCTTGATGACTACAGCATTGTAATATAGCTTGAAATCCAGAATTGTGATGCCTCCATTTTTTTTTTCTTTTTTAGGATCGCTTTGCGTGTTCAAGGTCTTTTGTGGTTCCATGATAATTTTAGAATTATTTGTTTTAGCTCTGTGAGGAATGCTTGTATTATTTGACAGGGATATTTGCACTGAATTATTTGCATTGAATGTCTAGATTGCTTTGGGTAGTATCAGCATTTTAACAATGTTTTTTGTTTTAATCCATGTGCATGGAATATTTTTCCATTTCTTTGTGTCTTCTTCAATTTGTACCATAAATGTTCCAGGTTTTTCAGAGTAAAGCTCTTGTAACTCTTTAGTGAGGGCTATTTCTAGGTATCTTATGGTTTTTGGTGTAATTGTAAATGGGATAAATTCCTTGATTTCTCTTTCTCCTGCTTCATTATTTTTCTATTGAAATGCACAAATTTCTGTATGTTGATTTTGTATGCTGCAGCTTTACTGGTTTATTGTATCAGTTCTAGTGGGTTTTTTTTTTGGTGGAGTTTTTCAGGTTTTCTGTATGTAGTATAAAATTCAACTCCAAAACTGAATAATCCTATTAAAAAAATGAGAAGAAGGTGTGAATAGACTTTCCAAAATGCAACATACAGATGGCCAATAAACACATGAAAAGATGCTCAACATCACTCATCATCAGGGAAATATAAATCAAAACTACAACGAAATATCAACTCACTCCTGTCAGAATGACTAAACTCAACTACGCAAGGAACAACAGGTGTTTGTGAGGATACAGAGAAAGAGGAACACTTTTGCACTGCTTGTGGGAATGGAAACTGGTGCAGCTTGTCTGGAAAACAGCATGGGTGTTCCTCAAAATGCTAAAAATATAACTACCTTATGATTGATCAATTGAACTACTAGGTATTTACTCAAAGGATACAAAAATACAAATTTAAAGGGGATTGTTACTTTATGTGTATAGCAGCCCTATCAAAAACAGCCCAGCTCTGGAAACAGTCCAAGTAAGCATTGACTCATAAATGGATAAAGTATACGTGGTATATCTACACACACACACACACACACACACACACACACACACTCATACTCATACACTGGAATGTTTCTCAGCCCTGAAAGGAATGATATTTGCTATTTGTAATGATATGGATGGAGTTAGAGAGTATTATGCTAACTGAAACAAGTGAGCGAGAGACAAATATATGATTTCATTCATATGTAGAATGTAAGAAACTTCAAATGGGAAAGGGGACAAAGAAGAGAGAAGAGCTACACCAAGAAATAAACTTTTTTCAATGTTTTTAAATTTATGTTGAGATAGAATGGGGGGAGGAGCAGAGGAAGCGGGAAGGAGAATCTCAAGCAGTCTCTTTGCTGTCAGTGCAGAAACCAAAATGGGGCTTGATCTCAGGATCCATGAAATCAAGACATGAACCCAAATCAAGAGTCTTAGGCTTAACCCATGGAACATATAAACCCCCAAAAACGGATTCTTACCTATACAAAACAAACTTATGGTTACCAGAGGGAAGGTGGGAGGAGGTTTGGGGAAGTAGGTGATGGGGTTGCAGGGCCGCAGTCATAATGAGCACTGGGTGTTGTATGGAAATGTTGAATCACTATATTTTACACCTGAAAGTAATACTACATTGAATGTTTGCTATGTGGAATATGAATAAAATCTCAAATGGTGTATTTACAGTGTCTGCAAATGGCCTTGTTGGCATACAGCCCATGAAGAAACATTTATTCCAGAAAATATACTGACAGACGGAAAAGCTAGAATTTTGAGCTAAGGTATGTGCCTTTCCTTCCCCACCCCAGCTCAGCAAATGGAAACTCCAGTGCAAGGAGCTGGGACTATAGGCATGTGCCACTGAGCCTGGCTGCAACCTCCCCTCCAGACTGTTGCAACCAATACCAGGGTTCCTGGTGACCAGCTCCTGTTCAGAGGATTCTTTCCCAGAGGGACAGGATGTCAGTGACCCTAAGCTGTTTGCCGTTGAGGCCAAGCCCCAGCAGGTGCCACTGAGATGTGGGACTCACTCATTGTATGCAGCCCCACTCCCAGGATGGAAACTCTGCCCTGGGCACAGTCCACTAGGGATGCTGGGAGCCTGGTCACCCCAGACCTGACTTGTACGGCAGGGGTCTCATGCCACCAGGACAAGCAAGCCTCAAAGAAGTGCAGCTGCCACTCACCCCTAAACTGAGCCCTTATTTTGTCCCCACCTGCAGCTGCAGAGTTTTGCCCAGGGCAGTGGGGAGCTGGAGCAATCTACTAAACCAAGGTGCAGATCTGTTCTGGTACAACTGACTTCATTTACAGATGAGGGTGAGGAAGTTCTGGGCCTCATGTTGTGGGAGAGTCAGGTGCAGGAGAAAGATGGTTTCAGTGGAGTATTCCTAACCTACTCCTCCTCACCTGCAGGAGAGACCCAGAGCCAGGGACAGTTGAGGGAACAGCTCCTGTCAGAACACATGTGGGATTATGGCCTCAACAACTCTCCATTCATAGGGGTCCGAGTTTGTAGGGTTTAGTCTGTGGAGAGTTGAAACATCTTGGTTACAACATTTAAAATTTCAACATGACTGGGTTTTAGGTCATTTCTATCTGCAGTAAGGGTTTCCTTCATGTCTCCTATGCTTTCCTCAAGCACAGCAAGTATCCTCACGATAGTTTTGAAAAATTCTATTTCCTTGTGAGAGTTTTTAGAAATTCTGTTTGAGGCATATTAGTTATATGTTCTTTAATAATATCCCCGGCAATGACCTTTTATCGTTTTTTCTTTTGGGATGAATTCCTCCATCATGGTGTATGTCTATGTCTCTGCTCTCTTAAGTGTTTTAGAAAATCCTGTTTTGTTTTCTGCTTCTGGAGTAGTGTCTTTATTGAGAAGTGTTCAATTGCTGTTGAGGGCTTGACACTTTAGGAAGCATTTGTTGCACATTCTCTGTGCACTGTGCTGTCGTGTATTGGCTTCTCTGTCCCTCAGCTAAGTCCTCTGCAGAGTTTCTCCTTGTCTCCAGTGATGAGTGTTTAGACACTGTCCACAATGTTGTGAGTTTTAACCAGGTGAGTTTGTTCTGCCTGTTAAAAGAGGCTAATTCCTATTTCCCCTAGAGGTGAAGCTATGCCTCACTATATGGTCAGTACACTTGGTGCCTTTGTGGGTATATGTCGTCTTTTGAGGGAGGGGCGCGGTGCTGATCTGGTTTCCAGGCCCTCTTTCTCTAGTAAGGAAGCACCTGAGGAAGGCAAGGGGGGTGGAGTATAGCTTGGTGTCAGTGGCTCAGCTTCTACTGGGAGGTTCTGTGCTGCTCACTGAATTCTGTCCATGCTGATTGGTGGGAGGAAATATTGGCATCAGCTCCCTATCTAGTCCCTTGAGTTGGAGTTCCCAGCCTCCCCTGTTCAGGAAGCCCTCCCACAGAGAGAACAATCTGTACCTGTGGGTCCCAGGCTTCCATCAGAACCCTGCTTTCACCCTGTCTGTGTCCAAACCATTGGCCCACCTGGTGGCACAGGGCTCTTAAGTTTTATCTCAGGAGCTCTAGCTGGGTTTGAAAACTCCAAATTATATGAACGCAATATAATTTGGACCCCACTGATCCTCTAGGAGAGAGTCTCACTGTGCTGTGGCTGGAGCTGTTTATCCCAGGAGGGCAGTTGCATGAACACTAGGGTCTTGGAGTTCATGGTGAGGAAGAACAAGAAGGCAGCATTCAGTTAGCTGCTCTCAGCAGAGGCTCCTATGCTAATGACCATGAGAGTGCAATGGTGCCTGTCAGCTCTCCTGCCCCACGAGAGGCAATACACCCTTTATGAAATGCACCCTGAGAAGGGAACTGTCTCTCCCCAAGTCTCCCAAGGGATTATCAGACCACAATGCCCCCTATGCGACTCTGCCTTCCTTCTCCACAGAAGCACAGCTATGCCCACCAGGCTCCATGCCAGTCATGGCATGGACTTCTAAATCTTCAGTCTTTGAACTGCACATTTACAGGAGGTTGACTTGTCACGGTTACCTTTATGTGTCATCTTGACTGCATCATGGATGCCCAGACTCCCCACTGTTTCTGTGGATGTCTGTGAAGTATTCCAGAAGAGACTGGCATTTCTATCCGTGGTTTCTTTCTGCCTGGACACCACCCATTCCATTAAGGTTGTGAATAGAATCTGATGCAGATGGGGGACGAATTCTCTCATTTTTACTTCCCATGTGCGTGTTTAAACTGGAATATTGGCCTCCTCTGGCCCTTGTTCTGAGAGTTACATCATCAGCTCTTCACGTTCTGAGACTAGAAACTAGTTCAGAATCAGATGAGAATTACACCACTGGTTTTCCAGGGTCTCCAGCATGTGAGAGTGGAATGAGAGGGCTTATCAATGTATTTAGTCATGGAAACCAATGTGCTTTGGTTTCTGTTGCTCGGGAGAATCCTGACTAATACATGGAGATGAATTATCTCTTCTTTAGAGGAATTGAATAAAGCTGTAGCTCATTTAAATTCCTGAGTAGCAAGTGCCGGGAGGGAAGTGTCACCTTGTTTGGGACAAGTGCTGGGTGAGGATAATGGGGCTCTGGGGCTTCCTGTAGGCCTGGCTGCACAGGGAGTGCATCTGGGACTCCTGTAAAGGTTCAGCTGTTGTGCGTCAGGAAATCTGCAATTCACTCATACTGAGTGACAGGAGTAAGGAATGCAAACAACTGTGTCTATGTGCATGTTAGGGTAGTTTTCCTATGACAACACAGTTGCTACTCCAGAGAGTTAATAGGTAAACACAGAAGCATATAACCAAAGAGGCTCCCTAGAGAAACTGCTGTGTGGAGAGGAAGCCCCAGACCCTGACAGGAAACCTGCCTGTGACCTCCATCTGCACCTGCTCCTGGGAACACAAAGCAGAATTGTGCATAGTGTGCGCCCCCTGGTGATGCTGATCCCCTCCTGCAGGGAGGTTTGTGTGTGGGCTCCCAGTGAGGTCCCCTCACCGTGTCTCTTGCACAGTAATATGTGGCCGTGTCCTCGGTCTTGAGGCTGTTCATCTGCAGATACAGCGTGTTCTTGGCGTTGTCTCTGGAGATGGTGAATCGGCCCTTCACGGAGTCTGCGTAGCTTGTGCTACTTCCATCATCATAAATGTATGCGACCCACTGCAGCCCCTTCCCTGGAGCCTGGCGGACCCAGTGCATGCTATAGCTACTGAAGGTGAATCCAGAGGCCACACAGGTGAGTCTCAGGGACCCCCCAGGCTTCACCAGGTCTCCCCCAGACTCCACCAGCTGCACGTCACACTGGACACCTGCAGACACAAGACATCTTGGTCAGGAATCTGTCACACATCCACTCTTTCTCAGTCATGTCCACTCACATACTCAGTGTCTCTCGTTCCCCATGAATTACCTTTTAAAAGAGCAACAAGGAAAACCCAGCCAAGCACAAACTCCATGGTGAGGTGTCTATGTTCTGTGCTGATCACAGAATGGGAACACCTGGGACTCCCGGGGCTGGGGCTCCTCTCCCAGCTGCAGGGTTGGAGCTGGACTGGTTTAATCAGCACAGGGAGGGCCCTATTTGCATATCCTCTGACTATATATCAAGCTCCAGACTTATATTTGTTTCAAATTTAAAACCAGTGTTTGAGAGGCACTTCTAGATCACTTCTTGCAGAAGGGGCTGTGACAGTATAAATTATTCTAATCTGTGAACACAGTTATCTTTTCATCTGTGTTTGCCATTTTACATGTCTTTCTCCCAGCAGGTCATGTTTGGTATGTTATTTTACTTTTTAGTGAAATTTAATCCTAAATACTTTATTTTGTGCCATATAATTTTAATGTGTGTTTATTTTTGTGTGACACAGAGAAGGAGAGAGCGATCAGAGAGAGAGAGAAGGGGACAGAGAATCCCAAGCAGGCTCTGCACAATCATTGCAGACCCTGCCTCAGAATTAAACTCAGGAACCATGAGATCATGACCTGAGCCAAAATCAACAGTAGGCACTTAACGGATTGAGCCACACAGGTGCTCCCTTTTGTGCCATTTTCAAGTGTGTGATTTTGTTAGTTTTTTCATATACTATGTTTTTGGTGTATGGAAATACAACATATTTTTGTATATTGATTTGTACCCTGAACTTTTCCTGTTTGTTAGTTCTGATATTTTTTTGTGGAGTTTCTAAGGTTTCACTATATGTAAGTGCATGTGATTCTCAAACAAATAATTTTCTTCTTACTGATTTACATGTCTTTATTTCATTTTCTTACCTAATTTTTATGGGTACATCTGCAACTTGTAGGAGCAGCAAGCTTTTTCCTTCTTTGCTTCTGTGTTCTTTGTCTGGTCTAAGGATTCAATTGACATAAGACAGATCTACAGAAGAGAACAAATTTCATTTTGCATGTGCACAAGCTTCCTAATAATATGACACCCAGAGAATGAAGAAAGTAGGTGGCACTTGTGCCTTTTAGAATAAAAAAACAATGGATTTGCGAAGAGTTAACAAGACAGAGATATGGGTTTGGGCAAGTCAGTTAGTGAGGAACTAACAAGGCTTGTTTGCACAGCCTTCTTGGTGCTACGTTCCCATTTCTGGTACTAAGGATGGTTCTTCCATTCTGGTAGAGGGAAGGAAGTTTCCCAGGAGAGATTGATTTCCTGCTCTCAGGGGGACAAAGAAGGGTCACAGTTTCCTTAGACTAGCTGTTACTCAAGTGACTTTCCTCCAAATAAGCAATGTGACAAGATGACATACATTGGGTGCCATATTTTACTGGTCTTCATGTTACCATGTGGAATACCTATGTAGGGAATGAGCATCCTTGCCCGGCTCCTAACGTGACAGGAAAAGCTTCAGTTTTTCACTGTTAAATATGCTGTCAGGTGTGGGCTTTTCATCCATGGCCACGATTTTGTGGAGGTTCTTTCTTTCTTTCCCTCAGTTGCTGACATTTTTTACTAATGACAATTTGTTGAATTTTGTCTAGTTTTATATGTATCAATAGATGATGATATAGATGATCAACAGATGTGACTTCATTGTCACATATGACCCTTTCATTGTGCTGTTGCATTCACTATGCTAGGAGTTTTGCATGTATGTCCATCTGAGATATTGGCCTTTAGTTTCTCTTCTTACGGTGTCTTTCGATTTTGCAGCATAGTTAAGGTTGGTCTTGTAGATGAATTGGGGCATATTCCTTTCTTTTCAGTTTTTGGTAAGAGTCTGAGAGGTATTGTCATTAAGTCTCTTATATTTTGACATAATTCATAGATAAAGCCCTGTGTTACTAAGCTGACTTTTTTCTTTTGGGGCGGTGTATGATTAGATTATAGATTGAATTTTATTTGTTTTCATTCTGTTAATTTTCTGTTTCTTCAAGTACAGTCTTGCGGATTGTTTGTCTCCAGAAATTGCCTAGTTGCCTTTGGTTATCTAATAATGGGCCTATAATTATCTAGGCATTTTCTGTTATTGTTTTTCACTTCTTTGGTATCAGTTATGTCCCCTCCTTAATTCTGATTGTATCTGTTTGAGTTTTACCTATTTTCCTAGTAGAGATGCTTTTTCAATTGCATTTAGCTTTCCAGATATCCATTTCAATTTGTTAATTTTTTGTATTATTACACTTTTTATTCCTTTTATGTGTTCTAATAATTTCTAATATTAGTTGAGTTAATAAAAATGCCAATGAATGTATCTGGGAAATTCTTATTTATATGGTACCACAAAGCACACAGAAGTGAGAAAACAATCCTGAGAAAGAAGAACAAACCTGGAGACAGCACACATCCTTCTTTCTAAGTATATTGCAGAGGTACATTGTCTGTAACACTGTGCTGCTGGCACAGAGTCAGACACACAGACCAGTGGAGCAGATTACAGAGGCCAGAGTGAAGTGTGTCTGGATGCAGTCAGCAAATCCTCCATGAGATTTCATAGAATTAAAATTAGGGAAAAAATGGCCTCTTTCACAAATGGTTTAGAATTCCAGTGAGTAAAATAAGGACATTTGGTCCTTATCTTAAACCATACAGATATGTAGACCCCCATTCAGCCCCTTCCCTGGAGTCTGGCAGACCCACCTCATCAATTAGCTACTGAAGGTGAATCTAGAGACTGCACAGGAGAGTCTCAGGACCCCCTCCCCTGCCAGGCTTCTCAGGTCTCCCCCAGACTCCACCAGCTGTACGTCACACAAGACATCTACAGATACAAGTCAGGAAACTGGCACACATCCACTGTTTCTCTCACTCATATCCACTAACATATTTAGTGTTTCTTGTTCATCATGAATTACTGTTTAAAATAGAACCAAGGAAGACCAAAGTGAACCCAAACTCCATGGTGAGATGTCTGTGTTCTGTTCTGATCACTGAATGTGAACACTTAGGGGCTGGGGCTCTTCCCCCAGCTACAGTTTCAGGAAGGGAGGGTTTAATCAGCATATAGATGTCCTTTGACAATATAGCAAATTTTGCAATAGAATCCTCAAGAAGCCAGTGGCCCTTGGCAGGTGTCAGGGATGGGGCAGTGTTTGGTGTCACAATATCTTTCAGGACATTGTGATTTATTAATTTGTGATTTTGCTGCAGTGATTATAGTACCCATGATAATCCTTATTTTCACATATGCACCCAAACACTTGAGGTAAGAATCAGTATACCACCATTGTACAGGTTAACAGATACACTGCAGCAGAGACAGAGTGTGTGAGTGTCCAAGATCACGTATGAGGTGAGAGTAGTCCCAGTATCTGAACCTGTGCTCCCCATCAGGGGACCCACCGGCCTCCTGAACCACATGCAGGACAAGGCTGGACATCCCAGTGAGGTTTGCTGGTTCCTGACCTTCTAGAAGTCCCAGGAGAGTGATGGATGGAAGCCAGGTCTATTCTGTCACAAATTGGAGAGTGAGAAGCCTCGACAGAGACTCACAGAGCTGATGGAGATGCCAGGGGTTTTCTACAAACACAAGGGGTCATTTACACATGAACTCTATGTGGACATCAATGGAAACCCTCCATATGGAGCCTCTGGGTGGCTCAGTTGGTTAAGTGTCCGATTTTGACTCAGGTCATGGTCTTACAGTTTATGAGTCTGAGCCTTGTGTCGTGCTCTGGGCTGACAGCTCAGAGCCTGGAGACTGCTTCATATTCTGATATTGTGTCTCCTCTCTCTCTCTCTTCCCCTTGCCAGCTCGTAGTCTGTCTCTCTTTCTCATAAAAATAAATAAACATTAAAAAAACGAAAGCCTCAATAACATTAAAATGGTTGAATTTTATTGAAATATGTTGAAGGCAAAACACCTGAGATCAGGAAGGATGATGTTAATTAAAAATATTTCTTCATCTATGGAATGGAGATCATTATTCTTCTAAACTCTTGTTAATGTGAGAATGATCAAAGATGTATTTTCCCAGTGTCTGACCCTGGGAAAATTTGTGTATCCCCATTATCATGGTTTATTTAAACAGGGAGGACACTTGTGTGTTTCCACAGCTTTTACAAACTCTTTGCTGGGTTCATGTCAGAATAAGTGTGCAGAGTCTGGATCTGAAAGCCCTTGAGGGGAGACCAGTCCTCAACCAATCTCTCGTCCTGGATCATGAGCTCCCTGGTCTCTGAGTTCCCTCATGGTGGTTGTGATTGCCCCCGGTGGTCCCCGTGCTCCTGTTGTTTCACAGACCCCTGCAGAGATACAGTGACTCCTTTATTCCCCTCCCCATTTATGCAACATGCAAGGGTGAGACCCTTCCATCCTGAGCACTGCAGACCCTTCTGTTCACAGGATGTCTCCTCCTACATATTTTCCATCTTTGAACCCCTCTCTATGCTCCTTACCTGGAATATAAGTTATATTTCCTTTAAACATTGGTGAGGAACAATCTTGGATAGTCATCCTGATCAGCTGGCAAGAGTCAGAAGAACTTTTCATTTGATAATTGAGAGAACGAAAAGAAAGATTTTTGGGCTCAGACATTCTACTTTCATGAAGCTGGGATAAATGTGCTCAACTTCAAACATGTACCACCCTTAAGAATAAAGGAAGTGTGAATCCCAGAGACAAGTTGGAGTCTGAGATTCAGAACATTCTGTCTTTGAACCTAACGGGTGTCCCCAGATTGATCATCAAATTGTTTCTTGTTGGTGATGCACTTCTCAATTACACTGTATTTCTTCTGGCATAGGAATGTCAGTACCTGTTATGTTATGGTTACCATGCAGAAGCATTCAGAAGAACAACAATGGTTTTCTAGAAATGCAGGTTGGCTGATGGAGAGATTTTCACCCCCGGATGGAAGGTACCACAGTCTCACCCTACCCAAGCTACATGGTTAGATTTGGGGGTTTAGAGGTAGTGAAATTTAGGTACGTTTTGGACTTGACTTAATATTTAATGATTTGACATGTTGGAGGATTTGGGGGTGTGGTAATGTGAGTGTCATGTGGGATGGAGGTGAACTTTCCCTGACATCAGTGTGGACTGTGTTCATCTATGTCATTCTTGAACCTGTGTAGAATAACTTATGTGGTCAAAGGGACTTGTCACATGAGATTAATTTTGAGACATTGATATTACTGCCATGTGTATGAGTCTGGGGATGGAGTGCAGGACACAGATGGGCAGTCACCAGATGTCCATCTCGGAACTGAAGATGAGTGGGTCCTGAAGACAGCACATCTGTGGGAGGGAATACCTTGAGAATTGTGGGATGAAACCCCTCATCACCAGGCACAGACACTTTCTTGCATGAAGTCCATGTCTCCCTCTGGATCTGAGTGTCTAACCGAACCCAGGTGGATATGCATGGATGTCCCCGAAATGCTCTGAGGTGAAGAGAAACAGTAAGGAAAGAAACATGAAGACAGATAATAGCAAGGAAAGACACATAAAGGAGTCATTGCCATTGAGAGAGGACTTCTGGGGCTGACATGCATCCTGTTTTCTGCAGCCTTGATCGTACGATGTTGGACACTAGCCAGTGGAGGTCAGGGGCAGCCCTACAAACTGGGCTCTGGGATGTAAGAACAGAACCATAGCCACCCTCAAAGCTGACTGTATTGTGGACAAGTGACATGACTCGGGAGGTCCCTCACCTGAGGGTAAAGAGAAGTTCCAGCCACCCCTGTGGCCCCTCCACCCTCTGAGGTCACTCCCTCCAGTTGTTATACATTCACAGCCTCTATTGTATGTGAAATGTACCCTCTCTCAGTAAGGCGATGGTCCACTGCTGGTTCTGGGAGGATCCGTGCTTGTGACCTTGTCTCTGGTATAAACCTCTTCTCTGTCTTCTAAGAATGAAAGCAAAGTTCCCCTTAACATGCAGATAAAATCCAATATTGTGCCCTCACTTGGATCCAATTATTTTTTGGTGTAAATCACTAGTGAAATTGTCATCTGTTTGGAAATTCCCTTCAGAAGCAAGTACTGGAATACATGGGTGGTGTCAGGTGGTGTAGACCAGTGGAACAGCACATGGTAACCATGCATCCTCAAGGCTGAACTTGTTCCCTAGTGAGGAATGGGAAGTACAAGGAATGCCAGCTGACGCTAGTCTGTGCTTCTTAAGTATCCAACAGACCTGGGTGAACGGGCCTGCTCCAGGAGCAAGGACATCTACACACAGGCAATACATAGATGCCAGCTGTCTAGACAGACTGCCCATGAGATGTGGTCACAGCGGAGCTGGGAAGGGCAGCTGGGGTTTGAATTCCAACTCACCAACATTGGGCACCAATGTGGCACCAACATTGGGAATCCTGAGTATGTTTGTTAATTAATGTCCACTACCAGTTAGGGATAAAATGGGTAAATGCAAGTAGTTAGACTCACTGCCCTAGATCCCATTGGTTATGACCATTTGTAACATAATTTGTCCCCTTCCTTGTTTTCCCCTGTTTTTTAATGTCTGAAGATTTTATTTATTTACATCTTTGTTAGTTAACGTGTAGTGTAGTTTTAGTTTTGGGAATAAAATTTAGTGATTCATCACATACATTAACACCCAGTGCGCATCACAACAAGTGACCTACATAATCTCCATCACCCATTTAGCTATTTGAATCAGAATTTTTGTGTCCTTTGTGTAAATACCTTGTAGAGAAATTGGTGGGACATAAGGTAATTCTATTTTAACTTTTTAAACTCTTCTCCAGTGTGGTCACACCACTTTGCATTCCCACCAAGAGTATAGGAAGGTTCCTCTGTCTCCACATCCTTGCCAATATCTGTTGTTTCGTGAATTGTTCATTTTAGCCATTCTGACAGGTGTGAGGTGATATCTTATCATGATTTTGAATTGTTTTTCCCCAATGATGAGTGATGTTGAGCATCTTTTCATGTGTCTCTTAGCCATCCAGATGTTTTCTTTGGACAAGTGTCTGCTCATGTTTTGACCATTTTGACCATTCACTGGATATTTGTTCTTCTGTGTTTGTTAAGTTCTTATAGATTTTGGATACTAACTCTTACCTTGTATGTCATTTTAAAATATCTTCACTCCTCTGTCATTTGCCACTTAGTGTTGTTGACTGTTTCCTTCACTGTGCAGAAGCTTTTTATCTTGATGAGGTCCCAATAGTTCATTTTTTGCTTTTGTTTTCCTTGCCTCTAGAGGCATGTCTATTAAGAAGTTGCCGAGGTCGAGGTCAAAGAGGTTTCTGCCTGTTTTCTCTTATAGATGTTGATGTTTTTTGGTCTTATATTTAGGTTTTCCATCCATTTGGAATATATTTTTGTGTTTGCTGTAGGAAAGTGTTCCAGATTCAGTCTTCCTCATGTTACTATCCAGTTTTCCCAGAACCATTTGCTGAACAGACTGTTCAGCAAATCTGGTTCTCTATTCTGTACCATTCATGTATGTGTCTATTTTTGTGCCAGTACCATACTTTCTTGATGATGACAGCTTCGTAATACAGCTTGAAGTCTAGAATTGTGATGCTTCCAGCTTTGGATTTCTCTTTCACCATTGCTCTGCCTATTCGGTGTTTTCTGGTTTTATACAAATTTTAAAATTCTTTGTTCTTTTTCTGTGAAGAATGTTGGTGTTATTTTGGTAAGGATCACATTGAATGTGTAGATTGCTTTGGGTAGTATTGATATTTTAACAATATTTGTTTCCCAATCCATGACCATGGAATGCTCTTCCTTTGTGTCTTGTGTAATTTGCTTCATATGCTTTCTATAGTTTTTAGCATATAGATCTCTAACATCTTTGGTTACGTTTATTCCTAGGTATGTTATGATTTTTGGTGCAATTGTAAATGGGTATGATTCCTTAATATCTCTCTTTTCTGCTTCATTTTTGGTGTATGTATATAGTGCCAATAACTTGATGTTGTCTTTGTATCCTACAACTTTTCTGAGTTTTGTCTCCATCCTAGAAGTCTTTTGGTGGAATCTTTTGGATTTTCCCCATAGAGTATCATGTAATCTGCAAAGAGTCAAAGTTTGACTTACTCCTTTCAAATGTCTATACCTTTTATTTCTTTCCATTGTTTGATTGCAGAGGCTAAGCTTTCTAGTACTACGTTGAACAAAATTAGTGACAGTGGATATCCCTGTCATGTTCCTGACCATATGTGGAGAGCACTCAGTGTTTCCCCATTGAGGATGATGTTAACAGTGCGTGTTTTGTATATGGCCTTCATGTTGTTGAAGAATTTTCCATCTATCTTTACTTGCTTGATGGTTTTTATCAAGAAAAGATAGTGTAGTTTATCAAATGCTTCTCTGCATTTATTGAAAGGGTCATTTGGGTCTTATCCTATTATTGATATGGTGTATAACTTTGATTGATTGTTAATATTGATCCATCCTTGCACCCCAGGAATAAATCCGACTTCATCCTGGTAAATGATTCTTTTAATGTACTGTTGGAACAATTTGTAAGTATGTTGTTGATAATTTTTGCATTCATGTTCACCTGGGCAATTGGTCTGTAATTCTCCTTTTCTAATTCTTCCTGTTGGAATTTTGGTAGTTTACATGTTTCTGGGAATTTATTCATTTCTTCCAGATGGCCTAATTGGTTGGTATATAGTTTTTCATAATATTCTCTTATAATTGATTGTATTTCTGTATATTCTGTCTCAATCTTTTTATACTTGTAGGGGCTGATTTATGACCCAGTGTGTGATCTCTTCTGGAGAATGTTCCATGTGCACTCGACAGGAATGTATCCTGCTGCTTTAAGATGGAATGTTTTGAATATATCTGTTAAGTCCATCTGCACCTGTGTCATTCAAAGCCATTGTTTCCTTCTTGATTTTCTTCTTACATGATCTATTCATTGTTGTAAGTGGGGGGTGAAAGTCCCCTACTACTAGTGTATTATTATCAATGAGGTTTTTTATGTCATGAGTTGCTTTACATATTTCAGTGCCCCAATTTGTGGTCATAAATATTTACAGTTGTTAGTGCTTCTTGTTGGATAGACCACTTTAGGATATAATGCCCTTCTTCATCTCTTTTTGTAGTCTTTGTATTTTAAATCTGGGTTGCCTGATATGAATATGGTACTACAGCTTTCTTTTTATGTCCAGTAGCATGATAAATTGTTCTGCAACCCCTCACTTTCAATCAACAGGTATCTCTAGGTCTCAAAGGAGGCTTTTACAGGCAGAATATACATGGATCTTGTTTTTTTAATCCATTCTGATACCCTGTGTCTTTTGACTGGACTTTTTAGTTCATTCACATTCACAGTGATGACTGAAAGATATGATATTAGTGTAATTGTGTTATCACAATGTTTCTGTAAAGTAATTTTTTTCTGGAGATTTTCTCTGTTCCTATCTAGTGTTTGTTGCTTTTGGTCTTTCTTTCCCACTCAAAGAGTCCCCTTTAGTATTTCTTGCAGGGTTGGATTATGGGTCACAGGCTCCTTTAGATTTTGTTTGTCTGGGAAGCTCTTTATCTCTCCTTCTTCTCAATGACAAACTTCCTGGATAAAGTATTATTGCTTGCCTATTATTTTCCCATTCTCTTGCTGCTTTTAGGATTTTTCCTTTATCTCTATATTATGTCAATTTTCTATGATTTATCTTGGTAATGGCCTGCTTTTGTTGATTTTGATAGGTGTTCTCTGTGCCTTCTGGATTTGGATGTTCATTTCCTTCCTTGGGTTAGGGCAATTTTCAGCTACAATTTGCACAAATATACCTTCTGTCCCTTTTTCCCTCTCTTCTTTTGGGATTCCTATGAAAGGAATTTTACTACACTGTACAGAGTGGCTGAGTTCTCTAAGTCTACATCCATAACCCAAGAAGTTAGTTTACCCTCTCTTTTCTGATTCCTTATTTTCCACAATTTTATCTTCTATATTGCTTAGTCATTCCTCTGCTGCTTCCACCCATTATTATGTGCAGTAAGCATCATGTCTCTTTCATAGCATTTTTAAATTTCACCGTTGACCAGCTTTTATGTCTTTTATCTCTGTGGTATGCATATCCTTGATGTCTTCTATGCCGTTCTCAAGCCCATCCATTATCCTTACTATGGTTGTTTTAAGTTCTGTTTTAGGCCTATTCCTTATATCTGTTTTGATTAGATCCCTGGATATGATCCTTTCTTGTTCTCTCTTTGGGGATGGATTCCTCCATATTCTCATATTGTCTAGGTCTCTGTCTTCTTCTGAGAGTAATGGCTACATTAAGAAGAGTTCATATGCTGTACGGAGACTGGCACTTCAGGAAGGGTTTGTGGTGAGTGCTGTGTGCACTGTGTTCTTGCGTTTGGTGTCTTGGGAAGTGGGTCACCCCATCCATTAAGGTTATGAATAGAATAAAAATAAAAGTGAAGCAAATTCTCTCATTTTTACTTCTTGTGTGCCTGCTTGATCTGTAACATTGACTTTCTCTTGCCCTTGGAGTGACAGTTAAACCATCAGGTCCCCATGTTCTCAGACTTGACACTAGTTTGGAATCAGATGAAAATCACACCACTGACTTTACTGGGTATCTAGCATGTGATAGTATATCATGGGACTTCTCAGCCTATTTAGTCATGTAAGCCAATGTGCTCTGTGTTCTGTTCCTCAGGATTATCCTGACTAATACACGTAGATCCTTTTTCTCTTGTAGTTTCAAGTATTTGAAGAAAACTGTAACACATATAAAGTTCTGAGAAGCAAAGTGACGTGAATAAAGTGTCATGGTGTTTGACTGGGACAAGAGCAGGGTGAGGATAACGAGGAGCTATGGGGTCCTGTGGTCCTAGATGCAAAGTGAGCGCTCCTGGGACTCCTGGAAATGTTCCGTTGATGTGCATCAGGATACGTGTAAACCACTGATATTTAGTACAAGGGTAAGCAATTGTAAGAGACTCTATCTCTTGTTCATGTAATTATAGTTTTCCTGGTAAAACAAACTTTGTAAACCAGACCCAAGTAGGTAAGGACAGAATCATGTCCAGAGAGCTTCCTGGGGGAAACTGCTGTATGGAGAGGAAGCCCCAGGCCATGGCACAAAACCTTCCAGCAACCCCTACCTGCACCTGCTCCTGGGAACACAAACAGAATGGTGCATAGTGTGCACCCCCTGGTGGTCCTGATCTTCTTCCACAGGGCGGTTTGTGACTGGGCTCACACTGACAACCCCTCACTGTATCCTTGCACAATAATACACAGCCGTGTCTGTAGACCTCAGACTGCTCAGCTCCATGTAGGCTGTGTTTGTGGATGTGTCTGCTGTCAGGGTGAGTCTGCCCTGGAACTTCTGTGCATAGCTTGTAGCACCATCTTCAGGGTCAATGCTTCCCATCCACTCAAACCCTTGTGCAGGAGCCTGTCGCACCCAGTGCATATAGTAATCAGTGAAGCTGTATCCAGATGCTTTGCAGAAGATCTTCACTGATGCCCCAGGCTTCCTCACTTCAGCCCCAGACTGCACCAGCAAAACCTGGGAGTGCACGCCTGTAGAGAGGGGACAAGAGTGGATGAAATCAATGTTGACTGGTCCTGGTCCTCTCCTGTGTCCAGGGACTTGGCTGACCCTTACCTGTCACCACTGCCACCAGGTAGAGGATTCTCCAGCTCCATTCCATTGTGAGGGGATGTGTCTCAGGGTCTCCTGTAGAGGATGACGTTGTACGGTGATGCTCTCAGGGCACAGCCACACCCGTACTTAACCTAGTGCTCTTAGGACTATTTGCATAGTCATGAGACATAGTATTTCATACACAGGACCAGAACCATCTGGAGATGGTCCCAGAGACCGTGTACATTGGGACTCAGCGAGCACCAGTCTAATCCTTGTTTGAGGACATGGGTCCTTGGCCAGGTTCCTGAACTGTGTGCAGACTGAGCTCCTGCCACTGAGTGATAAGACCTTACAGAAAATTCTCCCCATTGTGGACCAGTGTTGAATGAGGCAGAGACCACCTGAACCTGTTGTTGGCTCTGATATCTGAACATCTTATTCCTGGATAAGCGTGTCTCCAAACTGCTGCACAAAATGGGGTAATAAATGCATCCTGGCTTCCATCTCTTAGATGAAGATATCTAAAAGCCCTGGGCTAGCAGCGTCTTCAAGTGTCTTCTCACTGCCTGAGTTCATTAAATGCTCTGATGGAACAGGATATTTAAAGACCCTTTAGCATCCCTCATCTACTGATATTTTAGATTGCTTTCAGGAAAAGGAAACACTGGCTTCTGACAGGAAAGCCTTCCTCACCCCTTGTGCACCTACTCACCCGGGGTATCAGCCTGGTGCTGGGTAGTACTGAAAGGCCCCTGCCGTCTAGGCCCGGCCCTGCAGAGAGGTTCCTGCCAAGACTCACAGGACATTTATTCCAGTGTCTCTACTCCAGCATTACATGGTGGAGGGGAGCAGAATATGCCACCCCAAATATGCCACTGGAATGAAACATGCTTGAGAAACAGCCAGTGCAGAGACGCACTGACCATCCTTTGTTCCCTAAACACAATATAAATCTCCTATGTGAAATACACCCTTTTTGTGCCAGGAGGGGAGAACTGTCCTTAGCACCAGAAAAAGGAATTTAGGCCTCAGAATGCTGTGCAGAGAAACCTTAGTTCTTCACTATTGTAGTAACACTAAGCACATTAAAGCTCTCAGTTTTTCCCCATTGAGGATGATATTAGTGTTGGGTCATTCATATATGGCTTTTATGATCTCGAGGTGTGCTCCTTCTATCCCTACTTTCTTGAGGGTTTTAATCAAGAAAGGATGCCGTATTTTGTCAAATGCTTTCTCTGCATCTATGGAGAGGATCATACGGTTCTTGTCCTTTCTTTTATTGATGTGATGAAACACGTTAATTGTTTTGCAGATATTGAACCATCCCTGCATCCCAGGTATAAATCCGACTTGGTCTTGGTGTGTAATTTTTTTTTAATTTTTTTTCAACGTTTTTTATTTATTTTTGGGACAGAGAGAGACAGAGCATGAACGGGGGAGGGGCAGAGAGAGAGGGAGACACAGAATCGGAAACAGGCTCCAGGCTCCGAGCCATCAGCCCAGAGCCTGACGCGGGGCTCGAACTCATGGACCACGAGATCGTGACATGGCTGAAGTCGGACGCTACACCGACTGCGCCACCCAGGCGCCCCTTGGTGTGTAATTTTTTAAATGTATTGTAGGATCCGGTAGGCTAATATCTTGTTGAGGATTTTTGCATCCATGTTCATCAGGGAAATTGGTCTATAGTTCTCCTTTGTAGTGTGGTCTCTGTCTGCTTTTGGAATCAAGGTAATTCTGGCTTCAGAAAGAGTCTGGAAGCTTTCCTTCCGTTTCTAGATTTTGGAACAGCTTCAAGAGCAGAGGTGTTAACTCTTCCTTAAATGTTTGGTAGAATCCCCTGGAAAGCCATCTGGCCCTGGACTCTTGTTTTTGACAGATTTTTGATTACTAATACTATTTCCTTACTGGTCATGGGTCTGTTCAAATTTTTATATTTCATCCTGTTTCAGTTTTGGTAGTGTATATGTTTCTAGGAATTTGCCCATTTCTTCCAGATTGCCCATTTTATTGGCATATAATTGCTCATAATATTCTCTTACTATTGTTTTCATTTCTGTTGCGTTGGTTGTGATCTGTCATTCTTGATTTTACTTATTTGCATCCTTTCCTTTTTCTTTTTGATCAAACTGGCTAGTGGTTTATCAATTTTGTTCATTCTTTCAAAGAACCTGCTTCCGGTTTCATTGATTTGGTCTACTGTTTTTTTGGTTTTGATAGCATTAATTTCTTTTGTAATCTTTATTATTTCCTGTCTTCTGCTGGTTTTGGGTTCTATTTGCTGTTCTTTTTCCAGCTCCTTAAGGTGTAAGGTTAGGTTGTGTATCTGAGATCTTTCTTCCTTCTTTAGGAAGGCCTGGATTGCTATATACTTTCATCTTATGACCACCTTTGCTGCGTCCCAGAGGTTTTGGGTTGTGGTGTTATCATTTTAATTGACTTCCATATACTTTTTAATTTCCTCTTAACTGCTTGCTTAGCCCATTCATGTTTTAGTAGGATGTTCTTTAGTCTCCAAGTATTTTTTACCTTTCCAAATTTTTTCTTGTGGTTGATTTCGAGTTTCATAGCATTGTGATCTGAAAATATGCACAGTATGATCTCGATCTTTTTGTACTTTTTGTACTTTTTACTTACTTAGGGCTGATTTGTGTCCCCGTATATGTTCTATTCTGGAGAACGTTCCATGTGTGCTGAAGAAGAATGCATATTCTGCTGCTTTAGGATGAAATGTTCTGAATATATCTGTTAAGTCCATCTGGTCCAGTGTGTCATTCAAAGCCATTCTTTCCTTGTCGATTTTTTGTTGACATGATCTGTCCATTGCTGTGAGTGGGGTGTTGAAGTCTCCTAATATTATGGTATTACTATCGATGAGTTTCTTTATGTTTGTGATTAATTGATTTATATATTTGTGTGCTCTCCCATTTGGCGCATAAATGTTTACGATTATTAGGTCTTCTTCGTCTATAGACCCCTTGATCATGATATAATGCTCTTCTGCATCTCTTGATACAGTATTTTTAAGTCTAGATTGTCTGATATAAGTATGGGTACTCGGGCTTTCTTTTGTTGACCATTAGCATGATAGATGGTTCTGCATCCCCTTATGTTCAATCTGAAGGTGTCTTTAGGCCTAAAGTGGGTCTCTTGTGAACAGCATATAGAAGGATCTTGTTTTCTTATCCATTCCGTTACCCTATGTCTTTTGATTGGGGCATTGAGTCCATTGAGGTTTAGAGTGAGTACTGAAAGATATGAGTTTATCGCCATGATGATGCTTGTAGAGCTGGAGTTTCTGATGGTGTTCTCTGGTCCTTTCTAATCTTTCTTGCTTTTGTTATATATAACAAAATGTGTGTCATCTTTTGTCCCCTGTGAGAGTCCCCCTTAAAATTGTTTGCAGGGCTGGTTTAGTGGTCAAAAACCCTTTTAATTTTTGTTTGTCTGGGAAACTTTTATCTCTCTTTCTATTTTGAACGACAGCCTTGCTGGATAAAGAACTCTTAGCTGCATACTTTTCTGATTCAGCACACTGAGTAGACTCCGCCACTCCTTTCTGGCCTGCCAAGATTCTGTGGATAGGTCTGCTGCAAACCTTATTTGTCTTCCCTTGTATGTTAGGGACTTTTTTTTCCTTGCTGCTTTCATCATTCTCTCTTTGCCTGAGTATTTTGTGAATTTGACTATGATATGCCTTGTTGGTGGCCAGTTTTTGTTGAATCTAATGGGGGCCCTCTGTGTTTCCTGGATTTTGATGTCTGTGTCTTACCCCGGGTTAGGAAAGTTTTCCGCTATGATTGGCTCACATAACCCTTTTACCCCTATTTCTCTTTCTTCCTCTTCTGGGACCCCTATGATTCTGATGTTCCTTTTTAATGAGTCACTGATTTCTCTAATTCTTAAATCTTGCTCTTTTGCCTTAATCTCCCTCTTTTTTTTCTGCTTTATTATTTTCTATATGTTTGTCCTCTATATCGCTGATTCTCTGTTCTGCGTTATCCATCCTTACAACAGCTGCATTCATCCGTGATTGCAGTTCAGGTATAGCGTTTTTAATTTCATTCTGGCTATTTTTTTTTACTTCTCTTATCTCTTCAGAAAGGGATTCTAATCTATTTTTGAGTGCAGCTAGTATTCTTATTATCGTGATTCTAAAATTTTTTCAGACATCTTGCTTGTACCTGTGTTGGTTAAATCCCTGGCTGTTGTTTCTTCATGGTCTTTCTTTTGGGGTGAATTCCTTCGTTTTGTCATTTTGAAGAGAGAAAAGGAATTAATGAAGTAGAAATATTGAAATAAAACATAAAATTACAAAAATATTAAAATTAAAATTAAACACACACACACACAAATCTAATAGTTAATGCTAGATCATAGGTGTGTTTTGTTTGGGTGTTGAAAATGGTTTGACAGATTAGGGGAAAAAAGGGGGGCAAAGTAAATGATTTGAGAATTTGAAAAAATGAATACACTGAAGTAGAGTTAAATGGGTAGATGGGAGTAAACTAGAATTTGAAAATAATATAGACAAAAGTAAAGTATATAGTAGAAAAAATTAAATAAAAATATTTTTAATAAAAATTATGAAATTTTTGTTCTGTATTTAAGAAAAAAGTAAAGAAATGAAAAAGAGAATAAAGAAAAGAAAAAGAAATCATTTGATAATTTGAAAAAGTGAATATACTGTAGTAGACTAAAGTAAAATGATGGAAATAAAATGGAATTTGAAAAAATTTACATAAAACTAAAAAAACATAGTAATGACAATTAAATTAGATTATTTTGTAAATATGAAATTTATTGTCAAATAGGTTTCTATACAACACCCAATGCTCATCCCAACAGGTGCCCTCCTCAATGCCCATCACCCACCCTCCTCTGCCTCCCACCCCCATCAACCCTCAGTTTATTCAGTTTTTAAGAGTCTGTGATGGTTTGACTCCCTCCCTCTCTAACTTTTTTTTTTTCTTCCCCTTCCCCATGGTCTTCTCTCAAGTTTCTCAGGATCCAAATAAGAGTGAAAACATACGGTATCTGTCTTTCTCCGTATGACTAATTTCACTCAGCACAACACTCTGCAGATCCATGCACGTTGGTACAAAAGGCCACGTTTCATTTGTTCTCAATGTCAGGTAGTTTTCCATTTTGAATAGATACCACAATTTCTTTATCCATTCATTAGTTGATGGACATTTAGACCCTTTCCATAATTTGACTATTGTTCAAAGTGCTGCTATAAACATTGGGGTACAAGTGCCCCTATTCATCAGCACTCCTGTATCCTTTGGGTAAATTCCTAGCAGTGCTCTTGCTGGGTCATAGGGTAGGTCTATTTTTAATTTTTGAGGAACATCCACACTCTTTTCCAGAATGGTTGCACCAATATGCATTCCCACCAACAGTGCAAGAGGGCTCCCGTTTCTCCACATCCTCTCCAGCATCTATAGTCTCCTGATTTGTTCATTTTGGCCACTCTGACTGGCGTGAGGTGGTATCTCAGTGTGGTTTTCATTTGTATTGCACTGATGAGGAGCAATGTTGAACATCTCATGTGCCTGTTGGCCATCTGGATGTCTTCTTTAGAGAAGTGTCTATTCATGTCTTCTGCCCATTTCATCACTGGGTTATTTGTTTATCAGGTGTGGAGTTTGATGAGTTCTTTATAGATTTTGGATACTAGCCCTTTGTCTGATATGTCATTTGCAAATATCTTTTCCCATTCCGTTGGCTGCCTTTTAATTTGGCTGATTGTTTCCTTTGCAGTGCAGCTTTTTATCTTCATGACGTCCCAATAGTTCATTTTTGTTCTTAATTCCCTTGCCTCTGGAGATGTGCCAAGTAAGAATTTGCTGTGGCTGAGGTCAGAGAGGTTTTTTCCTGCTCTCCCCTCTAGGGTTTTGATGGTTTCCTGTCTCACATTCAGGTACTTTATCCGTTTTGAGTTTATTTTTGTGAATGGTGTAAGAAAGTGGTCTAGATTCATCCTTCTGCATGTTGCTGTCTAGTTCTCCCAGCACCATTTGTTAAAGAGACTGTCTTTTTTCCATTGGATATTCTTTCCTGCTTTGTCAAAGATTATTTGGCCATACATTTGTGGGTCTAGTTTCTGGAGTCTCTATTCTATTCCATTGGTCTATGTGTCTGTTTTTGTGCCAATACCATGCTGTCTTGATGATGACAGCTTTGTAGTAGAGGCTAAAGTCTGGGATTGTGATGCCTCCCGCTTTGGTCTTCTTCAATATTTGGCTATTCTGGGTCTTTTATGGTTCCATACAAGTTTTAGGATTGCTTGCTCTAGCTTCGAGAAGAATGCTGGTGCAATTTCGATTGGGATTGCAATTTCGATTGTGTAGATTGATTTGGGTAGTACTGACATTTTAACAATATTTATTCTTCCAATCCATGAGCATTGAATGTTTCTTCATTTCTTTGCATCTTCATCAGTTTCCTTCATAAGCTTTCTATGGTTTTCAGCATACAGATCTTTTACATCTTTGGTTAGGTTTGTTCTTAGGTATTTTATGAATCTTGGTGCAATTGTGAATGGGATCAGTTTGTTTATTGGTCTTTCTGTTGCTTCATTATTACTGTATAAGAATGTAACTGATTTCTGTACATTGCTTTTGTATCTTGCGACTTTTCCGATTTCATGTATCAGTTCTAGCAGACTTTTGGTGGAGTCTATTGGGTTTTCCATGTGTAGTATCATGTCGTCTGCAATAAGTGAAAGCTGACTTCATCTTTGCCAATTTTGATACCTTTGATTTCCTTTTGTTGTCTGATTGCTGATGCTAGAACTTCCAACACTATGTTAAACAACAGCAGTCAGAGTGAACATTCCTGTCGTGTTCCTGATCTCAGGTGGAAATATCTCAATTTTTCCCCATTGAGGATGATATTAGCTGTGGGGTTTCCATAAGTGGCTTTTATGATGTTCAAGTGTGTTCCTTCTATACCGAGTGTCTTGAGGGTTTTTATTAAGAAAGGATGCTGAATTTTGTCAAATGCTTTCTCTGCATCAGTTGACAAGATCCTATGCTTCTTATCTTTTCTTTTATCAATGTGATGTATCACACTGATTGATTTGCGAATGTTGAACCAGGCCTGCAGCCCAGGAATGAACCCGTTGATCATGGTGAATAATTCTTTTTATATGCTGTTGAATTCGATTTGCTAATATCTTATTGAGAATATTTGCATCCATATTCATCAGGGATATTGGGCTGTAGTTGTGTTTGTTGCTGGGTCTCTGGTTTAGGAATCGAAGTATGCTGGTTTCATAGAATGAGTCTGGAAGTTTTCCTTCCCTTTCTATTTTTTTGGAACAGCTTGAGAACTAGAGGTATTATCTCTGCTTTAAATGTCTGGTAGAATTCCCCAGGGAAGCCATCTGGTCCTGGACTCTTGTTTGTTGGGAGATTTTTAATGACTGATTCAATGTCTTCACTGGTTATGGGTCTGTTCAAATTTTCTATTTCTTCCTGATTGAGTTTTGGACGTGTGTGGGTGCTTAGGAATTTGTCCATTTCTTCCAAGTTGTCCAGTTTGTTGCATATAATTTTTCATAGTATTCCCTGATAATTGCTTGTATTTCTAAGGGTTTGGTTATAACAATTCCATTTTCATTCATGATTTTATCTATTTGGGTCATCTCCATTTTCTTTTTGAGAAGGCTGGCTAGAGGTTTATCAATTTTGTTTATTTTTTCAAAAAAACCAATCTTGGTTTCATTGATCTGCTCTTCAGTTTTTTAGATTCTATATTGTTTATTTCCACTCTGATCTTTATTATTTCTCTTCTTCTGCTGGGTGTCTTTGCTGTTTAGGGTGTCTTTGCTGTTCTGCTTCTATTTCCTTTACGTGTGCTGTTAGATTTTGTATTTGGGATTTTTTTCTTGTTTCTTGAGATAGGCTTGGATTACAATGTATTTTCCTCTCAGGAATGCCTTTGCTGCATCCTAAAGCATTGGATTGTTGTATTTTCTTTTTTGTTAATGTTTATTTATTTTTGAAAGAGACAGAGACAGATTGCGAGTGGGTTAGAGGCAGAGAGAGAGGGAGGCACAGAATCTAAAGCAGGCTTCAGACTCTGAGCTGTCAGCACAGACCCAGACGTGGGGCTTGGACTCACAAGCTGGGAAATTGTGACCTGAGCCGAAGTTGGAATCTCAATCGACTGAGCCACCTAGGCCCCCTTGGAGTGTTGTATTTTCATTTTCATTTGTTTCCACATATTTTTAAATTTCTTCTCTAGTTGCCTGGGTGACCCATTCATTCTTTAGTAGGGTGTTCTTTAACCTCCATGCTTTTGGAAGTGTTCCAGACTTTTTCCTGTGGTTGATTTCAAGTTTCATAGCATTTTTGTCTGAAACTGTGCATGGTATGATCTGAGTTCTTTTGTACTTAGGAAGGGCTGTTTTCTGACCCAGTATGTGATCTATCTTGGAGAATGTTCCATGTTCACTCGAGAAGAAAGTATATTCTGTTGCTTTGGGATGCAGAGTTCTAAATATATCTGTTAAGTCCATCGGATCCAATGTATCATTCAGGGCCCTTGTTTCTTTATTGATCCTGTGTCTAGATGATCTATCCATTGTTGTATGTGGGGTGTTAAAGTCCCCTGCAGTGATCACATTGTTATCAATAAGGTTGCTTATGTTTGTAATTATTTTATATATTTGGGTGCTGCCATATTCAGTGCATAGACATTTATAATTGTTAGCTCTTCCTGATGGATAGACCCTGTAATTATTATATAATGCCCTTCTTCATCTCCTGTTACAGCCTTTAGTTTAAAGTTTGTCTGATATAAGTATGGCTACTCCAGCTTTGTATTGACTTCCAGTAGCATGATCGATAGTTCTTCATTCCCTCACTTTCAATCTGAAGGTGTCCTCAGGTCTAAAATGAATCTCCTATAGAGAGCAAATAGACGGGTCTTGTTTTTTTATCCATTCTGATACCCTATGCCTTTTGGTTGGAGCATTTAGTCCATTAGCATTCAGTGTTATTATAGAAAGATATGGGTTTAGAGTCATTGTGATGTCTGTAGGTTTCATGCTTGTAGTGATGTCTCTGGTACTTTGTGGTCCTTGAAACATTTCACTTACAGAATCCCCCTTAGGATCTCTTGTAGGGCTGGTTTAGTGGTGATGAATTCCTTCCATTTTTGTTTCTTTGGGAAGACCTTTGTCTTTCCTATTCTGAATGACGGACTTGCTGGATAAAGGATTCTTGGCTGCATTTCTGTTCCTCACATTGAAGATTTCCTGCCATTCCTCTCTGGCCTGCCAAGTTTCGGTAGATAGGTCTACCACTACTCTTATGGATCTCATTTTGTAAGTTAGAGCATGTTTATCTCTAGCTGCTCAGAATTTTCTCTTTATCCTTGTATTTTGCCAGTTTCATTATGATACATCATGCAGAAGACTGATTAAAGTTACATCTGAAAGGAGTTCTCTGTGCCTCTTGGATTTCAATGCCTTTTTCCTTCCCCAGATCAGGGAAGTTCTCACCTATGATTTGTTCAAGTACACCTTCAGCCCCTTTCTCTCTCTCTTCCTCCTCTGGAATTCCTATGATACAGATATTGTTCCATTTGATTGCATCACTTAGTTCTCTAATTCTCCCCTCATACTCCTGGATTTTTTTACCTTTCTTTTTCACAGCTTCCTCTTTTTCCATAATTTTATCCTCTAATTCACCTATTCTCTCCCCTGCCTCTTCAGTCCATGCTATGGCCACCTCCATTTTATTTTGCACCTCATTTATAGTATTTTTTAGCTCCTCATGATTATTTCTTAGTCACTTCATCTCTGTAGTAATAGATTCTCTGCTTTCTTCTGTGCTGTTTTCAATCCCAGTGATTACTTTTATGACTATTATTCTAAATTCTTGTTGTGTTATATTACTCAAATCGTTTTTGATCAATTCGTTGGGTGTTGCTACTTCCTGGAGTTTCTTTTGAGGCGAGTTCTTCCATTTCACCATTTTTGGTAGTCCCTGTGGTGGCTCCAAACTGCAGGGCACTTCCCCTGTGCTGTCTGGTGTAATTTGTGTTGGTGGGCGGGGCTGCAGTCAGACCCAATGTCTGCCCCCAGCCCACCGCTGGGGCCACAGTCACACTGGTGTGTACCTTATCTTACCCTCTCCCAGGGGCAAGATTCACTGTGGAGTGGTGTGGCCCCTGTCTGTGCTGCTTGCACACTTCCAGGCTTGGGGTGCTGCTTCGATAGGATCTGGCATATTAACCAGGGTGGATCCCCAAGGTGCACAGTGGCGGGATTGGTAGGCTTAGTTTGCTTTGCCATCAGTGGTCCCCTATGGTAGGGGCCCTGAAGCACCAGGAGGGAGGCAGACCCGTCGGAAAGATGGATCCACAGAAGCACAGTGTTGGATGTTTGTGTGATGCAAGCAAGTTTGGTGACAGGAACTGGTTCCATTTGGGATTTGGCTGGGGGATGGGAGAGGGAGATGGCGCTGGCCACTGCCTTTGTTCCTGCCGAGCTGAGCTCTGTCTTCCGGGACTCATCAACTCTGCCTCCAGGTGTCCTCTTACTCTCCCCGCTCTCTGAGAGCAGAGCTGTTGACTGTTAGCATCCCAGATGTTAAGCCCCGCTGGCTGTCAGAACTCACAGAGTCTGGCCCCTCCACTTTTGCAAGCCAGACTTTGGAGGCTGTGCCTTCCCGGGCTGTCTCCCCCTCCACCGCCCTGGCTCCCTCCCTCCCGTCCGTATAGCATGCACCGCCTCTCTGCCTTTCCTACCGTTTTCCATAGGCTTCTTGTGTGTGCTTCGCTCTGGAGCGTCCGTTCTGCTAGTCTTCTGGAAGTTTTCTGGGTTATTTAGGCAGATGTGGGTGGAATCTAAGTGATCAGCATGATAAGGTGTTCTCCTAAGCCGCCATCTTCCCCTCTCTCCCCAAGTAGGAATATTTTTAATAGAAATTGAAAGTAAAAATGAAGTTTTGTCTCTTGCCCCCCAAACGGAGGCTATCAGGCAGCCAGCGAGGCATCTGAATGCCCTTGCTGTGGTTCAGCTCCTTCTTGGGAAATACCACCTCAGAGGAGATGTAGCACCACGAGGGACGACGTTGAGAATCTTGGACAGGAGCCAGCACTACCCAGAATGCAAATAGCAAGAGGGACGCACTTAGGGTGACCTGGCCCTCTGCCAGCCTCATGCCTCTGCTCAGGGACATCTGCCAGTGAGAATGGATAAATGGAGGATCCTCAGCAAAGCCAGATCTAGACCATCTGACAGAACAGAGGGCTGTGCTGGGCAGTCAGCACCTTACACCTAGGGGCCACCTGTGGGGTTAGGTAACAGTCACAGGGTGTGGCATTGGGTGACCCTGCACATCAGTTTAGCTGGGGCACATGTGGCAGAGGCAGGCGGGCCCTGTCCAAGCATACTCACATGGACATAGTAGGGACTTGTACCCAGAGACATGGCTCTATTCAACACATTCCACCGTTCCTTTAACTACTTGAATACAGAATATACGATTTTAACACCCTGAACTTCTCTACCACTTCCATGTCCTGTGGTACTGCTGGTTCACTTTCTGTGGATGACTACTTTTCCTCATTATGGAGACCACTTCTTCCTACTTCCTTGGGATGTGGAGGTAGACGTCAATTTTACCTTTGTACGTGTTGAAAAACATTGCTTTGTAATTTTACATGTCTTATTCTGGTTGGCTATTAGTTTGCAAGCCATTTGATCCTTTTGGTTGTTACTTTGAATCTTCCTCTGAGTTTCCTGAGGAAACATTTCCCAGTATTCTGTGTCATTATTGGTGAAGTACAAGGTTGTATTTTAGTATTTTCTTATGCCAGCTGGTGAGAACAGAAAGTAGTTGTGACCCTGTGTGAGCTCCAGGATTTTTTCCCTCTAATCCTTTATTGTGATTCTTTCCTGGCTTCTGGCAGTCTCCTCCTATGCATGTGGGTTTCCCTCCTCAGCTGGAGACACAAAGGGGCTGTCTGCTGGTGCCCAACTTGAGAGGAAGAGTGAATGTCCCCACTAGTTTTAAAATGCCCGCCTTCCTTTTACACAAAAACCAGATAGGGATACCATAACACACCTAAAAACTACATGGGCAAAAATCTCCTTGACCTTGGCCTTGGAAATGATGTTTCAGATATGACTCCAAATGCACAGTCAATGAAGACAAAAATCAGTGAGTGAGAACACATCAAACTAAAAATCTTCTGCTTAGGAAAAGAAACATTCACCAAAGGAAAATACATTTTACAGGGATGGAAAAAAACATTGTAAAACGTGTGATATGAGGTTCATATCCAAAATTTAAAAAAAGCTTATTTTGCTGAATATTATAACAAGCAACCAAATTTTTAAAAAATTGGGGAGTAGAGGACTTGAATGGGCATGTTTCCAAAGTCCATGTACAAACGCCCAGCAAGTGCATTAAAAGGTGCTCAGCATCACTCATCACCAGAGACATGCAAATCAAAGCCACAATCCCATAACACTTCACACCTGTTATTATGTCTGTTACCATCAGAAAAGAGATAACAAATGCTTGTGAGCATGTGGAAATATGCAAACCTGGTATACTGTCCCTAGGAATGTAAACTGGTGAGGTTACTACTGAAAAGAGTAGGGAGAGTTCTCAAAAAATTAAAAACAAAAGTATGGTTGTGCCCAGCGATCCCATTTCTGAGTGATATATACAGGGGATGAAGTCACTACATCAGAGATATGTGCACCCTGTGTTCATTGCAGTCTTATTCTCCATAGCTGAGACACTGAAAAGACCTAACTGCTCATCAAGGGATTAATAAAGAAGATATGAGATTAGATAGACAGATGGATGGATAGATAGATAGATAGATAGATAGATAGATGATAGATTTCATCCATATAAAAGTTAATCGTGCCATTTGTGACTACATGGATGAAGCTTGAAGACATTATGCTAAGTTAAATTAGTCAGACAGAGAAAGACACATTCTGTATGATCACACTTATATGTGGAGTCTAGAAACATCAAATTCACAGAAACAGAGTGTGCAATGGTGGGTTCCAGGGACTGAGGGGCAGGGAAAATGGGGGGGGCATTACTCACTGTGTCCAAACTTCCGGTTAGAAGACAGACAAAAAGCTCCCATGGGTCTAATGTACAGTAAGATAATAATTAATGTACATATTGTATATTGAAAGTTGCTTTATGTTCTTACCATAATTAGCTGAAGAATGTATTGACTAACGTCAACTTGGTAAACATTTCGCATTATATACATGTATCAAGGCATCACATTGTACACCTTAACCTTACATAATGTTATATGTCGATTATATCTCAATAAATCTTGGGCCAAAAAAAAGGTATTCCTAGAAGACATTCCTATACACATTTGGCTAGTAATAATTTAACTATGCATGGACATGACTGCAAATCATACAATATGTGATATTAACCCTAAAGATGTTTATGCACAGAGAAGATTTCATACAAGTGTCCATGTGTCTGTGTTACTGGGAATAATTTCATGTGATTCTGTACACTCATAGAAACAACAGCCATAACAACAGGTGTTAGGACACTGGTGCTAAGTAGAGATCGTGGCATTTTTGAAGAAAATTAAAGGCATTATGGCCAGGGGATAGATCATGAGCAATTTGGGATGTAGAACAAAACAAAACAAAACAAAACAAAAGCGGTGAACACTTTTCCTTATTGTGATTGGAATATAACATAAGATCTGTGTTTTCTTTCTACATCTCACAGCTTTTGTACTCCATTTCCCATATGAATGGCTTTCTTTGTGCTTAGTTGATATTTTGCAGTGACACATTTTCATTTTCTTCTTTGTTCCTTTTGAGCACATTCTTTAGATAGATCCTTTGGGCTTACCATGCCCTTACACAAAAGACTCTAAAGCCGTAACAGTCTATTGTCAACTGATAACTACTTAAATTCAATCCCATGGACAAGTACACTTTAACGGCTCCACACCACTCCCCACTCTACTGATGTCACAGGTCACATCTGTATGTATTGTGTACCCATGAGCATTGATTTCTAGTCACACTTGATGCTTTTGTCTTTTGAATCTCACAAAAGAATTGGAAGTGTAGTCGAGGGGTAATGTCAGCCTCCTAGCAGCCTAAGATGTCCCTGTGTTGTCTCTCACACCCATCCAAAACTTGGCATCCATCCACAAACAAATGTGCATTTTTGGGCCCTGTGGGATCCAGCTCCATATGCCAATGGACCCCTGAAGAGTCTTCCCTACACATGCATAGGTGAACATACCTGAGTGTGGCTATGGACTCTACAGTGACCCCTGAACCTGCTCCGCCTTTCTTGTCTGTGGTCTCCGAGGTTCTGGGAAACAGTCTTAGTTGATCACACATGGACTGGAGTCTTTGTGGAAGTCCAACTTTCCAAAGAAAGCGAAAACTCTAACTTTAAATGATATCTTCATTCCCCCCACCCTTGTGCATTGTAGCATTATTTACAAGAACCAAAACACCCTATGTGTCCGCAGACAGAAGAATGGGTAAAAAGAAGTGTGGCCTGTATGTACAGTGGAATTCTATGATTCGTCCATAAGAAAGAATGAAAACTTGCCCTTTGCGACAACATGGGTGGATCCTGAGGGCATCAGGATAAGTGAAGTAAGTCAGACATGTGGGAAATCAAATAGGTATGTCCTGGTGTAGGACATTACAGGGAACACATCGCAAAGCAGAACACTGCTTTCTGGCTTTGCTGAAAACAGCAGGCAATGCTTTGCTTGTGTGGTTAATGTGTATCTAGGAGTCACTAACTTCTCTTATCTCGTTAACGTATATCTAAGGAGCACTCATCACCCTTATCTAGTTAATATAGACCTAGGGGGCACTGGCTTTGCTTATCGATTTAATGTAAATCTAGGGGACACTCAGTTCCCTTATGTAGTTAACGTAAGTCTAGTGGGAACACTAAAGTTCACTTATTTAGTTAATATTGATCTAGTGCAACTAGTTAATATAAATCTAGGGGGCACTGTGCTGATTTAGTTGAAATACATTTAGGGGAACTCACTGTGATTATCTAGTTAATGTAAATCTAGGGGGCACTCAGTTCCCTCATGTAGTTAATGTAAATCTAGGGATCATTCACGTATCCAGTAAATTTTTATGTAGTGGGCACTCATTGAACTCACCTAGTTAATGTGAATTTATGGGGCACTCGTTTCACTTATCTCGTTAATGTAAACCTAGGGGGCACTCATTTCCTTGTCTTGTTAATGAAAATCTATAGGACACATTAGGGAAGCACACTTTGCTTATCTAATTAATGTATATCTGGGGCGCATTCAATTTGCTTATCGAGTTAATGTCAGCATAGGGGGAACTCACTTTAATTATCCGGTTAATGTATGTTTAGGGGGCACTCACTTTGCTTATCTAGTAAATGCAAATCTCGGGGGCAAGCTAGATTTCCCATATCTAGTTAATGTCAATCTAGGGGACACACTCACTTTGCTTATGTAGTGAATGTAAATCTAGGGGCAAGCTACACTTCGCCTAGATAGTTAATGTAAATCTAGGGAAACCTCACTTTGCTTATCCAGTATATGTATATCTATGGGCCCTCTCTCCCTTATCTAGTTAATATAATTCTAGGGGCACTCACCTCACTTACCTCCTTCATGTATATATAGGGGGCACTCACTTCCCTTATGGAGTTAATGTATATGTAGGTGGCACTCACTTCACTTTTGTAGTTAATATAAATCTAGGGAGCAGGTTAAACTTTGCTTATCTAGTTATGTAAATCTAGGGGTCACTAACTTCACTTATCTAGTTATTCATCTAGGCGGCACTCACTTTGCTTCTCTTGTTAACATAAATCTAGAGGGCAGTCACTTTGCCAGTCTAGTTAATGGGTATCTAGGGGGTACTCCACTTTGCTTATTTGGTTAATGAATATCTAGGGGGCACGCAGTTTATGGAGTTAATGTATATGTAGGGGGCAAGCTACACTTCACTTACCTAGGTAATATAAATCTAAGGGGCACTCACCTTGCTTATCCAGTTAATGTAAATTTAGGGGACACTCACTTAGCTTATCTAGTTAATGTAAATCTAGGGGGCATGCTACACTTTACTTATTTAGTCAATATAAATCTAATGGGCACCTGCTTAGCTTATCTGATTTGTGTATAGCTGAGGGGGCACTCACTTTATCTAGTTAGTAAATCTAGGGGGCACACTACAGTTCACTTATCTAGTTAATATTACTCTAGGGGGCACTCACTTTGCTTAGCTCATTAATGTCAGTTTAGGGGGCCCTCACTTCTCTGATCTAGTTAATGTGTATCTAGGGGGACCTCTGTGCACACACAATGAACTTTGGTTTCTTTCCCCTGTTCATCCAGCTCATGTGAACTTAGTTCTTGGTCCACAAGAACATTTGGTGGAGAATTTCTTCCTCCCCTTCACCTTTCTAGGCTCTAGGTTCAGCCACATTCTGCTTGTCAGCTCAGACCCAGCACTATACTTGAAGCCCACATCGCTGTGTGCTGGTGTGTAGACTCCCATCAATTAGTGGGTGTGGCCTGTGGGTGCTAGATCCTCCACAGGACCCATTCTTACTTCATCCTGAAGGTAAACTCACGTTTCCAGCACATGTATGGTGTTAACTGAATAGGTCTGCATCTGTAACACGTGTGTCCAAACAGACAGAAGGGCTGATGTTACTCCACAGTTCACTTAGCATCCTTCTGTAGTTTACTGAGCAGGTGGCCGGGGCACCTGTTTGGCCCTCCTTCCCAAACATTCCTGGACGCATTCTTGCTGGGAACATGCAGTGTGGCTGCACGGGAATTTCAGGAGGTGCTGGGAAAGTATGATTACCTGTTTGCCCTGGAACGTGGAGAATATGTGTACACATGGCAGTCTAATACTTTGTGTAACCATGTATCTTTCAGACAAAGTGCATGCATGGGGACACATTGGTACGACTTACAAGACTATCTGCACCAACAAAAGGATTCTAGGTATGAACTGAAGTGAAAATCCTGTTATGTGCTTCATGTGTTTTACATCTATTGGTGAATTATGGGATAAATTCTTATTCCAAAGTAATTTCTGAAACAGTTACTATTCAGTTCTGAAAATTTCCTAATCAATTACTATTAAAAAGTTGTATATTTTCAATTCAGAAGAAAATAAACAGACTTTAATATCACTATTATGATTTAAAATATATTCTAGACAACTGTAAAAATAATAAAAAATATTTAGAAAAAGGGTCCCTAACTTTCCACAGGCTCAACTCTGCAGGATTTCTAGAAAGTTCTTGGGAGAACCAAAGTGGAAATCCTAGGCAGACCCTCATCTAAGGATGAACTCACTGAAAAATAGAGAAAAGAAGGAGAAAAGGGGTTCATACTCATCGGGCTCCCTCGGAATGCCAGAGACATCCATAGGCACTTGTGCCTACCTTTCTGATTGATTTCACTGGGGGCTACTTTCAGCCTCATAGTCTCAGTCTCCCACATTTGGAAATTTGCTCTCCAGGGAGGCACAGCTTGCACTGGCTGGGATAGAATCCATGTCCCTTTCCCTGACAGCCCACAGACACCCGAGTGTGGGACAGGCAGTATGGGCGGGTGGTAGCCCTCCATCACCCTGAACCCATATTGGGACCAGGAAATGAGAGGTCACCTGAAGAATGAGACAAAGCTCAGTGTGCAAGAGCACAGTTTTGGGGAAAATTCATGAATTTGTCCCTAAAGGAGCTTGTGGCAACTTCTCTTATTTCTGGAACCAGAAACCTCAGCCCAAGACACAGCTGCTGACTCAGGTCTTCTGCACAGAGTCTTAGGCACCGTTTGGGCTCTTACAGGCTTACCAAAATACATAGAGGCCACAAGCATGCCGTTTTCAAGGTTTATTTCAGAGTTCTGCTCAGTGACGCATCAGAGACCTGGTGTCAGGTCCAAGATGTGCCTGTGGACTCCTGTGTCTCCCGCAGACCCCTGGAAACGTGGATGTTAGCTGTGCTGCCTCATTACTGTATTTTCACAGATGAGCCATGTGGCTTGTCTATAGTTGTTTAGGGGTCTGGAGGCTGAATTATGCATTGTCTTGATCAACAGTGTCTTCTGTAACTTTCTGTCTGTTGATAGTTCTGACATTTCCGGCAACACCAAAGAGGAATGCAGCAATTAAGACATAGATTCTAGCAAAGATCACTCTGAGATATACCACGGATTCACGACTTTGCCTGACTGACCGCATTCTTCTTGGAGGGGGTCCACTGTCTGTGCTCCCACCAGTGCCTCGTTCAGTGCACCGTGGAGGATCCCAGCCTACGTGGCAATGGCAGTTCCTGTTATTGTTGCATATCCCTCTGTGACTGCATTTCTCTGGGATACAGTCATAGTTCAGCTGAGCCACACTGCCATTGCAGTAGGTATCCTGACAGAACTTTCCAGGAGCACAGGGGGTACCGGTTCTCACATGACCAATATCGGTTGTTCCTGTGCTACGATGCGAATCCAGCCCAAAACACCAGAACCCTGAGATCTCAGACTGATGAAATCCAACATGCTCTTGCAGCTGAGGGAGATGGGTGACGTTACTACACTGCAGCCTTCCACACTGCATGTCTGTGGGGGAACAGGGTTTATATTTGAATACCCCTGGGTCTCTTCTGCAGTGTCCATATTGGCTGCCTTTTTGATTTATGGTATAGCAGACATTTTCAGCCTTCACAGCATTTCTGCCAAAGATTTCTTGGCAGTGCATAGTGCGGTCAGTGCAGTTTCCATGATAGCAGTAGCCCTCTTCAGTGCACGGGGTTCCATCTTGCATATAGAAGTCATCAGGGCACTCCACGGACACCCCACGGCAGTATTCTGGAAGATCACATATATTTTGGATTGGCCTGCAGAGTGTCCCAGCATCGGAATAGGTGCAGTTTGTACAGCATCTGCCTGTATTACATTTGCTGCCAGGGGTTAGGATACAATCACTCGTACAGCAGGGATTGTTGTAGCACTGCTTGAAGGAGCCACAGTCACACTGCTCACCTGGCTCCACTACATAGTTTCCACAACGATCGTGAGTCAGGCTTTTATTGAAATAGGAAAGTCCTGAGTCAAATATGCACTCACAAAAATTATTCACCACTACATGCTGCATATGAACGAAGGAACAGTTACTGAAAGAATCTGTCATAATAGGGTATTGATTCATAATGCAGGTAGACCTCCTCTGGCATGCACAAAACTTATTGTCATAAAAAATACCAATAGATTTTGCAATTTTTTGGGCTACTAACACAGACAACAATAAAAAATGTCTGCCTAGAGAAGCAAGTGAGATGATGGATTTTGATCCGCATACCGCATACGTGGCTGGCTGAAACTGAAGTTCATGTGGTGCATCTTTGTTCATAAGTAAAGCTGTATGTGGTTTAAAAGCAACAAACAAGTGTCTTTGAAAGTAGATATGAATCGGACTCCCTGGCACCTGAAAATTGTTCAAGACAACTGGATCTTCCAGATTATAAATGACCATGGAGGAAATATAGTGCCTTACATCAATACCTTGAAGCATTGAGTCAGTCAAACTAACAAGCCTTATGAGGAATCGGGCACATTTTGACACGTTGTTGAACACACTATACATTGTTTTGGAACCGAGAACAAGTCCTTTCAACATTCCATGATGGGATGAATACAACTTACTAGAGATCCTGGGGGCTGCACTGATATTTTCTTGAGAGAACAGGGGGTTCCTATCCCCCTTATATCCCAGGTTATAAGTAGGTCCCGTTGCATTGGTGTCTGCCACTATCTGAGAAACAACGTGTTCAAACCGTTGGGAATCGCTGAGGGGTCTGATTTCATAGGCAAGGTCATCCAACTTCATGATACCTTCAAGGCCCCCATAGCACGTGTCCATGGTGACCGTGGAAAGAGGAATATCCTCCAGGTAGCCGAGGTAGTAACAGTCTGGAGGGATGAAGGGGTAGTCCATCTGCAAGGCTCCCTGATCATCCTGAGTCATCATCAGCAAATGTCTGGACCAAAAGAGTTTCTTGTGCCTCATGTGGATAACATGGCTCTTGCCCCCAAAATGCAGGCTATAGGACAGCCAGCCAGGCATCTGAACACCCTTGCCGTGCTGCCACTCCTTCTTGGGAATTACCACCTCAGAAGAGATGTAGCGCCATGAGGGACGACCTTGAAAACCTTGGACAGGAGCCAGCAATGCCCAGAGCGCAAACAGCAAGAGGGGTGCCCTCAGGGTGACCTTGCCCTCTGCCAGCCTCATGCCCCTGCTCAGGGACATCTGCCAGTGAGAATGGATAAATGGAGGATCCTCAGCATATCCAGGTCTAGACCATCAGACAGAACAGAGGGCTGGACCGGGTGGCCAGCACCCTACACCTCGGGGCCCCCTGTGGGGTTATGTAACAGTCACAGGGTGTGGCATTGGGTGACCCTGCTCATCAGTTCAGCTGGGGTGGATGTGGGAGAGTCAGATGGGCCATGGTCAACAGTGCTCACATGGACATGGGTAGGGAATTGGACTGAGAAACACGGCTCTATTCAACACATTCCATCTTTTCTCCTTCTACTCGGATACGGGATATGCAATTATAACACACTGAACTTCTCTACCAATTCCACGTCCTGTGGTGCTGCTGGGTCACTTTCTCTGGATGACTGCTTTTCCTCATTATGGAGACCAATGCTTCCTACTTCCATGGGATATGGAGGTAGACTGTCAATTTTACCTTTGTACGTATTGAAAAACATCACTTTGTAATTTTACATGTCTTATTCTGGTTGGCTATTATTTTGCAAGCCATTTGATCCTTTTGTGGTTGTTGCTTTGAAGCTTCCTCTGAGTTTACTGAGGAAACATTTCCCAGTATTCTGTGTCATGATTGGTGAAGTACAAGGTTGTATTTTAGTTTTCTCTTATGCCATCTGGTGAGAACAGAAAGTACTGCTGAACATGTGTGAGCCCCAGGGGATTTCCCCTCTAATCCCTTATTGTGGTTCTTTCCTGGCCTCTGGCAGTCTTCTCCCATGACTGTGAGGTTCTCTCCTCAGGTGGAGATAGATGCAGGGGAGTTGAGGTTACGTTGGCAGCTTGCACCATGGAGGCTGCACATGATTGAAAATGGTATCCACCATGGAACTCCCTTGTTTAAGTACCGTATAGTCCTTTAAAATCCCCTGGGTTGGGCAGAAACCCTCAGAGTTGGCTTTTGGAGAAGAGTCTGCCTTTTCTCCAGGTGGCTGGCCTCCTAAATAAAGCTCAACTTCTTTTCCCACCAAAACTAATACTTTGAACATTGACCTTTCCAGAAATACTAGGCTGAATTTGGGATTTGATAACAATACAATGGAGAGTGGAATGGCAGTTGTCAGGGGCTGGCAGGGTGGGGCAATGAGGAGTAGATCTCAAGGGCTATGATTTTGTGTTATGCAAGATGATTAAGTTCTAGAGCGGTCTCCACAACATTACCCCTGTAATTAACAGTACTGTACTGTATGGTTCAAGTTTTGTGAAGAGTGTTGGTGTCATGTTCAGTGCGATCCTAACACAAAACAAAAGTGGAAGACACGAATTTTGCTTCTCACATGACAGTATGCTGAACGGCATGGACACACTCTCTACTGATAATGTGAAATAATTTAAAAACACTTGCATAGTTTGAATAGTAACCCTGAGGATATGTCATTTACAAATATCTTCTTCCATTCCATAGGTTGCCTTTTAGTTTTGTTGATTGTTTCCCTCACTGTGCAGAAGTGTGCTATTTTGAGGTAGTCCCAATAGTTCATATATGTATGTATTTAATTTTCTTCTTTTATTTTTAATTTAAATTCAAGTCTTCAGTCTTTGAACTCCACATTTTCAGGAAGTTGACTTGTCATTATTAACTTTATGGGTTATCTTGACTGAGTCATGGGTGCCCATATTCACCACTGTTTCTGTGGATGTCTGTGATGTGTTTCCAGAAGAGACTGGCATTTCCTTCCATGGTTCCTGTCTGGGCATCACCCATTCCATTAAGGTTCTGAATAGAATCTGATGCAGAGGGAGGAAGAATTCCCTCATTTTTACTTCCCATGTGCTTGTTTGAACTGGAACAGTGGTCCCCTCTGGCCCTTGTTATGAGAGTTATATCATCAGATCTCTACGTTCTGAGACTAGACCCTAGTTCAGAATCAGACATATTACACCACTGGTTTTCCTGGGTCTCCAGCTTGTGACAGTAGATCATGGGACTTCCCAACCTCTTTAGTCATGGAAACCAATGTTCTTTGGGTTCTGTTCCTCAGGAGAATCCAGACTAATACATGGAGATGATTTCTCTCTTGTTTAGAGGAATTGAATAAAGCTGTAGCTCATTTAACGTCCTGAGTAGCAAGTGCCAGGAGGGAGTGTCACGTTGTTTGATTGGGACAAGCGCTGGGTGAAGTTAATGGGGAGCTGTGGAATCCTGTGGTCCTGGCTGCACAGGGAGCGCATCTGGGAATCCTCTAATGGCTCAGATGTTGTGCCTCAGAAAATCTGTAATTCAGTCATGTTGAGGGACAGGAGTAAGCAATGCAAACAATTGTGTCTTTTGTGCATGTTAATGCAGTTTTCCTATGACAACAGGTATCTAATTCAGAGAGTTAATAGGTAAGCACAGAATCCTGTGTGCAGAGAGGCTCCCTGGGGAAACTGCTGTGTGGACAGGAAGCCCCAGACCCTGACAGGAAACCTGCCTGTAACCTCCATCTGCACCTGCTCCTGGCAACACAAAGCAGAATTGTGCATAGTGTGCGCCCCCTGATGGTGCTGATCCCCTCCTGCAGGGAGGTTTGAGTGTGAGCTCCCAGAGAGGTCCCCTCACCCTGTTTCTTGCACAGTAATATGTGGCCGTGTCCTCAGTCTTCAGGTTGTTCATCTGCAGATACAGCGTGTTCTTGGCGTTGTCTCTGGAGATGGTGAATCGGCCCTTCACGGAGTCTGCGTAGTATGTGCTACCTCCACTATTACTAATATACGCGACCCACTGCAGCCCCTTCCCTGGAGCCTGGCAGACCCAGTTCATGCTGGGTCTTTCATCAGCAAGGTGAATCCAGAGGCTACACCGGTGAGTCTCAGGGACCCCCCAGGCTTCACCAGGTCTCCCAAAGACTCCACCAGCTGCACGTCACACTGGACACCTGCAGACGCAAGACATCTTGGTCAGGAAACTGTCACACATCCACTGTTTCACTCATATCCATTCACAGACTCAGTGTCCCTCGTTCATCATGAATTACCTTTTAAAAAAGCAACAAGGAAAACCAAGCCAGGCACATACTCTATGGTGAGGTGTCTGTGTTCTGTCATGATCACAGAATGGGAACACCTGGGACCCCTGGAGCTGGGGCTCCTCTCCCAGCTACAGGGTCGGGATGGCCTGATTTTATCAGCACAGAGAGGGCCCTATTTGCATGTCCTCTTGCATATATATCACACTGCAGACTTAGATTTGATTCTTTAAAAGTGAATGGCAGGTTTGGGATGCATTTCTACATTAGTTTGTGTGGATGGTGCTGTGACAATATGATTAATTCTTATCAGTGAGCACAGGTATATTTGCGGAACTTGTGCATTTTTACATGTCTTTCATCAACAAAGGTCATTTTCGCTCTACAATTATTTTACATAATTTATGAAGTTTAATCCCAAGTACTTTATTCTGTCCCATTTTCAGTTGTATAATTTTGTTATTTGTTTTGCATATATTTCCATGCTGGTGTGTAGAATCATAGGTGGTTTATTTTTATTTATTTTCTTTGTTCATTGTGCTCATTGTGCATCCTGCACTTTTCCTCATTTTCAAAAACTGGTTCTAATATTTTTTGTGGTATCTCTAGGGTTTTGTTATGTTTAAGATCATGTCATGTGCAAACAAGTAATTTTCCTTCCTCCTTACTGATTTAAATGTCTTTTATTTCTTTTTATTGCCAACGTTTGTGGGTACTTCTTCCAGTTGTAGGAGAAGAATGCCTTTCCCTTCTTTTCTTCTGGGTTTCCACCCGGTGTAAGGATTCAATTGACATAAGACTGATCTAAAGGGGAGAATAAATTTCATTTTGCAAGTGCCTGGGCTTCCTAATAATATGGCACCCAGAGAATGAACAAAGCAGGTGGCACTTGTGCCTTTCAGACAAAAAAAACATTGCATTCGGCAAGAGTAAAGGCAAAGGTGTGGTTTTCGGATATTAATTAGTCAAGTAACTAGGTTTGTTTGCACAACCTTCTTGTCCCTGAGTTCCTTATTCTGGTGCTAAGGATGGTTCTCCCCTCCTGGTACAGGGAAGGGGAGTTTCTCAAGGGAGATTTATATCCTGCTGTCAAAGGACAAAGGAGGGTCTGAGTGTCCTTGGACTGGCTGTTTCTCCCGTGACTTTCATCCAAATAAGGACTGTGACACGATGACATGGTTTGAGGCGGCATAGTTATTCTTCACGTTATCATGTGGAATACTTCTATTGGGGATGACCATCATTGCCTGGCTCCTGATGTGGCAGGAATGGTTTTAGTAGTGGGCTCTCATAGTGGCCATGATCACGTGGAGGTAATTTCCTTCTCCTTTTTAATTGAGTTATTTTTAAATGATGAAGATGTGTTTTTTGTTCATGAAAAAACTGTGTCTAATGATTTTATGAATTAATTAAGGATGGCTTTGATTCAATCATTCCCTCTGTTAATGGAGGACATCAGATTTTTGCATTTGTGTATGTTGAAGGATACTTGCATTTCAGGGATGAATCACACTGGAGTATCATGTATGATCCTTTCAGTGTGCTGTTGAATTCAGTAGGCTCGTACTTAATCAAGGACTTTTGCATGTATGTTTATCTGAGACACTGGCCTGTAGTTTCCCTTCTTGTGGTGTGTTTCTCTGGCTTTGTTGTGAGAGTAAGGTGTCCTCATAAAGTGCATCTGGGAGTGGTCTTTTTCATCAGCAATTTATAATAGTTTGAGAAGTATTGGCATTAATTATTCTTTAAATATTGTAGAATTTTAATAAAGCCTTGGTTTTTTTTTTTTTTTTTTTTTTGGAGGGTGAAGGTTTTACATTAAGGACATCTTCTTACTAATTTGTGTTTTGTTCCTCTTGTATTTTGCATGAAAGAGTATTGGTGGATTATATAATGCTAGAAAATGTGTAATTTTTTCTTGGTGATCTAATTGTTGACCTATAAATATCTAAGTTTTTCCTTTATGATCCTTTTCATGTGTTTAGTTCAGTTAGGTCTCCTTTTTCAGTTCCGATCGCATTTGTTTGAATCTTACCTATTTCCCTAGGCTACCTAAGTTTTCTAAATTTCACTTATCTTTCCAAATTTAAATTTTAATGAAGTTGATTTGTTTTCTGTATTTGTGATAGTGTTTTTTCTCTGCTGTATCTTTTTATGTTAATTTTATATTTATCTTTTTATCTCAATGAAAATACCAATGCCTTTTTTAAAAGGAATCTGAAAAATATACTAATTCATATGTAACCACAAAACACATGGAAGTAAAAAACAAAATCATGAAGAGGAGAGAACCAGGAAGAAGGAGAACACTTCTTCGTTCTAAATATATTGCAGAGGTACATTAACTCCAACAGTGTACTGCTGGCATGAAATGAGTCATATAGACCAGTGGAGCTCATTACGGAGCCCAGAAGTAGAATTGTGCAGATGCAGTCAGCAAATCCTACATGAGATTTCCAACAATGCACAGTGGGGAAAGGATTGTGTCTCTTAAACATGGTGTTGACTAGGGGCGCCTGGGTGGCTCAGTCAGCTAAGCATCCAACTTCCAGTCACGTATTGTTGTCATGATTTGTGGGTTTGAGCCCCACATCAGGCTCTGTGCTGACAGCTCAGAGCCTGGATTCTGTGTCTGCCTCTATCCCTGTGCCTCCCCTGATCATGATCTGTCTCTCTCCCTCAAAAGTAAAAGAAACATTAAAAAATGGTGTTGATATACACATGCAAAATAATGACATTTGGCCGTAATCTTGCATCATACATATACGTCAACACAAAGAAATCTCAAAATGGATTAAAGATTAAGCAGAACACCTGACCCAAAATGCCTTTGAAGAAAACACACAGGATAAACATCATGCCATTCTCTTGACAATGATTTATTTGATCCAAAAGCAAAATCACAGAGAACCATGGCAGACAAGGGGGACTGCATCAAACTAGAAAGGGGGCAAATCAAACAGTAGCAGGGTGAGAAGGCAGTCTATGAAATGGGAGACATTACATTAAAAATATTGAAAAGGAGTTAATATCCAAAATACAGGAGGAACTCCTTAACATCAATAGCAAAAATCAAAATTATAATCATAACAGTAAGCACATCACCTGATTAAAATTTGGGTCAAACATGTAAATATCCATTTCGCTATTAAGGTTGAAAAAATGTCCATCCAGCATATGAATGGTGTTCATCATCACTAATCATCAGAGAATTCCATCCCCGATCCACTGAGATATCACCTCACAACTGATAGCAAGGCTATTATAAAATAAGGCAAACACAACGAGAACATCTCAAATGTTGCTGAGGATGTGGAGAACAGACAATCCTAGAATTCACTTGATAGGAGTGCAACATAGTGTAGCCACTATGGAAAACTGCGGTGAAATAACCCACTAAACTGAGTTCCTAATCTGCTCCCAGACAGTTGACTTCATGTCCAGCTGAGTGTGAGGAAGGTCTGGGCCTCATGTTCTGTGGAGAGGAGGTGCAGAGACAGGTGGATCCAGTGGATGATTCCTTAACTCCTTCAGTAGAATGGACCCTAGGCTGACCGTTTTGTAAGACTTGACTCAGTGTGCCTCCCCACTGGTTGTCTCTGGCTTCCGAACTGGATGGAGAACAAAAGGAGTGAAGGGTAGAAACTACCCTTTTCTCTCACAGGAACGTGTATATACTGAGAATCCTTGAGAGAAAGTCGCGGAGTTGATGAAGATGCTGTGGGGTTTCGACAACCACAAGGGTCTTTATTCATGGTCTCTCTTCATGGGCATCAAAGGAAAACCTTAAGGAAAGTAAAAGGAGAGAGGAGCTGCTCAAATATATTAAATTTAGATCACTTGAATGAGTCAGTCTCCTCTGTTTGAAAATCACTTACATGTATTTTAAATGGTGGCCCGTGTACTTGTGAGGCACAGGTCTGTATATGAGTTGATTTATCCCCAAGCTTGGTCTCTGTCAAGGTCAGTACTACTATATGACTGTTCACTCTAAATGTTAGAAGACATCTGTGTTTGTAAATGGTTTAGGAAACAGTGTGTGCTGTTTACTGGTCAGCATGAAGTTTCCAGGGCGTGATGAGAAAGATGCTTCACAGGAAACTTGACCCTGAAACACTGGTTCTGGATATGAATTCTGAGACCTTAGGTGCCCCCTGGAGACCTGTGAACCCACAGGTTACCTACGTGGCTCCTGGTGTCCTGTGCGTTCCTGATGACCTGAGTGCCCCCAGGTGAACTGAGTGGCAACTAGTGACCTCAATGCCCCATGGAGACCTGAGCATCCCCCTGGAGGTCTGAGTGCTCCATGCAGAACTGAGCGACCCTGGTGTCCTCAGCTCCCCCTGGTAACCTGAGCACCCCAGGAGATCTCAGTTACCCCTGGTTTCCTGAGTGCCCCCTCGTGACTTTTAAATAACCTAAGGAAAATTGCAATCTTTGGGCCCATGCTCAGCTCTCAGAAGTCCTTGGTGGTGTTTGAGCCAGCTCTGTGGCTAGGCCTATCCTGTCCTGTTCACCCTTATAGGTGGTTCTGATTGTGTGGCTGTCAACCCTGGGGGAACCTCCAAGGGTGTGGCCAGCACCTGCTTTATCCCTCTTCCTCTTGCCTAACAAACTGCCTAACTGATGGACATGTGGCTCTTGTGGTCTGGACCCTAGTATGTGATAATAGAATATAGGATAGTATGTGAACTATCCACTGCATCCACTCTGCTGGGGTCGGTGGATCCAATTCCACCAGAAATTACTGGTTGAGATGGAGAATCCCAAGATGCTGCCAGTGAGGTGCAGAGTGTGCAAGGCACTCACCAGTTGGGCACAACCCCTGCAGCTGCACCTGGGACAGGACCCCTGGGGACAAGGAGACTCAGCCTGGGCCAGTCACCAGCAGTCACAACCATTCCCATCATCCCACATCTGACATCTAAAACCCTCACCTTTAGGACCTCTCACCAGGCACAAGGAAGGCCCTACAGTCTCTTCTGTTTCTCGAATACAGTTCTGCCTTCCTTAGGGACTTCAGCTCTGTCTGAGGAGAGAGCTGTGGGCTCCCACACCCTGAGATTGGAGTTTACTCTAGATCTAGAGAAGTTTGCCTGTGTGGGAGGGAGCATGTCCTTATAAGTGGACAAAAATTGAGTCAGGCTCCCCTTGTCCTTCCAGGTCCACCTGTGGGCATCTCTTTGTGGATCCACAGGCTTGTTGGTCCTCGGTCAAGGCAGCACTTGGTCTATGAATTGTGTTGGAGGCAGGTCAAGTGATGGCCTCACCTTTCTGATCAGATAGTGAACAAATGAGTGGATCACAATTCACTATACTCTATCTGTCCAAAAGATATTTGAAGGGATCCATATTTTCTCCAGAAACCTTTCCAAATCAAGTCTTTAAATACATTCAATTTTAACAGTCATTCCTCACATAACTGCATAGGAAAAATCTATATTGATGTCCAGTCTGGTGTAAATATAACAAGCAAAGGACACTTGTTCCCAGGATCACATTTCTTTTAGTTTCCACACTGATGTATTAACCTCACCTGAAAACTACCTGCACAGCATGGGCACACATGGAGACTTCTGATCTTGATGGTTCTCTGCTGATGGGGTTTGCTTCCTCAGTCATCTGCAAAGCTTGGAAGCAGTGCCGACATCTTTAAGTGCACAGACACCAAGACATGGACACCTTTCTGTCACCTGCAGATATGATTCCCATGCATGGCTGGTGTCTCCATCTCCTGAGAAATCCCCATCCAACACAAGGGGCTGTTAACTCAGGGAGGAGGCACAGATGTCACAGAAAAGTTGGGGACTCTTCACTGATATGGCACAGAGACCATCAGTATCTGAGGTAAAAAGTTAATGGCACTAAAACAACCACATTAATGAAAATGGATTGGCTGACCTGGACATCATTGGAATCTAAAAATCCGGAGCCTAAAGAAATTGTAGAAAATGTGTTCATAGTCCTGAAGGCATGTGCCAAGAGGATAAATGCCGAGTTAGCTGAATAGACTTCAAATAGAGATCAGAATGCTAGATAGTAGATAGATGATAAGTGGATAGGTGATGGATGATAGAGGGTAGATAGATGATAGATAGATAATAGATAATTTTATGTTATATTAAAGTCATTATAGAGGATTCACATCTTTATGAATGTATTTGAATGAAATTACCCACTATTGGCAATATTTGTTAAAAGACCATAATTTCATACGGAAAAGAATATTTGACACCAACTTTAGATATACAAAATAAATAATTATGACTTCAATATTTTCTGAATACAGCTTCCACATAGGGCAGCACATGCCTCCTTGTAGATTCCTCCTCCCTCTGGGGCTTTGGCTTCCACTCCCATTTGTTCCCAGGGTCTCCCTTCCCAGGATGTCCTGAGCTCTGGGATGTGCAGGGACAAGAGCTCTGTCCTGGATCTGGACCATCATCCCTCTAGCCTAACATTTACAGCTCCTTCCAGGCCCTTGCTCAACCACCAGGCTTCTGCCAACCAGGCTCCATCCCTGCATCCACCACCTGCCAGCCTCCTTCATTTCCTGTGGATTTAACAACAGTTTGTTAGGTTGGCAGGTCTCCTAATAATACTTCACATTGAGGAAAGAACTGTATAGGTAAAACATGACAGACTCTCTCCACAATAGCCTTGAGCTCATTCCCATGATGTTATTATTTTGTACCCCATCTCAGCCCCTTGACCCCACAGTCTTGCATTAGAAATGGTCACTTTCATGAACGGAACTGAATCTGTCCCCCCTACACAACTGGTCCATCCTATCTATCTACTCTATATGGTCATCAGACAACCACCAAGCTAAGAAGGAACACAATACAGAGTGTGAAGACATAAGTATTTATAGAAATAACTTTATAAAATTTTATCTAATAATCAAAGTAATGAGATATTTACAGAAGTAACCTAAATATGGCAAATGACCATGTTTATTATAAGATTCTATGAGTTTAGATGAACATAATCAAGTTACAGGACAACCAAATAACCACAAGTCAAAGAAATGTATCATTCTCAGGTCTATCCAAACCCTCTCCTTTCCACACCAATCAGTTTCCTATCTCTCCCTTTCTCTCTGGGCCTCGCGTGTTCTCTGTCTCAAAAATAAATAAACATTACAAAAATAAAGATACGTACAGGTCAGTGAGATTTAATGGAGAACCCAGAAATAATCCCCTTCATCTTTGGTCAACTGAATTTTGACAAGAGCAGACAACATGACATTGGGGAAACAATGGTCTTTTTAATAAAGGGTGCTAGACAGCTGGCTATCCATGTGCAGAGGAATGAAATTGCGTCCAGACCTCACACCATATAAAAACTCAAATCAAAATGGATCAACAGTTTAAATGTAAAATCATGAGCTCTGGAAGCAATATATCGAGATAAATCTTCATGACCATTGGGTTTAGCAATGCTGTTAGAGATGACACCAAAGCACAAGCAAGGAAAGAAAAAGTAGACAAATTTAGTTTTCTCAACATTAGAAACCTTTGTACACCAGAAGATGCTATCCCCAAAGTGAAAAGACAAAGCCTAATGGAAGGTAATATTTGCACAGTATTTGTCTGGTAAGAATCTGTTATGCAGAATGTATAAAGAGTTTTTACAACTCATCAACAAAAAGACAACCCAATTTTTAATATGGACAATGGATTTGGATATATCTTTCCCCAGTGCAATCATACAAATGGTGAATACCACTTGAAAAGATATTAAACATCCATAGTCCTTATGGAAATGAAGATTTAAACCACAGTGAGATACCCTTTTACACGCACTAAAAATGCTCTAATCAATACAACTACAAAATAACAAATGTTGGTAAAGATGTTGAGAAATTGGAACCCTTCAACCTTGCTTGTGGAAATGTAAAATGGTGGAGACTATGTGTAAAATAGTTTGGCAATTCCCCCCCCCCTAAAAAAAGATAAAAACATAGAATTGCCATATGGCCCAACAATACTCCTCCTAGATGTATATCTCGAAGAATTGAAAACAGTTGTTTAAACAAAGTGCATGTGCACATACATAGCAGCACTGTTCACAATAGCCAAATTGTAGAAACTATGCAAATGCATATCGGTGTGTGAATGGATAAACAACTTGGGGCAGACCCTTAAACAGGAATACTATTCTGTCATACAAAGAAATAAAGTAAAATGTTGTGGCTGTAGAGAATACTGGTTTCTCAGAAAGCTATCACAGAACTCCACATCTGCACTTACATCTGGAAATTTAAAGCAAAGCCTTGAGCAGGTATTCATGTTCCCATATTCATAGCCGCTTCTTCACAACAGCCAAAAGATGGAAACACCACAAGTAACTATTCACAGATGAGTAAATAAACAAAATGTAGTATATACACAATGGAATATGATTCAGCCTTAAAAAGGAAGAGAGTTCTGACACACACTAGCACACCGACTGAACTAGGCAGTCATTATGCTGAGTGAAATGAGCCAGTGACAGAAGGAAAATACACTATGGTTCCACTTAAGTGAGGTGTCCAGAAAAGTCATACTCAGAGACACCAAGTAGAATGTGGCTGTAGGGGCCGAGGGGAAATTGGAATTGGGATTTAGGGTTTAATAGATACAGAGTTTCCCTAGGGGAACATGACAACGTTCTAGAGATGGATGTACAACAGTGTGAATGCAGTTAATGCCAGACAACTGTATGCTTAAAGTGACTTATGTGGTAAATGTTATGTTACGTACATTTAATCAGAATTTAAAAATGAAGGACTGATACACGTAACACATGGGTGAATGCAGAAAACATCCTCAGTGGCAGAAGCCATCCAGAAAAGGCCTCTCAGGAACCATCTTGCTCTTTTTTTTTTTTTTTTAACATTTATTATTTATTGTTGAAAAACAGAGACAGAGACAGGTCATGATAGCGGGAGGGGCAGAGCAAGAGGGAGACACACAATCTGAAGCAATCTGCAGGCTCTGAGCTGTTAGCACAGAGCACAAAGCAGGCGCTGGAACCCATCAATTGGAGATCATGACCTGAAGTGAACTCGGCCTTTAGCAGACTGAGACCCCAGGCGCCCCAGGAACCACCTTGCTCTTTAAATCCCCCCCCAGGTTACACAGGGGAAAGTCTCAGGAGCACTTCCCCCAAAAGAAACCGGATCAGAATGGGAAAAGACATTTCACAGTGGGGCAGGAGGGGAAACTTGAAGTGGGCCTGTGGTCTGGGTTCTAATGTGGAAACGCAGGGATTTCCTCATTTGGGGTTCTGTGGTGGTTTCTCGGGAGGGCATCCCCGTTTGGGTTAAAACACACCAAAGTATCTCATGTGAAGTGGCAAACGCGGCAAAGAAACAAGCGTCCAGGTAAAGTGTATTTGCGCTGCTGTGACACGTTCACTGCACGTCTGAAATCACAGAGTAAGGTACTCCTCCAAACAACCGTGTCAGCCCCGCATGACAGAAGCAAGAGAGGGGTCAAACGCTGTGACGTAGGCCCACGCCCAGACCCAGCTCACCCAGGCGGAGAGGCCACGGGCCCTGCAGGAGGCAGCACGTGAGCCAGAGGCACGTGGGAGGGTTCAATTGGTGGCCACGTGTCTTGGGTGCAGCGGAAGCAGTGGGATTTGGAATTCCGGTTGTCCATAAGACGCCACGAATAAGCTGTTAGAAGTGCGAAAACCAATGAAGGGACATCTCACCGAAGTGGACTCGGGAGGCGGGGAGGGGAGGCTGGAAGGCGGAGCCCAGCACCCAGGGTCAGGCTCCGGAACAACCCACCGCTACAGACCCAAGATTAGAACCCTCCGCGGAGAGAAGCCCCAGGCTCAGGCCCCGCCAGGGGGAGCTGTGCCCTGCGGCCCCTACAGGAAACCCACCGCGCCTGCAGCCGGGCCCGGGAGGCGCCTGCTCGCCCTGCAGCCCTGCTTTCCTCCTGCGGACCTCGCTTCAAAACCACCCTCCCAACTTCCTCTTCTCCGGAAACAGCGTTCCTCTCCGTGTGCTCCCCACCCGGCCGCGGTTCTGCCACAGCTTGCTGGGCCCGGATGGCAATTCTCCGCTACTCCTGAATAAACCCCCTTTTGCTGGTAACGTAACTGGCGGCGTTGTTTCCAAGGGCAACGGAAGGATAAACGAGGACACTCGCGGGATAGGAGATCAGCACGCACACACCACGTGCACGTCTGCACGCTCCTGACGACCCGTCGGAAAGAGCAAGGAAGAGACGGTGCCATTTACAACCGCAGCAGAAGGAACGACGTGCCCCAGAGGAAATCTGAGCAAGGAGGTGGCAGGCCTGCTGTCCCAGGACAGGGCGCTGGGGACAGAAACGGAGGAAGACGCACGGGGGCGGAGAGCGGCTCTGTGCTCCTGGCCGCGGAGGAACCGACCCCGTGAGCACGTCTGTCCTTCCCGGAGCGACCTGCAGCTCCGGGGTGTCGCACCGAACTCCCCACGGCGCCGTCGCAGACTCGGGAAGGACACGCCGCCCCGCGCGGAGGCTGAAGGGACCCGCGAGGCCAGAGCGGCGGGAGTGCAAGCTCCGCCAGGGGACCCCGCTCCTGGACCGCGAACCGCATGAGGAAGCGGCGGGAACCGAGTGGGCGCGGAGCAGGAACAGGGCCGCGCAGCCCCGCCGCCCGGCGCCGGTGAGGTAAGCCCCGCGGGGGACACGGTGTCACCGCGCACGACGCCGCGCAAGGTCCTTTCCCCCCAGGGTCTGGGGAACACCGCCGCCCTCAGCCTCCAGGTTCCTGAAGCTCCTCCTCCAGGGGCCTGGCTTTCTCCTCACTTGCTCCTCCCTTGGCGGGACGTGAGGAGACCGGGTTCTTGTCCGTGTGGACGCGGGGCCACGTGCCCCTGTATCCTCCACAGCGGGTCCTGAGGAGCCGGGTTCTTGTCCGTGTGGACGCGGGGCCACGTGCCCCTGAATCCTCCACAGCGGGTCCTGACAAAACCGGGTTCTTGTCCGTGTGGACGCGGGGCCACGTCCCCCTGAATCCTCCACAGCGGGTCCTGACAAAACCGGGTTCTTGTCCGTGTGGACGCGGGGCCACGTCCCCCTGAATCCTCCATAGCGGGTCCTGAGGAGACCGGGTTCTTGTCCGTGTGGACGCGGGGCCACGTGCCCCTGAATCCTCCACAGCGGGTCCTGAGAGGACCGGGTTCTTGTCCGTGTGGACGCGGGGCCACGTGCCCCTGAATCCTGCACAGCGGGTCCTGAGAGGACCGGGTTCTTGTCAGTGTGGACGCGGGGCCACGTCCCCCTGAATCCTCCACAGTTGGTCCTGAGGAGACCGGGTTCTTGTCGGTGTGGACATGGTCCCTCGTCTCCCCGAAGTCTCCACAGCGGGACCTGAGGGGACCAGGTTCTTGTCTGTGTGGACGCAGGCCCAGGTCCTCCCGAATCCTCCACAGCCGGTCCTGACAAAACCGGGTACTTGTCCGTGTGGACGCGGGGCCACGTGCCCCTGAATCCTCCACAGCGGGTCTTGAGGAGACCGGGTTCTTGTCCGTGTGGACGCGGGGCCACGTGCCCCTGAATCCTCCACAGCGGGTCCTGAGAGGACCGGGTTCTTGTCCGTGTGGACGCGGGGCCACGTGCCCCTGAATCCTGCACAGCGGGTCCTGAGAGGACCGGGTTCTTGTCAGTGTGGACGCGGGGCCACGTCCCCCTGAATCCTCCACAGTTGGTCCTGAGGAGACCGGGTTCTTGTCGGTGTGGACATGGTCCCTCATCTCCCCGAAGTCTCCACAGCGGGACCTGAGGGGACCAGGTTCTTGTCTGTGTGGACGCAGGCCCAGGTCCTCCCGAATCCTCCACAGCCGGTCCTGACAAAACCGGGTACTTGTCCGTGTGGACGCGGGGCCACGTATCCCAGAATCCTCCACAGTGGGTCCTGTGGAGACCGGGTTCTTGTCCGTGTGGATGCGGGGCCACGTCCCCCTGAATCCTCCACAGCGGTTCCTGACGAAACCGGGTTCTTGTCCGTGTGGATGCGGGGCCACGTCTCCCTGAATCTCCACAGAGGGACCTGAGGAGACCGATTTTTGTCCGTGTGGACGCGGGGCCACGTGCCCCTGAATCCTCCACAGCTTTTCCTGAGAGGACCGGGTTCTTGACTGTGTGGACGTGAGCACTCGTCCACCCGAAGTCTCCACCTCGGGTCCTGATGAATCCGGGTTCTTGTTGGTGTGGACATGGGCCCTCGTCTCCCCGAAGTCTCCACAGCGGGTCCTGTGGAGACCGGGTTCTTGTCAGCATGGACACAGGCCCTAGTCCTCCCGAATCCTCTGCAGGGGGTCCTGTGGAGACCAGGTTCTTCTGGGTTTGGATGTGGGCCCTGGTCCTCTTGAATCCTTCACAGCGGGTCCTGACGAAACCAGCTGGTCGGCGTGGACATGGGCCCTCCTCCGCCGGAAGTCTCCACAGTGGGTCCTGAGATCAGGTTCTTGCCAAATGGACAGGAACCCATGTCGTCCTGTTCCCCCACTGTGAATGTAATGGCACAGACTTAAGATCAGAGTGGTCCTTCATGAAGAACTCCTTAGATTGTGTTGTCAAGGGTCTCTACTCCAGGTTGGAAATGGTCAAGGGATCTTGGGCGCATGACACAAGGCAAAAACAAAAAACAAAAACCCCACACTCTTTGAATTGTCCCCATTCTGTCTTAGAGGTGGATTGGGTCTCTCCCAGTGGGCCTGTGCTGCCATGCCATAAAAATCCAAGTCCCAGGAATCAGAGCTTCTTTCTTCCTACCTCTGTGGGCTCTGGGTGCTTGGGGAGCGTCTTCCTCAGAGCCTTCCCCCCCTTTTTTTTGTCTGTGTCTCCTGCCCTGTGCCTTGGCGTGCTTGTCATGGTCTTTTGATAGAGTGAAAAGTCTGGAGGCTCCTCTAGGGTGTCTCTGTAAACAGGCTGTGGATACTTTGAGTTTTTCAGTGAATGATGACTTTGGCGGTCTTGGACCAATCCAGTCAGCTGCAGCATGTCAAGTGCTGTAAGCAACAGTCGGAGCCAATGACAAAGACCCACAAAAGCCAATCAATGTCCTTGTCTCCCTCCCTTTGGACAAATGATTCTAGGAAGCCTTGCATTTCCATGATGGTATAGTGCCTGTCACCATTTCTGTCTCTCACGCTGGTCCTTGGACATGTAGGTGTAGTGGATCGTGACAGGGAAAATCTGGGATAGAAGTTATTTCTTCCCAGAGTCGTGTTCTGTGGCCTCCCACACTGAGGTGTCCCACCCAATACCTGACAGGTGGGGAGCCATTGGTGACAGCAGCGAGGATTGCAGCCACTAGGGGGAGCTTGCCTTGGCCAAGTCCTCCACCCTGGGTGCCATGATGCTCCTTGTAGATTTGCCTCCATCACTAGCTAGGGCTGGCTAATCAAGCACAACACCACAGTGCTGGCCGCAACACAGTGGACAAGGAGCTGATGTCTTCTTCGACAGTAATCTAGGAACACTGTCCTCGGTGCCCACCTCCTTTGGAGGTAAATAGGAAATACACACCCCTGCACCCCCAGACTGGTGCCTGCTTGTTTGTCTCTGCAGGGAGTCTGACCTTTTATGGCACTGATAATTTAGGGTGAGGGTTTCTGGCAACACCTGGCATAAGCCCAAATCAAAGCTACAGACCACCAGCAAGCACCAGCTCCTTCCCACAGCAACTGAGACGTGAGGGTGAGGAATGAGTGAGCCATTCTTAGGTCTAAGGCATTGTAGGGGGGCATCAGCTAGGTTCCCAATCCCATCCTTGGGGATAAATGTATTGTGGGACCTCAGCTTCTGGACTGAATTAAGAACATGTAGACTGTGACCTGCTGAAGGAAGTGGCAACAGCAAGTCACAGTGGGTGACAGGCAGCTCCCTAGGCATCTGAGCTCTCGCATGGGGTACATGAGATGTGTGGGCCCCTTGTGACTGAAGGTGGGGTTTCAGTACACCCCCAACAAAGGAAATGGAAGCACAGGATTTATGACTTACAGAGCCCACAACAAGAGGGCACAAGGACCCAGGGAAGGGCAGGCCTCCATCCCACATTCGCAATGATCAGGACATAGAAAACAGGGTAGCAAGTACAGGATTTCTTGGGAGCGGATGGGGCTGAATTCGCTAACTTTCACAGGCTCACCTCTGTGTTATTCTAGAAGGTGCTTGGAAAACCAAAGCGGGTGTCCTAGGCGGATTCTTATCTACAGTTAAACTCACTGAATAGTAGGCAAGAGAAAGAGAGCAGGGATTCACGTTCACCGAGCTCCCTCTAGATGCCAGAGTCATCCATAGGCACTTGTGCCTACCTTTCTGATTGATTTATGGGGTGCTTCTTTCAGCCTCATGGTCTCAGTCTCCCACATTTGGAAAGTTGCTCTCCAGAGAGGCACAGCTTGCGCTAGGTGGAACCTAATGCCAGTCCCCTTCCCTCACAGCCCACAGACACCCCCGTGTGGACAGGCAGTATGGGTGTGTGGTAGCCCTCCTTTATCCTGAGCCCACATGGGACTGGGGGAAGAACAGATTACCTGGAGAATGAGAAACTTTTCAGTCCACAACAGCGTAGTTTTGGAGAAAACTCATGAAGTTGCCAATAAAGGAGCTTGTGTCAACTTTTCTTAATTCTGGAACCAGGGGCGCCTGGGTGGCGCAGTTGGTTAAGCGTCCGACTTCAGCCAGGTCACGATCTCGCGGTCCGTGATTTCGAGCCCCGCATCAGGCTCTGGGCTGATGGCTCGGAGCCTGGAGCCTGTTTCTGATTCTGTGTCTCCCTCTCTCTCTGCCCCTCCCCCGTTCATGCTCTGTCTCTCTCTGTCCCAAAAATAAATTAAAAAATAAAAAAATAAAATAAAAAAAAATTCTGGAACCAGACACTTCTGCTCAAGAAACAGCTGTGATTCAGGTCCTCTTCCCAGAAACTAAGGCTCAGTTTGGGCTCTTACAGGCTTAAAAACTACATGAAGGCCACAAGCATGCAGTTTTCAAGTTTTATTTCAGAGTGCTGGTCGGTGACCCATGAGAGACCTGGTGTCAGAGCTGTGATGTGCCTGAGGACCCCTGTGTCTCCCGCAGACCCTTGGAAACGTGGATGTCAGCTGTGCCGCCTCAATACTTTATTTTTACAGATGCACCAGATGCATTGTCTATAGTTGTTCAGGGGTCTGGAGGCTAAATTATGGATTGTCTTCTCCAAAAATCTCTTCCTTAACTTTCTCTGTGTTTATAGTTCTGACATTTCTAGAAACAACAAAGAGGAATGCAGCTATTAGGGCATAAATGTCACCAAAAACCACTCTGAGATATACCATGGATTCATGACTTTGCCTGACTGACTGAATTCTTCTTGGAGGGGTCCACAGTCTTTGCTCCCACCAGTGCCTTGTCCGTGCACCATGGAGGATCCCAGCCTATGTGGCAGTGGCAGTTCCTGTTATGGTTGCACATCCCTCTGTGACTGCATTTCTCTGGGATACAGTCATAATTCAGCTGAGCCCCACTGCCATTGGAGTAGGTATCCTGACAGAACTTTCCAGAAGCACAGGAAGTACCAGTTCTCACATGACCAATCTCGGTTGTTCCTGTGCTACGATGTGAATCCAGCCCCAAACATCAGAACCCTGGATCTCAGGCAGATGGAATCCAACATGCTCTTGCAGCTGAGGGAGATGTGTGACATTCCTACACTGCAGCCTTCCATATGGAACGTCTGTGTGGGAATGGGGTTCAGCGTTGAATTCCCCGGGGTCGTCTGCAGTGTCTATATTGGCTGCCTTTATGATTTATGGTATAGCAGACACCTTCATCTTTCCCAGAATTTCTGCCAAAACTTTCTTGGCAGTGAATAGTGCGGTCAGTGCAGTTTCCATGATAGCAGCAGCCCTGTTCAGTGCACGCGGTTCCATCTTGCATATGGAAGTCATCAGGGTATGCCAAGTTCACCCCATGGCAGGACTCTGGAAGATCATGTATATTTTGGATTGGTCTGCAGAGTGTCCTAGCAGCGGAGTTGGCGCAGTCTGTATAGCGTCTGCCTGTATTACATTTGCCCACAGGGGTTCAGATACAATCACGCATACAGCCTAGATTGCTGTAGCACTGGTTGAATGAGCCGCAGTCACACTGCTTTCCTGGATCCACTGTGTAGTTTCCATAATGATAGTGGGTCAGGCTTTTATTTAACTGCACCATTTCAGTGTTGAACCTGCACTTGCCTGTTCCACAATTTATTATGTGCTGCATATGAATGAAGGAACAGTTCCTGAAAGCTTCCATTATACCAGTTAATTGGGTCCTAAGGCAGCTGGACCTTTTTTGGCAAGCACATTCATCAGTGTCAATGCACAAGCCACTATTTCTTGCAATCTGATGTGTTGCTATGATAGACAAGAGTAAGTAATGTCTGCCTAAATAACCCAGAATGATGGCATATAACCCATTGGTGGATGGCATATAGAATATACAACTGGAGTGCAATGAACCTCATGGGGCCCATCTCAAATCACATTAAGGGTGAATGTGTTTTAAGAAATCAAAAATACTTTGACTCATACTATTGCAGAGAAAAAAAGGGGCTCTGATGCAACACATAATTGCCTGTGTGAGCTTGATGTCTCTCACTATAAATGACCATGAAACCACTAACTTACATCAATACCATGAAATATTGACTCAATTAAGCTAACTAGCCTTATTAGAAATTGGGCACTTTTTTCCATGTGATTAACACACTATACATTGTTTTGATACTGAGAGCAAGTCCTTTGAAAATTCTGTGATGGGATGAACAGAACTTACTAGAGATCCTTGGGGCTGCACTGGCATTTCCTTGAGGAACAGGGGGTCCCCTGTCCTCCTTATATCCCAGGTTATAAGTAGGTCCCATTGCACAGATGTCTGCGACTCTCTGAGAAACAAAGTGTTCAAACCATTGGAAATCACTGAGGGGTCTCATTTCATAGGCAAGTTAATCCAACTTCATGATATCTTCAAGGCTGCCATAGCCTGTGTCACTTGTGACCATGGAAAAAGAATCTCCTCCAGGTAGCCGAGGTAGTAACAGTCTGGAGGCATGAAGGGGTAGTCCATATGCAAGGCTCCCTGAGCATCCTGAGTCATCATCAGCAGAGTCTGGACCAAAAGAGTTTCTTGTGCCTCATGTGGATAACATGGCTCTTGCCCCCAAAATGCAGGATATAGGACAGCCAGCCAGGCATCTGAACGCCCTTGCCGTGGTGCAACTCCTTCTTGGGAATTACCACCTCAGAAGAGATGTAGCACCATGAGGGACGACCTTGAGAACCTTGGACAGGAGCCAGCACTGCCCACAGTGCAAACAGCAAGAGGGGTGCCCTCAGGGTGACCTAGCCCTCTGCCAGCCTCATACCCCTGCTCAGGGACATCTGCCAGTGAGAATGGATAAATGGAGGATCCTCAGCAAAGCCAGGTCTAGACCATCAGACAGAGCAGAGGGCTGTGCCAGGTGGCCAGCACCCTACACCTGGGGGCCACCTGTGGGGTTCAGCAACAGTCCCAGGGTGTGGCATTGGGTGAACTGCACATGAGTTAAGCTGGGGTGGATGTGGGAGGGGCAGGTGGGCCATGGTCAAAAGTGGTCACTTGGACATGGGTAGGGATTTGGACCCAGACACCTGGCTCTAGTCAACACCTCAATCTATCCTCCAGCTACTTGGATATGGGCTATGCAGTTATAACACCCTGAACTTCTCTACCAATTCCATGTCCTGTGGTACTGCTGGGTCACTTTCTTTGGATGACTACTTTTCCTCATTACAGAGACCACTGCTTTTGCTTCCTTGTGATGTGGAGGTAAGCATTGTCAATTTTAACTTTATGAGTGATGGTAAAAAATCTCTTTGTAGTTTTATGTGTCTTATTCTCCTTGGCTATTAGTTTGCAAGCCATTTGATCCTTTTGGTTTTTGCTTTGAAGGTTCCTCTGAGTTCACTGAGGAAAACATTTCTCAGTATTCTGAGTGATGATTGGTGAACTACAAGGTTGTATTTTAGTATTTTCTTATGCCAGCTGGGGAGAACAGAAAGTACTGCTGACCATGTGTGAGCCCCAGGGGTTTTCTCCTCTAATCCCTTATGGTGGTTGTTTCCTGGCCTCTGGCAGTCTCCTCCCATGTAGTTTGGTTCCCTCTTCAGCTGGAGATTCAGGGAAGTTGAGGTTACTTTGGCAGCTTGTACCATGGAGTCTGCCCATGATCCAAAGATGGTATTGACCATGGAACTGCCTTGTTTAAGTACCCTCTACTGCTTTAAAACCCCCTGGGTCAGGGAGAAACCTCAGAGTTGCACATGGACAAGAGTTTGCCTTTTCCCCAGTGTCTGGCCTTCTGAATATAGCTCAAATTACTTTCCCACAAAACTGAAACTTTGAACATTGACCTTTCCAGCAACAGGCAGCTGAATTTGGGTTTTGATAACAATGAAATGGAGAGTGAAATGGCAGTTTCCAGGGCCTGGCAGGGAGGGTCAATGAAGAGTAGATCTCAAGGGCTATGATTTTGTGTTATGCAAGATGATTAAGTTCTAGAGGGGTCTGCACAACATTACCCCTGTAATTAACAATACTGTAATGTATGGTTAAAATTTTGTGAAGAGTGTGGGTCTCATGTTCAGTGAGACCTTACCACAATATAAAAGTAAAAGACACGAGTTTTGCTTCTCACACAACAGTGTGCTGAACTGCGTGGACACACTCTCTACTGATAATTTGAAAATAATTTAAAAAAACTTATATGTTTTGAAAACTAACCCTGAGAATATGTCATTTACAGATATATTCTTCTATTCCATATGTTGCTTTTTTGTTTTGTTGATTGTTGCCTTCACTGTCCAGAAGCTTGCTATTTTGAGGTAGTCTCTCTCTATATATAATTTTCTTGTATTATATTAATGTAAATTCAAGTCTGTTAACATACAGTGTAGTACTGCTTTTAGGGGTAGAATTTAGGGAACCATCGTATACATATAACACCCAGTTCTCATTTCAACCAGTGCCCTCCTTAATGGCCACATGCCATTTAGCCCACCTCCCCCACTTCCCCTCAGTTTGTTCTTTGTATTTAAGAGTGTCTTCTGGTTTCCTCCCTCTCTGTTTTGATTTATTTTATTTTTCCTTTCCATATGTTGTGTTTCTTCTATTCCACTAGTGTGTGAAATCATAGGATATTTGACTTTTTCTGACTGACTTGTTCCACTTAGCATAATACACTGTAGTTCCATCCACATTATTGTACTTGGCAAGATGTCATTCTTTTTGATGGCTAAGTAATATTCCATTGTATATGTTTACCACCTCTTCTTTATGCATTCATGTGTTGATGAATATTTGGGCTGTTCCACAATTTGTTTTTTGTTGATAAGGCTGCCATAAAGATTGGGATGCACGTGCCCCTTCGAATCAGCATTTTGGCATTCTTTGGATACCTTTGGTATCCTTAGATAAATGCAATTGCTTGATCACAGAATAGTTCCGTTTTTCATTTTTTGAGGAATCTCCACATTGTTTTCCAGAGTGGCTGCGCCAGTTTGCATTAGCATGAACAGTGCGAAAGGGTTTCGCTTTCTCTGCATCCTTGCTGACATTTTGTGTTTTCTGAATTGTTAATTTTCGTCATTGTGACAGGTGTGAGTTGGTATCTCATTGTGGTTTTGATTTATATTTCACTGATGAAGAGTGTTGTTGAGCATCTTTATTCGTGTCTTTTTGCCATCTGGATGTCTTCTTTGGAAAAAATATGTATTCATGTCTTCTGCCCATTTCTTTACTGGATTATTTGTCTTTTGAGTGTTGAGTTTGGTAAGTTCTTTATAGATTTTGGATACTAACTCTTTATCTGAGATGTCATACAAATATCTCCCCCCCATTTTGTCAGTTGCCTTTTAGTTTTGTTAATTTGTTCTTTGCTGTGCAGAAGCTTTTTATCTTGATGAGATCCCAGTAGTTTATTTTTGCTATTGTTTCCCTTGCCTCTGGGGACATGTCTAGTAAGAACTTGTTCTGGCCAAGGTCAAAGAGGTTGGTGCCTGTGTTCTCCTCTAGGATTTTGATGGTTTCCTGTCTCACATTTAGGTCTTTCATTCAATTTGTATTTATTTTTGTGTGTACTGTAAGAAAGTGATCCAGGTTCATTACAAGTTCACGATGCTGTCCAGTTTTCCCAACACCAGTTGTTGAAAGGACTTTTTCCATTTGATAGTCTTGCTTTCCTGCTCTGTCAAAGATTAGTTGATCATATAGGAATGTGTCCATTTCAGGGTTTTCTAATCTTTTCCATTAATCTATGTGTCTTTTTTTGCCAGTATCATCCTGTCTTGATGACTACAGCATTGTAATATAGCTTGATGTCCAGAATTGTGATGCCTCCAGGTTTTTGTCTTTTTCAAGATCTTTGGTTATTTGGTGTCTTTTGTGGCTCCATGATAATTTTAGAGTTATTTGTTCTAGGTCTGTGAAAAATGCTGGTATTACTTGACAGGAAATTGAATTATTTGCATTGACTATCTAGATTGCTTTGGATAGTATTGTCATTTAACAATGAATTTTCTTTTAATCCATGTGAATGGAATATTTTTCCATTTCTTTGTGTTTTCTTCAATTTCTTCCATAAATGTCCCAGACTTTTCAGAGTACAGATCTTTTACCTCTTTACTTAGGTTTATTTCTAGTATATTATGGTTTTTGGTGTAATTTTACATGGGATTGATTCCTTGATTTCTCTTTCTCCTGCTTCATTATTGGTGTATAGAAATGTAACAAATTTCTATATGTTGATGTTGTATGCTACAAATTTACAGGTTTATTGTACCAGTTCTAGCGGGTTTTTTTTTTTTTTTTGGTGGAGTCTTTCAGGTTTTCTATATATGGTATAAAATTCAACTCCAGAACTGAATAATCCTATTAAAAATGGCCAGGAGACATGAATAAGCATTTTTCCAAATGTGACCTACAGATTGTCAATAAACACATGAAAAGATGGTCAACATCACTCCTCATCAGGGAAATATAAATCGAAACTACAATGAAATATCAACTCACACTGGTTAGAAAGGCTGAACTCAACAGCACAAGAAACAACAGGTGTTGGTGAGGATGCAGAGAAAGAGGTTCCTTTTCGAGGTGCTGGTGGGAATGCACACTGGCACAGCCACTATGGAAAACAGCGTGGAGGTTCCTTAGAAAGCTAAAAATACAACTATGTTACGATAGAACAAATGCACTAGTAGGTATTTACCCAAAGGATACAAAAATACTAATTTAAGGGAATTTTACCTCTATGTTTATAGCAGCTGTCACAAACAGCCCAGCTATGGAAACAACCCAGCCCAAGTATGCATTGATTGATGAATGGGTATAGAATACGTGGTATATCTACATAACCCCGTCCACGCACACTGGAATATTTCTCAGCCGTAAAATAATGACATTAGCTATTTGTAAGGACAGGGATGGGCCTAGAGAGTATTATATTTACTGAAATAAGTCAGAGAAAGACAAATATATGATTTCATCCATATGTAGAATTTAAGAAACAACAAATGTGCAAAGGGACAAATAAGAGAGAAGAGGCAAACCAAGAAATAGGCGATTTTTTCAATGTTCACTTATTTATTTAGAGAGAGAATGGGAGGTGGGGCAGAGGCAGATGGGAAGAGAATCCCAAGGAAACGTCGTGCTGTCAGTGCAAAACCAAAGTGGGGCTCGATCTCAGGAATGATGAGATCAAGGCAAGAGGCCAGATCAAGAGTCGTGGGCCTAACCCACGGAACCATGTAGGCACCACGAAACAGATACTTAACTATAGGGGAAAACCTGATGGTTACCCTGGGGAGGGTGGGTGGAGGGATGGGGAGGTAGTTGATGGGGATTAAGGGGAGCACTCCTAACGAACACTGGGTGCTGTATTGCAATGTTGAATCACTATATTTTACACCTGAAACTAGTGTTACTTTGCATGTTAACTAACTGGAATTTGAGGAAAAACTCAAATAATGTATTTATAGTGCCTGCAAATGGCCATGCTGGCATACAGCCCATGAAGAAACTTTTATTGCAGAAAATATACTACCAGAAAAAATACCTAGAATATTTGAACTAAGGTAGGTTCTTTTCCTTTCCCACCCCAGATCAGCAAGTAGAAACTCCAGTGCAAGTAACTGGGACTATAGGCATGTGCCACTGAGCCTGGCTGCAACCTCCCCTCCAGACTGTTGTAACCAATACACAGGGTTCCGGGTGACCAGCTCCTGTTCAGAGGACTCTTTCCCAGAGAGACAGGATGTCAGTGACCCTAAGCTGTTTGCTGTTGAGGCCAAGCCCCAGCAGGTGCCACTGAGATGTGCGACTCACTCATTGTTGGCAGCCCCACTCCCAGGAAGGAAGCTCTGCCCTGGGCACAGTCCACTAGGGGTGCTGGGAACCTGATCACCCCAGACCTGACTTGTATGGCAGGAGTCTCATGCCACCAGGACAAGCAAGCCACAAGGCAGTGAAGCTGCCAGCCACCCCTAAACAGAGCCCTCAGTTTCCAAACTGTTTGGAATCCTGTTTGTCCCCGACACGCCCTGCAGCTGCAGACCTTTGCCCAGAGTATTGCCCAGGGTAAGGGGGAGATGGAGCAATCCTCTAAATCAAGGAGCAAATCTGTTCCTATAGAACTGACTTCATTTCCAGCTAAGTGTGAGGAAGAAGGTCTGGGCCTCTTGTTGTGGGAGAGTCAGGTGCAGGAGACCAATAGTTTCAGTGGAGGATTCCTAACCTACTCCCCCTCACCTGCAGGAGAGAGCCAGAGCCAGGGACAGTGGAGGGAACAGCTCCTGTCAGAACACATGTGAGATTATGGCCTCAACAACTCTCCATTCAGAGGAGTCCGAGGTTTTAGGGTTCAGTCCTTGGAGACTCCATACATCAGAGGGTGGTTGAACATAGGAGTGCTCTCAAATGAAGCAGAGTATCTCATCATGTGGTTTGGGAAAGAAGGAGATAAGGAATGCCCAACCAAACCACTGTCACCATGGTCTGGCTGTGTGAATGTCCCAGGTCACACCACCTCTGTAATTATGGGACTACCGCCCTTCCCTCCACACCATGTCTTTGAGTTTCACCCGGTTTCAGATGTGCATCAGTAGTGTCACATTTCTGTGGCAAAGCATCCCATTGATGGAAGTTTCGTAGTTGGTTTATTCCTTTATATTTAGAAAGACTTTTGCCTTATTCTGAGCTTCTAACACTAAGAAAGATGCTATAAATATTTACACACCATTTATTTTCTGAGCATGGGATTTCATCCTTCAGGGACTAATACTCGGGAGTGGTATTTCCAGGTTCCTTTTTATGCCATCCATGTATAATTTCATAAGCAACAGCCAATGGTTTTCCAGAGCTGGTGTTTGTTTGTCAATCCTTCCTGCATTGTTTGAGGCCCCACGTATGCTGGATGCTCACCTGGATGTTGTTGTCAGTGTTGTTTTCATTCCGGAGCCATTGGGATGTGTGTATAGGGCATCTTTTGCGTGCTTGATTTGAATTTCCCTGACAGTCAATGGTGTGAAGAGTCTTCTCCAGTCCGTAACTAATATGTCTATAACCTCAAGGATAGGATGTCTACTACACAAGGCTGTGCTTGTTTATGGAGGTTTGTTTCCTTTCTTCCTATTGACTGTTGAGGGTTCTTAGCATATTCAAGATGCAGGTCCCTTTGTGGTTATGCAATTTGTGAATGTTGTCTCTTACTCTGTAACTTATCTTACTATTGGTACTCATGTGGGCAGATACGCGTATTTGATTTTCAAAAAGTCTATACCATTTCTTTTTATGGGTCTTGTGCTCTTAGCTATAGTTTTCATTTTCTTGATGATTGATTGCTTGTGACTAATATTTTTTTAAAGTGTTTATTCTTGTTAGAGAGAGAGAGAGAGACAGACGTGAGCGGGGAAAAGCAGAGAGAGAGGGAGACTCAGAACCTGAAGCAGGCTCCAGGTTCTGAGCTGTCAGCATAGGGCCTGACAACGGGGCTCAAACCCTCAAATCGTGACATCGAGACCTGAGCTGAAGTGAGACACTTAACCAACTCAACCACCCAGGCACCCCACTGATTTCTTGACTTGCAATGTAACTAAAAGTCTTGTTTTTTTTCTGGTTTCTCTCAATGTTGATGTGTTACCTATTTGTCTGTGGTGACTTAGAGTTTTGTCGTTTGTTTTCAAATTTATAGACTCTAGCAAATCATTTTCGTGGCATGGTTTTTCCCAATATATGGAAATTATGTGGAAATATATGAAATTGAAGTTCACATTTCACAAGAGTTGCCATTCTGTGTCTCTTTGGCCAGACTGCTCATCAGGTTTGATAGATATGCTCCTGGGGTCAAAAAACACGTTTACCTTTTCAGGTAGCGGGCTTTCTATATGTCTGGAGCCGTTGAGCTCTGTGCACACAACCGAGTTCTTGACACAATTTTTCCTTCGCAATTCTATGTGAAACCCTCAAAATCCATTTTTTGCATTGCCAAATTTAGACATATCATGAATAGAACGCATTGAAGCTCTTGTATCATTTCCTAAAATTATTTTACTCTTGCGTGTTTGGGACTGTAATTTTTCTTCTTCCTTCCAAGGGGAGCTCATATCTGCATTTGTGGAATTCTTCCAGGCTTCTCATCTCTTAATACTTTTCCAACGTGCTGTGCAGTTTTTGACCAAATGAATACTTAGGTTTATTTGTACTCTACCACATTGGGTGATAGGAGCCGCGAGACAGGCTGCAACATATGGGTTTTTTTTTTTTTGTCCCCTTGTATGTTATCTGTCATATTGAATGGTTATAGAACATCTAGCACCTCACTTTCATGAACCACTAACAGGGGACATGGTTCTCTTCAAGAGACAGGAAACGAAGACAAGGGAGCTGAGACAGCAAGTCGGGGAAGGAAACCCAGAGCTTCTCAGGAAGCGTCAGCTGTTCACACTTTCCAGTTCTGCAGATGTGGGTCCCTGCTGAGACCCAACCTGGGTTCTTGTGCAGGTGTCTGGACAAGCTGCCCATGATGTGTGGGGACAGTGGAGTTGGGAAGGGCAGCTGTGGTTTGAATTCCAGCCCACCTGGCACTGCTGTGAAAATTCATGAGTATGTTAATTTATGTCCACCATCAGTTAGGGATATAATGAGTAAATGCAAGACATTAGACTCACTACCTTAGATTCCATGTTCATGACAATTTGTGACAACAATTCTCCCTTCCTTTTTTCCACTTTTTAAATTTTTTAAGTTTGTGTTTAAATATTTGTTAGTTAACATATTGTGTAATATTAATTTCAGTAGTAGAATTTATTGGTTCATCACTTACATTAACACCCAGTACTCATCACAACACGTGGCCTCCTTAATCCCCAACACCCATTATCCCATCCCCCACACACCTGCCCTCCAGCAACCCTCAGTTTGGTCTCTAACCTTAGAGTTTATTTTTATGATTTCTTGCTCTTTTTCCCCTTCCTCTAGATCTAAATTCCCCATATGAGGAAATCATATGGTGTTTGTCATCTTTGACTGACTTACTTTGCTTAGCTTGATACCCTCTAGCTGCATCAACATCTTTGGAAATGGCAAGATTTCATTCTTTTTTATGACTGAGTAATATGCCATTCTATACATATAGCAGATTAATCACATGGTGGAATTTTGGTCTCTTTCCTCAGTTTGGCTGTCATGGTTAATGCTGCTGTAAACATTGGGGTGCATGTACTTCCTCAAATCAGAAGTTTTGTATGCTTTGGATGAATTCCCTCTAGAGCAATTGCTGGAGTGTAAGGGTGTTTAATTTTTAGTTTTTAAACTGTTTTCTGGAATGGTCCAGGCACTTTGCATTCCCACCAAGAGTATAAAAGGGTTCCCTTCTCTCTTCATCCTCATCAATATCTGTTGTTTCCCGAGTTGTTAATTGTAGCCATTCTGACAGGTTTGCAGGCATCTCTCATTGTAGTTTTGATTTGTAATTCCCTGATGATGAGTGATGTTGAGCATATGTTCGTGTGTCAGTTGGCCATCTGAATGCTTTGTTTGGAAAAGTATCTCAAGTCTTCTGCCCATTTCTTCACTGGATTCTTTGTATTTTGGGTGTTGAGTTTGAAAAGTTTTTTTTAATAGATTTTGGATAGTATGCCTTTATCAAATATGTGGCTTGCAAATACCTTTTTAATTTCTGTAGAATGCCTTTTAGATTACTTGATTGTTTCTTTAGCTGTGCAGAAGGTTTTTATTTTGATGAGGTCCCAGTAGTTCAAATTTGCTGTTGTTTCCCTTGCCTCTCAAGACACGTCTAGTAAGAAGTTGCTATGTCCGATGTCCAGGAGTTTGCTGCCTGTGTTCTCCTCTAGGATTTGATGGTCTCCTGTCTCACATTTAGGTCTTTCACCCATTTGGATTTATTTTTGTGTATGGAGTAAGAAAGTGGTTCAGTTTCATTCTGCTGCATGTTCTGGTCCAGTTTTCCCAACACCCTTTGTTGACAAGGCTGTCTTTTTTTCCCATTACATAGTCTTTCCTACTTCATCCAAGATGAGGTGGCCATACATTTGTGAGTCCGTATCTGGGTTTACTCTTCTGTTCTCTTGATCTATGTGTCTGTTTTGTGGTTGTAGATTACTGTCTTGATAAGTACAGCTTTGTAATATAGCATGAAATCCATAATCATGATGTCTCCCGTTCCTTTGTGTAGCATAGACATTTCAACACTCCTTGCTCCTTAAATCCATGAACATTGAAGGTGTTTCCATTTCTTTGTGTCATCCTCAGTTTCTTTCACTGTTTTAGCGTCTTCAGAGTATAGATATTTTAACTATTTAGGTATCCTATTATATTTGGTGCAATTATAAATGGGATGGATAGTTTTTTTTAATTTTTGTTTCTGTTTCTTCATTATTGCTGTGTAGAAATGCAGCAGATTTCAGTATGTTGATATTGTATCTTGTGACTTTGCTGAATTTGTGTATCAGTTCTTGCAATATTTTGGTGGAGTCTTGAGTTTTTTATATAGAGTGTCATGTCATCTGTGAAGAGGGAATGTTTGACTTCTTCTTTCCAACTTGAATGCCTTTATTTATTTTTGTTGTGTGTTTTTGAGGATAAGACTTCCACTGCTGTGTTAAGTAGAATGATGGGAGTGGACATCCCTCTTGTGTTCCTGACAGTAAAGGAAAATGTTTTTTTTTCCCCCTGAGGATATTAGCTGTGGGGTTTTCATGTACGGACTTTATGATGTTGAGCTGTGTTTCCTCTACCCCTTCTTGAGGGTTTTATCAAGAAATGATGGTGTACTATGTCAATTTTTTTTGCACCTATTGAGAGGGTCATATCCTTCGTATCCTTTCTCTGATTGATGGTATGTATTACATTGATTTATTTGTGACTATTGAACCACCCTTACAGCCAAGGAATAAATCCCACCTGGTCACGTTAAAGGATCCTTTTAATGTATTGGTGGATTCAATTTGCAAGCATTCTCTTTCTTTTTTTTTTAAACGTTTATTTATATTTGAGACAGAGAGAGACAGAGCTTTAATGGGGGAGGGTCAGAGAGAGGGAGAGACAGAATCTGAAACAGGCTGCAGGCTCTGAGCTGTCAGCATAGAGCCCGACACAGGGCTCGAACTCACGGACCGCAAGATTTCGACCTGAGCCAAAGTCGGACGCTTAACTGACTGAGCCACCCAGGCCCCCTGCAAGTATTTTCTTGAAAATTGTTGCATTCTTGCTCATTAGGGTTAGTGGCCTGTAAGTCTCATTTTTAGTGGGGTTTAACGTTTATTTATTTTTGGGACAGAGAGAGACAGAGCATGAACGGGGGAGGGGCAGAGAGAGAGGGAGACACAGAATCGGAAACAGGCTCCAGGCTCTGAGCCATCAGCCCAGGGCCTGACGCGGGGCTCGAACTCACGGACCGCGAGATCGTGACCTGGCTGAAGTCTGACGCTTAACCGACTGCGCCACCCAGGCGCCCCTTTTAGTGGGGTTTAATCTGGTTTGGAACCGTGGTCATACTGATCTTATAGAATGAATTTGGGAGTTTTCTTTCCATTTCTATTATTTGGAACAGTTTGTGAAGACAGGAATATTCTATTCTACTTAAATCGAATATTTGACACTCTTCTTAAATATCTGGTAGAATTCACCTGTGAACCTATCTGGCCCTGGATTTTTGTGTGTCAGTAGATTTTTGATTAATGATTCAATTGCCCAATTTGTTGGCATATAAATCTCCAAACTATTTTCTCATAGTTGTATTTCTCTGGTGTCAGTCGTGATGTCTCCTCTCAAATTCTGATTGTATTTACTTTCGTCCCTTCTCTTTTGTTTTTGCCAAATCTGCCCATGGGTTTATCATTTTTATTTATTCTTACAAAAACCAACTTATAGTTTCATTCATTTGTTCTACTGTTGTTATTTCTTTCTGTATCATTTATTTCTTCTCTAATCTTTTTTGTTTACCTGTTCCTGCTGGCTTTAGGGTTCATTTGTTGTTCTTTTTCTAGCTCCTTTAGTTGTAAAGTGGTTGTGTGTTTGAGACCTTTCTTCTTTCTTGAGTTTGGCCTGTACTGCTATATATTTCACTCTTCCATCAACTTTGCTGCATCCAGATGGTTTGGAACTGGCATGTTTTCATTTTCATTTGCTTCCATGTGTTTTTTATTGCTTCTGTAATTTCCTGAAAATCTCATTCCGCTTTTACTACAATGTTCTTTAGCCTAATGTATTGGCGGTGTTGCTCAAATTTTTCTTGTGGTCGACTTCAAGTTTCATAGTGTTGTGGTTTCGAAATACGCATGGAATGATCTCAGTCTTTTTGTACTTGTAGAGGGCTGATTTGTGACATAGTGTGTGATCTGTTCTGGAGAATGTTCCATGCACACTCAGAAAGAATGTGTATTCTGGCGCTTTAGGATGGAATGTTGTGACTATATCTGTTAAGTCCATTCAGTCCATGTGTCTTTCAAAGCCATTGTTTCCTTATTGATTTTCAGCTTAGATTGTCTTTCCATTGTTGTAAGTGGAGTGTTAACGTTCTCTATTACTACTATTGTCTATTATCAATGAGTTTCTTTATGTTTTTTATTAATTGAGTTATATATTTCAGTGCTTACATTTTTGTGGTATAAATATTTAAAGCTTAAGATCTTCTTGTTGGATAGACCCCTTTATGATGATATACTGCCTTCCTGACCTCTTGTAACAGACTTTGGTTTGAAAACTAGTTAGTGTGATATGAGTGTGGTACTTCAACTTTCTTTTGACGTCCATTAGCATGATCAATTGTTCACCCTCCCCTCATTTTCAATGTACAGGTGTTTTAGGTTGAAAATGAGTCAATCGTGTGCAGTGTGTAGAAGGATCTTGTATTTGTTTTTATCCATTCCGGTATCCTATGTCTTTTGATTGGTGCATTTTGTCCATTTACATTCACAGTAATTATTGATAGATATAAACTTAGTTGCATAGTGTTACCTCCAAAGTCATTGTTTCTGGAGATTTTCTCTGTTTATTTCTAGTCTTTGTTACTTTTAGTCTTCCTTTCCCACTCAAAGGGTCCCCTTTAATTTCTCGCAGGGCTGATTTAGAGGCCATGAACTCCTTTGGTTTTTGTTTGGGAAATTCTATCACTCCTTGTATCTGAATGACTGCCTTATGGAGAAAGTATTCTTAGCTGCATAATTTTCAATTGCGCATGTTGAGGAAACGATGCCACTCCCTACTTGCATGAAGGTTTCTGTAGAGACACATGCCATGGTTTTTTTTAATCTTCCCTTGTTAGTTAGCATCTTCTTTTGTGTTGATGCTTTTATGGTTTTTCTTTATCTGAATATTTTGCCATTTTCCTATGATATGTCTCAGTGTTGGCCTGCTTTTTTTTATTTTAATGGGTGTTCTCTCTGCCTCCTAGATGTGGATGTCTGTTTCCTTCCCCAGCTTGTGGAAATTTTCACTATATTCACTCAGCTAAAATGTATCCCCCTTTTTCTCCCTCTTATTCTTTTGGGACTCCTTTCAAAAGAATGTTATTACAGTTTATGGAGTTGCTGAATTCCCTGAGTGTATGTTTGTGATGCAATATTTTATTTTTCCTCTTCTTTCCAGCTTCATTTCCCCCATTTCCCTCATTTTTACCTCCCGTGTGCTTGTTTGAACTGGAATATTGGTCTCCTCCGGCCCTTTTTCTGAGAGTTACATCATCAGCTCTCCACGTTCTGACACTAGACACTAGTCAGAATTAGACAAGAATTACATCACTGGTTTTCCTGGGTCTTCAGCTTGTGACAGTAGATCATGGGACTTCTCAACATATTTAGTTATGGAAGCCAAATGACCTTTGGGTTCTGTTCCTCAGGGGAATCTTGAGTAATACATGGAGATTGTTTGTCTCTCCTTTAGAGTAATTGAATAAAGCTGTAGCTCATTTAAAGTCCTGAGTAGCAAAGGGCTATGAAGAAAGAGTCACGTTGTTTGACTGGGACAAGGGCTGTGTGGATAATGAGGAGCTGTGGGATCCTGTGGTCCTGGCTGCACAGGGAGCGCATCTGGGAATCCTGTAAAGGTGCAGCTGTTGTGCCTTAGGAAATCTGTAATTCATTCATGTTGAGGGACAGAAGTAAGCAAGTGCAAACAACTGTATCTTTGTGCGCATTAGTCTAGTTTCCCTATGACAACCCAGTTGCTAATCCAGAGAGTTAATAGGTAAACACAGAAGCATATAACCAGGGAGGTTCCCTGGGGAAACTGCTGTGTGGAGAGGAAGCTCCAGACCCTGAAAGGAAACCTGCCTGTAACCTCCATCTGCACCTGAGCCTGGGAACACAAAGGAGAATTGTGCATAGTGTGCGCCCCCTGGTGGTGCTGATCCCCTCCTGCAGGGAGGTTTGTGTGTGGGCTCCCAGTGATGTCCCCTCACCGTGTCTCTTGCACAGTAATATGTGGCCGTGTCCTCGGTCTTGAGGCTGTTCATCTGCAGATACAGCGTGTTCTTGGCGTTGTCTCTGGAGATGGTGAATCGGCCCTTCACGGAGTCTGTGTAGCTTGTGCTACTTCCATCATACCTAATATATGCGACCCACTGCAGCCCCTTCCCTGGAGCCTGGCGGACCCAGCTCATTCCATATCTACTGAAGGTGAATCCAGAGGCCACACAGGTGAGTCTCAGGGACCCCCCAGGCTTCACCAGGTCTCCCCCAGACTCCACCAGCTGCACGTCACACTGGACACCTGCAGACACAAGACATGTTGGTCAGGAAACTGTCACACATCCACTGTTTCACTCGTATCCATTCACAGACTCAGTGTCCCTAGTTCACCATGAATTACCTTTTAAAAGAACAACCAGGAAAACCCAGCCCAGCGCAAACTCCATGGTGAGGTGTGTGTGTTCTGTGCTGATCACAGAATGCGAACACCTGGGACTCCTGCGGCTGGGGCTCCTCTCCCAGCTGCAAGGTCGGGCTGGGTTGGTTTTATCAGCACAGAAAGGGCCCCATTTGCATGTCTTCTGACTTATATATCAAGCTCCAGTCTTAGATTTGATTGTGTAAAAGTGAATGACAGGGTTAGGGACGCACTTCTATATTAGTTTGTGTGGATGGTGGTGTGACTATATGAAGAATTCTTTTTTTTTTCAGTTTTGGATTTTTACCTTTATTAATGGAGGCTTCGGCATAATCTTTAAGAAATATTTACCTCAACAGCATGATCACGCATTATTTTCTCTTAAAATATTTTAATTTTTTAATTACTAATTAGCATTTATTTTCAGTTTTAAAAATTAACATCCAAATTCGTTAGCATGTAGTGCAACAATGATTTCAGGAGTAGATTCCTTAGTGCCCCTTAACAGTTTAGCCCATTTCCCCTCCCACAACTCCTCCAGTAGCCCTCTGTTTGTTCTCCATATCTATGAGTCTCTTATGCTCTGTCCCCTCCATGTTTTCATATTATTTTTGTTTCCCTTCCCGTATGTTCATCTGTTTTGTCTCTTAATGTCCTCATATGAGTGAAGTCATATGATTTTTGTCTTTCTCTGACTGACTCATTTCACTTAGCCTAATACCCTCCAGTTCCATCCACATAGTTGCAAATGCCAAGATTTCACTGTTTTTGATTGCCGAGTAATACTCCATTGTATATATTTACCACTTCTTCTTTATCCATTCATCCATCGGTGGACATTTGGCTCTTTCCATACTTTGGCTATTGTTGATAGTGCTGCTATAAACATGGGGGTGCATGTGTCCCTTTGAAACAGAACACCTGTGTCCCATGGATAAATGCCTAGTAGTGCAATTGCTAGGTCATAGGGGAGTTCTATGTTCAGTTTTTTGAGGAATCTCCATACAGTTTTCCAGAGTGGCTGAACCAACTTGCATTGCCCCCAAAAATCCAAAGGGATCCTCTCTCTGCATCCTCGCCAACGTCTGTTGTTGCCTGAGTTGTTAAGGTAGCCATTCTGACAGATGTCAGGTGGTATCTCATTAGGGTTTTGATTTGCATTTCCACGATGATGAGTGGTGTGGAGCATTCTTTCATGTGTCAGTTGGCCATCAGGATGTCGTCTCTGGAGAAGTGTGTATTCATGTCTTTTTCCCGTTTCTTCACTGGATTGTGTTTTGGGTGTTGAGTTTGATAAATTATAGATTTTGGATACTAACTCTTTATGTGAGATGTCAGTTGCAAATATCTTCTCCCATTCTGTCAGTTGAATTTTAGTTTTGCTGATTGTTGCCTTCACTATGCAGAAACTTTTGATTTTGATGAGGTCCCAGTAGTTCATTTTTGCTTTTTTCCCCCTTGCCTCCGGGGACGTGTTGAGTAGGAAATTGGTGTGGCCAAGATCAAAGATGTTTTAGCCTGCTTTCTGCTCGAGGATTTTGATGGCTTCCTGAGGTCTTTCATCCATTTTGAGTTTATTTTTGTGTATGGTGTAAGAAAGTGGTCCTGGTTCATTCTTCTGCATGTCGCTGTCCAGTTTTCCCAGCACCACTTGCTGAAGACACTGTCTTTATTCCATTGGATAGTCTTTCCTGCTTTGTCAAAGATTAGTTGGCCATACATTTGTGGGTCCATTTCTGGATTTTGTATTCTGTTCCATTGATCTGAGTGTCAGTTCTTGTTTTTTTTAAAGATTTTTTGGCATTTATTTATTACTTTTCAGAGACAGAGACAGATATGAGTGGGGGAGTGTCAGAGAGAGAGGAAGACACAGAATTCCAAGCAGGCTTCAGGCTCTGAGCTGTCAGCACACAGCCTGATGTGGGACTCTAACTCATGAACTGCCAGATCGTGACCTGAGTCAAAGTCGGATGCTTAACAGCCTGATCCACTCAGATGCCCCTGAGTGTCTGTTCTTGTGCCAGTACCATACTGTCTTGATGATTACAGCTTTGAAGTATGCCTTGAAGTCTGGGATTGTGATGCCTCCTGCTTTGGTTTTCTTTTTCAAGATTTCTTTGGCTATTCGGCGGCTTTTCTGGTTCCATAAAAATTTTAGGATTATTTTTTCTAGCTCTGTGAAGAATGCTGGTGTCACTTTGATTGGGATTGCATTAATATGTAGATTACTTTGGGTACTATCAGCATTTTAACAATATTTGTTCTTCCTACTCAGGAGCATGGAATGTTTTTCCATATTTTGTCTTCTTCCATTTCTTTCATAAGCTTTCTGTAGTTTTCAGTATATAGATATTTCGCCTCTTTGGTTAGATTTATTCCTGGGTATTTTATGGTTTTTGGTGCTACTGTAAATGGGATAGATTCCTTGATTTCTCTTTCTGTTGCTTCATTGTTGGTGTATAGGAATGCAACCGATTTCTCTGCGTTGATTGTATATCCTGCCACTTTGCTGAATTCATGAATCAATTCTAGCAGTTTTTTGGTGGGGTCTTTTGGGTTTTCCATAGAGAGTATCATGTCATCTGTGAAGAGTGAAAGTTTGACCGTCTCCTGGCCAATTTGGATGCCTTTTATTTCTTTGTGTTGTCTGAGTGCAGAGGCTAAGACTTCCAATACTATGTTGAATAACAGTGGCGAGAGTGGACATCCCTGTCTTGTTCCTGACCTTAGGGAGAAAGCTCTCAGTTTTTCCCCATTGAGGATGATATTAGCATTGGGTCGTTCATAGATGGCTTTTATGACCTCGATTTATGGTCCTTCTATCCCTACTTTCTTGAGGGTTTTTATCAAGAAAAGGATGTTGTATTTTGTCAAATGCTTTCTCTGCATCTATGGAGAGGATCATATGTTTCCTGTCCTTTCTTTTATCGATGTGATGAATCACGTTAATTGTTTTACAGATATTGAGCCAGCCCTGCATCCCAGGTATAAATCCCACTTGGTCGTGGTGAGGAATTTTTTAATGTATTATTGTTTCTGGTTGGATAATATCTTGTTGAGGATTTTTGCATCCATGTTCATCAGGGAAATTGGTGTATAGTTCTCTTTTTAAGTGTTGTCTGTGTCTGTTTTTGGAATGAGGTAATGCTGGCTTCATAGAAAGAGTTTGGAAGTTTTCCTTCCATTTCTATTTTTTGGAACAGTTTCAAGAGAATAGGTGTTAACTCTTCCTTAAATGTTTGGTAGAATTACCCTGGAAAGCCATCTAGGTCCTGGACTGTTGTCTTTTGGCAGATTTTTGATTACTAATTCGATTTCCTTACTGGTTAAGGGTCGGTTCAAATTTTCTATTTCTTTCTGTTTCAGTTTTGGTAGTGTATATGTTTCTAGGAATTTGTCCATATCTTCCAGATTTCCCATTTTATTGGCATATAATTGCTCATAACATTCTCTTCTTACTGTTTTTATTTCTGTTGTGTTGGTTGTGATCTCTCCTCTGTCATTCTTGATTTTATTTATTTGTGTCCTTTCCTTTTTCTTTTTGATCAAACTGGATAGTGGTTTGTCAATTTTGTTAATTCTTTCAGAGAACCAGCTTTTAGTTTCATTGATGTGTTCTACTGTGTTTTGGTTTTGATAGCACAAATTTCTGCTCTAATCTTTAGTATTTCCTGTCTTCTGCTGGTTTTGGGTTTTATTTGCTGTTCCTTTTCCAGCTCTTTAGTCATAAGGTTAGGTTGTGTATCTGAGATCTTTCTTCCTTCTTTACGAAGGCCTGGATTGCTATATACTTTGCTCTTATGACCGCCTTTGCTGCATCCTAGAGGTTTGCGTTGTGGTGTTATCATTTTCATTGACTTCCATATACTTTTTAATTTCTTCTTTAACTGCTTGGTTAGCCCATTCATTCTTTAGTAGGTTCTTCAGTCTCTGATTATTTGTTACCTTTCCAGATTTTTTCTTGTGGTTGATTTAGAGTTCATGGCATTGTGGTCTGAAAATATGCATGGTATGATCTTGATCTTTTTGTACTTACTTAGGGCTGATTTGTGTCCCAGTATATGGTCTATTCTGGAGAACATTCCATGCGCACTGGAGAAGAGTGCATATTCTGTTGCTTTAGGATGAAATGTTCTGAATATATTTGTTAAGTCCTTCTGGTCCAGTGTGTCATTCAAAGCCATTGTTTTCTTGTTGATTTTTTGATCAGGTGATCTGTTCATTGTTGTGAATGGGGTGTTGATGTCTCCTACTATTATGGTATTCTTATCGATGAGTTTCTTTATGTTTGTGATTAATTGATTTCTATATTTGGGTGCTCTCACAGTTGGTGCATAAATGTTTACAATCGTTATGTCTTCTTGATGGATAGACCCTTTGATTATGAAGGATATAATGCCATTCTGCATCTCTTGATGCAGTCTTTATTTTAAAGTCTAGATTGTCTGATATCAATATGGCTACTCCGGCTTTCTTTTGTTGCACATTAGCATGATAGATGGTTCTCCATCCCCTTATTTTCAACCTGGAGGCGTCTTTAGGTCTAAAGTGGGTCTCTTGTAAAAAGCATATAGATGGATCTTGTTTTCTTCTCCATTCTGTTACCCTATGTCTTTTGATTGGGGCATTGAGTCCATTGACGTTTAGAGTGAGATCTGAAAGATAGGAGTTTATTGCTATTATGATGCTTGTAGAGTTGGAGTTTATGGTGGTGTTCTTTGGTCTTTCTAATCTTTGTTGATTTTGGTATTTATGTATTTATACAGATATATTTTCATCCTTTCTCCCCTCAAGATTCCCACTTAAAATTTCTTGCAGGGCTGGTTTAGTGGTCACAACTCATTCAATTTTTGTTTGTATGGGAATCTTTTTATCTCGCCTTCTATTTTGAATGACATCCTTGCTGGATCCAGAATTCTTGGATGCATATTTTTCTGATTTAGCACACTGAATACATCTCGCCACTCCTTTGTGGCCTGCCAACTTTCTGTGGATAGGTCTGCTAAACCTGATCTGTCTTCCCTTGTAAGTTATGGACTTTGTTTCCCTGTTGGTTTTATGATTCTCTCCTTGCCTGAGTACTTTGTCAATTCGACTATGATGTGCCTTGTTGATGGTCGGTTTTGGTTGAATCTAATGGGAGTCCTCCATGCTTCCTGGATTTTGATGTCTGTGTCTTTGCCCAGGTTAGGAAAGATTTCTGCTATGATTTGCTCACATAGCCTTCCACTCCTATTTCTCTCTTCCACATCTGGGTCCCCTATGATTCTCATGTTGTTCCTTTTTAATGAGTCACTGATTTCTGTAATTCTTAAATCTTGCTCTTTTGCCTTAATCTCCGTCTTTTTTTCTGCTTCATTATTCTCTATAAGGTTGTCCTCTATAACGCTGATTCTCTGTTCTGCCTCATCCATCCATGCCACCGCTGCATCCATCTGTGTTTGAAGCTCAGTTATAGCATTTTAAATTTCATTCGGGCTATTTTTTCCTTCTTGTCTCTCTGCAGTAGGGGCTTCTAATGTATTTTTGACTGTAGCTAGTATTCTTATTATTGTGATTCTAAATTCGGGTTCAGAAATCTTGCTTGTATCTGTGTTGGTTAAATCCCTGGCTGTTGTTTCTTCGTGGTCTTTCTTTTGGGGTGAATTCCTTCTTTCTGTCATTTTGAAGGGAGAAAAGGAATTAATGAGGTCGCAAAATTGAAATTAAAAGATAAAATTACAGAAATATTAAAATTAAAAATTAATCACACACACACAATTTGAATGGAATATGCTAGATCCTAGGTGTGTTTTGTTCTGGGTGTTGAAAGTGGTTTGACATATTAGAGAAAAAAATAGGAGGGGGAGAAAAAAAGGAAATAATTTGAGAATTGGAAAAAATGAATACACTGAAGTAGACCAAAATGAGATGATGGGAGTAAAATAGAGTTTGAAAAAATACACAGAAAAGTAAGGAATATAGTAGAAAAAATAAAGAAAAATATTTTTAATAAAAATTAGAAATAAATGTGATGTTTTTCTTTTTCTGTATTCTAGAAAAAAGAGAGGAAACAAATAAGAGAAAAAAGATACAAAAAGGAAAAAAGGAAATCATTTGAAAATTCAAAAAGTGAATACACCGTAGTACTAAAATAAAATGATGGAAGTAAAATAGAATTTGAAAAAATTTACATAAAAGGAATCAATATAGTAAAAAAATTAAAGAAAATTATTTTTAATAGAAATTGAAAGTAAAATGAAGTTTTTCTTATTCTGCATTCCAGAAAAACTACAGAAACGAACAAGTGAAAAAAAAAGAAAGAAAAAATAAAAAGGAAATTGGAAATTTGCAAACGGGAATACACTGAGTTAGAGTAAAATAAAATGATGGAAGTAAAATAGAATTTGAAAAAAATACATAAATGTAAAAAATATAGTAATAAAAATTAAAGAAAAATATTTTTTATAATTATTGATAATAAAAATAATTTTTTTCTGTTTCTGCATTGAAGAAAAAGAAAAGAAGTGTGAAAGAGAAAAAGAAAAAAAAGAAAGAAAATTGACTGGATGAACTGGCTAACAGATTGAAGTAGGACTGTAATTACTTCCTTATTCCCTAGATGTCAGTCTATGTAGCTCTTTATAGTCCATAAAGTAAGCGGCAGTGAGAGTTGTGTTCCTGAAGAGCCCTGTTGGCCCAGTTGGGGGGGGCTCAGTGTAATGGCTCTGCTCTCCACTAGATGGCGGTTTTAGGCTCCTCCGTTGGATTGTTGCGGTGCTCATAGGTGCAAATGCACATGCGCGGGAGTGGTGAAAATGGCACCACGCAGCTACCCAGTCTCTTCTCCTGGATCAACAATTGCGCACCCATCCTCTGTCTTCAGCCCTTGTCCCCTCCCTGCTCTTTCACTCTCGGTGACCAGGCCCAGGCCGCACCTCTCTCCCAAGTTTTGTCACAGACGCGGCTGTTTTCCCCAGTCCCTTACGTCCAAAGGACCGCGGCTTTGACCTGTTCTCCTCTGTGGGAGGGTCTCACCAAGCAACGGCAGAATGAGCAATGGCCGAATATCGGCTGCAGCTAGGAATGCTTGCTGGACCCTGCTGTTGTCGGTGCCCCGAGACTGTGGCCAGGTGCCAGCCCGCCCCAGAAAAAGTTTGCGAGAGAGGGTAGCAGCAGCATTTTGTGGATTATGGAAAATCACAACACACGTCTGGCACCAGGCTTCACCCTGAATGACCTTGTTCCAGCTCCAGCGAATGTGGCCATTTTCCGGGGTCTGCTGGGACCAGATGGCTTTGGCAGTCTCCTCCAAATGTCCTTCCAGCAGTGCAACTGCCTCTCCCCGTGTGGCCTGAGAACATCCCGGACCCCACTCTGTTCCTGGGATTCTCCCTTCCCACCAGAGCACCTCCAGGTATCGAGCTGTGGAGTTGCAGCCTTTGCACTCCCCTTGTTTACAGTCTTAGTGGAATTTACCTACTCTCCTTTCTCCTTTCTCCCTTTTCTGTTTAGTCCCTGTGGCTGTTTCCAATTTTCCACTCTCTCTCCAGCTGCTTTTGGGGAGGGGTGCTTTTCCTTTATTCTCCCCCACTCCCCAGTCTCCGTCCTCTCTCCGCCTGCAAAAGCACCTCCCTTCCTGCAGCTTCTTGCTCCCCAAGGTCCCCTCTCCACGCCAAGTACTTGTTGAATTCTGGGTTCAGGTTGTGCAGATTGTTGTGCTAATCCTCAATCAGTTTTCTAGGTGTGTAGGATGGTTTAGTGTTGGTCTGGCTGTATTTCATGGACACGAGACACACAAAAATCTTCCACGTGTTCTGCCATCTTGTCTCCTCCCCCATTGACTGCCTGATTTTCAATTGAACATTTGAGGATATTATGCCACTCCCTTCTTTCCTGCAGGTTTCTGTGGACACTTCTGCCATAATCTTTTTTTTATCTTCCCGTATTCGTTAGCAAACTCTTCTGTCTTCATGCTTAAAGGGTTTTTAATCTGTGTATTTTGTGAATTTTACTATGTTATGTCTCAGAGTCGGCCTGCTTTTTTTTTTTTCTAATTTTAATAGGAGTTCTCTGTGACTCATAGATGTGGACGTCTGTTTCCTTCACCATTTAGTGGAAATTTTCCACTCTAATGCACTCAGACAAAACTTCTCCCCTTTTTTCTCCCTCTCTTCTTCTTCTAGGACTCCTTTAAAATAATTTTATTACAGTTTATGGAGTTGCTGATTCCCTAAGTATACGTTTGTGATGCAGTATTTTAATTTTCCTCTTCTTTACTGCTTCATTTCTCACAAAATTTTGTCTTCCATGTCACTTACTCATTCATCTGCTTCTTTCTGCCTTGAGTTCATTATATCCAATCAGGTTCACATCTTGGTTACAGCATTTTAAAAATTTCAGCCTGACTGTGTTTTAGGTCTTTTCCATCTGTAGTCAGGGTATTCTCATGTCTTCTAGGCTTTCTCAAGCATAGCTAGTATCCTTATGATAGTTTATAAAGTTCAGTTTCCTTATGATAGGTATTCAATTCTGTTTGAGGCTTATTATTTATATGTGTTTTAATTATATCCCTGGCAATGTCCTTTTATGGTTTTTTCTTTGGAATGAATTCCTCCATCACTCTGGATGTCCATGTCTCCGCTTTCTTAAGTGTTTTAGGAAAATCCTGTTACGTTTTCTGCTTCTAGAGTAGTGTCTTTTTTGAGAAATGTTTATATACATATGACAACCTGACATTCTGGAAGCATTTCTTGCATGTGCTGTGTGCACTGTGCTGTCATGTATTGACTGCTCTGTCCCTCAGGTCAGTCCTCTGCAGAGTTCTCCTTGCCTCCAGGGGAGAGTTTTTCAACTTTGTCCATAGTGTTGTGATTTTTAACTAGGTGAGTTTGGTCTCCTTATTAAAAGAGGCTAATTCCTATTTCCCCTAGAGGTGAAGCTGTGCCTCACTATATGGTCAGTAGACTTGGTGCCTGTGGGGGTATATGGTGGTCTTTGGAGGGAGTGGTGCAATGGTGGTCTGGGTTCTAGGAACTCTGTCCCTAGTAAGGACGCCCCTGAGAAAGGCAAGGGGGGTATAGCTTGGTGTCAGTGGCTCAGTATCTACTGGGGGGTATTGTGCTGCTCACTGAATTCTGTCCATGCTGATTGGTGGGAGGAAATATTGGCATCAGCTCCTTCTCTAGTCCCTGCAGTAGGAGTTTGAAGCCACCCCTGTTCAGGAAGCCCTCACATAGAACAATGGGTACTCATGGGTCCCAGGCTTGCTTCAGAACCCGGCCTTCACCCTGCCTTTGTGCAATCCATTGGCCCACCTGGCACCTCAGGGCTCTTATGTTTTATCTCAGGAGCTCTAGCTGGGTGTGAGTACACCAAATTGTATGAACTCAATGTGACAGGGATCCCACTGATCCTCTGGGACAGTGTCTTGCTGTGGTGTGGTTGGAGCTGGTTATCCCAGAAGGGCAGTTGCATGAACACTAGGAGCTTGGAGTTCATGGTGAGGAAGAACAAGAAGGGAGCGTTCAGTTAGCTGCTCTCAGCAGAGGCTCCTATGCTAATGACTAGGGCAGTGCAATGGTGCCTGTCAACTCTGCTGCCCCATGAGAGGCAATGCCCGGTCTCCCACATGCACTCCAAGAAGGTAACTGTCTCACCCGATATGACCCAGGGGATCCTCAAACCGCAGCAGTCCCTATGGGCCTCGGGGCTCCATCTCCACAGGAGTACTGCTATGCCCACCAGGCTCCACCCCAGTGATGGCATGGACTTCTAAATCTTCAGGTTTTGAACTCGACAATTACAGCAGGTTGACTTGTCATGATTACCTTTATGTGTCATCGTGACTGCATCATGGGTGTCCAGATTCACGACTGTTTCTGTGTATGTCTGTGATGAGTTTCCAGAAGAGATTGGCATTTCCATCCATGGTTTCTTTCTCCCTGGGCATCACCCATTCCATCATAGTTCTGAGTAGAATCCGATGCAGAGGGAGGAAGAATTCCCTCATTTTTACTTCCCATGTGCTTGTTTGAACTGGAACATTGGTCTCCTCCTTCCCTTGTTCTTAGAGTTACATCATCGGCTCTGAAGGTTCTGAGACTAGACACTATTTCAGAATCAGGCGAGAATTATACCACTGGTTTTCCTGGCTCCCCAACTTGTGACAGTAGATCATGGGACTTCTCAACATATTTTGTCATGGAAACCAATGTGCTTTGGGTTCTGTTGCTCGAGGGAATTCTGACTAATACATGCAGATGATTTATGTCTTGTTTAGAGGAATTGAATAAAGCTGTAGCTCATTTAAAGTCCTGAGTAGCAAAGTGCCATGAAGGAAGTGTCACGTTGTTTGATTGGGACAAGGGCGGGGTGAAGATAATGGGGAGCTGTGGGAGCTTGTGGTCCTGGCTGCACAGGGAGTGCATCTGGGACTCATGTAAATGTTCAGCTATTGTGCCTCAGGAAATCTGTAATTCACTCATGTTGAGGGACAGGAGAAAGCAATGCAAACAACTGTGTCTTTGTGCATGTTAAGGTAGTTTTCCTATGAAAACAATGATCTAATTCACACAGGTAATAGGTAAACACAGAATCCTGTGTCCAGAGAGACTCCCTGGAGAAACTGCTGTGTGGACAGGAAGCCCCAGACCCTGAGACGAAACCTGCCTGTAACCTCCATCTGCACCTGCTCCTGGCAACAGAAAGCAGAATTGTGCATAGTGTGCGCCCCCCGGTGGTGCTGATCCCCTGCTGCAGGGAGGTTTGTGTCTGGGCTCCCAGCGAGGTCCCCTCACCCTGTCTCTTGCACAGTAATATGTGGCCTTGTCCTCGCCTGCAGGTTGTTCATCTGCAGATACAGCGTGTTCTTGGAGTTGTCTGTGGAGATGGTGAATCGGCCCTTCACGGAGTCTGTGTAGTATGTTCTACCTCCACTACTAATTGCTGAGACCCACTGCAGCCCCTTTCCTAGAGCCTGGTGGACCCAGCTCATTCCATATCTACTGAAGGTGAATCCAGAGGCTACACAGGTGAGTCCAGGGACCCCCCAGGCTGCATCAGGTCTCCTCCAGACTCCACCAGCTGCACGTCACACTGGACACCTGCAGACACAAGACATCTTGGTCAGGAAACTGTCACACATCCACTGGTCTCACTCATATCCACTCACATACTCAGTGTCTCTCATTCACCATGAATTACCTTTTTAAAGAGCAACCAGGAACACCCAGCCAGCACAAACTCCATGGTGAGGTGTCTGTTCTGTCCTGATCACAGAATGGGAACACCTGGGACTCCCGGGGCTGGGGCTGCTCTCCCAGCTGCAGAGTCTGGGATGGGCTGGTTTTATCACCATAGAGAGGACCCATTTGCATGTGCTCTGACATATATATCAAGCTCCAGTTTTAGATTTGATTGTTTAAAAGTGAACAACAGGATTAGGGACGCACTTGTAGGTTACTTTGTGTAGATGGTGCTGTGACAATTTGAATAATTGTATTCAGTGAGTACAGGTATATTTGCAGTCCTGTGTGCATTTTTACAGGTCTTTCATCAACATAGATTTTTTTCATCTACAAGTATTTTACATACTTTTTGAAGTTTAACCCAAAATACTTTATTCTGCCATTTTCACTTGTATAATTTTGTTATATTTTGCATGTATTTTCATGCTGGTGTGTAGAATCACAGGTGGTTTATTTTTATTTATTTTCTTTGTTCATTTTGCGTCCTGCTCTTTTCCTCATTTAAAAACTGGTTCTAATATTTTTTGTGGTATCTCCAGGGTTTTGTTATGTTTAAGTTCAATGTCACCTGCAAACAAGTAATTTTCCTTCCTCCTTACTGATTTAAATGTCTTTTATTTTTTTATTCCCTATTTTTTTCTGGTTACGTCTTCCAGTTGTAGGAGAAGAAAGCTTTTCCCTTCTTTTCTTCTGGGATTTAGCCAGTGTAAGGATTCAATTGACATAAGACATATCTACAGGAGAGAATAAATTTCATTTTGTAATTGCATGGCCTTCCTAATGACATGACACCCAGAGAAAGGACAAAGCAGGTGGCACTTGTGTCTTTCAGACAACAAAACATTGTATTTGGCAAGAGTTAAGTTTGGGGTATTATGTTAGTCACCAAGTAAGTAGGTTTGTTTGCATAGCCTTCTTGTCCCTGTGTTCCTTATTCTGGTGCTAACGATGGTTCTTCCCTCTTGGTACACGGGAGCGAGATTTATATCCTGCTGTCAAGGGACGATGGCGAGTCTGAGTGTACTTGGACTATTTCTCAAGTGACTTTCATCCAAATAAGCAGTGTGACAAGATGACATAGTTTGAGGTGGCATATGTATTCTTCACGTTATCATGGGGAATACTGATGTTAGGGGTGACCATCATTGCCTGGGTCCTGATTTGACAGGAAAGCCTTCAGCATTTTACCGTTCAATATGCTGTGAGGTGTGGGCTTTTCATAGTGGCCATGATCATGTGGAGGTAATTTCCTTCAGTTCCTTTTTAATTGGGTTCTTTTTAAATGATGAACATGTGTTGAATATTGTCTAATGTTTTTTTGAATCAATTAATGATGGCTTTGATTCAATCATTCCCTCTGTTAACGGAGGGCATCACATTTATGCATGTGTGTATGTTGAAGGATCCTTGCATCCCTGGAGTGAATCACACTGGATATGTTGTATGATCCTCTCAATGTTCGGTTGAATTCAGTATGCTCAGATTTTGTGAAGGAATTTTGCATGTATGTTCATTTGAGATAGTGACCTGTAGTTTCCCTTCTGGTGGTGTCTTTCTTTGGTTTTGGTGTGAAAACAATGCTGTCCTCACAAATTTCATTTGGGAGTGCTGTTTTTTTTATCAGTGTTTTGTAATATTTTGAGAAATATTGGCATTAATTCCTCTTTAAATACTTAGTAGAAGTTTTAATAAAGCCATGGGCTCCTATGCAGATTTTTTGGAGGGTGAGATTTTAGATAGAGAAATCTTGTTAATTTTTCTTTTGTTCATTTTGTATTTTCCATGAAACAGTCTTGGTGGACTACATTATGGCATAAAATGTGTAATTTGTTCTTGGTGATCTAATTGTTGGCCTATAAATACCTCAGTTTTTCTTAAATGATCCTTTTCATGTCTTTAGTTCAGTTATGTCTCCTGTTTCGATTCTGATTGCATTTTTTTGAGTCTTCCCTATTTCCCCAGGCTACCTATTTGTTCCAAATTTTACTTACTTTTCCAAATACAAGTTTTTATGTAATTGATTTGTTTCTGTATTTGTGATAATCTCTTTTTTCTGTCTGCTTTATCTTTTTATGTCATTTTTATGTTTATCTTTTTATATCAATAAAAATGCCAATGAGTTTTTTAAGGAACCTGAGAAATATACAGTTCATATGAAAGCACACAACACATGGAAGCAACAAAACAAACATGACGTCGAGAGAACCTGGAGACATCACACTTCTCTCTTTCTAAAGATATTGCAGAGGTACATTAACCACAACTGTGTGCTGCTGGCATCAAATGAGACACTTAGACCAGTGGAGCTCATCACAGAGCCCAGAAGTAGACGTTTGCAGATGCAGTCAGCAAATCCTCCACGAGATTTCCAACAATGTACAGTGGGAGGAGGATAGTGTCTCTTAAACATGGTGTTGACTAGGGGCACCTGTGTGGCTTGGTAAGTTAAGCATCCCACTTCCACTCAGGTCATGATCTCACGGTTGGTGGGTTCGAACCTCACATCAGGGTCCTGCTGACAGCTCAGGGCCTGGATTCTGTTTCTGCCTCTATCTCTCTGCCTCCCTACTCATGATCTGTGTCTCTCCCTCAAAAACAAAGTAAAAAATAAAAAATAGTACTGATATATGCATGCAAAATAATAACATTTGGCCATAATCTTGCTTCATACATATACATCGACACAAAAAAAATCTCAAAATGAAGGATTAAGAAGAAGACTTGAACCTAAATGCCTTCAAAGAAAACATGAAAGATAAACGTGATGACATTCACTTGAGAATGATTGATTTGATATAAAAGCAAAGTCACAGAGAACAGAGCAGGCAAGGGGACTACATCATACTAGAAAAGGGACAAGCAAATATCTGCAGAGAGAGAAGGCAGTGTAGGGAGGGTAGACATTACAATAAAAAATATTGAAAAGGAGTTAATATCCAAAATGCAGGAGGGACAATAAGGTGTTATCATTTCCCGGTCATCAGACCACACCTCAAGCTTCCCCCTTTCCCTAATGGAGACCCACCTCCATTCAAAGTGCTCCTCAGAGGATGAGTCTTAAAGATGTGCCCACTAGTGTCTGGGCCTCACATGCACAAGAGGATGGATTGCCCCCAGTTCAGAGCCTGTGCTCAGGGGGCCTGAGAAAGGAACTGCCCCCACCCATCAGTAGCCAGATGCCCTGTCTTGCTGCAGAGGGAGGACCTGACCCTGTGATAGACTCTGTTACCGCAGGATGTTCTTGCTTTACCTCCTCACCGTGTAACACCCCGATCTTGTGAGTAAAGAAAGAACAGAATTTGATTCAGATGGCAATCAAAGCTACTGATTTGTACAATGTAGGAACCATAAGGTCTTTTGTCATCTATTACCGCCCCCCCCCCCAATCTTTTGTCCCTAACCGGGCTGCCACTCATGCCTCAATTCCTGGTGATGAAGATGCATTACTGGAATGAATATCTCTACTTTCTTGTCAATGCCATTGCGCTCTGATTCACAAGTTCTCTTTTCATGTATGCTTGGGGGAGGCAACTAATTTGGGCTCAATATTACTCCAAGTTTTTGAAGCCAACTTACATTCTGTGCCTTCACCCAAGGCTGCACTCTTGTTTAGTATGTCCGTGACTTGTCACTCTATTACCAAAGGAATCAGGGAGCCCTTGCAGACTCGCCACCCTCCTAAAGCACTAGCCAGACAGGGCCATACACCCTCCTGTCTTCTTAATGTCCATGGTTGCAAACAGCTACTGCCAACGAGGACTATGTCACAGTGCTTCAAAACTCCCCACAAAGTGTCTTGTCATTTTTTCACATCCCTCTCACTGGTACAAAAATGCAGTTGCATAAGCTTCTAAGGAAACCTGGCTACTGCTTCCCAAGGACCCCTAACTTCACTGCCTTTGCTCTGTCTCTGTGAGCCCCTCACCCCTACCTGATGCTGCCACAGATTCCTTTTCGTGGCTTTCAGAGTCATTAACCTACTTTAAAGTGTTAATATTAGCTCTGTGCACACCCCAAACTCTCATCTGTCTGAATATCAATAACATGTTTCACCTCTCATTGCATGGAAATGGAGTGGCTGCAGGTATCCTGCGACAACCTGTGCCTCTCGGATATGTCCTATAACTTTCTTCCCATGAAAATTAGACCTTGGGCCATCAGGCCCCACTGCATGCTTGCACCCCCACAACTGCTATCTGGATACATTAGGATCCCCACTCACCTCTGTATTCCTCTCTGACAAGTTTGTAATTTCCAGGCCCACCACCTACCTACCAGCAGGCCACTGACCAACCCCTCCATCATCCTGTGTCATGTTAACAGTTTAAATCGGGTTATCCCACTCCCCTCCCTAAAAAGGGAGACCCAGGGTACCTGGGTGGCTCAGTTTGTGGGCTTCCTACTTCAGCTCATGTCATGATTTTGTGGTTTGTGAGTTTGAGGCCTGCATCGGGCTCTGTGCTGTCAGCTCAGAGCCTGGAGCCTGCTTCAGATTCTGTGTCCCCCCCTCTCTCTCTCCTCCCCCACTCACACTCTTCCTCCAAAAATAAATAAACATTAAAAAAATTTGAAAGGGAGACCCTACTTCATTCCACATGATTGCCTTCAGCTACAGGAATGGTTTCTGGGATATCTGGTGGTCAACCTTGAGTTCTATTTAAAAAAAAATCTTTTTAACATTTATTTATTATTGAAAGACACATGGCGTGAGCAGGGGAGGGGTAGAGAGAGGGGGAGACATAGAACCTGAAGTAGGCTCCAGGCTCTGAGCTGTCAGTCCAGAGCCCGATGTGGGGCTTGAACTCACAAACTGTGAGATCATGACCTGAGCAGAGGTCCATAGCTTAACCAACTGAGCCACCCAGGTTCCCCACCCTGCCTTCTATTTTGTGACAGCTTCTGTATGTGGGGAAACATAGGAACCACTCAGGGCAGTGTCCCTACTAGAAGTGCTCCAGGCGTCCTCTCTGCCTGCTGTGAAATCAGTCTAAGCCACTGCGCTCCCAGGTTTTCCCAAGCTTGCACATCTGCAAAGGGAAATACTGCCACTATTCACAGCCATTCCAGACATTTCCTGGAGTCTTCAGGGCTATTGGCACCCTCTGGAAATCCCACAGGTCCTAACCGCTCTGAGTACCTGAGGACAGAGGACATTTTGCCAGCAGGCCTATAATTGCTGCCCCATTATACGCAACTGATCTTGTGCTAAAATTGCTAACAGTCACTCTCCAGCCCAAACCGTGAGGAGACTGTCACTGTCTCTCTAGCGACTGACAGAGCGCACAAGGCTGTCAAATACACAGCCAAGATCAGAGACCCCTGTCCTTTCCTTCGCTTTAGAAACCTGCCTTTTTCCCTGACTTGGACTATTGTTTATCATGTAAGTTCCTCACAATGGGAAAAGACAGGTGGACAGATAATGATCAGATAGGGTGTACATCGCGGTTGAGTGGGCCTCCTGAGGCCCCTTTCTTCTCTCCTTTGGTCTTGCACCAACCCCATTAGGTGGGATAAGTAAGAAACTGGGAGACAGTGGGTTCTTCCCAGGCATCCACTAAACCTCTGACTAAATTATTTCCCAGGGCACTACTTGTAAATCTCTCCAAGTTTTGTATAATATCAGCAGGCCCCAGGGAGTCCCTCTAGCCCCTCCCTACCCACTGGGGCTCTCCAGATGGATTTGACAAATTGGCTTCCTCTTTACTTAATGGCTACATTAAGCCATTATGGTGGATGGACTGATGCTGTCTGACTGGACATGCCAATGCCACGACTGTGGTAAAGAATGTAATGCCTGAAATGGTTCCTGGATTTGCCATTCCATTATGGATTTAGCCAGACCAAGGAACTCACTTCAGCACGTAGACAAACTACGTGCTTGCAAAGACTGGGGGTGATAATTAGAATTTCATACCCCACATCATCCTTAATCATCACAGAAGAGGATGATGAGGATATGTGGATTAGGGGAACAGATATGGAACATGAAAATCTAGACACAAAAGTCCTTCAGGAAAAATCTTCCTGGAAACTGCAGATTTTGAACATCTGCAGATGGAACATCCAGAATCATTGTCCTTGGCCCTTAAAGAGATTTGGAATGCTCCAAATAGCAGGCAGGGACTGACCCCCTTTGCGACTGTATTTTAGAAAGGAATCCTTTACCCTTTCTTTACTGACTGAACTCCATGATAACTTATATGACCAAGTTGATGCCAGGCATAGCCATATCCAAGAACTAACAGGTGCACTTGGGTCATATCATCCACAGACAATAAGAACATGGCCTCTGCCACTGACTAGCCTTGCCACCCTTTCTACAGAATATGGGACGCTCATCAGGTCTTCAGAGAGCACCCAGTGCCACCTCGCTGAGAAGGCCCTTATGACGATCTCCTAACCGCCTACACTGCCATCAGAATTAGGGAAAGATTCTTCTGGATTCACAGAAGCTGCACAAAATAGTTCGAGATCACCATTGTCAAGACCGTGGATGACCATCCCCATGATGACCATTGGTAAGGATTCCCAGAGCCAATTCCCAGGCTCCAGAAGCACATGGCATCACATAGTAGGTCACGGATCAAAAAACTGCATTTCCACCTAGTTTCATTTTCCGGCTCTTTCCTGTCAGGGGAAAAAAAAACTTTTTTAAATGTAGCCTACCATTTCCCCCACTATTAAAAGACTGACTACATTTCCTGCTCTCCCTCTGAACCTCTATGACTGTCTGTCTTCAGACTGCATCTTCCCCATTCACCTCTGTAGTTATCTTAGCAGGTAAGACACAGACCCTTACGCCAGTTTTCCATGTCCCGTCTACAGTAAATAATCAGTCTGATTGTCAATTGTTTTGACATCAGGATAGCAAGTAAGCCCCCAAAGTAGTGTTATTTCCTGCCAATGCAAACAGGTGAATGCACCATGTGGATGGACAAAAGGAAGGGTGTGGTATCCACAACCAGAACGACAATGTCACTCTGCCTTTCCTTCCACTGCATTGATTGGGACCACAACTTTGATGGAAACTTCAGGATGGTCCTTTTCTCAGGTGAGGTATTGGGAGAGAATATTTCCCTTTGTATGAAGACAGTCATGGTGCTGGGTTCTCTCTCTTGGTGACATAGCAAGGCAATCTGGTGCCAGATGGTCACTCGGTGCTCCAGCATAACCCCCATGGCACAAACACTTTTCAGATCCCAAAATGTTTCATTGGCACTCAGACTACCTGTGCATCAAGTGGCATAGATCAGCCTCTTCCAGGTAAGGCTGTCTAACAGCACAAGTCATATGAGACTAGACAGAAAATCTGGAGGAGCTCAGTCAGGTGACAAAACCCATCTTATAGCTGCTGAAACGCTTCAGGCCTCCCATGTCTCACAAACTTTCAGGAATGCATGATAATTGACCAGTGACAGTGACCCTCAATTTCCCAGACCAGTGGGAACTCATGACAGGCTCTACATGAGCTGGTCAGCCTAACATCTTGGCACTCTTTGGACTGTTAGGAATTCCCAAGGCAGCAGGGTAGAGAGGTATAGGTTGAGAGCAGACTGTGGCTGGGACTCCTTGGTCATCGATGCTGAATGGGACGTACTGGCTAGCTCAGTCATGCAGAGTCTCCCCTGTGGCCCTTTAGATACTTTCAACTGCCTAGACAGTCTTGGGAACGTGAGCCATCTAATGCACAGCTGGGAATTTACATTTCAGTAGTCAACTGTAAAGCGCCACCTGTTAGGAGGGGGCTTTAATGCCCATCAAGTGGGCAGACTGAAAGGAGAACTGGTGTGTTTAATGTCCCCCCTCCTTCAGTAAATCTTGAAGTATGGGGTGCAATTACTCAGTCCTCTATTGCACACAATATTGATGTGCATATACTGTCTTAATTGGATGTAGGGGGGTGCAATTTGCAGTCCTACAGACTCCTGATATGTAGCTCCCCCCAGGAAAGCCAGGCACAGGGTTTGTTCCCACTGGCCTTGATGGCATGTGAGGGCATCCACATCATTAACCAGACAATGCAGGGTCAAAGGGGCCACCGTTGCTAGAAGAGATTCAGTAAAGATTCTTCCAATAGTGACATCAAAGGGATGTTGAGACCCTTCTACTATCCCTCCCTTTATACCTAGTAAACTAAAGGACACCACACTTACATTTGGAGGGGTTCCTGGGAAGCACTGTACCTTGGCTTCAGGGTCATTGAGAGAAATAAAGTGTTGTCTGTGTCTGTATCCTACACGGTAATTACAGAAGTGTAGAGGCAGTTGTCCCAGGAGGAAGGACATACTCCACAAACCTCCGGGTCCCTAGGCAGGGGCCTTGGCATATCCCCAGCCACTGGGATCCCAGCTCCCCACTACCAGGGCTGTCATGTCCAGAGAAGTGTTGGCACCCACCCAAGGGTAGGAACAGCATTCTCTCGAAGATCCCAAAGAGTCTGATCAAAGTTTCTGACTTGTGTTCAGGCTGCCTCAGATTAAGTCACTAGGGACCCCTCTTCAGAGCTGTGCATAAAGAGAAGTGTGGGAATCATCTCAAGAGCAAGAGATATGGGTTGAAGTTCCACTCCTTGAATGGGGCACTGCTGGGACCCTCTTGTGGACTCCTATCTATGGAGGTGTGATCCCATCAGCATTTGCAGTAAAGAAGTCTTGGGCTTCTTGAAAATTCTCCTTTTCACATCTGACTATGGCATGCATGCTAATGCCTGCTACACTAAAGCTGGTATTTCCATGAATTGTATTGGCACAAGGCTTAAGATCAGAGTGGTCCTTCAAGAAGAACTCCTTAGATTCTATTGTCAAGTGCCTCTCCTCCAGGTGGAAATGGACAAGGGCTCATGGGCGCATGACATAAGACAAAAAGAACACAAAACAAAACAAAACACAAGACCAACACGCATTGAATTGTCCCCATTCTATCTTAGAGTTGGATTGCATCACCTTGGCTTGACCTCTCCCAGTGTGCCTGTGCTGTCGTGCCATAAAAATCCAAGTCTGGAGAATCAGAGCTTCTTTCTTCCTACCTCTGTGGGCTCTGGGGCCCTAGGGAGCCTCTTCCTCAGAGCCTTCCCCTTTTTCCTTGGTGTGTGTCTCTTGCCATGTGCCTTGGGGTGATTGTCACAGCTTTTGATACAGTGAAAAGACTGGAAGCTCCGTAGGTTGTCTCTAAACAGGCCATTGATACCTTGAGCTTTTCAGTGATTTATGAATCTGGGGGACTTGTACCAATCCAGACAGCTGTAGTATGTCAAGCGCTTAAAGCAACAGGTAGGAGCCAACTGTGAAGACCCACTAGAGCCAATCAATATCCTTGTCTCCCTCCCTTTGGACAAATGATACCAGGAAACCTTGCATTTTCATGATGGTGTAGTGCCTGTTACCATTTCTCTCTTTCACACTGGTCCGTGGATATGTTGGTGTAGTGGTCTTGACAGGGAGTACCTGGGATAGAATTTAGCTCTTCCCAGACATGTGTGCTGAGGCCTCCCACACTGAAGTGTCCCCCACAACACTTGTCAAATAGGGAGCCATTGTCAGCAGAAGTGAGGGACACAGCCAGTAGGGGAAAGTGCCTTGGTCGTGTCCTCCGCCCAGGGAGACATGATGTTCCTGGTAGAGTTGCCTCTGTCACTAGGTAGGCATGGATAAGCAAACACAACACCAGGGTACTGGCTGAAACACAGTGGACCCAGCAGCTGGTGTCTTGTTCGACACTAATCTAGGGATATGGTCTTCGGTGTCCAGCAATATTTCACTTGGATATGAGTAGGAAATACACACTTCTGGAACCCCAGGACGGTGCCTGATTGTTGGTCTCTGCAGGGAGTCTGACCTTTTATGGCACTGGTAACTTAGGGTAGGGGTTTCTGGCAACACCTGGCATCCGCCCAAAGCAAAGCTACAGACCACCAGCAAGCTCCAGCTCCTTCCCAGAGCAGCTGAGATATGCGGGTGAGGAACGAATGAGCCATTCTCAGTGCTAACACATTGTTGGAGGGCACCACCTAGGCCCCCAATCCCATCCCTGGGAACAAATGTGTTGGGGACCCCAGCTGTTGTACAAAATTAAGAACATGTAGACTGTATCCTGCTGAAGGAATAGGCAAGAGCCATTGCTCAGGGGGTGGATAGGCGGCTCCCTGGGCATCTGAGTTCTGGCTTTGGATACATGAGATGCATGGGGCCCTCCTGACTCAAGGTGGCGTTTCAGTGCACCCCCCACAAAGGAAATGCAGGCACAGGATTTATGACTCACAGGGCCCGGAAGCAAGGGTACACAAGGACCTTGGGAAGGGCAGGCTTCCTTCCCACATTCCCAGTGATCAGGACATAGAAAACAGGGTAGCAAGGACCTGATTACTTGAGAATGGATGGGGCTGAAGTACCTAACTTTTCACAGGCTCACCTCTGTGTGGTTATTCGAGAAGGCTCTCAGAAAACCAAAGTGGGAATCCTAGGCAGATCCTTATCTACGGTTAAACTCACTGAAAGGTAGGCAAGAGAAAGAGAGCAGGGATTCACATTCATTGGGCTCCAACTGGATGCCAGAGTCATCCATAGGCACTTGTGCCTGCCATTCTGATTCATTTCATTTGGTGCTCCTTTACACCTCATGGTGTCAGTCTCCCACATTTGGAAATTTGCTCTCCAGGGAGGCACAGCTTGTGCTAGGTGGAACCTAATGCCAGTCCCCTTCTCTCACAGCCCACAGACACCCCAGTGTGGAACAGGCAGTGTGGGTGGGTGGTAGCCCTCCATTATCCTGAACCAACATTGGGACTGGGGGAAAACATATTACCTGGAGAATGAGAAAATGTTCAGAGTGCAACCACACAGTTTTGGAGACAACTCATGAATTTGTCTCTGAAAGAGCTTGTGTGAACATCTCTTAATTCTGGAAGCATATACCTGAGTTCAAGGCCCAGATGCTGACTCAGGTCCTCTGCACATAATCTCGGGCTCAGTTTGGGCTCTTGAAAGCTTCAATATATATGTAGAGGCCACACGCATGCAGGTTTTAAGTTTTATTTCAGCGTTCTGGTCAGTGAGCCATGAGAGATGTGTGTCAGAGCCTGATGTGCCTGTGGACCCCTGTGTCTCCTGCAGACCCCCAAAACGTGGATGTCAGCTCTGCAGCCTCATTACTGTATTTTCACATGTGCCAGTTGGATTGTCTATAGTTGTTCAGCAGTCAGGAGGCTAATTATGGATTGTCGTCAGCAACAATCAGTCCCTTAACTTTCTCGGGGTTGATAATTTGACATTTGTGGCGACACCACAAGGAATGCAGCTATTATGGCTTAAATGGGACCAAAAACCACTCTGAGATATAACAGGGATTCATGAGTTTTCCCGACTAGCCCCATTCTTCTTGGAGGGGTCCACTGTCTGTGCTCCCACCAGTGCCTCGTCCAGTGCACCATGGAGGATCCCAGCTTATGTGGCAATGGCAGTTCCTGTTATTGTCGCACGACCGTCTGTGGCTGCGTTTCTCTGGGATACAGTCATAATTCAGCTGAGCCACACTGCCAGTACAGTAGGTGTCCTGACAGAGCTTTCCAGAAGCTAGGGGGTACCAGTACTCACATGACCAATCTCGGTTGTTCCTGTGCTACTATGTGAATCCAGCCCCAACATCAGAACCCTGGATCTCAGACAGATAGAATCCAACATGCTCTTGCAGCTGAGGGAGATGTGTGACATTCCTACACTGCAGCCTTCCACACGGCACGTCTGTGTGGGAACATGGTTCAGCGTTGAATTCCCGGGATAATCTGCAGTGTCCATATCGGCTGCTTTTTTGATTTATGGTATCGCAGACATCTTCATCTTTCCCAGAATTTCTGCCAATGATTTCTTGGCAGTGCATAGTGCGGTCAGTGCAGTTTCCATGATAGCAGCATCCCTCTTCAGTGCCTGGGGTTCCATCTTGCATATGGAAGTCATCAGGGCCCGACAAGGACACCCCATGGCAGGACTCTGGAAGATCACATATATTTTGGATTGGCCTGCCAAGTGTCCCAGCATCGAAATCGGTGCAGTTTGTATAGAATCTGCCTGTATTACATTTGTAGTTTCCAAAATGATTGTGGGTCAGGCTTTTATTTCAATGCACCATTTAGATGTTGAAGAGGCACTTGCCTAATCTGCCACTCATTTTGTCCTGCATATGAATGAAGGAACACTTCCTGAAAGCTTCAGGTATACAAGAGAATTGGGTCCTAATGCAGTTGGACCTTTTCTGGCAAGCATATTCATCAGTTCAACCCACAAACCAATATTTTTTGCAATCTGATGTGTTGCTATGACAGACAAGAGTAAATAATATCTGCCTAAATAACCCATCATTATGGGGCTTTGTGGATTGAATATACTACATACAACTGGACTGAAATTAACTTCATGGGATCCATCTCAAATCGCAACTAAGGATGAATGTGGTTTAAGAATTCGAAAACCCTTGGACTCATAGTATCAAAAAAAAAAAAAGGACTCTAATGCAACACATATTTGCCCGTATTAGCTAGATCTCTCTCATTATAAATTATCATTAAACCAATATAGTAACTTACATGAATCCCATGAAACAATGAGTCAATTAAGCTAACTAGCCTTATTAAGAATTGGGCACATTTTGGCACGTGGTTGACACGTGGTTGAACACACTCTATATTATTTAGGGTCTGAGAGCAAAATTCCGTGATGGGATGACTACAACTTACTAGAGATCTGAGCACTGCACTGGTATTTGCTTGAGGAATAGGGGTCCCTATCCTCCTTATATCCCAGGTTATAAGTAGGTCCCATTGCATTGGTGTCTGCCACTCTCTGAGAAACAATGTGTTCAAATGTTGGAAATCGCTGATGCGTCTGATTTCATAGGCAAGGTCATCCAACTTCATGATACCTTCAGGGCCCTGATAGCACATGTCCATGGAGACCATGGAAAGAGGAATCTCCTCCAGGTAGCCGAGGTAGTAACAGTCTGGAGGCATGGAGGGGTAGTCCATCTGAAAGGCACCTGATCATCTTGAGTCATCATCAGCAGATGTATGGGCCAAAAGGGTGTCTTGTGCCACATGTGGATAATGTGTCTCTTGGCCCCGAAGCACAGGCTACAGAACAGGAAGCCAGGCATCTGAATGCCCTTGCTGTTGTGCAGCTCCTTCTTTGTAATTACCACCTGAAGGAGATGTAGCGCCATGAGGGACGACCTTGAGAACCCTGGACAGGAGCAGCACTGCCCAGAGTGCAAACTGCGAGAGGGACGCCCTCAAGGTGACCTGGCCCTCTGCCACCCTCATGCCCCTGCTCAGAGACATCTGCCAGTGAGAATGGATAAATGGAGGATCCTCAGCAAAGTGAGGTCTAGGCCATCTGACAGAACAGAGGGCTGTACCGGGTGGCCAGCCCCCTGCACCTGGGATCCACGTGTGGGGTTAGGTAACAGTCCCAGGGTGTGGCATTGTGTGACCCTGCACAACAGTTCAGCTGGGGTGGATGTGGGAGAAGCAGGTGAGCCAGTTCAAGCGTGCTCACATGGACATAGTAAGGATTGGACCCAGAGACATGGCTCTATTCAACACATTCCATCTTTCCTCCAGCTAGTGAATATGGGATATGAAATTTTAACACCCTGAACTTCTCTACCAATTCCATGTCCTGTGGTACTGCTGGGTCACTTTCTGTGGACAACTGCTTTTCCTCATTATGGAGACCAATGCTTCCTACTTCCTTGGGATGTGGAAGTGGACGTTGTCAATTTTACCTTTATAGGTGACTAAAAAAAAATAGCTTTGTCGTTTTTCATGTCTCACTCTGGTTAGACATCAGTTTTCAAGCCATTTGATCCTTTGGTTTTTGGTTTGAAGCTTCCTCTGAGTTTACTGAGGAAACATTTCCCAGTATTCTATGTCATTATTCGTGAAGTACAAGGTTGTATTTTAGTTAGTTGTTTTTTTTTTTTTTTTATGCCAGCTGGGGAGAACAGAAAGTACTGCTGACCATGTGTGAGCCTCAGGGGTTTTCCGCTCTAATCCCTTTTTGGGGTTCTTTCCTGGCCTCTGGCAGTCTTCTCCCATGCATGTGTGGTTCCCTCTTCAGCTGGAGATGCCAGGGAGTTGAGGTAACTTTGGCAGCTTGCACCGTGGAGCCTGCACATGGTCAAAAGATGTTATCAACCATGGAACTCCCTTGTTTGATTTAATATGCTCTACTCCTTTAAAACCCCCTGCCTCAGGGAGAAACCTCAGAGTTGGCCTTTGGACAGGAGTCTGCATTCTCACCAGTGGCTGGCCTTGTGCTTAAAGCTCAAATTCCTTTCCTACCAAAACTAAAACTTTGAACGTTGATCTTTCCAGCAACATGTAGCTGAAATTGGGTTTTAATAACAATAACACAGAGTGGAGTGGCAGTTGCCAGGGGCTGGCAGCGAGGCGCATTGAGGGTTAGATATCAAGGGGTGTGATTTTCTGTTATGCAAGACGACTAAGTTCTAGAGGTCTTCTCCACAACATTACATGAGTAGTTAACTATATTGTACTGTACGATTATAATTTAGTGAAGAGGGCGGATCTCGTTTCAGTGAGATCTTACCACAATACATCAGTTTTGCTTCTCACACAAAGTATGCATGGACACACACTCTGTACTGATAACTGAAAATAATTTTTAAAAAATTTACATACTTTAGATCCTTACCCTGGGGATATGCCATTTACAAATATCTTCTTCCATCCCATAGGTTGCCTTTTAGTTTTGTTTATTGTTTCCTTCACTGTGCAGAAGCTTGCTATTTTGAGGTACTCCCAAGCGTTCATGTATGTATATATTTAATTTTCTTGTAATATTTTTAATTTAAATTTAAATGTGTTAACCTACAGTGTAGTATTGATTTCAGGTGTAGAATTTAGTGATTCATCACGTACATATAACACCCAGTTCTCATCTCAACAAGTGCCCTCCTTAATGCCTATCTCCCTTTTAGCCCAACTTCCCCACTTCCCCTCAGTTTGTTCTCTGTATTTAAGAGTTTCTTCCTGTTTCTTCCCTCTCTGTTTATCTCATTTTATTTTTCCTTCCCCTATGTTTTGTTTCTTATATTCCACATATGAATGAAATCATATGATATTTGACTTTTTCTTACTGACTTTTTTCACTTAGGTTAATACGTTGTTGTTCCACCCACATTGTTGTAAATGACAAGATTTCATTCTTTTTGATGGCTGAGTAATATTCCATTGTATATATTTACCATCTCTTCTTTACGCGTTCATCTCCTGATGGATATTTGGGCTCTCCCACGATTTGCTTATTGTTGATAGGGCTACTATAAACATTGTGGTCCATGTGCTCCTTCGAATCATCATTTTGGTATCCTTTGGATAAATACCTAGTAAAACAATTGCTCGACCACAGGATAGTTCTATTTTTAATTTTTTTCAGGAATCTCCCCACTATTTTCCAGAATGGCTGCACCAGTTTGTATTCCCACCATGTTAATTTTAGCCATCCTGACAGGTGTGCAGTGTTATCTCATTGTGGTTTTGATTTATGTTCCCTGACGAGGAGTGACAATGAGCCTCATTACACGTGTCATTTTGCCATCTGGATGTGTTCTTTGAAAAATGTCTATTCATGTCTTCTGACCATTTCTTCATCAGATTATTTGTTTTTTTCAGTGCCGAGTTTGATAAGTTCTTTATAGATTTTGGATACTAAGCCTTTATCTGATATGCCATTTGCAATATCTTCTCCTATTTTGTCAGTTGCCTTTTAGTTTTGTTGATTGTTTCTTTGCTGTACAGAAGCTTTTTATCTTGAGTCCCAATAGTTCATTTTTGCTTTTGTTTCCCTTGCATCTGGGACATGTCCAGTAAGAAGTTGTTCTGACCGTGCTCAAAGAGTTTGGTGCCTGTGTTTTCCTCTAGGATTTTTATGGTTTCCTGTCTCACATTTAGGTCTTTCATCCATTCTGAATTTGTTTTTGTGTATATTGTAAGAAAGTGGTATAGTTCCGTTAGAGTTTCCCGTTGCTGTCCAGTTTTCCAACACCATTTGTTGAAGGGACTGTCATTTTTCCATTTGATAGTTTCCTGTTTTGTCAAAGACAAAAAAGACAAAGACAAAATTAGTTGACCATATTGTTATGTGTCCATTTATGGGTTTTCTACTCTGTTCCATTAATCTATGTGTCTCTTTTTGTGCCAGGACCATTCCGTCTTGATGACTACAGCATTGTAATATAGCTTGAAATATAGAATTGTGATGCCTCCATTTTGTTTCTTTTTTAGGCTCACTTTGGGTGTTCAAGGTCTTTTGTGGTTCCATGATAATTTTAGAATTATTTGTTTTAGCTCTGTGAGGAATGCTTGTATTATTTGACAGGGATATTTGCATTGAATTATTTGCATTGAATGTCTAGATTGCTTTGGGTAGTATCAACATTTTAACAATGTTTTTTTGTTTTAATCCATGTGCATGGAATATTTTTCCATTTCTTTGTTTCTTCTTCAATTTGTACCATAAATGTCCCAGGTTTTTCAGAGTAAAGCTCTTTTAACTCTTTAGTGAGTGTTATTTCTAGGTATCTTATGGTTTTTGGTGTAATTGTAAATGGGATAAATTCCTTGATTTCTCTTTCAGTTACTGTAGTTTACATTACTGTAGGAATTTATCCAGTTCTTCCAGATTGACCAGTTTGTTGGCATATAAATATCCAAAATATTTTCTTCTGGGGCGCCTGGGTGGCTCAATCGGTTGGGCGGCCGCCTTCGGCTCAGGTCGTGATCTCGCGGTCCGTGAGTTCGAGCTCTGCGTCAGGCTCTGTGCTGACAGCTCAGAGCCCGGAGCCTGTTTCGGATTCTGTGTCTCCCTCTCTCTCTCTGACCCTCCCCCATTCGTGCTCTGTCTCTCTCTGTCTCAAAAATAAATAAACATTAAAAAAATATTTTCTTCTGATTGTATTTCTGTGCTATTAGTTGTGATCTTTCATCTTAAATTTGTGGTTATATTGACTTAGTCCTTTCTCTTTTGTTTTTTGTAATTCTGGCCTTAGGTTTATCATTTTTATTTATGATTCCAAAAACCAACTTATATTTTCATTGATCTGTCTAATTTTTTGTTTGTTTCTTTATCGTTTGTGTGCTCTAATGTTTTTTATTTACCTTCTGCTGGCTTTAGGGTTCATTTGCTGTTCATTTTCTAGCTTCTTAGTTGTGAAGTGGTTGTGTGTTTGAGATTTTTCTTCTTTCTTGATTTTGGCCTGTATTGCTATATATTTCCCTCTGCCAACCACTTTTGCTGCATCCAGATGGGGCACTGGCATGTTTTCATTTTAATTTGCATCTATGTATTTTTTATTGCTTCTTTAATTTCCTGAAATTCTCATTCTTTCTTTACCACAATGTTCTTTAACCTTAGGTATTAGTGGTGTTGCCAAAGTTTTTCTTGTGGTTGACTTCACGTTTCTTAGTGTTCGGTATGAAAATGTGCATGCATGATCTCAGTCTTTTTGAACTTGTAGTGAGCTGATTTATGACATAGTATGTGATCTGTTGTGGAGAATGTTGCATGTGCAGTCAAAAAGAATGAGTGTTCTGTTGCTTTAGTGTGGAATGTTCTGAATATATCTGTTAAGTCCATTTGGTCAGGTGTGCCTTTCTAAGCCATTGTTTCCTTATTAATTTTGGCTTAGGTGATGTGTCCATTGCTGTAAGTGGACTGTTGAAGTTCTCTATTATTATTCTTGTATTGTTATCAATAAGTTTTTTAATGTTTCTTATTAATTGATTTATATATATCAGTGCTTCCACTTTTGGTGTATAAATATTTAAAGCTTTATATCTTCTTGTTGGATAGACCCCTTCGTGATGATGTACTGACTTCCTCATCTCTTGTAACAGACTTTGGTTTAAAATCTAGTTAGTGTGATATGAGTCTGGTACTACACCTTTCTTTTGATGTCCATTAGCCTGATAAATTGTTCTCCCTCCCCTCACTTTCCATCTACAGTTGCTTTAGGTTGAAAATGAGTCTATTGTAGGTAGTGTACAGATGGTCTTGTATTTTTTTAATCCATTCTGATATCCTTTGTCTTTTGATTGGACCATTTTTCCCTTTTACATTCACAGTGATTATTGATAGATACAAACATTTGCCATTGTGTTATCTCTAAAGTCCCTGTTTCTGGAGATTTTCTTTGCTTATTTCTAGTCTTTGTTTCTTTCAGTCTTCCTTTTCAACTCAAAGAGTCCTCTTTAATAATTCTTGCAGGGCGCTTGTTTAGAGGCCATGAACTCCTTTGGTTTTTGGTTCTCTGGGAAATTCTATCTCTTCTTGTATCCGAATGACCCTTTCTGGAGAAAGTATTCTTTGCTGCAAAATTTTCAACTGAACATGTTGTGGAAATCATGTTACTCCCTTCTTGACTGAAGGTTTCTGTGGATACATCTGCCATAATCTTTTCTTTTATCTTCCCTGTTTAGTTAGTGACCTCTTTTGTCTTGGAGCTTATAGGGTTTTCCTTATTCTGTGTATTTTGCCAATTTCTCTCTGATATGTCTCAGTGTTGGTCTGCTTTTTTAAAATAATGGCATTCTCTGTGCCTCCTAGATGTGTATGTCTGTTTCCTTCCCCATTTGGGGGAATTTCCCATGGTAATTCACTCAGATAACACTTCTTCCCTTGTTTTCTCCCTCTCCTTCTTCTGGGACTCCTTTGAAAAGAATTTTATTACACATTATGGAGTTGCTGAGATCCCTAAGTATATGTTTGTGATGCAATATTTTAATTTTCCTCTTCCTTTCTGCTTCATTTCCCCCATAATTTTATCTTCTATGTCACTTGCTAATTCATCTGCTTTCCGCCTTGAGGTCATTATATACCATCAGTTTCACATCTTGGTTACGGCATTTAAAATTTCAGCATGACTAGGTTTTAGGTGATTTCTATCTTCAGTAAGGGTTTCCCTCATGCCTCCTATGCTTTCCTCAAGCACAGCAAGTATCCTTATGATAGTTGTTAAAAATTCTATTTCCTTGTGAGAGTTTTTAGAAATTCTGTTTGAGGCATATTAGATATATGTGCTTTAATAATATCCCTGGAAATGACCTTTTATCGTTTTTTCTTTTGGGATGAATTCCTCCATCATGGTGTATGTCTATGTCTCTGCTGTCTTAAGTGTTTTAGAAAATCCTGTTTTGTTTTCTGCTTCTAGAGTAGTGTCTTTATTGAGAAGTGTTCAATTACTGTTGAGGGCTTGATGCTTTAGGAAGCATTTGTTGCAGATTCTGTGTGCACTGTGCTGTCGTGTATTGGCTTCTCTGTCCCTCAGCTAAGTCCTCTGCAGAGTTTCTCCTTGTCTCCAGTGATGAGTGTTTAGACATTGTCCACAATGTTGTGAGTTTTAACCAGGTGAGTTTGTTCTGCCTGTAAAAGAGGCAAATTCCTATTTCCCCTAGAGGTGAAGCTATGCCTCACTATATGGGCAGTAGACTTGGTGCCTTTGGGGGTATATGTCGTCTTTTGAGGGAGGGGCGCGGTGCTGATCTGGTTTCCAGGCCCTCTTTCTCTAGTAAGGAAGCACCTGAGGAAGGCAAGTGGGGGGTATAGCTTGGTGTCAGTGGCTCAGCTTCCAGTGGGAGTTTCTGTGCTGCTCACTGAATTCTGTCCATGCTGATTGGTGGGAGGAAATATTGGCATCAGCTTCCTGTCTAGTCCCTTGAGTTGGAGTTCCCAGCCTCCCCTGTTCAGGAAGCCCTCCCACAGAGAGAACAATCTGTACCTGTAGGTCCCAGGCTTCCATCAGAACCCTGCCTTCACCCTGTCTGTGTCCAAACCATTGGCCCACCTGGTGGCATAGGGCTCTTAAGTTTTATCTCAGGAGCTCTAGCTGGGTTTGAAAACTCCAAATTATATGAACTCAGTGTGACTGGGACCCCACTGATCCTCTGTGAGAGGGTTTCGCTGTGCTGTGCCTGGAGCTAGTTATCCCAGAAGGGCAGTTGCATGAACACTAGGGGCTTGGAGTTCATGGAAGAGCAACAAGAAGGCAGCGTTCAGTTAGCTGCTCTCAGCAGAGGCTCCTATGCTAATGACCATGGCAGTGCAATGGTGCCTGTCAGCTCTCCTGCCCCACGAGAGGCAATACACCCTTTATGAAATGCACCCTGAGAAGGGAACTGTCTCTCCCCAAGTCTCCCAAGGGATTATCAGACCACAATGCCCCCTATGCGACTCTGCCCTCCTTCTCCACAGAAGCACAGCTATGCCCACCAGGCTCCATGCCAGTCATGGCATGGACTTCTAAATCTTCAGTCTTTGAACTGCACATTTACAGGAGGTTGACTTGTCATGATTACCTTTATGTGTCATCTTGACTGCATCATGGGTGCCCAGACTCCCCACTGTTTCTGTGGATGTCTGTGATGTGTTCCAGAAGAGACTGGCATTTCTATCCATGGTTTCTGTCTGCCTGGGCATCACCCATTCCATTAAGGTTCTGAATAGAAACTGATGCAGAGGGAGGAGGAATTCCCTCACTTTTACTTCCCAGTGTGTGTTTGAATTGGAACATTGGTCTGCTCTGGCCCTTGTTCTGAGAGTTACATCATCAGCTCTTCACGTTCTGAGACTAGAAACTAGTTCAGAATCAGATGAGAATTACACCACTGGGTTTTCTGGGTCTCCAGCATGTCAGAGTGGAATGTGGGGTTTATCAATGTATTTCGTCATGGAAACCAATGTGCTTTGGTTTCTGTTGCTCGGGAGAATCCTGACTAATACATGGAGATGAATTATCTCTTCTTTAGAGGAATTGAATAAAGGTGTAGCTCATTTAAAGTCCTGAGTAGCAAGTGCCAGGAGGGAAGTGTCACGTTGTTTGGGACAAGTGCTGGGTGAAGATAATGGGGCTCTGGGGGTCCTGTTGTCCTGGCTGCACAGTGAGTGCATCTGGGACTTCTGTAAAGTTCAGCTGTTGTGCGCCAGGAAATCTGCAATTCACTCATACTGAGGGACAGGAGTAAGGAATGCAAACAACTGTGTCTTTCTGCATGTTAGGGTAGTTTTCCTATGACAACACAGTTGGTAATTCAGAGAGTTAATAGATAAACACAGAATCCTGTGACCAGAGAGGCTCCCTAAAGAAACTGCTGTGTGGAGAGGCAGCCCCAGACCCGACAGGAAGCCTGCCTGTAACCTCCATCTGCACCTGCGCCTGAAACACAAACCAGAATTGTGCATAGTGTGCGCCCCCTGGTGGTGCTGATCCCCTCCTGCAGGGAGGTTTGTGTGTGGGCTCCAGTGACACCCCCTCATTGTGTCTCTCGCACAGTAATATGTGGCAGTGTCTTCAGTCTTCAGGTTGTTCATCTGCAGATACAGCGTGTTCTTGGAGTTGTCTCTGGAGATGTTGAATCGGCCCTTCACGGAGTCTGCGTAGTATGTGCTACCTCCACTACTATTTTCTGAGACCCACTGCAGCCCCTTTCCTGGAGTCTGGTGAACCCAGCTCATTGCATATCTACTGAAGGTGAATCCAGAGGCTACACAGGTGCGTCTCAGGGACACTCCAGGCTTCACCAGGTCTCCCCCAGACTCCACCAGCTGCACGTCACACTGGACACCTGCAGACAGAAGACATCTTGGTCAGGAAACTGTCACACATCCTCTGTTTCTCATTCATATCCACTCACATACTCTGTGTCTCTCATTCACCATGAATTACCTTTTAAAAGAGCAACCAGGAACACTCAGCCAAGTACAGACTCCATGGTGAGGTGTCTGTTCTGTTCTGATCAGAGAATGGGAACACCTGGGACTCCCAGGGCTGGGGTTCCTCTCCCAGCTGCAGAGTCTGTGATGGGCTGGTTTTATCAGCACGGAGAGGGCCCCATTTGCATGTGCTCTGACATATATATCACACTTCAGACTTAGATTTGATTCTTTAAAAGTGAACGACAGGGTTAGGTAAGCATTTGTAGTTTAGTTTGTGTAGATGGTGCTGTGACAATATGAAGAATTGTATTCAGTGAGTACAAGTGTGTTTGCAGTCCTGTGTGCATTTTTACAGGTCTTTCATCAACATAGATCATTTTCACTCTACAAGTATTTTACATACTTTTTGAAGTTTAACCCAAAATACTTTATTCTGTGCCATTTTCACTTGCACAATTTTGTTATTTGTTTTGCATGTATTTCCATGCTGGTGTGTAGAATCACAGGTGGTTTATTTTTATTTATTTTCTTTGTTCATTTTGCATCCTGCTCTTTTCCTCATTTTATAAACGGGTTCTAATATTTTTTGTGGTATCTCTATGGTTTTGTTATGTTTAAGATCTTGTAATCTGCAAACAAGTAATTTTCCTTCTTCCTTACTGATTAAATGTCTCTTATTTCTTTTTTTGTCAAAGTTTGTGGGTACTTCTTCCAGTTTTAGGAGAAGAATGCTTTTCCCTTCTTTTTCTGGGCTTTCACCAGGTCTAAGGATTCATTTGACATAACACTGATCTAAAGGGGAGAATGAATTTCATTTTGCAAATGCATGGGCTTCCTAAAAATATGACACCGAGAGTGAAGAAAGCAGGTGGCACTTGTGACTTTCAGACAGCAAAAGTTTGGATTTGGCCAGAGTTAAGGCAAAGGTCTGGTTTTGGTGTATTTAATTAGTCAACAAGTAGCTAGGTTTGTTTGCACATCCTTCTTGTCCCTGTGTTCCTTATTCTGGTGCTAATGATGGTTCTCCCTCCTGGCACAGGGAAGGCAGTTTTCCCAAGGGAGATTTATTTCCTGCTGTCAAGGGACAAAGGATGGTCTTGAGTGTCCTTGGACTGGCTGTTTCTCATGTGACTTTCATCCAAATAAGCAATGTGACACGATGGTATGTTTTGAGGCAGCATGTTTATTCTTCACATTATCATGTGGAATACTTGTGTTGGGGGTGATCATCATTGCCTGGCTCCTGATGTGGCAGGAATGGTTTTAGTATTTTACTGTTCAATATGCTGTCAGATGTGGGCTTTCATAGTGGCCATGATCATGTGGAGGTAATTTTCTTCTCCTTTTTTTTATTAACATGTTTGTTTTTTATTTTTTTTAAATTTATATCCAAATTCGTTAGCATATAGTGCAACAAGGATTTCAGGAGTAGATTCCTTAGTGCCCATGACCCATTTAGCCCATTTCTCCTCCCACAACCCCTCCAGTAACCCTCAATTTGTTTTCCATACTTATGAGTCTCTTCTGTTTTGTCCCCTCCATGTTTTTATATTATTTTTGTTTTCCTTCCCTGATGTTCATCTGTTTTGTCTCTTAAAGACCTTAAAGGAGTAAAGTCATATGATTTTTGTCTTTCTCTGACTGACTCATTTCACTTAGCATAATACCCTCCTGTTCCATCTACATAGATGCAAATGGCAAGATTTCATTCTTTTTTGATTGCCTAGTCATACTCCATTGTGTGTGTGTGTGTGTGTGTGTGTGTGTGTGTGTGTGTGTGTATATATATATCACATCTTCTTTATCCATGATGGATTATTTGTTTTTTTGAGTGTTGAGTTTCATAAGTTCTTTATAGATTTTGAATACTAACCCTTTATCTGATATGTCATTTTTAAATATCTTGCCCCATTTGTCAGTTGCCTTTTAGTTTTGTTGATTGTTTCATGCTGTGTAGAACCTGTTTATCTTGATGAGATCCCAATAGTTCATTTTTGCTATTGTTTCCCATGCCTCTGGGGACATGTCTAGTAAGAAATTTCTCTGGCCAAGATCAAAGAAGTTGGTGCCTGTGTTCCCCTCTAGGGTTTTGATGGTTTCCCTTCTCACATTCAGGTCTTTCATCTATTTTGAATTTATTTTTGTGTATATTGTAAAAAGTGGTCCAGTTTAATTACAGTGTTATGTTGCTCTCCAGTTTTCCCAACACAATTTGTTGAAGGGACTCTCATTTTTCCATTTCATACTGTTTCCTGCTTTGTAGAAGATTAGTTGGCCATATAGTTACGGGTCAGTTTCTGGTTTTCCAATCTGCTATGTTAATCTATGTGTCTATTTTTATGCAGGTACTATACTGTCTTGGTGACTATAACATTGTAATATAGCTTTAAATCCAGAATTGTGATGCCTCCATTTTTTTTTTCTTTTTCAGGATTGCTTTGTGGATTCAGGGACTTTTGTGGTTCCATGACTTTTTTTTTATTTTTGAATTTTTTTTAATTTATTGTTGACACAGAGAGAGAGAGCATGATCATGGGAGGGGCAGAGAGAGAGGGAGACACAGAATCTGAAGCAGACTCCAGGGTATGAGCTGTCAACACAGAGCCCAATGTGGGGCTCGAACTCACGGACTGTGAGATAATGACCTGAGCTGAAGTCAGAGACTTAACCAACTGAGCCACGCAGGTGTCCCTACCATGATAACTTTAGAATTATTGGTTCTAGCTCTGTGAAGAATGCTGGCATTATTAGACACGGATATTTGCATTGAATTACTTGCACTGAATGTCTAGAATTCTTTGGGTAGTATCAACATTTTAACAATGTTTTTTGTTTTAATCCATGTGCATGGAATATTTTTCCATTTATTTGTGTCTTCTTCAATTTCTTCCATAAATGTCCCAGATTTTTCAGAGTGAAGATCTTTTAACTATTTAGTTAGGTTTATTTCTAGGTATCTTGTGGTTTTTGGTGTAATTGTACATGGGATTGATTCCTTGATTTCTCTTTCTACTGCTTCATTATTGTTGTATTGAAATGTAACAAATTCCTGTATGTTGATTTGTATGCTGCAAATTTACTGGTTTATTGTATAAGTTCTAGCATGTTTTTTGGGGGGGCAGAGTTTTTCAGGTTTTCTATATATAGTATAAAATTCAACTCCAGAACTGAATAATCCTATTAAAAAATGGGCAGAAAACATGAATAGGCATATTTCCCAGTGCGACATGCAGATGGTCAATAAACACATGAAAAGATGCTCAACATTATTCCTCATCAGGAAAATATAAATCAAAACTACAATGAAATGTCAACTCACACTGACCAGAATAGCTAAACTCAACAGCACAAGAAACAACAGGTGTTGGCGAGGATGCAGAGAAAGAAGATCCCTTTTGCACTGTTGGTGGGATGCAAACTGGTGCAGCCACTCTGGACAACAGTATGGAGGTTCCCCAAAAAGCTAAAAGTATAACTACTTTATGATTGAGGAATTGCACTACTAGGTATTTACCCAATGGATATAAAAATACTAATTTAAGGGAATTGTACCTCTATGTTTATAGGAGGTCTATCAAATACAGCCCAGCTATGGAGAGAGCCCTAGTGTGCTGTTTGATTGATGAATGGGTAAAAAATATGTGGTGTATCTACACACACAAACACACACACACACACACACACACACACACACACACACACACACACACACTGGAATATTTCTCAGGTCCACAAGGAATGATATTTTGTAATTTGTAATGACATAGTTGGAGCTAGAGTGAATTATGCTACCTGAAAGAAGTCAGAGAACTTCTCTAAAGAAGACATCCAGATGGCCAACATACACATGAAAAGATGCTCAATGTAACTCCTTATCAGGGAAATACAAATCAGAACCACACTGAGATAGCATCTCATGCAGGTCAGAGTGGCTAAAATGAACAAATCAGGAGATTTTAGATTCTGGAGAGGATGTGGAGAAATGGGAACCCTCTTGCACTGTTGGTGGCAATGCAAACTGGGGTAGCCACTCTGGAAAACTGTGTGGAGGTTCCTCAAAAATTTAAAAATAGATCGACCCTATGACCCTGCAATATCACTGCTGGGAATTTACCCAAGGGATACAGGAGAGCTGACACATAGGGGCACTTGTACCCCAATGTTTACAGCAGCACTTTCAACAATAGCCAAATAATGGAAACAGCCTAAGTGTCCATCACACTGACGAATGGGTAAAGAAGTTGTGGTTCATATACACAATGGAATACTACTTGGTAATGAGAAGGAATGAAATATGTCCTTTTGTAGCAACATGGGTGGAACTGGAGAGTGTTATGCTAAGTGAAATAAGTCATACAGAGAAACACAGATACCATATGTAGTCACTCTTATGTGGATCCTGAGAAACTTAACAGAAGGCTACGTGGGAGGGGAGGGGAAAACAAGTTACAGAGAGGGAAGGAGGCAAACCATGAGAGATGCTAAAAAACTGAGAATAAACTGAGGGTTGATGGGGGAGGGATGGGAGGGAAATGGGGGATGGGCATTGAGGAGGGCACCTGTTGGGATGAGCACTGGGTGTTGTATGGCAACCAATTTGACGATAAATTTCATCTTAAAAAAAGAAAAAAAAAGATCACATAGGTGGTTACCAGATGTAGGGGAGGGGATCGGATGAGGGTGGTCAAAGGGAGATACTCCAAGTTAGAAAGTAAGTAAGTACTAGGAATGTAACGTACAACCTGGTGTCTACTGAACACTGCTGTTTGGTAATTGTGAAAGTTAATGAATTGAGTAAATCCTAAGAGTTTCCATCACAAAGCAAAGAAGCATTATTTTCTCTTACTTTTCTGCTTAATCTATGGTTGATGGATATTCACTAAACTCACTATGGTAATCATTTCACAATATGTGTAAGTCACGTGATTATACTGAACACCTGAAACTTATACAGTGCTGCGTGTTGAGTAAATCTCAATAAAACAGGAGGAGGGAAAGCTTAGTTTAATTCACCTCTTCTAAGGAGTTTTTCCAAAGTGCCATTGCTCACTAGATTTAATTTCTTACTCATCCACATTCCTCTGGATCCCATTGTATGCTACTGAGTCCGTCGCTTGTTGAATTAAGTAAAATAAAGTCAGCACAATCTGTGATTGGAAAAAAAAGAAATATGCCAGAGAAAGAAAAATATATGATTTCATTCATATGTAGAATTTAAGAAACAACAAATGAGAAAAGGGACAAATAAGAGAGAAGAGTCAAACCAAGAAATAGACGATTTTTTCAATGTTTATTTATTTGAGAGAATGGGAGGAAGGGCAGAGGAAGAGGGAAGGAGAATCCCAAGCAGTTTCTGTGGTGTCAATACAGGAACCAATGTGGGGCTCGATCTCAGGAATGATGAGATCAAGACATGAGCCCAAATCAAGAGTCGTGGCCTTAACCCATGGAACATGTAAGCACACCAATCAGCCTCTTACCTATACAAAACAAACTTATGATTACCAGAGGGAAGGTGGATGGAGGGTTGGGGGAAGTAGGTGATGGGGATGAAGGGGTGGACTCATAAGGAGCACTGGGTGTTGTGTGGGAATGTTGAATCAGCATATGTTACACATGAATCTAATATTGCATTGCATGTTAACTAACATGAATTTGAGTAAAAACTCAATCAATGTATTTAAAGTGTCTACAAATGACCTTGTTGGCATACAGCCCACGAGGAAGCATTTATTCCAAAAAATATACTGACAGAAGGAACAGCTAGAATTTTGAGCTAAGGTATGTGCCTTTCCTTCCCCACCCCAGCTCAGCAAATGCAAACTCCACTGCAAGTAGCTGGGACTAGGTGTGAACCACCGAACCTGGCTGCAACCTCCCCTCCAGACTGTTGTAGCCAATACACAGGGTTCCCGGTGACCAGCTCCTGTTCAGAGGACTCTTTCCCAGAGGGACAGGATGTCAGTGACCCTAAGCTGTTTGCTGTTGAGGCCAAGCCCCAGCAGGTGCCACTGAGATGTGGGACTCACTCATTGTATGCAGCCCCACTTCCAGGATGGAAGCTTTGCCCTAGGCACAGTCCACTAGGGATGCTGGGAGCCTGGTCGCCCCAGACCTGACTTATATGGCAGGAGTCTCATGCCACCAGGACAAGCAAGCCTCAAAGAAGTGCAACTTCCAGCCACCCCTAAACTGAGCCCTCAGTTTGTCCCCACCTGCAGCTGCAGAGTTTTCCAAGGGCAGGGGGGAGCTGGAGCAATCCACTAAACCAAAGTGCAAATCTGTTCTGGTACCACTGACTTCATTTGCAGCTGAACGTGAGGAACGTCTGGGCCTCATGTTGTGGGAGATTCAGGTGCAGGTGACCAATGGTTTCAGTAGAGGATTCCTAACCTACTTCTCCTCACCTGCAGGAGAGAGCCAGAGCCAGGGACAGTGGAGGGAACAGCTGCTGTCAGAACACCTACCCGATTCTGGACTTAGCAACTCTCCATTCAGAGGAGTCAGAGGTTGTGGGGTTCAGTCTGTGGAGACTCCATACATGAGAGCATTGTTGAACGTAGGACAACATTCCACATGCAGCAGAGGAACTTATATGGGGGTGATGCAGAAAGTCCAACCAAACACTGTCACCTAGGCTGTCACACCTAGTCTGGCTGTGTGAATGTCTCAGGCCACACCACCTCTGTAGTCTTTGAGACTACTTCCCTTCCCTCACATCATGTCTTTGAGGTTCTCCTAGTTTCAATTCTGCATCAATAACATCACATTTCTGTGGCAAATCATCCCATTGATGGAAGTTTCATACTTGGTTTATTCCTTTATATTTAGAAAGACTTTTGACTTATTCTTAGCTTCTAACACTAAGAAAGATGCTATAAATATTTACACACCACTTATTTTCTGAGCATGGGATTTAATTCTGGAGCAAACACTCGGGAGCGGTATTTCCAGGTTACATGTTAAGTCATCCATGTAAAATTTCATAAGCAACAGCCAACGGTTTTCCAGAGCTGGTGTTCATTTTTCATTCCTACCTGCAGTGTTTGAGGCCCCACGTGTGCTGGATGCTCACCTGGATGGTGTTGCCAGTGTTCCCTTCATACCTGAGCCCTCAGGTATGCATAAGGCATCTATTGCATTCTTGATTTGAATTTCCTTGACAGTCGATGGTGTGAAGAGTCTTTTCCTGTCCTTACCTAATGTGTCTACAACCTCTAGGATAGGATGGTTACTACGCAAGGCTGTGCTTGTTTTATAGAGGGTTGTTTCCTTTCTTCCTATTGACTGTTGGGGGTTCTTAGCATATTCAGGATGCAGGTCCTTGGTGGTTATGCAAGTTGTGAATATTTTCTCTTCCTCTGTAACTTGTCTAACTGCTATTGATTGTCTCATTGGCAGAAAAAAGTATCTGATTTTCACAATGTGTAATTATACCATTTCTTTTTATGGGTCTTGTGTTCTGAGCTTTAATTTTGTTTTCTTGATGACTGAATGTGACTAATATCTATTTTGTAATGTTCATACTTGAGATAGAGAGAGAAGGTGAGCGGGGGAGAGGCAGAGAGAGGGGAGACACAGAATCTGAAGCAGGGTCTAGGCTCTGAGCTGTCAACAGAGAGCCTGAGAGGATGCTCAAACTCATGAACCGTGACATCACGACCTGAGCTTAAGTAGATGTTTACAGCAACTGAATCATCCAGACACCGGACTTATTTCTTGATTTACAATGTAAATAAAAGTCTTGTTTTTTTTTTTTTCTGGTTTCTCTCAATGTTGACTTGTTCCCTAATTGGTCTCTGGTGACTTAGTGTTTTGTTGTTTGTTTTTAAGTTTATGGACTCCAGTAACTCATTTTCATGGCATGGTTTTTTCATAAATATATGGACAATTCTGTTGTCATGCTGCAATTGAACTTCAAATTTCATAAGAGATGCTGTGCTGTGTCTCTTTGGCCAGATTGCTCATCATATTTGATAGATGTGCTCCTGGGGTCAAAAAACGTCTTTACCTTTCCAGGTGTTGGGCTTTCTCTATGTCTCGGGAGCCATTGAGTTCTGTGCACACAACCTAGTTCTTGACACAGGATTTTCTCTTCACAATTCTATGTAAAACCCTGAAAATTCATGTTGTGCATTGTCACTGTCAGACACTTCATGAATAGAACACACTGAAACTGTTTTATCATTTCCTGAAACTATTTCCTAAAATTATTTTACTCTTGCATGTTTGGGGGTATGATTTTTCTTCCTCCTTCAAAGGGGAGTTCATATCTGCATTTATGGAATTCTTCCAGCCTTCTCATCCCCTAGTGCTTTTCCAACATGCTCTACGGTGTTTCACTAAATGCATATTTAGGTTTATTTGTACTCTGCCACATTGGGTGATAGGAGCCTGTAAGACAGGCTGAATCATATTGGTGGGTTGTTTTTTTTTTTGGTTCCCATGTAAGTGATCTGTCATATTGAATGTTTATAGAAAAGATAGCCCCTTAGTTTCATGCACCACTAACAGGGGGCATGGTCCTTTATAAAAGAGAAGGGAAAGGAAGACAAGGGAGCTAAGACACAAGGTCGGGGAAAGAAACCCACAGGCTTTCAGGAAGGGTCATCAGGAAGTTGTTCCACTTCTGCAGATGAGGGTCCCTGCTGAGGCCCAGCCTGGGTTCTTGTGCAGGTTTCTGGACAAGCAGCCCATGAGATATGGGCACAGAGGTGTTGGGAAGGGCAGCTGAGGTGTGAATTCCAGCCCACCTGGCACTGCTGTGAACATTCATGTATATGTTAATTAATGCCCACTACCATTTAGGGAGAAAATGGGTAAATTTAGGAAGTTAGACTCACCAGCTTAGATTCCACGTTCATGACAATTTGTGACATTTCTCCCTTCCTTTTTTTTTTCACTTTAAAAATTTTTAAATTTGTGTTTAAATTTTGGTGAGTTAACATATTGGGTGATATTAACTTCATTAGTAGAATTTACTGATTCAAAACTTACATTAACACCCAGTACCCATCACAACGCATGGCCTACTTAATCCCCCTCACCCATTATCCCATCCCCCACACACCTGACCTCCAGCAACCCTTAGTTTGTTCTCTAAACTTACAGTCTTTTATGTTTTTCTTGCTCTTTTTCCCCTCCCCCTATGTTCATCTGTTGTGTTTTTTAAATTTCCCATATGAGGAAATCGTATGGTGTTTGTCTTTCTTTAACTGACTTACTTCACTTAGCATGATACCCTCTAGTTGCATCAACATCATTGCAACTGGCAAGATTTCATTCTTATTTCTGACTGAGTAATATTCTAGTCTATACATATAGCACATTCCACTCGGTGGACTTTTGGTCTCTTTCCTAAGTTTAGCTCTCATTGGTAATGCTGCTGTAAACATTGGGGTGCATCTACCTCCTCAAATCAGAATTTTTGTATCCTTTGGGTGAATACCTCATAGAGCAATTGCTGGAGTGTAACGTAATTTCATTTTTAAGTTTTTGAACTGTTTTCTGGAATGGCCACACTTTGCATTTCCACCAAGAGTATAAAAATGTTTTTTTTTTTCTCCTTGGCCTCATCATCAATATGACTTGTTTCCAAGTTGTCAGTTTTAGACTTTTTGACAGTTTGAGGTTGTTTCTCATTGTAGTTTTGATTTGTATTTCCCTGATGATGTGTGATGTTGAGCATCTTTTTGTGTGTTGGTTAGCTATCTGGATGCTTTGTTTGGAAAAGTGTCTCCTCATGTCTTCTGCCCATTTCTTCACTGGATTAGTTGTATTTTGGCTGTTGAGTTTGATACGTTCTTTATAGATTTTGGATGGTAAGCCTTTATGAGATTTGTCATTTGAAATACCCTTTTCAATTCTGTAGGCTGCCTTTTAGTTTAGTTGATTGTTTCTTTAGCACGGAAGCTTTTTCTTTTGATGAGGCCCCAGTTGTTCATGTTTGCTATTGTTTCCTTTGCCTTCTGAGATGCGTCAAGTAAGAAGTGGCGATGTCTGATGTCAAAGAAGTTGCTGCCTGAGTTCTCCTCTAGGATTTTGATGGTCTCTTGTCTCACATTTAGGTCTTTCACCAATTTTGAATTTATTTTTGTGTCTGGGGTAAGTAAGTGACTCGGTTTCATTCTTCTGCATCCTCTGGTCCAGTGTGCCCAACACCATTTGTTGACAAAACTGTCTTTTTTCCATTACATACTCTTTCCTGTTTCAGCCAAGATGAAGTGACCATACATTTGTGAGCCCGTATATGGTTTTACCTTTCTTTTCTATTGCCTGTGTGTCTCTTTTGTGCTTGTTGCATACTGTCTTGATGACTACAGCTTTGTAATATAGCATGAAGTCTTCAATCCCGAAGTCTCCTGTTTCTTTGTGTAGCATAGAAATGTCAACAATACTTGTTCCTTCAATCCTTAACATTGACTGTGTTTCCATTTCTTTCTGTCATCCTCAGTTTCTTTCATCATGTTTTATAGTTTTCAGAGTATAGATCTTTTAACTCTTTAGGTATCTGATTATTTTTCATACAGTATTAAACGGGATGGAATTTTGTTGATTTGTCTTTCTGTTTCTTCATTATTGCTGTATAGAAATGCAATAGAATTCTGTATGTTGATTTGTATCTTGTGACTTTGCTGAATTGGTGTATCAGTTCTTGCAATGTTTTGGTGGAGTCTTGGGTTTTCTAGGTAGAGTGTCATGTCATCTGTGAAGAGTGAATGTTAGACTCTTCCTTTCCAATTTGAATGTCCTTGTTTCCTTTTGTTGTCTGTTTGTGTAGATAAAGCTTCCAGGAATATGTTAAGTAGAATTATGAGAGTGGGCATTCCTCTTGTGTTCCTGACAGTAGAGGAAATTTGTTTTCCCTGTGAAGATATTAGCTGTGAGGTTTTCATATATGGGATTTATGGTGTTGAGGTATGTTTCCTCTCTCCCTTGTTGAGGGTTTTTATCAAGAAAGCATGTTTTACTTTGTCAAAAGTTATTATTATTTTTTGCCTCGATTGAGAGGGTCATATAGTTGTTATCCTTTCTCTTATTACTGTGATGTATTACAGTGATTTATTTGTGAATATTGAACCACCCTTACAGCCAAGGAGTAAATCCCACCCTATCATGGTAAGTGATATTTTAATGTATTGTTGGATTCGATTGGAAAATATTTTCTTGAGAATTGTTGCATCCATGCTCATTAGAGCTAATGGCCTGTAAGTCTCGTTTTTAGTGGGGTTTAATCTGGTTTGGAACCATGATCATACTGGCCTTATAGAATGAGTTTGGAAGTTTTCTTTCCATTTCTATTATTTGGAACAGTTTGAGAAGACTAGAGTATTCTATTCTACTTAAATAGGATATTTACACTCTTTAAATATCTGGTAGAATTCACCTGTGAAGCCATCTGGCCCCTGACTTTTGTTTGTCAGTAGGTTTTTGATTACTGATTCAATTTCGTTGCTTCTTTCAGTCTGTTCAGGTTTTCTATTTCACCTTTTTCAGTTTAGTTAGTTTGTATAATTCTAGGAATTTATCCATATCTTTCAGATTGACCAATTTTTTGGCATATAAATTCCAAAATATTTTTTTTATAATTGTATTTCTCTGGTGTTAGTTGTGATCTCTCCTCTCAAATTTGTGATTATATTTACTTAGTCCTGGAGGAATATGGCAGTGTAGGAGGACGCTGGGCTCACTGCGTCCTGCTGATCACTTAGATTCCACCCACATCTGCCTAATTTACCCAGAAAACTGCCAGAAGTCCTGTAGAATGGACTCTCTGGAGCCAAGCGTAGACGAGAGGCCCATGGAAGAGGGTAGGAAGGGTGGAGAGGTGGAGCGCCTACACGGACTGGCTTGAGGGAGTCAGGGAAGTGGAGGAGCAGCCAGCCCACCCAGCAAGACAGAGCCCCTGAATCTGGCTTGCAAAAGAGGAGGGGCTGGACGGAGTGTGTTCTGACAGCCAGCAGGGCTTAACATCTGGAATGTTATAAGACAACAGGTCTGCTCAGAGAGTTGGAGAACTAAAGAACAATGGGAGGGACAGTTGTTGAGCCCTGAGGGCAGAGCTCAGCTTGGCAGGGAACAAAGGCTCTGGGAAGAACCATCTTCCTTGCCCATACCCCAGCCAAAATCCCAAAGGGAATCAGTTCCCGGCATGAACTTCCTTGCAGTGTGCAAACATCCAAAGCTGTGCTTTGGTGGATCCATCCCTCCAACAGGTCTGTCTCCCTCCGGGTGCCACAGGACCCCACCCAAAGTGGACCACCAAAGGCAAGCGAGCTGAGCCTGCCCCTCCTGCCCCTGTGCACCTTGTGGATCCACCCCGGATAATACGACATATCCCATCAAAGCAGCACCACAAGCCTGGCTGTGTGCAAGTATCCCAGACAGAGGCCACACCACCCCACAGTGAGTGCTGCCCCTGGGAGAGGGGAAGATAAGGTACAAATCAGTCTGACTGTGGCCCCAGTGGTGGGCTGGGGGCAGGCATCAGGTCTGACTGCAGACCCGCCCACCAACGCAAGTTACTCCAGACAGCAGAGGGGAAGTGCCCCGCAGATCTGCACCACTCCAGGGACTATCCAAAATGATGAAACAGAAGTATTCTCCTCAAAAGAAACTCCAGGAAATAGCGACAGCTAACAAATTGATCAACAACTATTTAAGCAATATAATGGACCATGAATTTAAAATAATAGTCATAAAATTAATCTCTGGGCTTGAAAAAAGTATAGAGGACAGCAGAGAATCGATTACTACAGAGATCAAGGGACAAAGAAACAGGAGGAGCTAAAAATGCTATAAATGAGCTGGCTGCAAAATAAAATGGAGGTGACCACAGCTCGGATTGAAGACACAGAGGAGAGAATAGGTGAATTAGAAGATAAAATAATGGAAAGAGAAGAAGCTGAGAAAAAGAGATAAAAAAAATCCAAGAGGATGACAGGAGACTTAGAGAAAAAGTGACATAATTAAAGGAAATAATATACGCATAATTGGGATTCCAGAGGAGGAAGAGAAAGAGAAAGGTGCTGAAGGTATACGTGAAGGAATCATAGCTGAGAACTTCTCTGAACTGGGGAAGGAAAAAGACATTAAAATCCAAGAGGCACAGAGAACTCCCTTCAGACATAACTTGAATCGATCTTCTGCATGACAAATCATAGTGAAACTGTCAAAATACAAGGATAAAGAGAGAATTCTGAAAGCAGCTAGGGATAAACATGCTCTAACATATAAAGGGAGACTGATAAGGCTCATGGCGGATCTGTCTACTGAAACGTGACAGGCCAGAAAGGAATGGCAGGAAATCTTCAATGTGAAGAACAGAAAAAAAATGCAGCCGAGAATCTTTCTCCAGCAAGTCTGTCATTTAAAATAGAAGGAGAGAAAAAGGTCTTCCCAAACAAACAAACAAAAACTGAAGGAATTCATCACCACTAAACCAGCCCTACAAGATATCCTAGGGGGGAGGGATCCTGTGAGACAAAGTACCAGAGACATCACTACAAGCATGAAACCTACAGATATCACAATGACTATAAACCCATATCTTTCTATAATAACACTGAATGTAAATGGACTAAATGCTCCAACCAAAAGACATAGGATATCAGAATGGATAAAAAAAAAAAAACCACCCATCTATTTGCTGTCTACAAGAGACTCATTTTATATCTGAGCATAACTTCAGATTGAAAGTGAGGGGATGGAGAACTATCGATCATGCCACTGGAATTCAAAAGAAAGCTGGAGTAGCCATACTTATATCAGACAAACTAGACTTTAAATTAAAGGCTGTAACAAGAGATGAAGAAGGGCATCATATAATAATTACAGTGTCTATCATCAGGAAGAGCTAACAATTATAAATGTCTATGTGCCGAATAAGGGAGCACCCAAATATATAACAATCACAAACATTAGCAACCTTATTGATAAGAACGTGGTAATTGCAGGGGACTTTACCACTCCACTTACAACAGTGGATAGATCATCTAGACACAGGATCAATAAGGAAACAAGGGCCCTGAATGATACACTGGATCAGATGGACTTGACAGATATATTTACAACTCTGCATCCCAAAGCAACAGAATATACTTTCTTCTCGAGTGCACATGGAACATTCTCCAAGATAGATCACATACTGGGTCACAAAACAGCCCTTCATAAGTATACAAGAATTGAGATCATACCATGCATACTTTCAGACCACAATGCGATGAAACTTGAAATCAACCACAGGAAAAAGTCTGGAAAACCTCCAAAAGGGTGGAGGTTAAAGAACACCCTACTAAAGAATGAATGGGTCAACCAGGCAATTAGAGAAGAAATTAAAAAGTACATGGAAACAAATGAAAATGAAAATACAACAATCTAAACGCTTTGGGATGGAGCGAAGGCAGTCCTGAGAGGAAAATACATTGCAATCCAGGCCTATCTCAAGAAACAAGAAAAATCCCAAATACAAAATCAAACAGCACATCTAAAGGAAATAGAAGCAGAACAGACAAGACACCCTAAACCCAGAAGAAGAGAAATAATAAAGATAAGAGCAGAAATAAACAATATAGAATCTAAAAACTGTACAGCAGATCAATGAAACCCAAGAGTTGATTTTTAGAAAAAATAAACAAAATTGATAAACCTCTAGCCAGGCTTCTCAAAAAGAAAGGGAGATGACCCAAATAGATAACATCATGAATGAAAATGGAATTATTACAACCAATCCCTCAGAAACACAAGCAATTATCAGGGAATACTATGAAAAATTATATGCCAACAAACTGGACAACCTGGAAGAAATGGACAAATTCCTAAACACCCACACCCTTCCAAAACTCAAACAGGAGGAAATAGACAGCTTGAACAGACCCATAACCAGCGCAGAAACTGAATCAGTTATTAAAAATCTCCCAAGTAATAAGAGTCCAGGACCAGATGGCTTCCCAGGGGAATTCTACCAGTCATTTAAAGCAGAGATAATACCTATCCTTCTCAAGCTACTCCAAAAAAATAGAAAGGGAAGGAAAACTTCCAGACTCATTCTATGAAGCCAGCATTACTTTGATTACTAAACCAGACAGAGACCCAGTAAAAAAAGAGAACTACAGTCCAATATCCGTGATGAATATGGATGTAAAAATTCTCAATAAGATACTAGCAAATCGAATTAAACAGCATACAAAAAGAATTATTCACCATGATCAAGTGGGATTCATTCCTAGGATGCAGGGCTGGTTCAACATTCGCAAATCAATCAATGTGATACATCACATTAATAAAAGAAAAGATAAGAACCATATGATCCTGTCAATCGATGCAGAAAAAGCATTTGACAAAATTCAACATCTTTCTTAATAAAAACCCGCGAGAAAGTCGGGATAAGAGGAACATACTTGAACATCATAAAAGCAATTTATGAAAAGCCCACAGCTGATATCATCTTCAATGGGGAAAAACAGAGCTTTCTCCCTGAGATCAGCAACACGACAGGGATGTCCACTCTCACTTCTGTTGTTTAACATAGTGTTGGAAGTTCTAGCATCAGCAATCAGACAAGAAAAGGAAATCAAAGGCATCAAAATTGGCAAAGATGAAGTTAAGCTTTCACTTTTTGCAGATGACATGATGTTATAAATGGAAAACCTGATGGACTCCACCAAAAGTCTGCTAGAACAGATACATGAATTCATTGAAGTTGCAGGATACAAAGTCAATGTACAGAAATCAGTTGCATTCTTATACACTAATAATGAAGCAACAGAAAGAGCAATAAAGAAACTTATCCCATTCACAATTGCACCAAGAAGCATAAAATATCTAGGAATTAATGTAACCAAAGATGCAAAAGATCTGTATGCTGAATACTATAGAAAGTTTATGAAGGAAATTGAAGAAGATATCATTCAATGAAATCCCAATAAAAATTTCACCAGCATTCTTCTTGAAGCTACAACAAGCAATCCTAAAATTTTTATGGAATCACAAAAGGCCCCGAATAGCCAAAGTAATTTTGAATAAGAAGACCAAAGCAGGAGGCATCACAATCCCAGACTTTAGTCTCTACTCCAAAGCTGTAATCATAAAGACAACATGGTATTGGCACAAAAACAGACACATAGACCAATGGAATAGAATAGAAACCCCAGAACTAGACCCACAAAAGCATGGCCAAGTAATCTTTGACAAAGCAGTAAAGAATATCCAATGGAAAAAAGACAGTCTCTTTAACAAATGGTTTTGGGAGAACTGGAAAGCAACACGCAGAAGGATGAAACTAGATCACTTTCTTACACCATTCACAAAAGCAAACTCAAAATGGATAAAGGACCTGAATGTGAGACAGAAAACCACCAAAACACTACAGGAGAAGGCAGGAAAAAACCTCTATGACCGCAGCTGTAGCAATTTCTTACTTGACACATGCCAAAGGCAAGGGAATTAAAGGCAAAAATGAACTATTGGGACCTCATGAAGATAAAAGGCTCTGCACAGCAAAGGAAACAATCAACAAAACTAAAAGGCAACCAACGGAATGGGAAAAGATATTTGCAAGAGACATATCGGACAAAGGGCTAGTATCCAAAATCTATAAAGAGCTCACCAAACTCCACACCTGAAAAACAAATAATCAAGTGATGAAATGGGCAGAAAACATGAATAGACATTTCTCTAAAGAAGTCATCCAGATGGCCATCAGGCACATGAAAAGATGCTCAACGTCGCTCTCATCAGGAAATACAAATCAAAACCACACTCCGATATCACCTCACACCAGTCAAAGTGGCTAAAATGAACAAAACAGGAGACTATAGATGATGGTGAGGATGCAGAGAAACGGGAACCCTCTTGCACTGTTGGTGGGAATGCAAACTGGTGCAGCCGCTCTGGAAAACAGTGTGGAGGTTCTTCAAAAGATTAAAAATAGACCTACGCTATGACCCAGCAGTAGCACTGCTAGGAATTTACCCAAGGGATACAGGAGTGCTGATGCACAGGGGCACTTGTACCCCAATGTTTATAGCAGCACTGTCAACAATAGCTAAATTATGGAAAGAGCCTAAATGTCCATCAACTGACAAATGGATAAAGAAATTGTGGTTTATATACACAATGGAATACTACATGGCAATGAGAACGAATGAAATATGGCCTTTTGTAGCAACATGGATGGAACTGGAGAGTGTTATGCTAAGTGAAATAAGTCATACAGAGAAGGACACATTCCATATGTTTTCATTCTTATGTGGATCCTGAGAAAACTAACAAAAGACCATGGGAGAGGGGGAGGAAAAAAATTGGTTAGAGAGGGAGGGAGCCAAAACATAAGAGACTCCTAAAAACTGAGAACAAATGAAGGTTGATAGGGGGTGGAACGGAGGGGTGGGTTGGTGATGGGTTTTGAGGAGGGCACCTGTTGGGATGAGCACTGGGTGTTGTATGGAAACCAATTTGTCAATAGATTTCATATTAAAAAAATATTTAGTTAATCCTTTCTCTTTTGTTTTTGCTAAGTATGGTCTCGGTTTTTCATTTTTATTTATGCTTCCAAAAACCAGCTTATAGTGTCATGGATCTGTTCTACTGTGTTTGTTTCTTTATCATTTATTTCTGGTCTAGTCTTCTTTATTTACCTTCTCCTGTTGGCTTCAGGGTTCATTTTCTTTCATTTCCTAGCTTGTTTAGGTGTAACATGGTAGTGTGTTTGAGATTTTTCTTCTTTCTTGAGTTTGCCTGTATTGCTATATATTTCCCTCTTCCAACCACTTTTGCTGCATCCAGATCGTTTGGCACTGGCATGTTTCCGTTTTCATTTGCTTCCATGTATTCTTTACTGTTTCCTTAATTTCCTGAAAATCTCATACATTCTTTACTACAATGTCTTTAACTTCCATGTATTAGTGGTGTTGGTGAAGGTTTTCTTGTGGTTGACTTCAAGTCTCATAGTGTCCTGGTATGAAATTATGCTTGGTATTATGTCAATCTTTTTGTGCTTGTAGACGGCTGATTTTTGACATAGTATGTGATCTGTTCTGGGGAATGTTCTATGTGCACTCAAAAAGAATGTGTATTATGCTGTTTAGAATGGAATATTCTGAATATATCTGATCAGTCCATTTGGTCCAGTGTGTCTTTCTAAGCCATCGTTTCCTTATTGATTTTCATCTTAGATAATGTGTCCATTGTTGTAAGTGGAGCGTTAAAGTTCTCTATTATTATTGTTGTATTATTATCAATTAGTTTCTTTATGTTTCTTATTAACTGATTTATGTATATCAGTGGTTACAATTTTAGCATATAAAGGCTTAAATCCTTATATCTTCTCATTGGAGAGACCAGTTTATGATGATATACTGCCTTCCTCATCTCTTGTAACAGATTTTGGTTAAAATCTAGTTAGTGTCATACGTGTATGGTACTACAACTTGCTTTCGACGTCCGTTAGCATGATAAATTGCTATCCCTCCCCTCACTTTCAATCTACAGGTGTTTGGGTTGAAGATGAGTCTATTGTATGCAGTGTATAGAAGGTCTTGTATTTTTTTTATCCATTCTGTTTTCCTATGTCTTTTGATTGGAACATGTTGCCCTTTTACATTCACAGTGATTATTGATAGATATAAACTTAGTGCCATTGTCTTACCTCTCAAGTCACTATTTCTGGAGATTTTCTCTGCTTATTTCAAGTCTTTGTTTCTTTTAGTCTTCCTATCCCACTCAAAGAGTCCTATTTAATATTTCTCAAAGGGCTGTTTTAGAGGCCACGAACTCTTTTGGTTTTTGTTTGGGAAATTCTATCTCTCCTTGTATCTGAATGACAGCCTTGATGGGTAAGTATTCTTGGCTGCATATTTTTGAATTGGGCATGTTGAGGATATCATGCCACTCCTTTCTTGCCTGCGGGTTTCTGTGGAAACATCTGCCATAATCTTCTATGTCTTCCCTTTTTAGTTAGCGACTTCTTTTGACTTGCTCTTTTAGTGTTTTTCTTTATATGTATATTTTGCTAATTTTACTGTGATATGTCTTTGTGTTGGCTGCTTTGTTTTTATTTTAATGGGAGTTCTCTGTTACACATAAATATGGACAACCATTTCCTTCCCCAGTTTGTGGACATTTTCCACTATAATGCACTCAGATAAAACTTCTCCCCTTTTTTCTCCGTCTTGTCTTCCTCTGGGACTCCTTTGAAAAGAATTTTATTACAGTTTATGGAGTTGCTCAGTTCCCTCAGTATACATTTGAAATGCAATATTTAATTTTCCTCTTCTTTCCTGCTTCATTTCCCCCATAATTTTATCTTCTATGTCACTTACTCATTCATCTGCTTCTTTCCACCTGACGTCATTATATACAATCAGTTTCACATCTTGGTTATAACATTTGTAAAGTTTCAGCCTGATAAGTTTTTAGGTCTTTTCTACATGCAGACAGAGTATCCTCCTGTCTTGTATGCTTTCTTCAAGCACAGCTAGTATTCTTATGATAACTTTTAAGAATTCTGTTTACTTATGATAGTTTTTAAGAATTCTGTTTGAGGCATATTGGTTATATGTGTTTTAATTATATCCCTGACAATGAAATTTTATCTTTTTTTTCTTTTGGAATGAATTCCTCCACCACTCTGTATGTCTATGTCTCTGCTGTTTTTAGTTTTTCGGAAATCCTGTTATGTTTTCTCCTTCTAGAGTAGTGTCTTTATTGAGAAATGTTTACATACTGTTGAGGACCTGATATTCCTGAAGCATTTCTTGCATGTGCCGTGGGCACTGTGCTGTCATGTATTGGCTGCTCTGTCCCTCAGGTCAGACCTCTCCAGAATTTCTCCTTGCCTCTAGTGGGGAGTTTTTCAACTTTGTCCACAGTGTTGTGAGTTTTAACTAGGTGAGTTTGTTCTGCCTGTTAAAAGAGGCTAATTCCTATCTCCCCTAGAGGTGAAGGTTTGCCTCACTATATGGTCAGTAGACTTGGTGACTGTGGGGGTATATGGTGGTCTTTGGAGGGAGGGGCGTGGTGCTGGTCTGGGTTCCAGGCACTCTTTTCCTAGTAAGGAAGCATCTGAGGAAGGCAAGGGGGGTGGATCTTGGTGTCAGTGGCTCAGCTTCTACTGGGGGGGGGGGCTGTGCTGCTCACTGAACTCTGTCCATGCTGATTGGTGGGAGAAAATATTGGCATCAGCTCCCCTGTAGTCCCTGCAGTTGGAGTTCCCAGCCGCCCTTGTTCAGGAAGCCCTCACACAGAGAGAAAAATCTGTACTCGTGGGTCCCAGGCTTCTGTCAGAACCCTGCCTACACCCTGTCCTTTTCCAAGCTATTGGCCCACCTAGTGGCACAGAGATAGGTTTTATCTAAGGAGCTCTATCTGGGTTTGAAAACTCCAAATCGTATGAACTGAATATGACAGGGACGCCACTGATCCTATGCGAGAGGGTTTCGCTGTGCTGTGGCTGGAGCTGGTTATCCCAGAAGGGCAGTTGCATGAACACTAGGGGCTTGGAGTTCATGGGTGGGAACAACAAGAAGGCAGCGTTCAGTTAGCTGCTCTCAGCAGAGGCTCCAATGCTAATGACCAGGGCAGTGCAATGGTGCCTGTCAGCTCTCGTGTCCCATGAGAGGCAATGCCCCCTCTCCCAAATGTACTCCAAGAAGGGGACTGTCTCTCCCTTTGCGAGCCAGGGGGTCCTCTGACCGCAGTGCCTCCATGGGCCTCTGTCTTCCTTCTTCACAGGAACGCTGCCATGCTCACCAGGCTCCACCCTAGTGATGGCATGGACTTCTAAATATTCAGTCTTTGAACTCGACATTTACAGCATGTTGCCTTGTCATGATTAGCTGTATGTGTCATCTTGACTGCGTCATGGGTGCCCAGATTCACAACTGTTTCTGTGTATGTCTGTGATGAGTTTCCAGAAGAGATTGGCATTTCCATCCATGGTTTCTTTCTGCCTGGGCATCACCCATTCCATTATTGTTCTGAGTAGAATCCGATGCAGAGGGAGGAAGAATTCCCTCATTTTTACTTCCTTTGTGCTTGTTTGAACTGGAATATTGGTCTCCTCCTGCCCTTGTTCTTAGAGTTACATCATCAGCTCTGCATGTTCTGAGACTAGACACTAGTTCAGAATCAGACATATTACACCATTGGTTTTCCTGGGTCTCCAGCTTGTGACAGTAGATCATGGGACTTCTCAACATATTTTGTCATGTAAATCAATGTGCTTTGGGTTCTGTTGCTTGAGGGAATCCTGACTAATACATGGAGATGAATTATCTCTTGTTTAGAGGAATTGAATAAAGCTGTAGCTCATTTAAAGTCCTGAATAGCAAAGTGCCATGAAGGAAGTGTCATGTTGTTTTATTGGGACAAGGGCTGGGTGAAGATAATGGGGAGCTTGTGGTCCTGGCTGCACAGGGAGTGCATCTGGGACTCCTGTAAACGTTCAGCTGTTGTGCCTCAGGAAATCTGTAATTCACTCATATTGAGGGACAGGAGTAAGCAATGCAAACAACTGTGTCTCTGTGCATGCTAGTGTAGTTTTTCTATTACAGTAAAGTTTCTAAGTCAAGGAATGAATAGGAAAGTACAGAGTATTGTGTCCAGGGAGGCTCCATGGGGAACCTGCTGTGTGGAGAGGAAGCCCCAGACCCTGACTGGAAACCTGCCTATAACCTCTATCTGCACCTGCGCCTGGGAACACAAAGCAAAATTGTGCATAGTGTGTGCCCCTTGGTGGTGCTGATCCCTTCCTGCAGGGAGGTTTGTGTCTGGGCTCCCAGTGGGGTCCCCCCACTGTGTTCTTGCACAATAATATGTGGCCGTGTCTTCGGCCCTCAGGTTGTTCATCTTCAGATATAGCATGTTTTTGGCGTTGTCTCTGGATATGGTGAATCAGCCCTTCACGGAGTCTGTGCAGCTTGTGCTACTTCCATCATCTCTAATATATGCGACACACTGTAGCCTCTTCCCTGGAGCCTGGGGGACCCAGTGCATGCTATAGCTACTGAAGGTGAATCTAGAGGCTACACAGGTGAGTCTCAGCGACTCTCCAGGCTTCAACAGGTCTCCCCCAGACTCCACCAGCTGCACGTCACACTGGACACCTACAGACACAAGACATCTTCGTCAGGAAACTGTCACACATCCACTGTTTCTCCCTCATATCCACTCACATACTCAGTGTCTCTCGTTCACCATGAATTACCTTTTAAAAAAGCAACAAGGAAAACCCAGCCAAGCACAAACTCCGTGGTGAGGTGTCTGTGTTCTGTCCTGATCACAGAATGGGAACACCTGGGACTCCCAGGCTGGGCATCCTCTCCCACCTGCAGAGTTGGAGCTGGACTGGTTTAATCAGCACAGGGAGGGCCCTATTTTCATATCCTCTGACTATATATCAGTCTCCAGACTTAGATTTGTTTCAAATTTAAAACCAGTGTTTGAGAGGCACTTCTAGATTACTTCTTGCAGAAGGTGCTGTGACAATGTAAATAATTCTAATCTGTGAACACAGTTATCTTTTCATCTGTGTTTGCCATTTTACATGTTTTTCTCCCAGCAGGTCATGTTTGGTATGCTATTTTACTTTTTAGTGAAATTTAATCATAAATACTTTATTTTGTGCCATATAATTTTAATGTGTGTTTAGTTTTTTGTTACAGATAGAGAGAAGGAGAGAGAGATCAGAGAGAGAGAAGGGGACAGAGAATCCCAAGCAGGCTCTGCACAATCATTGCAGACCCTGCCTCAGAATTAAACTCAGGAACCATGAGATCATGACCTGAGCCAAAATCAACATTAGGCACTTAACCGATTGAGCCACACAGGTGCTCCATTTTGTGCCATTCTCAATTTGTTATTTTGTTATTTTTTTCATATACTATGTTTTTGGTGTGTGGAAATACAACATACTTTTGTATGTTGATTTGTATCCTGAACTTTTCTTGAGTTTATTAGTTCTAATACTTTTTTTGTGGAGTTTCTAAGGTTTCACTATATGTAAGTTCGTGTGATTCTGGTATAGGGGAAGAAGTTTCCCAGGAGAGATTGATTTCCTGCTCTCAGGGGGACAAAGGAGGGTCACAGTTTCCTTAGACTAGCTGTTACTCAAGTGACTTTCCTCCAAATAAGCAATGTGACAAGATGACATACATTGGGTGCCATATTTTACTGGTCTTCATGTTACCATGTGGAATACCTATGTTGGGAATGAGCATCCTTGCCCAGCTCCTAATATGACAGGAAAAGCTTCAGTTTTTCACTGTTAAATATGCTGTCAGGTGTGGGTTTTCATCTATGGCCACGATTTTATGGAGGTTATTTCTTTCTTTCCCTCAGTTGCTGAGATTTTTTAATAATGACAATTTGTTGAATTTTGTCTAGTTTTATATGTATCAATAGATGATGATATAGATGATGAATAGATGTGACTGCATTGTCACATATGACCCTTTCAATGTGCTGTTGCATTCACTATGCTAGGAGCTTTGCATGTATGTCCATCTGAGATATTGGCCTTTAGTTTCTCTTCTTACAGTGTCTTTCGATTTTGCAGCATAGTAAGGTTCGTCTTGTAGATGAATTGGGGCATATTCCTTTCTTTTCAGTTTTTGGTTAAGAGTCTGAGAAGTATTGTCATTAAATCTCTTTTATATTTTGATACAATTCATAGATAAAGCCCTCTGTTACTAAGCTGACTTTTTTCTTTTGGGGCGGGGTATGATTAGATTATACATTCAATTTTATTTGTTTTCATTCTGTTAATTTTCTATTTCTTCATGTACAGTCTTGTGGATTGTATGACTCTAGAAATTGCCTAGTTGCCCAGATGTGTGTGCCCATTCTGACTGAAGGTGGGGTTTCAGTACACCCCCAACAAATGAAATGGAAGCACAGGATTTATGAGTTACAGAGCCCAGAAAAAGAGGGCACAAGGACCCAGGGAAGGGGAGCCCTCCATCCCAAATTCCCAATGATCAGGACATAGAAAACAGGGTAGCAAGTACAGGATTTCTTGGGAGCAGATGGGGCTGAATTCGCTAACTTTCACAGGCTCACCTCTGTGTTATTCTAGAAGGTGCTTGGAAAACCAAAGTGGGAACCCTAGGCAGATTCTTATCTAAGGTAAACACACTGAAAAGTAGGCAAGAGAAAGAGAGCAGGGATTCACATTTACCGGTCTCCCTCTGGATGCCAGAGTCATCCATAGACACTTGTGCCTACCTTTCTGATTGATTTCAGCCTCGTGGTCTCAGTCTCCCACATTTGGAAATTTTGTCTCCAGGGAGGCACAGCTTGTGCTAGGTGGAACCTAATGCCCGTCCCTTTCCCTCATAGCCCACAGACACCCTAGTGTGGGACAGGTAGTGTGGGAGATGGTAGCCCTCCATTATCCCGAACCCACGTTGGGACTGGGGGAAGACATTACCTGGAGAATGAGAAAACACTCAGTGTGCAAGAACACAGTTTTGGAGAAAACTTATGAATTTGCCCATAAAAGACCTTGTGTCAACTTCTCTGATTTCTGGAACCAGACACTTCCACTCAAGACACACCTGCTGACTCATGTCCTTCCCAGAAACTAAGCCTCAGTTTGGGCTCTTACAGGCTTAAGTTACATAAAGGCTACAAGCACGAAGTTTTCAAGTTTTATTTCAGAGTGCTGGCCAGTGACCCATGAGAGTCCTGGTGTCAGAGCTGTGATGTGCCTGAGGACCCCTGTGTCTCCCACGGATCCTTGGAAACGTGGATGTCAGCTGTGCCGCCTCATTACTGTATTTTTACAGATGCACCAGGTGCATTGTCTATAGTTGTTCAGGGGCCTGGAGGCTGAATTATGGATTATCTTCTCCAAATTTCTCTTCCTTATCTTTCTATGTATTTACAGTTCTGACATTTCTGGCAATACCAAAGAGGAATGCAGCTATTATGGCTTAAATGGGACCAAAAACCACTCTGAGAATACCATGGATTCATGACTTTGCCTGACTGACTGAATTCTTCTTGGAGGGGTCCACTGTCTGTGCTCCCACCAGTGCCTCATCTAGTGCACCATGGAGGATCCCAGCCTATGTGGCAGTGGCAGTTCCTATTTTAGTTGCACATCCCTCTGTGACTGAATTTCTCTTGGATACAGTCATAATTCATCTGAGCCCCACTGCCAGTGCAGTAGGTATCCTGAGAGAACTTTCCAGGAGCACAGGAAGTACCAGTTCTCACATGACCAATCTCGGTTGTTCCTGTGCTACGATGTGAATCCAGCCCCAAACATCAGAACCCTGGATCTCAGACAGATGGAATCCAACATGCTCTTGCAGCTGAGGGAGATGTGTGACATTCCTACACTGCAGCCTTCCACACGGCACGCCTGTATGGGAATGGGGTACAGCGTTAAATTCCCCGGGGTCTTCTGCAGTGTCTATATTGGCTGCCTTTTTGATTTATGGTATAGCAGACATATTCACCTTTCCCAGAATTTCTGCCAAAGATTTATGGACAGTAAATAGTGCGGTCAGTGCAGTTTCCATGATAGCAGCAGCCCTCTTCAGTGCACGCGGTTCCATCTTGCATATGGAAGTCATCTGGGTACGCCAAGGACACCCCATGGAAGGACTCTGGAAGATCACGTATATTTTGGATTGCCTGCAGAGTGTCCAAGCAGCGGAGTTGGTGCAGTCTGTATAGCGTCTGCCTGTATTACATTTGCCCCCAGGGGTTCAGATACAATCATGCATACAGCCTAGATTGCTGTAGCACTGCCTGAATGAGGCCCAGTCACATTGCTTGCCTGGATCCACTATGTAGTTTCCATAATGATAGTGGGTCAGGCTTTTATTTAAATGCACCATTTCAGTGTTGAACATGCAGTTGCCTGTTCCACAATTCATTATGTGCTGCATACCAATGAAGGAACAGTTACTGAAAGCTTCCATTGTACCAGTTAGTTGGGTCCTAAGGCAGCTGGACCTTTTTTGGCAAGCACATTCATCAGTGTCAAAGCACAAGCCACAATTTCTTGCAATCTGATGTGTTGCTATGACAAGAGTAAACAAAGTTTGCCTAAAAAACCCAGAATGATGGCATATAACACATTGTTGGGTGGCATATAGAATATACAACTGGAGTGCAATGAACCTCATGGGGCCCATCTCAAATCACAGTTAAGGGTGAATATGGTTTAATAATTTGAAAATATTTTGACTCTTATTGTTGAAGAAAGAAAACTCTGATGCAACACATAATTGCCCATGTGAGCTTGATGTCTCTCACTATAAATGATCATGAAACCAATAACTTACATCAATACCAGGAAATATTGACTCAGTTAAACTAACTAGCTTTATTACAAATTGGGCACTTTTTTCCACGTGGTTAACACACTATACATTGTTTTGAAACTGAGAGCAAGTCCTTTGAAAATTCTGTGATGGGATGAACAGAACTTACTAGAGATCCTTCGTGCTGCACTGGCATTTCCTTGAAAACAGGGGGTCCATTATCCTCCTTATATCCCAGGTTATAAGCAGGTCCCGTTGCATTGGTGTCCGCCACTATCTGAGAAACAATGTGTTGAAACCTTTGGAAGTCACTTAGGGGTCTGATTTCATAGGCAAGTTAATCCAACTTCATCATATCTTCAAGGCCGCCATAGCATGTGTCAATTGTGACCATGGAAAGAGGAATCTCCTCCAGGTAGCCGAGGTAGTAACAGTCTGGAAGCCTGAGGGCGTAGTCCATCTGCAAGGCTCCCTGAGCATCCTTAGTCATTATCAGCAGAGTCTGGACCAAAAGAGTTTCTTGTGCCACATGTAGATAACATGTGTCTTGCCCCCAAAATGCTGGCTATAGGACAGACAGAAAGGCATCTGAATGCCCTTGGTTTGGTGCAGCTCCTTCTTGGGAATGACCACCTCAGAGGAGATGTAGCACCATGAGGGATGCCCTTGAGAACCCTGCACAGGAGCCAGCACTGCCAAGAGGGCAAACAGCAAGAAGGGTGCCCTCAGAGTGACCTGACCCGCTGCCAGCCTCATGCCCCTGCTCAGGGACATCTGCCAGTGAGAATGGATAAATGGAGGATCCTCAGCAAAGCCAGGTCTAGACCATCAGACAGAACACAGGGCTGTGCCAGGTGGCCAGCACCCTGCACCTGGGGGCCACCTGTGGCATTAGGCAACAGTCCCAGGGTGTGGCATTGGGTGACCCTGCTCATCAGTTAATCTGGGGTGGATGTGGGAGGGGCAGGTGGGCCATGGTCAAGAGTGGTCACTTGGACATGGGTAGGGATTTGGTCCCAGACGCATCACTCTAGTCAACACCTTCAATCTTTCCTCCAGCTACTTCCATATGGGCTATGCAGTTATATCACCCTGAACTTCTCTACCTATTCCATGTCCTGTGGTACGGTTGGGTCACTTTCTTTGGATGACTACTTTTCCTCATTACAGAGACCACTGCTTTTGCTTCCTTGTGATGTGGAGGTAAATATTGTCAATTTTACCTTTATGGGTGATGCAAAAAATCGCTTTGTAGTTTTGTGTGTCTTATTTTCCTTGGATATTAGTTTGCAAGCCGTTTGATCCTTTTGGTTTTTGCTTTGAAGCTTCCTCTGAGTTGACTGAGGAAAACATTTCTCAGTATTCTGAGTGATGATTGGTGAACTACAAGGTTGTATTTTAGTATTTTCTTATGCCAGCTGGGGAGAACAGAAAGTACTGCTGACCATGTGTGATCCCCATGGGTTTTCTCCTCTAATCACTTATGGTGGTTGTTTCCTGGCCTCTGGCAGTCTCCTCCCATGTAGTTTGGTTCCCTCTTCAGCTGGAGATGCAGGGAAGTTGAGGTTACTTTGGCAGCTTGCACCATGGAGTCTGCCTATGATCAGAAGATGGTATTGACCATGTCACTGCCTTGTTTAAGTACCCTCTACTGCTTTAAAACGCCCTGGGTCAGGGAGAAACCTCAGAGTTGGCATTTGGACAAGAGTTTGCCTTTTCCCAGTGGCTGGCCTTCTGAATATAGCTCAAATTCCTTTCCCACCAAAACTAAAACTTTGAACATTGACCTTTCCAGCAACAGGCAGCTGAATTTGGGTTTTGATAACAATGAAATGGAGAGTGAAATGGCAGTTTCCAGGGCCTGGCAGGGAGGGTCAATGTGGACTAGATCTCAAGGGCTCTGATTTTATGTTATGCAAGATGACAAGTTTTAAAGGGGTCTCCACATCATTACCCCTGTAATTAACAATACTGTAAGGTATGGTTAAAATTTTGTGAAGAGTGTGGGTCTCATGTTCAGTGAGATCTTACCACAATATAAAAGTGGAAGACACGAGTTTTGCTTCTCACACAACAGTGTGCTGAACTGCATGGACACACTCTCTACTGATAATTTGAAAACAATTTAAAAACTTATATGTTTTGAAAACTAACCCTGAGGATATGTCATTTACAGATATCTTCTTCCATTCCATAGGTTGCTTTTTTGTTTTGTTGATTGTTTCCTTCACTGTGCAGAAGCTTGCTATTTTGAGGCAGTCTCTCTCTATACATAATTTTCTTATATTATATTAATTTAATAAATTCAAGTCTGTTAGCATACAGTGCAGTATTGATTTTAGGAGTAGAATTTAGAGAACCATCGCATACATAACACCCAGTTCTCATTTCAACCAGTGCCCTCCTTAATGCCCACATACCATTTAGCCCACCTCCCCCACTTCCCCTCAGTTTGTTCTCTGTGTTTAAGAGTGTCTTCTGGTTTCCTCCCTCTCTGTTTTTATTTATTTTATTTTCCTTTCTGTATGTTGTGTTTCTTCTATTCCACTAATGTGTGAAATCATAGGATATTTGACTTTTTCTGACTGTCTTGTTCCACTTACCATAATACACTGTAGTTCCATCCACATTATTGTAGTTGCCAAGATTTCATTTTTTGATGGCTGAGTACTATTCCATTGTATATATTACTACCTCTTCTTTATACAGTTATCTGTTGATGAATATTTGGGCTGTTCCACAGTTTGTTTTTTGTTGATAGGGCTGCCACAAAGATTGGGATGCATGTGTCCCTTCGAATCAGCATTTTGGTATCCTTTGGATACCTTTGGTATCCTTGGATAAATGCAATTGCTTGAGAAGAGGATAGTTCCGTTTTTAATTTTTTGAGGAATCTCCACACTGTTTTCCAGACTGGCTTCCCAAGTTTGCCTGACCATCAACAATATGAAGGGTTTCACTTTCTCCTCACCTTGCTGACATTTTGTTTTTTCTGAATTGTTAATTTTAGTCATTGTGACAGGTGTGAGATGGTATCTCATTGTGGTTTTAATTTATATTTTACTGATGAGGGTGTTGTTGAGCATCTTTATATGTGTCTTTTTGCCATCTGGATGACTTCTTTGGAAAAATATGTATTCATGTCTTCTGCCCATTTCTTCACTGGATTATTTGGTTTTTGAGTGTTGTGTTTTATAAGTTCTTTATAGATTTTGGATAGTAAGCCTTTATCTGATATGTCATTTGCAAATATCTCCCCCCATTTTGTCAGTGGCCTTTTAGTTTTGTTGATTTGTTCTTTGCTGTGCAGAAGATTTTTATCTTGATGAGATCCCAATAGTTTATTTTTGCTATTATTTCCCTTGCCTCTGGGGACACGTCTAGTAAGAAGTTGTTTTGGCCAAGGTCAAAGAGGGTGGTGCCTGTGTTCTCCTCTAGGATTTTGATGGTTTCCTGTGTCACATTTAAGTATTTCATTCATTTTGAATTTATTTTTCTGTATACTGTAAGAAAGTGGTCTAGGTTCATTACAAGTTCCTGTTGCTGTCCACTTTTCCCAACACTAATTGTTGAAGGGACTTTTTTCCATTTGACATCCTTTCCTGCCTTGTCCAAGATTAGTTGATCATATAGTTATGTGACATTTCTGGGTTTCCTAATCTGTTCCATTAATCTATGTGTCTAGTTTTTGCCGGTATCATATTGTCTTGATGACTACAGCATTGTAATATAGCTTGATATCCAGAATTGTGATGCCTCCAGGTTTTTTCTTTTTCAAGATTTCTTTGGTTATTTGGGGTCTTATGTGTTTCCTTTTTTTTTTTTATGAAATTTATTGACAAATTGGTTTCCATACAACACCCAGTGCTCATCCCAAAAGGTGCCCTCCTCAATACCCATCACACACCCTCTCCTCACTTCCACCCCCCATCAACCCTCAGTTTGTTCTCAGTTTTTAACAGTCTCTTATGCTTTGGCTCTCTCCCATTCTAACCTCTTTTTTTTTTTTCCTTCCCCTCCCCCATGGGTTCCTGTTAAGTTTCTCAGGATCCACATAAGAGTGAAACCATATGGTATCTGTCTTTCTCTGTATGGCTTATTTCACTTAGCATCACACTCTCCAGTTCCATCCACGTTGCTACAAAAGGCCATATTTCATTTTTTCTCATTGCCACGTAATATTCCATTGTGTATATAAACCACAATTTCTTTATCCATTCATCAGTTGATGGACATTTAGGCTCTTTCCATAATTTGGCTATTGTTGAGAGTGCTGCTATGAACATTGGGGTACACGTGGCCCTATGCATCAGTGCTCCTGTATCCCTTGGATAAATTCCTAGCAGTGCTATTGCTGGGTCATAGGGTAGGTCTATTTTTAATTTTCTGAGGAACCTCCACACTGCTTTCCAGAGCGGCTGCACCAATTTGCATTCCCACCAACAGTGCAAGAGGGTTCCCGTTTCTCCACATCCTCTCCAGCATCTATAGTCTCCTGATTTGTTCATTTTGGCCACTCTGACTGGCGTAAGGTGATACCTGAGTGTGGTTTTGATTTGTATTTCCCTGATAAGGAGCGACGCTGAACATCTTTTCATGTGCCTGTTGGCCATCCGGATGTCTTCTTTAGAGAAGTGTCTATTCATGTTTTCTGCCCAATTCTTCACTGGGTTATTTGTTTTTTGGGTGTGGAGTTTGGTGAGCTCTTTATAGATTTTGGATACTAGCCCTTTGTCCGATATGTCATTTGCAAATATCTTTTCCCATTCCATTGGCTGCCTTTTAGTTTTGTTGGTTGTTTCCTTTGCTGTGCAGAAGCTTTTTATCTTCATAAGGTCCCAGTAATTCACTTTTGCTTTTAATTCCCTTGCCTTTGGGGACGTGTCGAGTAAGAGATTGCTACGGCTGAGGTCAGAGAGGTCTTTTCCTGCTTTCTCCTCTAAGGTTTTGATGGTTTCCTGTCTCACATTTAGGTCCTTTGTCCATTTTGAGTTTATTTTTGTGAATGGTGTGAGAAAGTGGTCTAGTTTCAACCTTCTTCATGTTGCTGTCCAGTTCTCCCAGCACCGTTTGTTAAAGAGGCTGTCTTTTTTCCATTGGATGTTCTTTCCTGCTTTGTCAAAGATGAGTTGGCCATACGTTTGTGGGTCTAGTTCTGGGGTTTCTATTCTATTCCATTGGTCTATGTGTCTGTTTTTGTGCCAATACCATGCTGTCTTGATGATGACAGCTTTGTCGTAGAGGCTGAAGTCTGGGATTGTGATGCCTCCTGCTTTGGTCTTCTTCTTCAAAATTCCTTTGGCTATTCGGGGCCTTTTGTGGTTCCATATGAATTTTAGGATTGCTTGTTCTAGTTTTGAGAAGAATGCTGGTGCAATTTTGATTGGGATTGCATTGAATGTGTAGATAGCTTTGGGTAGTATTGACATTTTGACAATATTTATTTTTCCAATCCATGAGCAGGGAATGTCTTTCCATTTCTTTAAATCTTCTTCAATTTCCTTCATAAGCTTTCTATAGTTTTCAGCATACAGATCCTTTACATCTTTGGTTAGATTTATTCCTAGGTATTTTATGCTTCTTGGTGCAATTGTGAATGGGATCAGTTTCTTTATTTGTCTTTCTGTTGCTTCATTGTTAGTGTATAAGAATGCAACTGATTTCTGTACATTGATTTTGTATCCTGCAACTTTGCTGAATTCCTGTATCAGTTCTAGCAGACTTTTGGTGGAGTCTATCGGATTTTCCATGTATAATATCATGTCATCTGCAAAAAGCGAAAGCTTGACTTCATCTTTGCCAATTTTGATGCCTTTGATTTCCTTTTGTTGTCTGATTGCTGATGCTAGAACTTCCAGCACTATGTTAAACAGCAGCGGTGAGAGTGGGCATCCTTGTCGTGTTCCTGATCTCAGGGAAAAAGCTCTCAGTTTTTTCCCATTGAGGATGATGTTAGCTGTGGGCTTTTCATAAATGGCTTTTATGATCTTTAAGTATGTTCCTTCTATCCCGACTTTCTCAAGGGTTTTTATTAAGAAAGGGTGCTGGATTTTGTCGAAGGCCTTTTCTGCATCGATTGACAGGATCATATGGTTCTTCTCTTTTTTTTTGTTAATGTGATGTATCACGTTGATTGATTTGCGAATGTTGAACCAGCCCTGCATCCCAGGAATGAATCCCACTTGATCATGGTGAATAATTCTTTTTATATGCCGTTGAATTCGATTTGCTAGTACCTTATTGAGAATTTTTGCATCCATATTCATCAGGGATATTGGCCTGTAGTTCTCTTGTTTTACTGGGTCTCTGTCTGGTTTAGGAATCAAAGTAATACTGGCTTCATAGAATGAGTCTGGAAGTTTTCCTTCCCTTTCTATTTCTTGGAATAGCTTGAGAAGGATAGGTATTATCTCTGCTTTAAACGTCTGGTAGAACTCCCCTGGGAAGCCATCTGGTCCTGGACTCTTATTTGTTGGGAGATTTTTGATAACCGATTCAATTTCTTCACTGGTTATGGGTCTGTTCAAGCTTTCTATTTCCTCCTGATTGAGTTTTGGAAGAGTGTGGGTGTTCAGGAATTTGTCCATTTCTTCCAGGTTGTCCAATTTGTTGGCATATAATTTTTCATAGTATTCCCTGATAATTGTTTGTATCTCTGAGGGATTGGTTGTAATAATTCCATTTTCATTCATGATTTTATCTATTTGGGTCATCTCCCTTTTCTTTTTGAGAAGCCTGGCTAGAGGTTTGTCAATTTTGTTTATTTTTTCAAAAAACCAACTCTTGGTTTCGTTGATCTGCTCTACAGTTTTTTTAGTTTCTATATTGTTTATTTCTGCTCTGATCTTTATTATTTCTCTTCTTCTGCTGGGCTTAGGCTGCCTTTGCTGTTCTGCTTCTAGTTCCTTTAGGTGTGCTGTTAGATTTTGTATTTGGGATTTTTCTTGTTTCTTGAGATAGGCCTGGATGGCAATGTATTTTCCTCTCAGGACTGCCTTTGCTGCGTCCCAAAGCGTTTGGATTGTTGTATTTTCATTTTCGTTTGTTTCCATATATTTTTTAATTTCTTCTCTAATTGCCTGGTTGACCCACTCATTCGTTAGTAGGGTGTTCTTTAACCTCCATGCTTTTGGAGGTTTTCCAGACTTTTTTCTGTGGTTGATTTCAAGCTTCATAGCATTGTGGTCTGAAAGTAAGCATGGTATAATTTCAATTCTTGTAAACTTATGAAGGGCTGTTTTGTGACCCAGTATATGATCTATCTTGGAGAATGTTCCATGTGCACTCGAGAAGAAAGTATATTCTGTTGCTTTGGGATGCAGAGTTCTAAATATATCTGTCAAGTCCATCTGATCCAATGTCTCATTCAGGGCCCTTGTTTCTTTATTGACCGTGTGTCTAGATGATCTATCCATTTCTGTAAGTGGTGTATTAAAGTCCCCTGCAATTACCACATTCTTATCAATAAGGTTGCTTATGTTTATGAGTAATTGTTTTATATATTTGGGGGCTCCGGTATTCGGTGCATAGACATTTATAATTGTTAGCTCTTCCTGATGGATAGACCCTGTAAGTATTATATAATGTCCTTCTTCATCTCTTGTTACAGCCTTTAATTTAAAGTCTAGTTTGTCTGATATAAGTATGGCTACTCCAGCTTTCTTTTGGCTTCCAGTCGCATGATAAATAGTTCTCCATCCCCTCACTCTCAATCTGAAGGTGTCCTCAGGTCTAAAATGAGTCTCTTGTAGACAGCAAATAGATGGGTCTTGTTTTTTTATCCACTCTGATACCCTATGTCTTTTGGTTGGCGCATTTAATCCATTTACATTCAGTGTTATTATAGAAAGATACGGGTTTAGAGTCATTGTGATGTCTGTATGTTTTATGCTTATAGTGATGTCTCTGGGACTTTGTCTCACAGGGTCCCCCTTAGGATCTCTTGTAGGGCTGGTTTAGTGGTGACAAATTCCTTCAGTTTTTGTTTGTTTGGGAAGACCTTTATCTCTCCTTCTATTCTAAATGACAGACTTGCTGGATATAGGATTCTTGGCTGCATATTTTTTCTGTCTAGCACCCTGAAAATCTCGTGCCAATTCTTTCTGGCCTGCCAAGTTTCAAAAGAGAGATCAGTCACGAGTCTTATAGGTCTCCCTTTATATGTGAGGGCACGTTTACCCCTTGCTGCTTTCAGAATTTTCTCTTTATCCTTGTATTTTGCCAGTTTCACTATGATATGTCGTGCAGAAGGTCAATTCAAGTTACGTCTGAAGGGAGTTCTCTGTGCCTCTTGGATTTCAATGCCTTTTTCCTTCCCCAGTTCAGGGAAGTTCTCAGCTATTATTTCTTCAAGTAGCCCTTCAGCACCTTTCCCTCTCTCTTCCTCCTCTGGGATACCAATTATGCATATATTATTTCTTTTTAGTGTATCACTTAATTCTCTAATTTTCCCCTCATACTCCTGGATTTTTTTATCTCTCTTTTTCTCAGCTTCCTCTTTTTCCATAAGTTTATCTTCTAGTTCACCTATTCTCTCCTCTGCCTCTTCAAGCCGAGCTGTGGTGGTTTCCATTTTGTTATGCATTTCGTTTAAAGCGTTTTTCAGCTCCTCGTGACTGTTCCTTAGTCCCTTGATCTCTGTAGCAAGAGATTCTCTGCTGTCCTGTATACTGTTTTCAAGCCCAGCGATTAATTTTATGACTATTATTCTAAATTCACTTTCTGTTATGTTATTTAAGTCCTTTTTGATCAGCTCATTAGCTGTTGTTATTTCCTGGAGATTCTTCTGAGGGGAATTCTTCCGCTTGGTCATTTTGGATAGTCCCTGGCGTGGTGAGGACCTGCAGGGCACTTCCCCTGTGCTGTGGTGTATAACTGGAGTTGGTGGGCGGGGCCGCAGTCAGACCTGATGTCTGCCCCCAGCCCACCGCTGGGGCCACAGTCACACTGGTGTGTGCCTTCTCTTCCCCTCTCCTAGGGGCGGGATTCACTGTGGGGTGGTGTGGCTCGTCTGGGCTACTTGCACCCTGCCAGGCTTGTGATGCTGGGGATCTGGCGTATTAGCTGGGGTGGGTAGGCAAGGTGCTCGGGGGCAGGAGGGCAGGCTTAGATCGCTTCTCCTTAGGTGATCCACTTCAGGAGGGGCCCTGTGGCAGCGGGAGGGAGTCAGATCTGCTGCCGGAGGTTTGGCTCCGCAGAAGCGCAGAGTTGGGTGTTTGCGAGGAGCGACCAAGTTCCCTGGCAGGAACCAGTTCCCTTTGGGATTTCGGCTGGGGGATGGGCGGGGGAGATGGCGCTGGCGAGCGCCTTTGTTCCCCACCAAACTGAGCTCTGTTGTCAGGGGGCTCAGCAGCTCTCCCTCCCTTTGTCCTCCAGCCTTCCCGCTTTCCGAGCAGAGCTGTTAACTTATGACCTCCCAGACGCTAAGACGCGCTTGTTGTGGGAACACAGTCCGTCAGGCCCCTCCGCTTTTGCAAGCCAGACTCGGGGGCTCTGCTTGGCCGGCGAGCCGCCCCTCCGCCCCGGCTCCCTCCCGCCAGTCCATGGAGCGCGCACCGCCTCGCCGCCCTTCCTACCCTCTTCCGTGGGCCTCTCGTCTGCGTTTGGCTCCGGCGACTCTGTTCTGCTAATCCTCTGGCGGTTTTCTGGGTTATTTAGGCAGGTGTAGATGTAATCTAAGTGATCAGCAGGACGTGCGGTGAGCTCAGCGTCCTCCTAAGCCGCCATCTTGCCGCAACACTCGGTCTTATGTGTTTCCATGATACTTTTAGAGTTGTTTGTTCTAGCTCTGTGAAAAATGCTAGTATTATTTGGCAGGAAATTGAATTATTTGCAATGAATGTCTAGATTGCTTTGGGTAGTATCGTCATTTTAACAATGATTTTTCTTTTAACCCATGTGCATGGAATATTTTTCCATTTCTTTGTGTCTTCTTCAGTTTCTTCCATAAATCTTCCAGGTTTTTCAGAGTACAGATGTTTTACCTCTTTAGTTAGGTTATTTCTAGTATATTATGGTTTTTGGTGTAACTCTAAATGGGATTGATTCCTTGATTTCCCTTTCTCCTGCTTCATTACTGGTGTATACAAATGTAACAAATTTCTATATGTTGATTTTGTATGCTGCAAATTTACCGGCTTATTGTACCAGTTCTAGCTGGGTTTTGTTTTTGGTGGAGTCTTTCAGGTTTTCTCTATATAGTATAAAATTCAACTCCAGAACTGAATAATCCTATTAAAAAATGGCCAGAAGACATGAATAAGCATTTTTCCAAATGTGACATACGGTTGTATGGTCAACATCACTCCTCATCAAGGAAACATAAATCCAAAGTACAATGAAATATCAACTCACACTGGTCAGAAAGGCTAAACTCAACATCACAAGAAACAACAGGTGTTGGTGAGGATGCAGAGAAAGAGTATCCTTTTGCAGTGCTGGTGGGAATGCACACTGGCACAGCCACTATGGAAAACAGCATGGAGGTTCCTTAGAAAGCTAAAAATGTAACTACGTTATGATCGAGCAAATGCACTACTAGGTATTTACCCAGAGGATACAAAAATACTAAGTTAAGGGTTTTTTACCTTTATGCTTATAGCAACTATAACAGAAACAGCCCAGCTATGGAAACAGCCCAGCCCAAGTATGCATTGATTGATGAATGGGTATAGAATATGTGGTATATCTACATACACACACACACACACACACACACACACACACACACACACACACACACTGGAATATTTCGTATCCCGAAAGGAATGACATTTGACATTTGTAAGCACATGTATTGGGCTAGAGAGTATTATGTTTACTAATATCAGTCAGAGAAAGTCAAATATATGATTTCATTCATATGTAGAATTTAAGAAGCAACAAATGGGCAAAGGGACAAATAAGAGAGAAGAGGTAATCCAAGAAATAGGCGATTTTTTCAGTGTTTATATATTTATTTTGAGAGAGAATGGGAGGTATGGCTGAAGCAGATGGAAAGAGAATCCCAAGGAAACCGCGTGCTGCCAGTGCAGAAACGAAAGTGGGGTCGATTCAGGAACCATGAGATCAAGACAAGAGCCCAGATCAAGAGTCGTGGGCCTAACCCATGGAACCATATAAGCACCACGAAACAGATACTTAACTACAGTGAAAAAACTGATGGTTATCAGGGGGAAGGTGGGTGGAGAGATGGGGAAGTAGTTGATGGGAATTAGGGGGGGCACTCATAATGAGCACTGGGTGCTGTATTGCAATGATAAATCACTATATTTTACACCTGAATCTAATATTACATTGCATGTTAACTAACTGGAATTTGAATAAAGACTCAAATAATGTATTTATTATGCCTGCAAATGGCCGTGTTGGCATACAGTCCATGAAGAAGCATTTATTCCAGAAAATATACTACCAGAAAGAACACCTAGAATATTTGAACTAAGGTATGTTCTTTTCCTTTTCCACCCCAGATCAGCAAACAGAAACTCCAGTGCAAGTAGCTGGGACTATAGGCATGTGCCACTGAGCCTGGCTGCAACCTCCCCTCAAGACTTTTGTAACCAACACACAGGTTTCCCGGTGATCAGCTCCTGTTCAGAGGACTCTTTCCAAGAGGGACAGGATGTCAGTGACCCTAAGCTGTTTGCTTTTGAGGCCAAGCCCCAGCAGGTGCCACTGAGATGTGCGACTCACTCATTGTGTGCAGCCCCACTCCTAGGATGGAGGTCTGCCCTGGGCACAGTCCACTAGGGATGCTGGGAACCTGATCACCCCAGACCTGACTTGTATGGCAGGGGTCTCATGCCACCAGGACAAGCAAGCCACAAGGCAGTGAAGCTGCCAGCCACCCCTAAACAGAGCCCAGGGTTTCCAAACTGAGGAAGAAGGGAATCCTTCTCAGGATTTGTCCCCACCTGAAGCTGTACACCTGCCAAGTTTTGCCCAGGGAAAGAGGGAGATGGAGCAATCCTCTAAATCTAGGAGCAAATCTATTCCGATAGGACTGACTTCACTTCCAGCTGAGTGTGAGGAAGGTCTGGGCCTCATGTTGTGGGAGGGTCAGGTGCAGGAGACCAATAGTTTCAGTGGAGGATTCCTAACCTACTCCTGCTCACCTGCAGGAGAGAGCCAGAACCAGGGACAGTGGAGGGAACAGCTCCTGTCAGAACACATATCAGACTATGGCCTCAACAACTCTCCATTCAGAGGAGTTTGAGGTTGTAGGGTTCAGTCTGTGGAGACTCCATACATCAGAGGGTGGTTGAACATAGGAGTGCTCTCAAATGAAGCAGAGTATCTCATCATGTGGTTTGGGACAGAAAGAGATAAGGAATGCCCAACCAAACCACTGTCACCATTGTCTGGATCTGTGAATGTCCCCGGTCACACCACCTCTGTAATTATGGGACTACCGCCCTTCCCTCTACATCATGTCTCTGAGGTTCACCTGGTTTGAGGTGTGCATCAGTAGTGTCACATTTCTGTGGCAAAGCATCCCATTGATGGAAGTTTCGTACTTGGTTTATTCCTTTATATTTAGAAAGACTTTTGACTTATTCTGAGCTTCTAACACTAAGAAAGATGCTATAAATATTTACACACCATTTATTTTCTGAGCATGGGATTTCATTTTTCGGGGGCAAACACTCAGGAGTGGTATTTCCAGGTTACATGTTAAGTCATCCATGTATAATGTCATAAGCAACAGCCAATGATTTTCCAGAGCTGGTGTTTATTTTTCATTTCTACCTGCAGTGTTTGTGGCCCCACGTGTGCTGGATGCTCACCTGGATGTTGTTGCCAGTGTTCCCTTCATACCTGAGCCATTGGGATGTGTGTATAGGGCATCTATTGTGTTCTTGATTTGAATATCCCTGACAATCGATCGATGGTGTGAAGAGTCTTCTCCAGTCCGTACCTAATGTGTCTATAACCTCAAGGATAGGATGTCTACTACACAAGGCTGTGCTTGTTTTATGGAGGTTTGTTTCCTTTCTTCCTTTTGACTGTTGAGGGTTCTTAGCATATTCAAGATGCAGGTCCCTTGGTGGTTATGCAATTTGTGAATATTGTCTCTTACTCTGTAACTTATCTCACTATTGATTTTCACGTGGGCCGATAAACGTATTTGATTTTTACAAAGTCTGTTTATACCATTTCTTTTTATGGGTCTTGCTTCTTAGCTCTAATTTCGGTTTTCTTAATGATTGATTGCTTGTGACTAATATTTTTTTAGAATGTTCTTGATAGAGAGAGAGAGAGAGACAGAACGTGAGCGGGGAAAGCAGAGAGAGAGCAAGACAGAATCCCAAGCAGGCTCCAAGTTCTGAGCTGTCAGCATAGAGCCTGACACTGGGGCTCAATCCCACAAACTGTGACATCAAGACCTGAGCTGAAGTCAGAGACTTAACCGACTGAACCACCGAGGCACCCCACTGATTTCTTCACTTGCAATGTAACTAAAAGTCTTGATTTTTTATGGTTTCTCTCAATTTTGACTTGTTCCCTAATTTGTCTCTGGTGACAGTGTTTTTGTTTGTTTTTAAATTTTAGACTCTAGCAACTCAATTTCCTGGCATGTTTTTTTTCATAATATATGGAAATTATGTTCTGATGCTGAAATTGAAGTTCAAATTTCACTAGAGTTGCTATGCTGTGTCTCTTTGGCCAGACTGCTCATAAGATTTTCTAGATGTGCTCCTTGGGTCAAAAAAGACGTTTACCTTTCCAGGTGGTGGGTTTTCTCTATGTCTCAGGAGCTGTTGAGCTCTGTGCACACAACCGAGTTCTTGACACAAGATTTTTCCTTTGAAATTCTATGTGAAGCCCTGAAAATCCATTTTTTGCATTGTCACTTTCAGACCCTTCATGAATAGAACACATTGAAACTCTTGTATCATTTCCTAAAATTATTTTACTCTTGCATGTTTGGGACTATAATTTTTCTTCTTCCAAGTGGAGCTCATATCTGCATTTGTGGAATTCTTCCAGGCTTCTCATCTGTTAATGCTTTTTCAACGTGCTGTGTAGTTTTTACCAAACGCATATTTAGGTTTATTTGTACTCTGCCACATTGGGTGTTAGAAGCTGCGAGACAGGCTGCACCATATGGGCTTTTTTTTTTTGTTCTGTCATAGTGAATATTTATAGAACATATAGCCCCTCACTTTCATGCACCACTAACAGGGGACATGGTCCTTTTCAAAAGAGACAGGAAAGGAAGACAAGGGAGCTGAGACAGCAAGTCGGGGGAGGAAACCCAGAGCTTCTCAGGAAGCATCAACTGTCCACACTTTCAGTTCTGCAGATGTGGGTCCCTGCTGAGGCCCAACCTGGGTTCTTGTGCAGGTGTCTGGACAAGCCGCCCATAACGTGTGGGCACAGTGGAGTTGGGAAGGGCAGCTGTGGTTTGAATTCCAGCCCACGTGGCACTGCTGTGAGAATTCATGAGCATGTTAATTAATGTCCATTAGCAGGGATAAAATGAGTAAATGCAAGATGTCAGACTCACTACCTTAGATTCCATGTTTATTACACTTTGTGACAATGTTTCTCCCTTTTTCCACTTTTTAAATTTTTTAAGTTTGTGTTTAAATTTTTGTTAGTCAACATATTGTGTAATATTAATTTCAATAGTAGAATATTGGTTCATCACTTACATTAACACCCAGTACTCATCACAACATGTGGCCTACTTAATCCCCATCACCCATTATCCCATCCCCCACACACCTGCCCTCCAGGAACCCTCAGTTTGTTCTCTAACCTTAGAGCTTTTATGATTTCTTGCTCTTTTTCCCCTTCCCTTACGATCATCTGTTGTGTTTCTTAAATTCCCCATATGAGGAAATCATATGGTGTTTGTCTTTCTTTGACTGACTTACTTTGCTTAGCATGATACCCTCTAACTGCATCAACTGGAACATTGGTCTCTCACAGCCCTTTTTGTGAGAGTTACATCATCAGCTCTCCACATTCTGAGACTAGACACTAGTCAGAATCAGACAAGAATTACATCACTGATTTCCTATGTCTTCAGCTTGTGACAGTAGATCATGGGACTTCTCAACCTATTTAGTCATGGAAATCAATGTGCTTTGGGTTCTGTTCCTCAGGAGAATTTTGACTAGTACACGGAGATGGTTTGTCTCGTTTAGGGGAATTGAATAAAGCTGTATCTCATTTAAAGTCCTGAGTAGAAAAGTGCTATGAAAGGTGTGTCACGTTGTTTGACTGGGACAAGGGATGGGTGAGGATAATGAGGAGCTGTGGGATCCTGTGGTCCTAGAGTGCATCTGGGACTCTTGTAAAGGTTCAGCTTTTGTGCCTCAGGAATTCTGTAATTCACTCATGTTGAGGGACAGGAGTAAGCAAGTGCAAACTACTGTGTCTTTGTGCATGTTAGTCTAGTTTCCCTATGACAACCCAGTTGCTAATTCAGAGAGTTAATAGGTAAACACAGAATCTTATATCCAGGGAGGCTCCTGGAGGAAACTGCTGTGTGGAGAGGAAGCCCCAGACCCTGACAGGAAACCTGCCTGTAACCTCCATCTGCACCTGCTCCTGGGAACACAAAGGAGAATTGTGCATAGTGTGCGCCCCCTGGTGGTGCTGATCCCCTCCTGCAGGGAGGTTTGTGTGTGGGCTCCCAGTGAGGTTCCCTCACCGTGTCTCTCGTACAGTAATATGTGGCCGTGTCCTCGGTCTTGAGGTTGTCCATCTGCAGATACAGCGTGTTCTTGGAGTTGTCTCTGGAGATGGTGAATCGGCCCTTCACGGAGTCTGCGTAGCTTGTGCTACTTCCATCAGTATTAATCCACGAGACCCACTGCAGCCCCTTCCCTGGAGCCTGGCGAACCCAGTACATGTAGTAGCTACTGAAGGTGAATCCAGAGGCTACACAGGTGAGTCTCAGGGACCCCCCAGGCTTCACCAGGTCTCCTCCAGACTCCACCAGCTGCACGTCACACTGGACACCTGCAGACACAAGACATCTTGGTCAGGAAACTGTCACGCATCCACTGTTTCACTCATATCCATTCACAGACTCAGTGTCCCTCATTCACCATGAATTACCTTTTAAAAGAGCAACCAGGAAAACCCAGCCCAGCACAATCTCCATGGTGAGGTGTGTGTGTTCTGTGCTGATCACAGAATGGGAACACCTGGAACTCCCGGGGCTGGGGCTTCTCTCCCAGCTGCAGGGTCGGGGCTGGGCTGGTTTTATTAGCACAGAGAGGGCCCCATTTGCATGACCTCTGACATATATATCAAGCTCCAGACTTAGATTTGATTCTTTAAAAGTGAACGACAGTGTTAGGACGCACTTCTACATTAGAGTGTGAGGATGGCGGTGTGACAATATGAAGAAATTTTTTTTTCAGTTTTGGGGTTTTACCTTTATTAATGGAGCTTTCGGCATAATCTTTAAGAAATTTTTGCCTCAACATCATGATCACCTATTATATTCTTTTAAAAAATATTTTAATTTTTTAATTATTTATTTAGTACGTGTTTTTAATTTTAAAATTTACATCCAAATTAGTTAGCATACAGTACAATAATGATTTTAGGAGTAGATTCCTTAGTGCCCCTTACCAGTTTAGCCCATCCCTTCCCACAACCCCTCCAGTAGCCCTCTGTTTGTTCTCCATATTTATGAGTCTCTTATGCTCTGTCCCCTCCATGTTTTCATATTATTTTTGTTTCCCTTCCCTTATGTTCATCTGTTTTGTCTCTTAAAGTCCTCATATGAGTGAAGTCATATGAGTTTTGTCTTTCTCTGACTGACTCATTTCACTTAGCATCATACCCTCCAGTTCTATCCATGTAGTTGCAAATGGCAAAATTTCACTCTTTTTGATTGCCAAGTAATACTCCATTGTATATATATACCATGTCTTCTTTATCCATTCATCCATCGATGGACATTTGGCTCTTTCCATACTTTGGCTATTGTTGATAGTGCTGCTATAAACATGGGGGTGCATGTGTCCCTTTGAAACAGAACACCTGTGTCCCCTGGATAAATGCCTAGTAGTGCAATTGCTGGGTCATAGGGGAGTTCTATTTTTAGTTTTTTGAGGAATTTCCATACAGTTTTCCAGAGTGGCTGCACCAGCTTTGGTTGCCCCCGAAAATGCAAAAAAGATCCTCTCTCTGCATCCTCGCCAACATCTGCTGTTGCCTGAGTTGTTAATGTTAGCCATTCTGACAGGTGTCAGGTGACATCTCATTAGGGTTTTGATTGGCATTTCCGTGATGATGAGTGATGTGGAGCATTTTTTCATGTGTCGGTTGGCCATCTGGATGTCTTCTTTGGAGAAGTGTCTATTCATGTCTTTTGTCCATTTCTTCACTGGATTATTTGTGTTTTGGGTGTTGAGTTTGATAAATTCCTTATAGATTTTGGATACTAACTCTTTATCTGAGATGTCACTTGCAAATATCTTCTCCCATTCTGTCAGTTGAATTTTAGTTTTGCTCATTGTTGCCTTCACTATGCAGAAGTGATGAGGTCCCAGTAGTTCATTTTTGCTTTTGTTTCCCTTGCCTCCAGGGATGTGTTGAGTAGGAAGTTGCTGCAGCCAAGACCTAGATGTTTTTGCCTGCTTTCTCCTCGAGGATTTTGATGGCTTCCTGACCTAATTGGGGTCTTTAATCCATTTGGAGTTTAATTTTGTGAATGGTGTAAGAAAGTGGTCCAGGTTCATTCTTCTGCATGTCGCTGTCCAGTTTTCCCAGCACCACTTGCTGAAGACACTGTCTTTATTCCATTGGATAGTCTTTCCTGCTTTGTCAAAGATTAGTTGGCCATACATTTGTGGGTCCATTTCTGGATTTTGGATTCTGTTCCATTGATCTGAGTGTCTATTCCTGTTTTTTTTTTAATTTTTGGCATTAATTTATTACTTTTCAGAGACAGAGACAGAGCATGAGCGAGAGAGGGTCAGAGAGAGAGGAAGACACAGAATTCCAAGCAGGCTCCAGGCTCTGAGCAGTCAAAGTCGGACGCATAACTGACTCATCCACTCAGACGCCCCTGAGTATCTGTGCTGGTACCATACTGCCTTGATGATTACAGCTTTGTAGTGTAGCTTAAAGTCTGGGATTGTGATGCCTCCTGCTTTGGTTTTGTTTTTCAAGATCACCTTGGCTATTCTGGGACTTTTCTGTTCCATACAAATTTTAGGATTATTTGTCTAGCTCTGTGAAGAATGCTGGTTTCACTTTGATCGGGATTGCATTGAATATGTAGATTGCTTTGGGTACTATTGGCATTTTAACAATATTTGTTGTTCCTATTGAGGAGCATGGAATCTTTTTCTATATTTTGTCTTCTTCAATTTCTTTCATAAGCTTTCTATAGTTTTCAGTGCATAGAGTTTTTGTCTCTTTGGTTAGATTTATTCCTAGGTATTATATGGTTTTTGGTGCTACTGTGAATGGGATAGATTCCTTGATTTCTCTTTCTGTTGCTTCATTGTTGGTGTATAGGAATGCAACACATTTCTCTGCATTGATTGTATATCCTGCCACTTTGCTGAATTCATGAATCAATTCTAGCAGTTTTTTGGTGGAGTCTTTTGGGTTTTCCATATAGAGTATCATGTCATTTGTGAAAAGTGAAAGTTTGACCGCCTCCTGGCTGATTTGGATGCCTTTAATTTCTTTGTGTTGTCTGATTGCAGAGGCTAAGACTTCCAATACTATGTTGAGTAACAGTGGCGAGAGTGGACATCCGTGTCTTGTTCCTGACCTTAGGGAGACAGCTCTCAGTTTTTCCCCATTGAGGATGATATTAGCATTGGGTCATTCATAGATGGCTTTTATGATCTCGAGGTATGGTCCTTCTATCCCTACTTTCTTGAGGGTTTTTATCAACATGTTGTATTTCAGGATGTTGTATTTTGTCACGTGGTTTCTCTGCATCTATGGACAGGATCATATGGTTTCTGTCCTTTCTTTTATCGATGTGATGAATCACATTAATTGTTTTGCAGATATTGAACCAGCCCTGCATCCCAGGTATAAATCCCACGTGGTCGTGGTAAATAATTTTTTTAATGTATTATAGTTTCTGGTTGGATAATATCTTGCTAAGGACTTTTTTATCCATGTTCATCAGGGAAATTGTTCTATCATTCTCCTTTTAAGAGTGGTCTCTGTCTGCTTTTGGAATCAAGGTAATGCTGGCTTCATAGAAAGAGTCTGGGACTTTTCCTTCCATTTCTATTTTTTTGGAACACCTTCAAGAGAATAGGTGTTAACTCTTCCTTAAATGTTTGGTAGAACTCCCCTGGAAAGCCATCTGGTCCTAGACCTTTGTCTTTTGGCAGATTTTTGATTACTAATTCGATTTCCATACTGGTTATGGGTCTATTCAAATTTTCTATTTCTTTCTGTTTCAGTTTTGGTAGTGTATATGTTTCTAGGAATTTGTCCATTTCTTCCAGATTGCCCATTTTATTGGCATATTATTGCTGATAATATTCTCTTCTTACTGTTTTTATTTCTGTTGCGTTGGTTGTGATCTCTCCTCTGTCATTCTTGATTTTATTTATTTGGGCCCTTTCCTTTGTCTTTTTGATCAAACTGCATAGTGGTTGGGGCTCCTGGGTGGCACAGTCGCTTAAGCATCCGACTTCAGCCTGGTCACGATCTCGCGGTCTGTGAGTTCGAGCCCCGTGTCGGGCTCTGGGCTGATGGCTCAGAGCCTGGAGCCTGTTTCCGATTCTGTGTCTCCCTCTCTCTCTGCCCCTCCCCCGTTCATGCTCTGTCTCTCTCTGTCCCAAAAATAAATAAACGTTGAAAAAACAAAACAGAACAAAAAACTGGATAGTGGTTTATCAGTTTGTTAATTCTTTCAAAGAACAAGCTTTTAGTTTCATTCATGTATTCTACTTTTTTTTTGCTTTTGTTAGCATTAATTTCTGCTCTAATCTTTATTATTTCATGTCTTCTGCTGGTTTTGGATTTTATTTTCTGTTCTTTTTCTAGCTTTATAGGTGTAATGTTAGGTTGTGTATCTGAGATCTTTCTTCCTTCTTTAGGAAGGCCTGGATTGCTATATACTTTCCTCTTATGACCGCCTTTGCTGCATCCTGGAGGTTTGCATTGTGGTGTTATCATTTTCATTGACTTCCATATCCTTTTTAATTTTCTCTTTAACTGTGTGGTTAGCCCATTCATTCTTTACTAGGATGATATTCAGTCTCATTATTTGTTACCTTTCCAAATTTTTTCTTGTGGTTGATTTTGAGTTCATGGCATTGTGGTCTGAAAATATGCATGGTATGATCTCAATCTTTTTGTACTTACTTTGGGCTGATTTGTGCCCCAGTATATGGTCTATTCTGGAGAAAATTCCATGTGCACTGGAGAAGAATGCATATTCTGTTGCTTTAGTATGAAATGTTCTGAATATATCTGTTAAGTCCATCTGGTCCAGTGTGGAATTCAAAGCCATTGTTTCTTGTTGATTTTTTGATTAGATGATCTATCCATTGCTGTGAGCGGGGTGTTGAAGTCTCCTACTATTATGGAATTCTTATCGATGAGTTTATTTATGTTTGTGATTAATTGATTTCTATATTTGTGTACTCTCACATTTGGCGCATAAATGTTTACAATTGCTAGATCCTCTTGGTGGATAGACCCTTTGATTATGAATGATATAATGCCCTTCTGCATGTCTTGATACAATCTTTATTTTAAAGTCTAGATTGTCTGATATCAGTATGGCTACTCCGGCTTTCTTTTGTTGCACATTAGCATGATAGATGGTTCTCCATCCCCTTATTTTCAATCTGGAGGTGTCTTTAGGTCTAAAGTGGGTCTCTTGCAAAAATCATATAGATGGATCTTGTTTTCTTCTCCATTCTGTTACTCTATGTCTTTGATTAAGGCATTGAGTCCATTGACGTTTAGAGTGAGTACTGAAAGATACGAATTTGTTGGCATTATGATGCTTGTAGAGTTGGAGTTTCTGGTGGTGTTCTTTGATCTTTCTAATATTTGTTTCTTTTGGTATGTATTTATTTATATAGATATATTTTCTTCTTTTCTCCCCTCAGAGATTCCCCCTTAAAATTTATGGCAGGACTGGTTTAGTGGTTACAAACTCATTTAATTTTTGTTTGTCTGGGAATCTTTTTTATCTGTCCTTCTATTTTGAATGACAGTCTTGCTGGATACAGAATTCTTGGCTGCATATTTTTCTGATTTAGCACACTGAATATATCCCACCACTCATTTCTGGCCTGCCAAGTTTCTGTGGATAGGTCTGCTGCAAACCTGATCTGTCTTCCCTTGTAAGTTAGGGACTTTGTTTCCCTGTTGGTTTTTTTGATTCTGTCCTTGCCTGAGTACGTTGTCAATTTGACTATGATATGCCTTGTTGATGTTCAGTTTTTGTTGAATCTAATGGGAATCCTCTGTGCTTCCTGGATTTTGATATCTGTGTCTTTGCCCGGGTTAGGAAAGTTTTCCGCTATGATTTGCTCACATAATCCTTCCACCCCTATTTCTCTCTTCCACTTCTGGGACCCCTATGATTTTCATGTTGTTCCTTTTTAATGAGTCACTGAATTCAATTCTATAATTCTTAAATCTTGCTCTTTTGCCTTAATCTCCCTCTATTTTTCTGCTTCGTTATTCTCTATAAGGTTGTCCTCTGTATCTCTGATTCTCTGTTCTGCCTCATCCATCTGTGCCACCGCTGCATCCATCCGTGATTGCAGCTCAGTTATAGCATTTTTAATTTCATTCTGGCTATTTTTTACTTCTTTTATCTCTGCAGATAGGTATTCTAATCTATTTTTGACTGCAGCTAGTATTATTGTGATTCTAAATTCTGGTTCAGACATCTCACTTGTACCTGTGTTGGTTAAATCCGTGGCTGTTGTTTCTTTGTGCTCTTTCTTTTGGGGTGAATTCCTTCGTTTTGTCATTTTGAGGGGAGAAAAGGAATTAAGGAGGTAGCAAAATTGAAATAAAAAGATAAAATTACAGAAATATTAAAATTAAAAATTAAACACACAACACATGAATCGAACAGATAATGCTAGATCCTAGGTGTGTTTTGGTCTGTGTGTTGAAAGTGGTTTGACAGATTAGAGAAAAAAAGGGGGGTGGGAGAAAAAAAAGGAAATAATTTGATGATTAGAAGAAATGAATACATTGAAGTTGATTAAAATGAAATGATGGGAGTAAATAGAGTTTGAAAAAATATACACAAAATTAAAGAATATAGTATAAAAAAGTAAGGAAAAATATTTTTAATAAAAATTAAAAATAAATGTGATTATTTTAATTTTCTGTATTCAAGAAAAAAGAAAGGAAACGAAAAAAAGGTTAAAAAAGGAAAAAAAGGAAATCATTTGAAAACTCAAAAAGTGAATACACTGTAGTAGACTAAAAGAAAATGATGGAAGTAAAATAGAAATTGGTAAAATTTACATAAAAGCAAACAATATAGTAAAAAAATTAAATAAAGATATTTTTAATAGGAATTGAAAGTAAAATGAAGTTTTTCTCTTTCTTCAAAAAAAACAACAGAGACAAAGAAGAGAAAAAAAGAAAAGAAAGAAAAAATAAAAAAGAAACTGATTCGAAATTTGAAAAGGGGATACACTGAAGTAGACTAAAATAAAATGATGAAAGTAAAAGAGAATTTGAAAAAAAATGACACAATTGTAATAAATATACTAATAAAAAAAAGAAAAATATTTTTAAAAAAAATTGATAATAAAAATAATCTTTTCTCTTTCTGCATTCAAGAAAAAGTAAAGAAGTGTAAAAGAGAAAAAGAAAAAAAGAAAGAAAATTGACTAGATGAACCTGCTAACATATTGATGCAGGACTGAAATTACTTTGTTATCCCCTAGATGTCAGTCTATGTAGTTCTTTATAGTCCATAAACTAAGCGGCAGTGAGACTTGTGTTCCTGAAGAGCCAAGTTGGCCCAGTTTGTCAGGGCTCAGTGTAATGGCACCGTTCTCCAGTAGATGGCGCTTCTAGCCTCCTGGGGTGGATTGTTGCAGTGCTTGTAGGTGTGTATGCGCATGCACGGGAGAGGTGAAAATGGCGCCACCCAGCTACCCAGTCTGTTCTCCCAAATCAGCAATCGTGCACCCGTCCTCTGTCTTCAGCTCTCATCCATTCCCCGCTCCTTCACTCTCCGTGACCAGGCGCCAGGGTGCACCTCTCTTCCAAGTTTTGTCACAGACACGGCTGTTTTCCCCAATCCCTTACGTCAAAGGACAGCGGCTTTGACCTGTTCTGCCCCCTGCGGGAGGGACTCACCAAGCAATGGCCGAATGAGCAACGGCTGAATATCAGCTGCACCCAGGAAAGCTTGGTGGACCCTGTTGTTGCTGATGCCCCGAGACTGTGGCCAAGTGCCAGCCCACCCCAGAAAACGTTCACAAGAGTGTGTAGCAGCAGCCTTTCGTGGATTATGGAAAATCACAACACACGTCTGGCACCAGGCTTCACCCTAAAAGACCTTGTTCCAGCACCAGCGAATGTGGCCATTTTCTGGGGTCTGCTGGGGCCAGGTGGCTTTGGCAGTCTCCACCAAATGTCCTTCCAGCAGCGGAACTGCCTCTCCCCGTGTGGCCTGAGAACATCCCGGACCCCACTCTGTTCCTGGGGATTCACCTTTCCCAGCAAAGCACCGCCAAGTATCGAGCTACAGATTTGCAGCCTTTGCGCTCCCCTTGTTTACAGTCTTAGTGGAATTTAAATCCTCTCCTTTCTCCTTTCTCCCTTCTCCCTTCTTAGTTTAGTCCCTGTGGCTGTTTCAAATTTTCCACTTTCTCTCCAGCTGTTTTTGGGGAGGGGTGCTTTTCCTGTATTCTCCCCTACTCCCCAGGGTCTGTCCTCTCTGCACCCGCAAAAGCACATCCCTTCCCGCAACTTCTCACTCCCAAAGGTCACCTCTCCATGCCACGTTCTTGTTGACTTCTGTGGTTCAGGTTGTGCAGATTGTTGTGTTAATCCTCAATCAGTTTTCTAGGTGTTTAGGATGGTTTAGTGTTGGTCTGACTGTATTTCATGGACGTGAGACACACAAAAATCTTCTTTGTTTTTCCGCCAATCTGTCTTGCCCCATTGACTGCCTAATCTTCAACTGAGCATTTGAGGATATTATGCCACTCCCTTCTTTCCTGCAGGTTTCTGTGGACACTTCTGCCATACTCTTTTTTTATCTTCCTGTATTCGTTAGCAAACTCTTCTGTCTTCGTGCTTATAGTTTTTTTTAATCTGTGTATTTTGTGAATTTTACTAAGTTATGTCTCAGAGTTGGCCTGCTTTTTTGTTTTTTAATTTTAATGGGGGTTCTCTGTGACTCATAGATGTGGACATCTGTTTCCTTCACCATTTAGTGGAAATTTTCCACTCTAATGCACTCAGATAAAACTTCTCCCCTTTTTTCTCTCTCTCTTCTTCTTCTGGTACTCCTTTGTAAAGAATTTTATTACACTCTATGGAGTTGCTGAATTCCCTAAGTATACATTTGTGAGACAATATTTTAATTTTCCTCTTCTTTCCTGCTTCATTTCTCACAAAATTTTATCTTCTATGTCACTCATTCATCTGCTTCTTTCTGCCTTGTGTTCATTATATCCAATCAGTTTCACATCTCGGTTACAGGATTTAAAAAATTTCAGCCTGACTGGGTTATAGGTCTTTTCCATCTGCAGTCAGGGTGTCCTCATGTCTTCTAGGCTTTCTCAAGCACAGCTAGTATCCTTATGATAGTTTTTAAAAGCTCAGTTTCCTTATGATAGGTTTTAAATTCTATTTGAGGCAATTATTTATATGTGTTTTAATGATATCCCTGGCAATGTACTTTTATTGTTTTTTCTTTTGGAATGAATTCCTCCATCATGGTGTATGTCTATGTCTCCGCTTTCTTAAGTGTTTTAGGAAAATCCTGTTATGTTTTCAGCTTCTAGAGTAGTGTCTTTTGAGAAATGTTTACATACTGTTGAGGACCTGACATTCTGGAAGCATTTCTTGCATATGCTGTGTGCAATGTGCTGTCATGTATTGGCTGCTCTGTCCCTCAGGTCAGTCCTCTGCAGAGTTCTCCTTGCCTCCAGGGGAGAGTTTTTCAACTTTGTCCATAGTGCTGTGAGTTTTAACTGGTGAGTTTGGTCTGCTTTTTAAAAGAGGCTAATTCCTATTTCCCTATATTTGAAGCCATGCCTCACTATATTATCAGTAGACTTGGTGCCTGTGGGGGTATATGGTGGTCTTTGGAGGGAGGGGCGTGATGCTGGTCTGGGTTCCAGGCACTCTTTTCCTAGTAAGGAAGCTTCTGAGGGAGGCAAGGGGGGTGGATCTTAGTGTCAGTGGCTCAGCATTTATTGGGGGGTGCTGTGCTGCTCACTGATTTTGTCCATGCTGATTGGTGGGAGGAAATATTGGCATCAGCTCCCCCTCTAGTCCCTGCAGTTGGAGTTCCCCACCGCCCCTGTTCAGGAAGCCCTCACACAGAGAGAAAAATCTGTACTCATGGGTCCCAGGCTTCCTTCAGAGCCCTGCTTTCACCCTGTCTGTGTCCAAGCCATTGGCCCACCTGGCAGCTCAGGGCTCTTATGTTTTATCTCAGGAGCTCTAGCTGGGTTTGAATGCACCAAATTTTATGAACTCAATGTGACAGGGACCCACTGATCTTCTGGGAGAGTGTCTCTCTGTGCTGTGGCTGGAGCTGGTTATCCCAGAAGGTCAGTTGCATGAAAACTAGGGGCTTGGAGTTCATGGTGAAGAACAACAAGAGGACAGTGTACAGTTAGCTGCTCTCAGAAGAGGCTCCTATGGTATTGACCAGGGTAGTGCAATGGTGCCTGTCAGCTCTCCTGCCCAAAGAGAGGCAAGGCCCTGTCTCCCAAATGAACCACAAGAAGATAACTGTCTCACCAATATGACACAGGCGATCCTAAAACCGCAGCATTCCCTATGGGCCTCGGGCCTCCTTCTCCACAGGAGCACTGCTATGCCCACCTGGCTCCATCCCAGTGATATCATGGACTTCTAAACCTTCAGTCTTTGAACTCGAATTTTACAGCAGGTTGACTTGTGATGATTAGTTGTATGTGTTATCTTGACTGAGTCATGGGTGCCCAGATTCACAACTGTTTCTGTGTATGTCTGTGATGAGTTTCCAGAAGAGATTGGCATTTCCATCCATGGTTTCTTTCTGCCTGGGCATCACCCATTCCATTATAGTTCTGAGTAGAATCTGATGCAGAGGGAGGAAGAATTCCCTCAGTTTTGCTTCCCATGTGCTTGTTTGAAGTGGAATATTGGTCTCTTCCTGCCCTTGTTCTGAGAGTTATATCATCAGGTCTCCAAGTTCTGAGACTAGACACTAGCTCAGAATCAGAGGAGAATTACACCACAGGTTTTCCAGGCTCCCCAACTTATGACACTAGATCATGGGACTTCTCAATATATTTTGTCATGGAAACCAATGTGCTTTGGGTTCTGTTGCTCAAGGGAATCCTGACTAATACATGGAGATGGTTTATCTCTTGTTTAGAGGAATTGAATAAAGCTGTAGCTCATTTAAAGTCCTAAGTAGCAAAGTGCCATGAAGGAAGTGTCACGTTGTTTGATTGGGACAAGGGCTGGGTGAAGATAATGGGGAGCTGTGGGAGCTTGTGGTCCTGGCTGCACAGGAAGTGCATCTGGGACTCCTGTAAAGGTTCAGCTGTTGTGCCATTGGAAATCTGCAATTCACTCATGTTGAGGGACAGGAGTAAGCAATGCAAACAACTTTTTCTTTTGTGCATGTTAGGGTAGTTTTCCTATGACAACAATGATCTAATTCACACAGTTAATAGGTAAACACAGAATCCTGTGTCCAGAGAGGCTCCCTGGAGAAACTGCTGTGTGGAGAGGAAGCCCCAGACCCTGAGACCAAACCTGCCTGTAACCTCCATCTGCACCTGCGCCTGGCAACACAAAGCAGATTTGTGCATAGTGTGCGCCCCCTGGTGGTGCCTATCCCCTCCTGCAGGGAGGTTGTGTCTAGGCTCCCAGTGAGGTTGCCTCACCTTGTCTCTCGCACAGTAATATTTGGCCGTGTTCTCGGCCCTCAGGTTGTTCATCTGCAGATACAGCGCGTTCTTGGCGTTGTGTCTGGAGATGGTGAATCGGCCCTTCACAGAGTCTGCGTAGCTTGTGCTACATCCACTACTAATAATTGTTGAGACCCACTGCAGCCCCTTCCCTGGAGCTTGGTGGACCCAGTTCCTGCTGGAACTACTGAAGGTGAATCCAGAGGCTACACAGGTGAGTCTCAAGAACCCCCCAGGCTTCACCAGGTCTCCTCTAGACTCCACCAGCTAGCTGCACACCACACTGGACACCTGCAGACACAAGACATCTTGGTCAGGAAACTGTCACACATCTACTGGTTCTAATTCATATCCACTCACATACTCATTGTCTCCTGTTCACCACGAATTACCTTTTAAATGAGCAACCAGGCAAACCCAGCCAAGCACAAACTCCATGGTGAGGTTTCTGTGTTCTGTGCTGATCACAGGATGGGAACACCTGGGGCTCCTGGGGTTGGGGCTCCTCTCCAGCTGCAGTGTAGGGGCTGGGTTGGTTTTATCAGCACAGACAAGGCCCCATTTGCATGTGCTCTGACATATATATCAAACTCCAGACTTAATTTGATTCTTTAAATTTGAACGACAGGGTTAGTGATGCACTTCTACATTAGTTTTTGTGGATGGTGCTGTGACAATATGAATAATTCTAATCGGTGAGCATAGTTATATTTGCAGACGTGTGTGCATTTTTCCATGTCTTTCATCAACAAAGGTCATTTTTACTCTACAAGTTTTTACATATTTTTTTAAAGTTTAACCCAAAATACTTTATTCTGTGTCATTTTCACTTGTATAATTTTGTTATTTGTTTTGGATATATTTCCATGCTGGTGTGAAAAATAACAGGTTTTGTTGTTGTTGTTGTTGTTCATTTTGTAATCTGCAATCTCCTTCATTGTTAAAAGTAGTTCTAATATTTTTTGTTGTATCTCTAGGGTTTTCTTATGTTTAAGGTCATGTCATCTGCAAACATAATTTTTCTCCCTTCCTACTGATTTAAATGTCTTTTATTTTTTTTATTCCTTATTTTTCCTGGTTACATGGTCCAGTTGTAGGAGAAGTAAGCTTTTCCCTTCTTTTCTTCTGGGATTTAGCCAGTGTAAGGATTCAATTGACATAAGACATATCTACAGGAGAGAATAAATTTCATTTTGCAAGTGCCTGGCCTTCCTAATGATATGACACCCAGAGAAAGGACAAAGCAGGTAGCACTTGTGATTTTCAGACAACAAAACATTGGATTTGGCAAGAGTTAAGTTTGGGGTATTATGTTAGTCACCAAGCAACTAGGTTTGTTTGCACAGCCTTCTTGTCCCTGCGTTCCTTATTCTGGTGCTAAGGATGGTTCTTCCTCCTGGTACACGGGAGGGAGATTTATATCCTGCTGTCAAGGGACGATGGCGAGTCTGAGTGTCCTTGGACTATTTCTCAAGTGACATTCATCCAAATAAGCAGTGTGACAAGATGACATAGTTTGAGGTGGCATATGTATTCTTCATGTTATCATGGGGAATACTGATATTAGGGGTGACCATCATTGCCTGGCTCCTGATTTGACAGGAAAGCCTTCAGCATTTTACCGTTCAATATGCTGTCAGGTGTGGGCTTTTCATAGTGGCCATGATTATGTGGAGGTAATTTCCTTCAGTTCCTTTTTAATTGGGTTATTTTTAAATGATGGACATGTGTTGAATTTTGTCTAACGTTTTTTTGAATCAATTAATGATGGCTTTGATTCAATCGTACCCTCTTTTAATGGAAGACATCACATTTATTCATTTGTGTATGTTGAAGGATGCTTGCATCCCTGGAGTGAATCACACTGGATTATGTTGTATGATCCTCTAAATGTTCTGTTGAATTCAGTATGCTCAGATTTTGTGAAGGAATTTTTCATGTATGTTCATTTGAGATAGTGACCTGTAGTTTCCCTTCTTGTGGTGTCTTTCTTTGGTTTGGTGTGAGAGCAATGCTCTCCTCACAAAATGCACTTGGGAGTGCTGTTTTTTATCAATGTTTTGTAATAGTTTGAGAAATATTGGCATTAATTCCTCTTTAAATACTTAGTAGAAGTTTTAATAAAGCCATGGACTCCTATGCAGATTTTTTGAAGGGTGAGGTTTTAGATAGAGAAATCTTATTAATTTTTCATTTGTTCATTTTGTATTTTTCCATGAAACAGTCTTGGTGGACTACATTATGGCATAAAATGTGTAATTTGTTTTTGGTGATCTAATTTTTGGCCTATAAATATCTAAGTTTTTCTTTAATGATCCTTTTCATGTCTTTAGTTAAGTTATATCTCCTCCTCTTTCAATTCTGATTGCATTTGTTTGAGTCTTCCCTATTTACCTAGGCTACCTATTTTTTTTCAAATTTTACTTACTTTTCCAAATACAATTTTTTATGTAACTGATTTGTTTTCTGTATTTGTGGTAGTCTCTATTTTCTGTCTGCTTTACCTTTTTATGTTATTTTTATGTTTATCTTTTTATGTCAGTAAAAATGCCAATGAGTTTTTTTAGGGAATCTGAAAAATATACTAATTCATATGGAACCGCACAACACATGGAAGCAAGAAAACAATCATGAAGCGGAGAGAACCTGGAGACATTACACTTCTCTCTTTCTAAAGATATTGCAGAAGTACATTAACCACAACAGTGTGCTGCTGGCATCAAATGAGACATATAGATCAGTGGAGCAGATTACGGAGCCCAGAAGTAGAAGTTTGAAGATGCAGTCAGCAAATCTTCCATGAGATTTCCAAAAATGTGCAGTGGGGGTAGGATAGTGTCTCCTAAACATGGTGTTGACTTGGGGCACCTGTGTGGCTCAGTATGTTAAGCATCCAACTTCCGCTCAGGTCATGATCTCATGGTTTGTGGGTTCGAGCCTCACATCAGGCTCCTGCTGACAGCTCAGAGCCTGGATTCTGTACCTCTGTCTCTCTCTGTGCCTCTCTACACATGATGTGTCTCTCTCCCTCAAAAACAAAGTAAAAATTAAAAAATAGTATTGATATATACATGCAAAATAATAACATTTGGCCATAATCTTGCTTCATACATATACGTCGACACACACAAAAAAATCTCTAAATGGATGAAGGATTAAGAAGAACACTTGAACTTAAATGCCTTCAAAGAAAACATGAAAGATAAACGTCATGACATTCACTTGAGAATGATTGATTTGATATAAAAACAAAGTCACAGAGAACAAAGCAGGCAAGGGGGACTACACCATACTAGAAAAGGGGCAAGCAAATATTTGCAGAGCTGGAAGGCAGTCTATGGGAGGGTAGACATTACAATAAAAAATATTGAAAAGGAGTTAATATCCAAAATTCAGGAGGGACAATAAGGTGTTCTCATTTCCCGGCCATCAGACCACACCTCAAGCTTCCCCCTTTCCCTAATGGAGACCCACCTCCATTCAAAGTGCTCCTCAGAGGATGAGTCTTAAAGATGTGCCCACTAGTCTCTAGGCCTCACATGCACAAGAGGATGGATTGCTCCCAGTGCAGAGCCTGTGCTCAGGGGGCCTGAGAAAGGAGCTGCCCCCACCCATCAGTAGCCAGATGCCCTGTCTTGCTGCAGAGGGAGGACCTGACCCTGTGATAGACTCTGTTACCGCAGGATGTTCTTGCTTTACCTCCTCACCGTGTAACACCCCGATCTTGTGAGTAAAGAAAGAACAGAAATTGATTCAGAAGGCAAAGCTACTGATTTGTACAATGTAGGAACCATAAAGTCTTTTGTTATCTATTACTCACCCCACCCCCCACTTTTGTCCCTAACCAGGCTGCCGCTGATGCCTCAATTCCTGGTGATGAAGATGCATTACTGGGATGAACCTCTGCTCAACTTTCTTGTCAATGCCATTGCACTCTGATTCACAAGTTCTCTTTTCATGTATGCTTGGGGAAGGCAACTAAGTTGGGCTCAATATTACTCCAAGTTCTTTTTTTTTTAATTTAAATATGATACTTCCAATTTATTTTTTTTTATTTTTTTTCATTTTTATTTTTATTTTTTTTATTTTTTTTTCAGTTTGATGATTCATTGATTATGTTTATTGTCTTCAGTAACAAAAATAAATTTATTAAAGTGTGCTGATCTTTACAAAGTAATATATTTTACTTCAGACCTCTATTTGATTTTTTTTATATATGAAATTTATTGTCAAATCGGTTTCCATACAACACCCAGTGCTCATCCCAAAAGGTGCCTCCTCAATGCCCATCACCCACCCTCTCCTCCCTCCCACCCCCCATCAACCCTCAGTTTGTTCTCAGTTTTTAACAGTCTCTTATTCTTTGGCTGTCTCCCACTCTAACCTCTTTTTTTTTTCCTTCCCCTCCCCCATGGGTTCCTGTTAAGTTTCTCAGGATCCACATAAGAGTGAAACCATATGGTATCTGTCTTTCTCTGTATGGCTTATTTCACTTAGCATCACACTCTCCAGTTCCATCCATGTTGCTACAAAAGGGCATATTTCATTTTTTCTCATTGCCACGTAGTACTCCATTGTGTATATAAACCACAATTTCTTTATCCATTCATCAGTTGATGGACATTTAGGCTCTTTCCATAATTTGGCTATTGTTGAGAGTGCTGCTATGAATATTGGGGTACAAGTGCCCCTATGCATCAGTACTCCTGTATCCCTTGGATAAATTCCTAGCAGTGCTATTGCTGGGTCATAGGGTAGGTCTATTTTTAATTTTCTGAGGAACCTCCACACTGCTTTCCAGAGTGGCTGCACCAGTTTGCATTCCCACCAACAGTGCAAGAGGGTTCCCGTTTCTCCACATCCTCTCCAGCATCTGTAGTCTCCTGATTTGTTCATTTTAGCCACTCTGACTGGCATGAGGTGATACCTGAGTGTGGTTTTGATTTGTATTTCCCTGATAAGGTGCAACGCTGAACATCTTTTCATGTGCCTGTTGGTCATCCGGATGTCTTCTTTAGAGAAATGTCTATTCATGTTTTCTGCCCATTTCTTCACTGGGTTATTTGTTTTTCGGGTGTGGAGTTTGGTGAGCTCTTTATAGATTATGGGTACTAGCCCTTTGTCCGATATGTCATTTGCAAATATCTTTTCCCATTCCATTGGTTGCCTTTTGGTTTTGTTGGTTGTTTCCTTTGTTGTGCAGAAGCTTTTTATCTTCATAAGGTCCCAGTAATTCACTTTTGCTTTTAATTCCCTTGCCTTTGGGGATGTGTCGAGTAAGAGATTGCTACGGCTGAGGTCAGAGAGGTCTTTTCCTGCTTTCTCCTCTAATGTTTTGATGGTTTCCTGTCTCACATTTAGGTCCTTTATCCATTTTGAGTTTATTTTTGTGAATGGTGTGAGAAAGTGGTCTAGTTTCAACCTTCTTCATGTTGCTGTCCAGTTCTCCCAGCACCGTTTGTTAAAGAGGCTGTCTTTTTTCCATTGGATGTTCTTTCCTGCTTTGTCAAAGATGAGTTGGCCATACGTTTGTGGGTCTAGTTCTGGGGTTTCTATTCTATTCCATTGGTCTATGTGTCTGTTTTTGTGCCAATACCATGCTGTCTTGATGATGACAGCTTTGTAGTAGAGGCTAAAGTCTGGGATTGTGATGCCTCCTGCTTTGGTCTTCTTCTTCAAAATTCCTTTGGCTATTTGGGCCTTTTGTGGTTCCATATGAATTTTAGGATTGCTTGTTCTAGTTTCGAGAAGAATGCTGGTGCAATTTTGATTGGGATTGCATTGAATGTGTAGATAGCTTTGGGTAGTAATGACATTTTGACAATATTTATTTTTCCAATCCATGAGCAGGGAATGTCTTTCCATTTCTTTAAATCTTCTTCAATTACCATCATAAGCTTTCTGTAGTTTTCAGCATACAGATCCTTTACATCTTTGGTTAGATTTATTCCTAGGTATTTTATGCTTCTTGGTGCAATTGTGAATGGGATCAGTTTCTTTATTTGTCTTTCTGTTGCTTCATTGTTAGTGTATAAGAATGCAACTGATTTCTGTACATTGATTTTGTATCCTGCAACTTTGCTGAATTCCTGTATCAGTTCTAGCAGACTTTTGGTGGAGTCTATCGGATTTTCCATGTATAATATCATGTCATCTGCAAAAAGCGAAAGATTGACTTCATCATTGCCAGTTTTGATGCCTTTGATTTCCTTTTGTTGTCTGATTGCTGATGCTAGAACTTCCAGCACTATGTTAAACAACAGCAGTGAGAGTGGGCATCCCTGTCGTGTTCCTGATCTCAGGGAAAAAGCTCTGTTTTTCCCCATTGAGGATGATGTTAGCTGTGGGCTTTTCATAAATGGCTTTTATGATCTTTAAGTATGTTCCTTCTATCCCGACTTTCTCAAGGGTTTTTATTAAAAAAGGGTGCTGGATTTTGTCAAAGGCCTTTTCTGCATCGATTGACAGGATCATATGGTTCTTCTCTTTTTTTTTTTTTTTAATGTGATGTATCATGTTGATTGATTTGCGAATGTTGAACCAGCCCTGCATCCCAGGAACGAATCCCACTTGATCATGGTGAATAATTCTTTTTGTATGCTGTTGAATTCGATTTGCTAGTATCTTATTGAGAATTTTTGCATCCATATTCATCAGGGATATTGGCCTGTAGTTCTCTTGTTTTACTGGGTCTCTGTCTGGTTTAGGAATCAAAGTAATACTGGCTTCATAGAATGAGTCTGGAAGTTTTCCTTCCCTTTCTATTTCTTGGAATAGCTTGAGAAGGATAGGTATTATCTCTGCTTTAAACATCTGGTAGAACTCCCCTGGGAAGCCATCTGGTCCTGGATTCATTTGTTGGGAGATTTTCGATAACCGATTCAATTTCTTCGCTGGTTATGGGTCTGTTCAAGCTTTCTATTTCCTCCTGATTGAGTTTTGGAAGAGTGTGGGTGTTCAGGAATTTGTCCATTTCTTCCAGGTTGTCCAATTTGTTGGCATATAATTTTTCATAGTATTCCCTGATAATTGTTTGTATCTCTGATGGATTGGTTGTAATAATTCCATTTTCATTCATGATTTTATCTATTTGGGTCATCTCCCTTTTCTTTTTGAGAAGCCTGGCTAGAGGTTTGTCAATTTTGTTTATTTTTTCAAAAAACAAACTCTTGGTTTCGTTGATCTTCTCTACAGTTGTTTTAGATTCTATATTGTTTATTTCTGCTCTGATCTTTATTATTTCTCTTCTTCTGCTGGGTTTAGGCTGCCTTTGCTGTTCTGCTTCTATTTCCTTTAGGTGTGCTGTTAGATTTTGTATTTGGGATTTTTCTTGTTTCTTGAGATAGGCCTGGATGGCAATGTATTTTCCTCTCAGGACTGCCTTCGCTGCATCCCAAAGCGTTTGGATTGTTGTATTTTCATTTTCATTTGTTTCCATATATTTTTTAATTTCTTCTCTAATTGCCTGGTTGACCCACTCATTCGTTAGTAGGGTGTTCCCTAACCTCCACCCTTTTGGAGGTTTTCCAGACTTTTTCCTGTGGTTGATTTCAAGCTTCATAGCATTGTGGTCTGAAAGTAAGCATGGTATAATTTCAATTCTTGTAAACTTATGAAGGGCTGTTTTGTGACCCAGTATATGATCTATCTTGGAGAATGTTCCATGTGAACTCGAGAAGAAAGTATATTCTGTTGCTTTGGGATGCAGAGTTCTAAATATATCTTTCAAGTCCATCTGATCCAATGTCTCATTCAGGGCCCTTGTTTCTTTATTGACCGTGTGTCTAGATGATCTATCCATTTCTGTAAGTGGGGTGTTAAAGTCCCCTGCAGTTACCACATTCTTATCGATAAGGTTGCTTATGTTTATGTGTAATTGTTTTATATATTTGGGGGCTCCGGTATTCGGCACATAGACATTTATAATTGATAGCTCTTCCTGATGGATAGACCCTGTAACTATTATATAATGTCCTTCTTCATCTCTTGTTACAGCCTTTAATTTAAAGTCTATTTTGTATGATATAAGTATGGCTACTCCAGCTTTCTTTTGGCTTCCAGTCGCATGATAAATAGTTCTCCATCCCCTCAGTCTCAATCTAAAGGTGTCCTCAGGTCTAAAATGAGTCTCTTGTAGACAGCAAATAGATGGGTCTTGTTTTTTTATCCATTTTGATACCCTATGTCTTTTGGTTGGCGCATTTAATCCATTTACATTCAGTGTTATTATAGAAAGATACGGGTTTAGAGTCATTGTGATGTCTGTATGTTTTATGCTTGTAGTGATGTCTCTGGGACTTTGTCTCACAGGGTCCCCCTTAGGATCTCTTGTAGGGCTGGTTTAGTGGTGACAAATTCCTTCAGTTTTTGTTTGTGTGGGAAGACCTTTATCTCTCCTATTCTAAATGACAGACTTGCTGGATAAAGGATTCTTGGCTGCATATTTTTTCTGTCTAGCACCCTGAAAATCTCGTGCCAATTCTTTCTGGCCTGCCAAGTTTCAAAAGAGAGATCAGTCACGAGTCTTATAGGTCTCCCTTTATATGTGAGGGCACGTTTACCCCTTGCTGCTTTCAGAATTTTCTCTTTATCCTTGTATTTTGCCAGTTTCACTATGATATGTCGTGCAGAAGATTGATTCAAGTTACGTCTGAAGGGAGTTCTCTGTGCCTCTTGGATTTCAATGCCTTTTTCCTTCCCCAGTTCAGGGAAGTTCTCAGCTATTATTTCTTCAAGTACCCCTTCAGCACCTTTCCCTCTCTCTTCCTCCTCTGGGATATCAATTATGCGTATATTATTTCTTTTTAGTGTATCACTTAGTTCTCTAATTTTCCCCTCATACTCCTGGATTTTTTTATCTCTCTTTTTCTCAGCTTCCTCTTTTTCCATAACTTTATCTTCTAGTTCACCTATTCTCTCCTCTGCCTCTTCAAGCCGAGCTGTGGTGGTTTCCATTTTGTTATGCATTTTGTTTAAAGTGTTTTTCAGCTCCTCGTGACTGTTCCTTAGTCCCTTGATCTCTGTAGCAAGAGATTCTCTGCTGTCCTGTATACTGTTTTCAAGCCCAGCGATTAATTTTATGACTATTATTCTAAATTCACTTTCTGTTATATTATTTAAATCCTTTTTGATCAGCTCATTAGCTGTTGTTATTTCCTGGAGATTCTTCTGAGGGGAGTTCTTCCGCTTGGTCATTTTGGATAGTCCCTGGCGTGGTGAGGACCTGCAGGGCACTTCCCCTGTGCTGTGGCGTATAACTGGAGTTGGTGGGCGGGGCCGCAGTCAGTCCTGATGTCTGCCCCCAGCCCACTGCTGGGGCCACAGTCACACTGGTGTGTGCCTTCTCTTCCCCTCTCCTAGGGGCGGGATTCACTGTGGGGTGGTGTGGCTCGTCTGGGCTACTTGCATCCTGCCAGGCTTGTGATGCTGGGGATCTGGCGTATTAGCTGGGGTGGGTAGGCAAGGTGCACGGGGGCAGGAGGGGCATGCTTAGATCGCTTCTCCTTAGGTGATCCACTTCAGGAGGGGCCCTGTGTCAGCGGGAGGCAGTCAGAGCTGCTGCTGGAGGTTTGTCTCCGCAGAAGCGCAGAGTTGGGTGTTTGCGTGGAGCTAGCAAGTTCCCTGGCAGGAACTGGTTCTCTTTGGGATTTTGGCTGGGGGATGGGCGGGGGAGATGGCGCTGGCGAGCGCCTTTGTTCCCCACCAAACTGAGCTCTGTTGTCAGGGGGCTCAGCAGCTCTCCCTCCCTTTGTCCACCAGCCTTCCCACTTTCCGAGCAGAGCTGTTAACTTATGACCTCCCAGACGCTAAGTCGCTCTTGTTGTGGGAACACAGTCCGTCAGGCCCCTCCGCTTTTGCAAGCCAGACTCTGGGGCTCTGCTTGGCCGGCGAGCTGCCCCTCCGCCCCGGCTCCCTCCCGCCAGTCCGTGGAGGGCGCACCGCCTCGCCGCCCTTCCTACCCTCTTCCGTGGGCCTCTCATCTGCGTTTGGCTCCGGAGACTCCGTTCTGCTAATCCTCTGGCGTTTTTCTGGGTTATTTAAGCAGGTGTAGATGGAATCTAAGTGATCAGCAGGACGTGCGGTGAGCCCAGCATCCTCCCAAGCCGCCATCTTCAAAGTTCTCCTTGATGCAGTCTTTATTTTAAAGTCTAGATTGTCTGTTATCAATATGGCTACTCTGGCTTTCTTTTGTTGAACATTAGCATGATAGATGATTCTCCATCCCCTTATTTTCAATCTGGAGGCGTCTTTAGGTCTAAAGTGGGTCTCTTGTAAAAAACGTATAGATGGATCTTGTTTTCTTCTCCATTTTGTTACCCTATGTCTTTTGATTGGGGCATTGAGTCCATTGACGTTTAGAGTGAGTACTGAAAGATAGGAGTTTATTGCTATTATGATGCTTGTAGAGTTGGAGTTTATGGTGGTGTTCTTTGGTCTTTCTAATCTTTGTTGATTTTGGTATTTATGTATTTATTTATACAGATATATTTTCATCTTTCCTCCCCTCAGAGATTCCCCCTTAAAATTTTTTGCAGGGCTGGTTTAGTGGTTACAAACTCATTTAATTTTTGTTTGTATGGGAATCTTTTTATCTCGCCTTCTATTTTGAATGACATCCTTGCTGGATACAGAATTCTTGGCTGCATATTTTTCTGATTTAGCACACTGAATACATCCCGCCACTCCTTTGTGGCCTGCCAACTTTCTGTGGATAGGTCTGCTAAACCTGATCTGTCTTCCCTTGTAAGTCATGGACTTTGTTTCCCTGTTGGTTTTATGATTCTCTCCTTGCCCGAGTACTTTGTCAATTTGACTGTGATGTGCCTTGTTGATGGTCGGTTTTGGTTGAATCTAATGGGAGTCCTCCGTGCTTCCTGGATTTTGATGTCTGTGTCTTTGCCCAGGTTAGGAATGATTTCTGCTATGATTTGCTCACATAACCCTTCCACCCCTATTTCTCTCTTCCACTCTGGGACCCTATGATTCTCATGTTTTTCCTTTTTAATGAGTCACTGATTTCTGTAATTCTTAAATCTTGCTCTTTTGCCTTAATCTCTGTCTTTTTTTCTGCTTCATTATTCTCTATAAGGTTGTCCTCTATAACGCTGATTCTCTGTTCTGCCTCATCCATCCATGCCACCGCTGTATCCATCTGTGATTGCAGCTCAGTTATCGCATTTTAAATTACATTCTGGCTATTTTTTACTTCTTTTATCTCTGCAGAAAGAGATTCTAATCTATTTTTGACTGCAGCTACTATTATTATTATTGTGATTCTAAATTCGGGTTCAGAAATCTTGCTTGTATCTGTGTTGGTTAAATCCCTGGCTGTCATTTCTTCGTGATCTTTCTTTTGGGGTGAATTCCTTCATTTTATCATTTTTAAGGGAGAAAAGGAATTAATGAGGTTGCAAAATTGAAATTAAAAGATAAAATTACAAAAATATTTAAATTTAAACACACACACACACACACACACACACACACAAATTGAATGGAATATGCTAGATCCTAAGTGTGTTTTCTTCTGGGTGTTGAAAGTGGTTTGATAGATTAGAGAAAAAAATGGGAGGGGGAAAAAAAGGAAATAATTTGAGAATTTGAAAAAATGAATACACTGAAGTAGATTAACATGAGATGATGGGAGTAAAACAGAGTTTGAAAAAAATACAGAAATGTAACGAATATAGTAGAAAAAATAAAGAACAATATTTTTAGTAAAAATTAAAAATAAATGTGATTTTTGTCTTTTTATGTATTCTATAAAAAAGAGAAGAAACAAAAAAAGAAAAAAGTAGTAAAAGGAAATCATTTGAAAATTCAAAAAGTAAATACACCATAGTAGACTAAAATAAAATGATGGAAGTAAAATAGAATTTGAAAAAATTTCATAAAAGCAATCAATATAGTAAAAAAATTAAAGAAAAATACTTTTAATAGAAATTGAACGTAAAATGAAGTTTTTCTCATTCTGCATTCCAGAAAAACTACAGAAATGAAGAAGAGAAAAAAAGAAAAAGAAAGAAAAAATAAAAAGGAAACTGGAATTTTGAAAATGGGAATACACTGAAGTAAAGTAAAATAAAATGATGGAAGTAAAATAGAATTTGAAAAAAATACAGAAATGTAAAAAATATGGTAATAAAAATTAAATAAAAATATTTTTAATAATAATTGATAATAAAAATAATTTTTTGTTTCTGCATTCAAGAAAAAGAAAAGTGTGAAAGAGAAAAAGAAAAAAAAGAAAGAAAATTGAGTGGATGAACTGGCTAACAGATTGAAGTAGGACTGAAATTGCTTCGTTATCCCCTAGATGTCTGTCTATGTAGCTCTTTATACTCCATAAACTGAGTGGCAATGAGACTTGTGTTCCTGAAGAGTACAGTTGGCCCATTTGGGCGGGGCTCAGTGTAATGGCTCTGCTGTCCACTAGATGGCGCTTTTAGGCTCCTGGGGTGGATTGTTGTGGTGCTTGTAGGTGCAAATGCACATGCGCGTGAGAGGTGAAAATGGCGCCACCCAGGGACCCAGTCTGTTCTCCTGGATCAGCAATCACGCACCCATCCTCTGTCTTCAGCCCTTGTCCACTCCCCGCTCCTTCATTCTCCGTGGCCAGGCCCCAGGCCGCACCTCTCTCCCAAGTTTTGTCAGAGACGCGGCTGTTTTCCCTGGTTCCTTATGTCCAAAGGACTGCGGCTCTGACCTTTTCTGCCCCTCTTTGGGAGGGTCTCACCAAGCAATGTCCGAATGAGCAATGGCCCAATATCGGCTGCACCTAGGAACGCTTGCTGGACCCTTTTGTTGTTGGTGCCCCGAGACTATGGTCAGGTGCCAGCCCGCCCCAGAAAAAGTTCGTGAGAGAGTGTAGCAGCAGCGTTTCGTGGATTATGGAAAATCGCAACACACGGCTGGCACCAGGCTTCACCCTAAACGACCTTGTTGCAGCACCAGCGAATGTGGCCATTTCCTGGGGTCTGCTGGGACCAGATGGCTTTGGCAGTCTCCTCCAAATGTCCTTCCAGCAGTGCAACTGCCTCTCCCTGTGTGGCCTGAGAACATCCCGGACCCCACTCTGTTCCTGGGATTGTCCCTTCCCACCAGAGCACCTCCAGGTATCGAGCTGTGGAGTTGCAGCCTTTGCGCTCCCCTTGTTTACAGTCTTAGTGGAATTTACCTACTCTCCTTTCTCCTTTCTCCCTTTTTAGTTTAGTCCCTGTGGCTGTTTCCAATTTTCCACGTTCTCTCCAGCTGCTTTTGAGGAGGGGTGCTTTTCCTGTTTTCTCCCCCACTCCCCAGTCTCCATCCTCTCTCTGCCTGCAAAAGCACCTCCCTTCCTCCAGCTTCTTGCTCCCTAAGGTCCCCTCTCCATGCCACGTTCTTGTTGAATTCTGTGGTACAGGTTGTGCAGATTGTTGTGTTAATCCTCAATCAGTTTTCTAGGTGTGTAGAATGGTTTAGTGTTGGTCTGGCTGTATTTCATGGACACGAAACACACAAAAATCTTCCACGTTGTTCTGCCATCTTGTCTCCTCCCCCATTGACTGCCTAATTTTCAATTGAACATTTGAGGATATTATGCCACTCCCTTCTTTCCTGCAGGTTTCTGTGGACACTTCTGCCATGATCTGTTTTTATCTTCCCATATTCGTTAGCAAACTCTTCTGTCTTCATGCTTATAGGGTTTTTTAATCTGTGTATTTTGTGAATTTTACTATGTTATGTCTCAGAGTCAGCCTGCTTTTTTTTTAAAATTTTAGTGGGAGTTCTCTATGACTCATAGATGTGGACATCTGTTTCCTTCACCGTTTAGTGGAAATTTTCCACTCTAATGCATTCAGAGAAACTTCTCCCATTTTTTCTCCCTGTCTTCTTCTTCTGGGATTCCTTTGAAAAGAATTTTATTACACTTTATGGAGTTGCTGATTCCCTATGTATACATTTGTGATACAATATTTTAATTTTCCTCTTCTTTCCTGCTTCATTTCTCACAAAATTTTAGCTTCCATGTCACTTACTCATTCATCTGCTTCTTTCTGCCTTGAGTTCATTATATCAAATCAGGTTCACGTCTTGGTCACAGCATTTTAAAAATTTCAGCCTGACTGCGTTTTAGGTCTTTTCCATCTGTAGTCAGTGTATTCTCATGCCTTCTAGGCTCTCTCAAGCATAGCTAGTATCCTTATGATAGTTTTTAAAAGTTCAGTTTCCTTATGGTAGGTATTAAATTCTGTTTGAGGCTTATTATTTATATGTGTTTTAATTATATCCCTGGCAATGTCCTTTTATGGTTTTTTCTTTTGGAATGAATTCCTCCATCATTCTGTATGTCCATGTCTCCGCTTTCTTAAGTGTTTTAGGAAAATCCTGTTATGTTTTCTGCTTCTAGAGTAGTGTCTTTTTTGAGAAATGTTTACATACTGTTGACGACCTGACATTCTGGAAGCATTTCTTGCATGTGCTGTGTGCACTGTGCTGTCATGTATTGGCTGCTCTGTCCCTCAGGTCAGTCCTCTGCAGAGTTCTCCTTGCAGGTCTCCTAGCAGGACTCCAGGGGAGAGTTTTTCAACTTTGTCCATAGTGTTGTGAGTTTTAACTAGGTGAGTTTGGTCTCCTTATTAAAAGAGGCTAATTCCTATTTCCCCTAGAGATGAAGGTATGCCTCACTATATGGTCAGTAGACTTGGTGCCTGTGGGGGTATATGGTGGTCTTTGGAGGGAGGGGTGCAATGGTGGTCTGGGTTCTAGGCACTCTTTCTCTTAAGGAAGCACCTGAGAAAGGAAAGGTGCATATGGCTTGGTGTCAGTGGCTCAGTATCTACTGGGGGGTGTTGTGCTGCTCACTCAATTCTGTCCATGATAATTGGTGGGAGGAAATATTGGCATCAGATCCTTCTCTTGTCCCTGCAGTTGGAGTTTCCAGCCACCCCTGTTCAGGAAGCCCTCACATAGAACAATCTGTACTCATGGGTCCCAGGCTTCCTTCAGAACCCGGCCTTCACCCTGCCTTTGTGCAATCCATTGGCACACCTGGCAGCTCAAGGCTCTTATGTTTTATCTCAGGAGCTCTAGCTGGGTGCGAGTACACCAAATTGTATGAACTCAATGCGACAGGGACCCCACTGATCCTCTGGGACAGTGTCTTGCTGTGATGTGGTTGGAGCTGGTTATCCCAGAAGGGCAGTTACATGAAAACTAGGAGCTAGGAGTTCATGGTGAGGAAGAACAAGAAGGGAGCGTTTAGTTAGCTGCTCTCAGCAGAGGCTCCTATGCTAATGACCAGGGCAGTGCAACGGTGCCTGTCAGCTCTCCTGCCCCATGAGGGGCAATGCCCTGTCTCCCAAATGCACTCCAAGAAGGTAACAGTCTCACCCGATATGACCCAGGGGTTCCTCAAACCGCAGCACTCCCTATTGGCCTCGGGGCTCCTTCTCCATTGGAGCACTGCTATGCCCACCAGGGTCCACCCCAGTGATGGCATGGACTTCTAAATCTTCAGTTTTTGAACTCGACTTTTACAGCAGGTTGACTTGTCATGATTACGTTTATGTGTCATCTTGACTGTGTCATGGGTGTCCAGTTCACGACTGTTTCTGTGTATGTCTGTGATGAGTTTCCAGAAGAGATTGGCATTTCCATCCAAGGTTTCTTTCTGCCTGGGCATCACCCATTCCATCACAGTTCTGAGTAGAATCCGATGCAGAGGGAGGAAGAATTCCCTCATTTTTACTTCCCATGTGCTTGTTTGAACTGGAACATTGGTCTCCTCCTGCCCTTGTTCTTAGTGTTACATATTAGGCTCTGCAGGTTCTGAGACTAGACACTAGTTCAGAATCAGGTGAGAATTGTACCACTGGTTTTCCTGGCTCCCCAACTTGTGACACTAGATCATGGGACTTCTCAACATATTTTGTCATGGAAACCAATGTGCTTTGGGTTCTGTTGCTCAAGGGAATCCTGACTAATACATGGAGATGATTTATCTCTTGTTTAGAGGAATTGAATAAAGCTGTAGCTCATTTAAAGTCTGAGTAGCAAAGTGCCATGAAGGAAGTGTCACGTTGTTTGATTGGGACAAGGGTTGGGTGAAGATAATGGGGAGCTGTGGGAGCTTGTGGTCCTGGCTGCACAGGGAGTGCATCTGGGACTCATGTAAATGTTCAGCTATTGTGCCTCAGGAAATCTGTAATTCACTCATGTTGAGGGACAGGAGAAAGCAATTCAAACAACTGTGTCTTTGTGCATGTTAGGGTAGTTTTCCTAGGAAAACAATGATCTAATTCACACAGTTAATAGGTAAACACAGAATCCTGTGACCAGAGAGGCTCCCTGGAGAAACTGCTGTGTGGACAGGGAGCCCCAGTCCCTGAGAAGAAACCTGCCTGTAACCTCCATCTGCACCTGCTCCTGTCAACACAAAGCAGAATTGTGCACAGTGTGCGCCCCCTGGTGGTGCTGATCCCCTCCTGCAGGGAAGTTTGTGTCTCTGCTCCCAGTGAGGTCCCCTCACCCTGTCTGTTGTACAGTAATATGTGGCCTTGTCCTCGCCCGCAGGTTGTTCATCTGCAGATACAGCGTGTTCTTGGCGTTGTCTCTGGAGATGGGGAATCGGCCCTTCACGGAGTCTGCGTAGCTTGTGCTACTTCCATCATCATAAACATATGTGAGCCACTGCATCCCCTTTCCTGGAGCCTGGCGAACCCAGCTCATTGCATATCTACTGAAGGTGAATCGAGAGGCTACACAGGTGAGTCTCAGGGACCCCCAAGGCTGCACCAGGTCTTCTCCAGACTCCACCAGCTGCACGTCACACTGGACACCTGCAGACACAAGACATCTTGGTCAGGAATCTGTCCCACATCCACTGTTTCTCACTCATATCCACTCACATACTCAGTGTCTCTCATTCACCATGAATTACCTTTTAAAAGAGCAACGAGGAACACCCAGCCCAGCACAAACTCCATGGTGAGGTGTCTGTTCTGTCCTGATCAGAGAATGGGAACAACTGGGACTCCCGGGGCTGGGGCTCCTCTCCCAGCTGAAGAGTCTGGGATGGGCTGGTTTTATCAGCACAGAGAGGATCCCATTTGCATGTGCTCTGACATATATATCAAGCTCCAGTGTTAGATTTGATTGTTTAAAAATGAACGACAGGGTTAGGGACGCACTTGTAGTTTAGTTTGTGTAGATGGTGCTGTGACAATATGAATAATTGTATTCAGTGAGTACAGGTATATTTGCAGTCCTGTGTGCATTTTTACAGGTCTTTCATCAACATAGATTTTTTTCACTCTACAAGTATTTTACATACTTTTTGAAGTTTAACCCAAAATACTTTATTCTGCCATTTTCACTTGTATAATTTTGTTATTTATTTTGCATGTATTTTCATGCTGGTGTGTAGAATCACAGGTGGTTTATTTTTATTTATTTTCTTTGTTCATTTTGCGTCCTGCTCTTTTCCTCATTTACAAAAACTGGTTCTAATATTTTTTGTGGTATCTCTAGGGTTTTGTTATGTTTAAGATCAATGTCACCTGCAAACAAGTAATTTTCCTTCCTCCTTACTGATTTAAATGTCTTTTATTTTTTTATTCCCTATTTTTTTCTGGTTACATCTTCCAGTAGTGGGAGAAGAAAGCTTTTCCCTTCTTTTCTTCTGGGATTTAGCCAGTGTAAGGATTCAATTGACATAAGACATATGTACAGGAGAGAATCAATTTCACTTTGTAAGTGCATGGCCTTCCTAATGACATGACACCGAGAGAAAGGACAAAGCAGGTGGCACTTGTGTCTTTCAGACAACAAAACATTGGATTTGGCAAGAGTTAAGTTTGGGGTATTATGTTAGTCACCAAGTAAGTAGGTTTGTTTGCACAGCCTTCTTGTCCCTGTATAGTTTATTCTGGTGCTAACGATGGTTCTTCTCTCTTGGAACACGGGAGGGAGATTTATATCCTGCTGTCAAGGGACGATGGCGAGTCTGAGTGTACTTGGACTATTTCTCAAGTGACTTTCACCCAAATAAGCAGTGTGACAAGATGACACAGTTTGAGGTGGCATATGTATTCTTCACGTTATCATGGGGAATTCTTATGTTAGGGGTGACCATCATTGCCTGGCTCCTGAGTTGACAGAAAGCCTTCAGCATTTTACCATTCAATATGCTGTCAGGTGTTGGCTTTTCATATTGGCCATGATCATGTGGAGGTAATTTCCTTCAGTTCCTTTTTAATTGGGTTCTTTTTAAATGATGGACATGTGTTGAATTTGTCT